>NC_041397.2:111055551-111715551 GCF_900747795.2 Erpetoichthys calabaricus
GTATTTGGACATTTGACTAACAAGCTGTTCCATAGCTAGGATGGGAGTAGTTCCCTCATTATTTCATTAACTATTAAGCAGGTAAAAGGTCTAGAATTGAGTCCAAGTATGAAATTTGCATTTGTAAGCTGTCACAGTGAACTCTCAATGAGGACCAAAGAGCTGTCCATGCAAGTAAGAACAATCCATCACTAGACTGAGAAAATGAAACAAACCCTTTAGAGAGATAGCAGAAACACAAGGAGTGGTTGAATCAACCATTTGGTACATTCTTTAAAAGAATGAACTTAGCAACACCAGAAAGTCTGGAAAAACCACAGAAGACAATTGTAACGGATGATTGCTGAATTCTGCCCTTTGTGAAGAAGAACTAATTCACAACATTTAGCCAAAACAAGAACACTCTCTGGAAGGTAGACCTATCATTGCCGAAGTTTACAATCAAGAGAAGACTTCCTGAAAGTAAAGACAAAGGGTTTACCATAAGGTGCAAACTATTAGTAAACCTCAAGCATAGGAAGGACAGATTAGACTTTGCTAGAAAACATTTTTTTAAAAGCCTGTTCAGTTCTGGAACAATTTTCTTTGGACAAAGGAAACTAAGATCAACATATACAAGAATGCTGGAAATGTTGGAGAGTATGGAGAAGAGAAGAAACGGCTCTTGATCCGATGAATACCTCACCATGTGTGAAACATGGTGGAGGCAGTCTTACCCACTGTTTCAAGCATGGCTGCAAATGGTCAGTCACCAGTGCTTATTGATGATATGACTGGTGGCAGAGGCAGCAGGATGAATTCTGAAATGTATGGGACCATGAACAGTATAAGGATGTACTATCTGCTCAGATTCAGACAAATGGTACAAAAATGATAGTGTGACACTTCACAGTATAAATGGACAAAGAGCCAGAACATACTGAGAAAGCAAACTAAGTGCTTTTCAAAGCAAAGAAGTGGAATATTCTTCAGTGGCTAGGTCAATCAACTGACCTCAGCCCAATTGGACATTTCACTTGCTAAAGACAAACCTGATAGCAAAAAGTCCAACAAATAAGCAACTGAAGACAGTTGCGGTAAAGGCCTGGCAAAGTGTCACTAGGGTGGAAACCCAACACATGGAGATGGCCATGGGTTCCAAACCTCAGGGAATTTATTGACTGTAAAGGATTTTCAACCAAATATTGAAAATGATCATTATAGTTATGATTATGTGAGTTTGTCCAAATACTTTTGAGCACCTGAAAATAGGTGGGACCATGTATAAAACTTTTTGTCTTTCCTTAACAGCTCATGCAATATTTTTGTTAAACCCCTTAAATTAAAGCTGAAAATCTATACTTCAGTCATAGCTATAGATGCAGCAGTTTTCCGTCTAACTTGTTTCCATTTACACCTGTGTGGATTCATCATGCACTATTTGGTTTAATAAAACATTTAAGAGAAAAATCTGACACTGAAAAAGATCTGTTTTAGGCTTCAAATCATTTGGATGATACCATTGGAAAAAAAATAAAATCTATGATATAAGAACCTAACATTGCAGACTAACAAACCATGAAATTAAATAAAGTCTGAGATTGGCAAGGATTTGTTTCTAATTAAGCAATTAAGTTGGAACAAAAACCTGCAGCAACTGCGGCCTTCCAGGACTGACATTGCCCACCCCAGCCTTATACTGATCACCTATTTACAAAGTTCAAATATTTTATAACCATAAAATATTAACATTACTTCAAAAGAAACAAAAATACTAAAATAATAATTATTTCTATCCTAAATTTTAAACAAAGCTGCATACTAGTATTATCTGGATTGCTACAAGATGTTTTATTGTTTTATTAGGATCATAGTTATTAACTCATTAACAATAATATACAACAGATTCTGGAGAAGCAATATACTATCCTTACCCAATCTCCTATACAAGATTAAGGTTTTATTGTTCTGAGACTGCTCCAAACTGTACCATGGCCATCCTGCCTACTAACCTACAAATAAAGAGGCAAGGTTTTACTATAATATTTTTATTTTAGGTTAAATCTAGTTTATGTAAATGCATTTTTACTGATACATTTGTTAATTTCAAATGTCATTATTTCTCAAAACCCCAAACCTTGATCTGATATATCTCACTTTCTGTCAAGTGAAAAATGTTCACCCTCTTATTACTTCTATAGTTTTACATATTCGGACACAACTAACAATGATTTAGTCCTCACCAGTTTTAAAATTAGATTTAATCTCTCAAATAACAAAACACATAACATATTTCGCTTTGACATGATTTAATTAACAAAATGCCAACATGCGTAATTCATAAGTGAAAAACTAAATAGAGTACAACCCTATTCCATCCATATGAGTTGAAATGACTGCTAATCAGCTGCATACAATGGGTTGAAGTGATACAGCCTCACATAAAAAACAACCTTTGCTCTGGAGCATTTGGTCTTCTGTCAAGCTCAAAAAATATATATATATATTTGTCAAGTCATTATTGTTCTTTCTCTGTCTGAGAAAGGCTATAAGGTCATTAAAAAATTAAGTCCTACATTCTACAATGAGATTGATTATTTTGAAACAGGCAATGTGGTGTAGTAGCTATGACACTGAACCTTAAACGAGAAGGTTGCCTGTTCAATTCCTGCCCCTAGGCGCAGTGACCGTGAAGTCACTTAACCTGCCTGTACTCCCAACTGTACACAGCTGTAATATATCCTGACCTTGAAAGGGGCTTCGGCAAATTATACAACAATAATAAACAATGAATATATATTCTCTGTCCAAATCCACTCAAAGACTGGACAGTTATGATGCTGCAATAATTTGAAATGAACCAAAAGGACACTCTCTGGAATCTAGGACCTTCTGTGAATATGGCAATTGTTAAAATCCATGTCTGTAACATCATAAAAAGGTGGAAGGATAGCCAGGAAAGTCTTTTCTCCCCTGAAACATATGGAACTACACAGGTTAGCTACCAAACAGTCGGTTGGTGCACTAACAAGCTTGGCCTAGGGCACAAAATAACCTAGCACCAGCACTGGTCACGTGGCAGCTAGAAGCCTATCCCAGCAAATATTGGCTGCAGGCAGGAACAATCCGTGGACAAGGTGCTAGTCCATCACAGGGTGAACAAACACCCGGGCCAATTTATAGCTAACTTGTGTGTTTTTGGCCTGTGGAAACTGGAGCAAACCTTTGTGGATCCACATGCAGACTCTATGCAGGGATGTGGCCCTGGACAGAAAGGCAGCAACACCAACATGGCTCAACATGCTGCATATTTTTTGCTTATTATCATATTTATATTAGCTGTGCCTTTAAAAAATGTAAAGAAAAAAAAACTTTATTTGTGACTTATTTTAGTAATACTGCATCTTTTGGAGGGGACAGACCCATGTGGCCACCCCTTAAACTCTGCCCTTGGGAGTGGTCAAACATTCGTGCAGTATGATGCAAGTGCTGATGAACTCCAGCAGAAAACAATTAAAGATACTGAAGGTGAAAGTGGCACTAAGTACTATCTTTCTCAGGTTTGGCATCTATTTATTGGCTAACTTTTTGCCAAATAACAAAGTTAAACCAGTTATGTGTTGCTTGTCAATAAGGCTAGATATTTTTTTTTTATTTGAGATTGTTAGTTATGTCCCGATATGCAGAACCACAGAATGGCAAGTGGGGAATACTTACATTTTTGACATTAGTAAAACGTATGTGAAAAACAGCAATATTACATGGCTTTCTGATACATATAAGCAAGAGTATAACTGAGGCACCATATGGCGCCTTATTCAACGGTTCAACAGGGAACAGGGAAGGGCCTACATCTGCTGAAACAACGTGAATGACGAGCAACTATTTGATGCTTCTGTTAGTCCCATTTGTCCGGTACTGCCATCTCCCTCCCATGCAGGCTTGTATAAGAGCCCAGACAGTTTACCCATAATGCCTCAACTTATAACACTACAGTTACGCTTACCCTTTCAGGCAGCAGATGTCTCCAGGGAGGCCGTCTTGAGAAAACGACTTTTGAGACGTTTGTCTTTTACACTGTAAGTGAATGTGCGAAATTGCAAAAGAATACTGATTGAAATGTATTATAATGATAAAGAAATGTTAATACGGAGAAAATCACGCCGATTCCTATACACTTGCCTCGAGTGAACAACCTACGTACGTATTAGTGCAATGTCATTTACATACGCGCACGAAAACTCGAAGAAGTCTCGCTCCGATAGCACAGTTGTGCACACTGGGACGGAAGCACGTACTCATCACAACTACTCCATGGTAATACGGGCAAAACATGAGGGACATGCTTTAACAATGTAACTTTAACACTGACTGACATATTGTGACTCCGTATGCCTAAAGATAAAGCGAACTTCACACTATTGATCTACAACGGTAGTCGTTCTCGGCAGTTTAAAATGCTGTTACCACTCAATCATTGCACAGTTAGCTTAAAGTAGCATTTAAAACTAGGAGGCGCTTACCGTATTTGATAAAATGTCCAAGTTCAGATTGTCACTGTTAATACAAAGCGGAGAGAAATGTGCGTCCAAGGCATGAGATTGTTGTCCATGTTGTCTCCATGGCGACTGGACACCAACGACTTGGCTCACAGGATACCAGACGACATAGCAGTAATGGGTGTGTTTGAATGACTTTCTAAATAATTACCGGCAGTATGATTCTTCGGCTGACAGTTTTCAGGACAATCTGGTATTTTTTCAGCAACCACATCTTACATTTGCTACTGTCCTGAAACTACACATCCGTCCATTCTGCTTTCATCCATTTGTCCAATTCAAGTTCCAAGAAAACCAGTTAATTTCCCGGTAGTATTACAGTATTTGAGCGTAACCGATCCTGGAAAAGCTCTGGTCCATAACAAGGCACACTTAAACACAAAAATCGCAATCACCCATACCAGGCAAATTATCTGTGTAGTTCACAATGTAGTTAAATATATAATTAGCTTGTTGTAATTTAATTTTTAAAGTATCTTTTCATCATTAGCCTACAGTACTATATTTGGAACACAAATGTGGAAAATAAATACTTTTTTATTATCATATGATGTATTTCTTATTATTGGTATGTAGCACACTTTTCAAAGATAAAGTTAAAATCCATTTAGAATAGGGTGCTCATCTTGAAAAGCACTCAAATTTTTCATTCTAAAAGAGTTTTATAAAATATACGGTAGGTAGTAGTAAGTGAATGGGCTGGCGCCCTGCCTGGGGTTTGTTTCCTGCCTTGTGCCCTGTGTTGGCTGGGATTGGCTCCAGCAGACCCTGTGACAATGTAGTTAGGATATAATGGGTTGGATAATGGATGGATGGATAGTAAGTGAATGAAAGTAAATCCCTCATATTGCCTATAAACAGTAAGACTGTACTGAAATTGTGAATGGGTCCTGACAACAGCATAATGTGAGTGACTTGTGGACTTTAGACTGGGATACTTGATCCTCTGCTAATGTCTGGAGAAATCAAAGTATGAGAGATAATAGATTTTCATCAAGACTGGTACCTTTAGGAAATTGTTTAATCTCTGTACTTGATAGCTATTCCTTTGAAGCAGCTGCGACTAAGGGGCTCCCAAATGTGTTCATCCTACCTCAGGCACCCTGAAGAAAGCTGATTATGTAAATTACACATTGTCTTTCTGCCGTGATTTAATTTGATTCTGTAAATAAATATGCTTTTAGCATCCATCTGTTAAAAATTCACCTAAGAAAGAAAAAAATATATAAGCAGCTGGTTTAGCTGTCCTTATTTTTACATAATGGCAAATAATAGTTATTAATTGAAAAAAAATACCACTTAAGACTATAGGCAAATATTTTAACTTGAATATAAACCTGATTATTGAATCAGAATTACAATTTTTGGTATCTGAATGGCAAAAAGTACAGAAATCTAGTATTTTTCTGTTTTTACTAGGGGCTATTACACCTTTCTTTTTATACTAATTATAAAGATTTTTTTATTTCATTTTTCATGATTAAAACAACAGTTTCTGTTTTTGATATCCATACATGTAGTAAAGCCTGACAAAACCTTAGCAAACCAGTTATTATTCCATTTTTGAAACCTTTTAGTGTAGTTCAATGTGGCAGCGCCTGGAGCTTACAAATTTTGGAATCCGCCCATCCTTTTGTTAACCTATTGAGTGGTCCTGGGGACCAGAGTCCACCCTGGGGAAGACTCAGTCCTAGGCAGGACTGAATTTTTGTCAGCCCATCTCAGCAATTATTTTCTACTATTTAGTAAAAATTACTTGAAGATTTAACAAGAGTCATATTTTTATTTTTGGTTTTACAAAATCCATTACAATCAAAGATGTACAGTATAACAAGCATAGCATAGCAAAGCATATTCTAACATTTTCATGAATAAAAGCAGAACCAATACTGGATGTAGCACTGTTTTAAGATAAGGCTGAAAGTACATCTTAACTAGACTTTTTTTGGTGGTTATGCCTAGTTTATAGGTTGTCATTTTTGTTGTCCAATCAGTTTCTGCAAATTGACAGTGACTAGGACAGGAATCAAACGAGAAGCCCTTAGATTTTTGATGCACCAACACTAATCACTGTCCCACCACTAATATTTACCTAGACTTGTGTAAATAAAGTAATAGTCAATGAACATTTTAATGTCTGTAAGTTGCTGCTTTTAGCTCACATTTGTCAATTTTTTCTACTTGCAGTTTAAAGAGGAACAGAAGCATTCGTTTATGATATAGTTTTAATTATGGAAAAATAGTGTAATTGGTGTAGTGTAAAATATTCTTGTTATAATTTCAACATAAAAACTGCATAGTTTTCACTCAGTTATCATTGAATTTGAGCATGGAATATGGTTGTTCTTTAGTATAAGCAAAATTGACTTTTGCTCCACACATCATACTGTATATGTTATACAAAAAGAGTGCAGAGATTTTTTTTCCCCACTATTTTGTTTTCTCAGTTCCATCCATCCATCCATCCATTTTCCAACCCGCTGAATCCGAACACAGGGTCACGGGGGTCTGCTGGAGCCAATCCCAGCCAACACAGGGCACAAGGCAGGAACCAATCCTGGGCAGGGTGCCAACCTAGTTCATGCCTTGATATTGCTAAAAAAAAATATTTTTTTTAAAGTCTCATTGAAATCAGTTATTGTGGTTAGGTTGTGTGAAATACATGTAATGTTATTATGATATAGAAATTATTAGTTATAATTTTATGTTTACAATTAATTACCATACACAAATATTATTTTCAATTTAATAGATATCTTTCACTAGTTCATTTAGTTTATTAATTTTGCACCATTTTTAATTAATTTTAAACCAGACCAATAATTTAAAATGACAAATCCTGTGAATACACCATTCAGGAGTGAAGCTGTTTTAAAGTCTCACTCACCCTTTAGTGAACAAAGTCTGTCAGTACAGATTCTTCTGAGTGTGTGTTAAGCTGGAATCCAACCTAATACAGTAAGGAACATGAACAGAAAAAAGTACATTTTTAATCCGAGAGTCTCCTTTAATATATTTATTTATATTGTCTAATATGCACGGTTGTGTATACCTGCTCACATTTTCCATCAATATGCTTCTTCAAAATAAATGTTTGTATTATTTAGAAGAAATAATATATCATATTATCATATCATAACAATATCAGAAACCTGGCTAAATAATAAAGATGGGAATGAGTGTACCGTAAGTTGATACACAGGATTTAGGAAAGATAGGCAAAACTGAAAAGGTGTGAGTCACCAGTTATGCAAAACAAGATGACTGTAAATTGTCTTCAAATATATATACAATACAATTTACTTTTGTATAGCCCAAAATCACACAAGAAGTACCGCAATGGGCTTTAACAGGCCCTGCCTCTTGACAGCCCCCCAGCATTGACTCTCTAAGAAGACACTGGAAAAACTCCCAAAAAAAAAAACCTAGTAGGGAAAAAAAATGGAAGAAACCTTGGGAAAGGCAGTTTAACACTAGAATTACCAGAGCCTACGAAAAAACTCGTAAATCCGTCCCACCTTAAATCGCGTCTTAGATCCGTTTGCACCTCTCCGCCAGAGTCCTTTGTCATCTAAATGTGCTGATAAACACAAGCTACTAGCAGCCAGCTATTCCATCCCCCCACTGACTTAGAATGAACTTCTCTCCTAGCTCAAGCCTTGGCTTGATTTGATTACCTGGGATTGAAGTGGAGTTTTACAGTGGAAATAATTCTAGCGTTATTTGGAATACACGCATTTCATGTGTGTTCCATTTCTATAGTAGGCTGTGCAAACACATTTTTAAAACAGAAACGTTTTTCATATTCTAATAGTAAATGACAAAATGTAGGCATAAACTATATAACGTATGAAGCCTGAAGTCCATATATCAAAGAAACACTTTCACAAAAGGTACAAATAAGAGAACACGTGCGCTTTCATTCAAAAAATTAAAAAAAAAAAAGCAGCGTTAGCATGCCACATTGACGCACTTATTACAACAGCCGCGGTGGCGTAATGGTATCAGCTCCTGACTGGGGGTCAGAGGGTGGCGAGTTCGATCCCGCACTGCTCCACTTCGAGAAATGAACTGCATTTATTCTTACAATTTTAGAATAACAACATAAATTTGATTTCAGTCTGTAACAGCTGGTGTAACTTATGATACTGGTAAAGGTTAGCTTTTTTTTTTTTTTTTTATAATTCACTTTTCATTCTCACAGTCGCATTCAGAATCAATCCATACAACCCCATCTGACACAGCTGGTTTCACATAAATAAAAGTGCACTTTTATTCAAGACTATAACCGAAGAATAAAGAAAGCAAGTTACAGTTGGTGTTTGATACGACAGCTTGCGTGGTGCAATGTTAAGAACTGCTGATTTCCGATCCGTGCTATATAAAATCATCACATTCAAATATTAACAGTTCCCACACACCCAAGGTCCGCCATTCCTACATTTACGACATGTGTACTTGTTGCAGTGTACACACCTCTCTGTGCTATGGTTCCTATTACAGTGAATGAGCACCTGACACTGTACTTTCTTCCCTGGGGGAAGCTGAGGTCTTAGAACGGAAGTTTGTTGATGCTGTATCATCTTTTCTTTTTCCATCGCCTTTTCCTGTAAGAAGCGACGACGAAGTTCCTCTGCAAGGTGAGCCATGAACACTCTTCTTTTCTCAGCGGACCCCGTGCATGCCTTATACAGTACGTGTGCGTTCATCGCTGCTAGGTCAACGATGTTGTAGAACACAGCAACCGGCCACCTGCGTGTTCCTGTTCGCACTGAACAAGCACGCGCCTTCTGGTCCATGATGTCAACGCCACGCTGGGGAAAAAAGAAAGACAAATATATGTGACATTTTGAAGAAATCATTTTATCACCAGAATAGCACCAGAATACTTCGTCACACTAATATGTTTTTCATTAACATACCCTCATGTGGTTGTAGTCTGTGACCGTGTTTGGTTTTTTTTTTATTTATCTTGCCCAATCTCCACATCATGGTGCATTGTGCTGAGAATGCAGACAGACTTCATCTTTTTGGGCACATACACTGTCAGCATGGCACTGGGAGATCTAAACACCAGCGTGGAGAATTGTTCGTGTACTGAACTGACTTTAGCTGCAGGTGGAAGTTCCCGTCGCACTTTATTCATGGTGCCAAGCAGAGTTGTATTGCGGTGCAGCAGTCTATTAGCCAGCGAAAGTGACGTGAAGAAGTTGTCTGTTGTTACGGTTCTGCCTTTTTGGATTGCGGCAGATTTGGAGACAAAGTACATGTGCAATACCACTCCTTATTTAGGAAAAGATCCCAGTCGTCCCACGGGAGAAAGACTTTCCGAGTCTGTGGTCATAAAGCTTATGGAGCCATTTCTGGACAAAGGCAGAACCGTAACAACAGACAACTTCTTCACGTCACTTTCGCTGGCTAATAGACTGCTGCACCGCAATACAACTCTGCTTGGCACCATGAATAAAGTGTGACGGGAACTTCCACCTGCAGCTAAAGTCAGTTCAGTACACGAACAATTCTCCACGCTGGTGTTTAGATCTCCCAGTGCCATGCTGACAGTGTATGTGCCCAAAAAGATGAAGTCTGTCTGCATTCTCAGCACAATGCACCATGATGTGGAGATTGGGCAAGATAAATAAAAAAAAAACCAAACACGGTCACAGACTACAACCACATGAAGGTATGCTAATGAAAAACATATTAGTGTGACGAAGTATTCTGGTGCTATTCTGGTGATAAAATGATTTCTTCAAAATGTCACATATATTTGTCTTTCTTTTTTCCCCAGCGTGGCGTTGACATCATGGACCAGAAGGCGCGTGCTTGTTCAGTGCGAACAGGAACACGCAGGTGGCCGGTTGCTGTGTTCTACAACATCGTTGACCTAGCAGCGATGAACGCACACATACTGTATAAGGCATGCACGGGGTCCGCTGAGAAAAGAAGAGTGTTCATGGCTCACCTTGCAGAGGAACTTCGTCGTCGCTTCTTACAGGAAAAGGCGATGGAAAAAGAAAAGATGATACAGCATCAACAAACTTCCGTTCTAAGACCTCAGCTTCCCCCAGGGAAGAAAGTACAGTGTCAGGTGCTCATTCACTGTAATAGGAACCATAGCACAGAGAGGTGTGTACACTGCAACAAGTACACATGTCGTAAATGTAGGAATGGCGGACCTTGGGTGTGTGGGAACTGTTAATATTTGAATGTGATGATTTTATATAGCACGGATCGGAAATCAGCAGTTCTTAACATTGCACCACGCAAGCTGTCGTATCAACCACCAACTGTAACTTGCTTTCTTTATTCTTCGGTTATAGTCTTGAATAAAAGTGCACTTTTATTTATGTGAAACCAGCTGTGTCAGATGGGGTTGTATGGATTGATTCTGAATGCGACTGTGAGAATGAAAAGTGAATTATAAAAAAAAAAAAAAAAAAGCTAACCTTTACCAGTATCATAAGTTACACCAGCTGTTACAGACTGAAATCAAATTTATGTTGTTATTCTAAAATTGTAAGAATAAATGCAGTTCATTTCTCAAAGTGGAGCAGTGCGGGATCGAACTCGCCACCCTCTGATCCCCGGTCAGGAGCTGATACCATTACGCCACCGCGGCAGTTGTAATAAGTGCGTCAATGTGGCATGCTAACGCTGCTTTTTTTTTTTAATTTTTTGAATGAAAGCGCACGTGTTCTCTTATTTGTACCTTTTGTGAAAGTGTTTCTTTGATATATGGACTTCAGGCTTCATACGTTATATAGTTTATGCCTACATTTTGTCATTTACTATTAGAATATGAAAAACGTTTCTGTTTTAAAAATGTGTTTGCACAGCCTACTATAGAAATGGAACACACATGAAATGCGTGTATTCCAAATAACGCTAGAATTATTTCCACTGTAAAACTCCACTTCAATCCCAGGTAATCAAATCAAGCCAAGGCTTGAGCTAGGAGAGAAGTTCATTCTAAGTCAGTGGGGGGATGGAATAGCTGGCTGCTAGTAGGTTGTGTTTATCAGCACATTTAGATGACAAAGGACTCTAGCGGAGAGGTGCAAACGGATCTAAGACGCGATTTAAGGTGGGACGGATTTACGAGTTTTTTCGTAGGCTCTGGTAATTCTAGTGTTAAAGAGAGACCCCTTTCCAGGTAGGCTGGGCATGCAGTGCGTGTCAAAGAAAAGGGGGTCAATACAATACAATACATAGAACAAAATACAAGTAATCCTCAATATGGTATAACAGTAAAATAAAAATACTACAAGTACAGAGCAGAATTTAGCAATAGATGATATTGCATAATATGATTTTGGATATCAAACCATATCTCAGTGAGAATGTTTAGTTTGGACAAAGTATTTGGGATAGACTCTTTATATTAGGGGTGTTTTATACACCATCCATACACCCCAATTCCCCTATATAACAAAACAGTTTCAATATGCATCTTTTTATTAACGTTATAAAGGCAAGTTTAAAGGAGGATACTATAGTCAAAGGAGATTTTAATTACACAAACTAGGGGGCTCTGCCCTCTGCTCGATTCGCTTGCCAACCCCCGTGCATGCGGTATGCGCTAGCCACTTCGCATCTATGCCGGTCTTGTATGGTGAAGCGGATGTACAATTTAAACAGATTGTTATTTTCATTTGAATTGTTACATTTGCATAATAGACCTAACTATTTTACATTACAGCGAGTAATTAACCATAGTAGAAAATAGTAAAACGTAATAAATTGAAAGAAAATTGTGTTTTATTATGCATTAGAGGTATTCGATGTGTTATATGTTTTTGTTCTGTTTGGCTTTGAAATTAACACGCAAATACTTTTTAAACTTACACTTTTACTGTAAAACTTCAGTAAAAACAATATTTGGAATTAACTTTTCATCAATATCGCTTTGAATTTTGATTCTGTGTTTGGAGTTACATCGTGACAACGCAATGTATAACTGCCTGTGAGTGAATATCGTTTCTTTCTCTCTAATAAATAAATTGACTTTTTCAAATGTTTGTCCCTGTGATTTGTTAATTGTCATAGTAAAAGCTATTCTAACAGGAAACTGTAAACGTTTTAATACGAGTGGCATATCAAGATCTCCTTTGGTGTCTAATGTTTTCCGCAGAAGATGTACTACATTACCTTTCTTGTTGCCTGTTAAAATTTTACATGTCAGAATTGTTTGACCAATTCTGAATACAACTAATCTTGTTCAATAGCATAGCCCATCACTCATGAATAAATTACGCAATAACATTATGATACATCCTTCTTCCAACAGTAATTCGGCTGGTGGAAGACCTGATGATGTTAATGGTTGTAGATATTCTACGGGATATTGTAAGTTGATGTTTTCATCTTCCGCACAGTCACCACCAACTGTTTCAGCATAGTTTATTGATATGCATTTAACCAATTTGCTATGTAACCGATCGACAATTTTCGCGTAAATTTGTTTGACTTCATTGTTTCTTGGTGTTAGGATTGCCCATATACTCATTTCTTCTGTTGCTAACCCTTGGTGATGAAATTCTTCAATCAGATTTGGACATAATAAGTCTTCTTTTATTGGGAACTTAAAGTAAGGAAAATGTAAAAATTTATAAGAGCTGAGAGCGCATGAACTGTGTCTGACAAAAGCATTCACATGAATGAGAGGTGAGAGGACCGTGGGTGGGAGCTGTTAACCGTAAATTCTTGAGAGGAGGGTGGGACTTAATAAAATCTCTTGGCAATAGTCTTGTCTCGCGGGACTTAAAAAAATCTCTTGGAAATAGGCTTGTCTCAAAAATTTTTTTTTATGATAGAGAGATATTAACTGTTTTATTAACTGAGTTTTTAGTTGTAGCTCCGGCTCCCACTAACAATGTGCGTTTTTCGTTAAATGTAATGTCTTCTCCGTTATGTTCTTTCACGAAAATTACCTACAATCGATCCACTTTACTCAAACTTCATGCATCTGATCAATCCAGGTATGCTATAGAGCAATTTGCTGGCTTTAAATCTCCAAACTCTACGCGGACTGGGAATACTATGGCAGCAAGACTCAGAAGCTTGCACAGCAGAGGTACCACCTACCATCACAGTCCGCCCGGGGAAGCGACGCAAGCGGTGTGGAAGACCACGCAAGCGAGGCACTCGGGTAGGTGTCGCTGCTAGACTAAAGGCTAATCCACACAGACCAGCACTTCCATCTATTCTGCTGTCAAATGTCCGCTCGCTAGAGAACAAAATGGACTACTTAAGATTGGATTTAACCACAAAATGCAAGTTAAGAGACTGTTGTGCACTCATTTTTACCGAGACATGGCTGAACTCCGCTGTTTCCGATAGCGCGATTAGTCTGGATGGGCTAACAAACTTTCAAGCAGATAGGATTCATGCTCTCAGTGGAAAATCTCGTGGAGGTGGTGTTTGTAAACACACAAACAACAACTGGTGCACAAATGTTGAACTTGTCTCGAGCCACTGCTCTGAGGATATAGAGTTTTTGACACTGAAATGCCGACCATTCTACTTGCCGAGGGAATTTACAGCTGTCAGCATTACAGCTGTGTACATCCCCCCCAGCGCAAACACAAAGGCAGCGCTATCTGCACTATATCAATCTGTCAGTGCAATGCAAACTGCAAACCTGGACTGTGTTTATATAATTGCTGGAGACTTTAATCAAGCCAACCTAAAGACAGTTCTGCCACATTTTTATCAACATGTTGACTTTGCAACCCAGGGAGTAAACACGTTGGATCGGGTTTACACAAACATCAAACAGGCATTTAAGGCAACTCCTCACTCCCACTTTGGAAACTCGGACCATCTCTCTGTTATGCTAATTCCTGCATACAGACCACTGCTAATTAGAAGCAAACCATCTACAAAGCAGATACGAACCTGGCCAAAGGGAGCACTTTCAACACTCCAGGACTGTTTTGAATCCACGGACTGGAATGTGTTTAGAGAGGCTGCCATGATTAACCAGCACATTTATATCCAAGTGTGTGGAGGATGTGACAGTGATCAAGAGCATCACCACACGTGCCAACCAGAAACCGTGGTTTACCAGGGAGGTGCATGCTGTTCTGAGAGCATGTAATATGGCCTTCAAATCCGGAGACAGAGACGCTGTCAGATCCGCTAGAGCTAACTTGAACCGAGGCGTGAGAGCAGCAAAACGTGCATATGGGCATAAAATCCAGAGTCACTTCACTGACTCAAAAGATCCCAAGCATCTGTTGCAAGGCATCCAGTCTATTACGGACTATAAATCCTCCCTGCCACCCTGTGATGATAACACAGACTTCCTCAACACACTTAACATATATTTTAGCCGGTTTGAGGAAAATAACAACACAACAGCAATAAAAGCCCCTCTCACTATGGATGATGAAATACTCTGTCTCGACCACAGTGTTGTTCAGAGAGCCCTGCGCAGGGCCTACCCACGGAAAGCTGCAGGTCCCGACAACATACCAGGGTGTGTACTCAGTGACTTTGCTGACTAACTTACAGTTGTTCTCACAGACATCTACAACATCTCCCTAAGAAAAGCCATTGTTCCTCAGTGCTTCAAAGCCACTACCATTATTCCACTGCTAAAGAGATCACCAACATCATCACTGAACGACTATCGCCCTATAGCACTCACACCCATCATGATGAAGTGCTTCGAAGGGTTGATCAAAAATCACATCACATCCAGACTGCCTGCTACATTTGATCAACTTCAATTTGCATACCGCCCAAATCGCTCCACTAATGATGCCATAGCAACTGCACTCCATCTGACACTGGCTCATCTGGAAAATAAGAACAGTCATGTGAGGATGCTTTTTATTGACTTCAGCTCAGCCTTCAATACTGTCATCCCACAACACCTGGTAAAGAACTGGAGCCACTAGGCATCAGCACCCGTCTGTGTAACTGGTTATTAGACTTCCTCACAGAGAGATCCCAGACAGTACATCTTGGAAAAAACACCTCTGAGACTACCATCATGAACACTGGGGTTCTCCAGGGCTGTGTGCTAAGACCCCTACTGTTCATCTTGTTGACTCACGACTGCTGTGCCAATTACAACTCGACTCACATCATAAAATTCGCAGACGACACAACAGTAGTGGGCCTCATCAGTAATGACGATGACTCCGCATACAGAAAGGAAGTCAATCAACTCATTGCCTGGTGTGGAAAAAACAACCTGGCACTGAATGTCAACAAAACAAAAGAAGTGAAATGTTTGTAATGTCTGTATGTTGTCTTGTGTGCACTTGTCTTTTATGCACCTGTCTTTTAAGCTGCACATTGAGCCTGGAGAAACGCAATTTTGTTCAGCTATGCATCCGTTGTTGTACTGTTGTATGGTATGAATGACAATAAAGTTCACTTACTTATTTACTTACTTACTTTTTTTTACCACAGTATGTTAAAACACAAGAGATCTATTCTGTAATAATCGGGATAGGATTCAGGGGATAGAGGTAATTGAACAATTAGGATCTAGTGACCATTAATTATAATATTTTTCACAGTGTTCTAGAATAGTGCAAAGTAAAAATGAAAACTATTAAGTTTATTTCTAGTAGAGATGTTTGTGAGCAATGCATCACAACCTAAATAAGATCAATTGAGATAGGGTTTTAAGTGTGGATAGAACTGAGGAGATGGGTGGGAGGTTTCAAATTTTTTTTACATTTAATATAGGGCTAATTTATTCCAAAATTTAGAAGCAGTAAAAAAATGAAGAAAACTGTGTAGAAGATAAATAAGGATCTAAAAGAGAAGCTGAAAGGAAAGAGTAGCTGTATAGTTCATAGACTGAAAAGGGGAATGCTCTGAAATTGCATATATAGTAATGTGTACTGCTAAAGATGAGCTTATTGATTAGCAAATTGCAGAGGGAGAAGGTCTGCTTAGATTAAATAAGTTGAAATCCAAAAAATCTGTAGGATCAGATAATGTCTATACTAGAGTGTTTAAATGAGTACGTATATGCAATATTTATACACATGACTCATACTTTTCAAAAATCTCTGCACACTGGAAAGATTCCTAAGTTCTGGAAGCTAGTAACTTAAGACAAAACATGGGAAGCAATTGCTAAAGAATATGTTGAGCATCGTCTTCAAGGGAGTGTGTATTAGAAAACAGTATCATGGCTTAAGACAGGGCATGACCATGTTTTACTAATATGAGAAATTGTATGAGGAGACAACAAAAGGTTATGGTCTGTGAGGTGCATATGGTTTTATTCACCTTTAATTTCAGAAAAGAGTTTGAGAAGGTATCATATGAGAGCTTAGCAATGAAACTAATAGAAGTGGGAATTCAAAGCACTGTGTGCAGGTTGGTACAAAATTGGCTTAAACACCAGAAACAAAGAATAATGGTGAGAGAAAACGTTTCAGAGTTAGGCAGTGGTAAAAGTATTGTTTTTCAGGTATCAGGGCTGGGGCTGCTGATCTTTTTAATGTACATAAAAAAATCACTTAGAAGGAGAAATAGTGTACTACACTTTATATTGCCAAAAATGTGAAACAAATTTAGTTTATACAATACATGTCTATGAAATGCAAAAGCATTTGTAAGAAAATCTAAGCAAACCACAGCAGTTTTATTTATTTTAAATTTTAATTATTATTGTACATTTCTGGCAAACTGGCCTATATAGATTTATTTGTCCCTAGGGGAAAATTTGCCATTTTAAATAAGTTATTTAAAAATATACGTAAATACACTCTACAAGTGCAAAATCATCTGAGAGTTTCTGCAAGTGACATAACCTGCTGTTATATTTATAGTTGGAGGTGTACAGAGTGAAGCAGTGCAAAAAGACAGGACTGTTCCTTCTGGTGCTCCAGTGTTGCTCACATCCATAGTCAAAATACAGTCCTTGAGTCTCACAAACTGCAGTCTGCCCGGCAGATAGTCCATTATTCAGGACACCATAGGATCATCCACCTGCATATCTCTGAGCTTACCCCTTAACAGGGATGTCTAGATGGTATTGAAGGTACTGGAGACATTGAAAAACATAATCCTCACAAAATGCCTGCTCTGTCCCAGTGAGAATAAGCTTTGTGGAGCAGGTAGATGCTTGCATCTTTCACTGTGATCTTTGATAAGATGCAAAGCATGTTGTTCACCCCTTTACTGGAATCAGATTTAAAATTATGAAAGCAGACCAGATCAAAGTGAACTTTATTGTCATCTCAACCATATACAGTACAAGTATACAGATAGACGAAATTGAGAAGCTCAGGGTCCACAGTGTAACAACATGACGTGCAAATAATAAATTAAAAATAGAATTAAAATTTAAATTTAAAATTAAAACACAAACAAGACAAGACATTGTGCAAAGACAAGACAAAGAAGTAGCAACAATATTGATGTGTAAGATATGTAATATAATTAATAAATAATAGATATAGATAATACAGAAATTATCAGTGTATGATAATAGTTGTTTAAGACATGTGTAAACAATAACAGGCCAGAATGTTTCACAGCAGAAGGTTATCAAGAGTGTCAAAATACTTAAAAGTCAGTATGAGATTTTCACTTCTTCTCTACATGCACACTCGTCTTTGCAGAAAAGTGGCTTGCATATATAAAAGTTCTGTATTTAGAGGTGGTTGAGGCAGTGTGGAAGGTCCCAGGGGGCAGCTTGGTGTTAAGGAGTCTAACAGCTTGGGGGTATAAACTCTCCTGCAGCCTGGCAGATCTGGCTTTGATGCTGCAGTATCTTCTCTTGGATGGCAGAAGTGTGAAAAGTCCATGTGAGGGGTGTAAGGGGTCCTGCACAATGCTGCAGGCCTTGCGGACACTGCGTTTGTAAAATATGTCCTGTAGTGAAGGGAGAGGCACCCCAATAATGTTCTCTGCTGTCTTCACTATCCTTTGCAGGCGCTTGCAGTCGGATATGTTGCAGTTGTCATACCAGACAGTGATGCAGCTGGTCAGAACACTCTCAATGGTGCCTCTGTAGAACATGGTGAGGATGGAAGGGGGAAGACTTGCTCGCTTCAGCTGCCTCAGGAAGTGTAGTCTCTGCTGGGCTTTCTTGATTAGTAATGAGGTGTTATGTGTCCACGTAAGTTCCTCAGTTATGTGCACACCGAGGAATGTTGCACTTCTAACAGTCTCCACATCTAAACCGTTGATGCTGAGTGGGATGTGGGCAGGATGTGATTTTCTGAAGTCCACGATTATCTCTTTTGTCTTGTCAACATTGAGAGATAGATTGTTGTCTTCACACCATGCAGACAGCTGTTCCACCTCATCTCTGTATGCTGTTTCATCATCCCTGCTTATCAGTCCCAGCACCGTTGTATCATCTGCAAACTTCATGATGTGGTTGGTGTTGTGCGTTGCTGTGTAGTCATGAGTCAGCAGGGTGAACAGCAGTGGACTAAGCACGCAGCCCTGCGGTGCTCCAGTGCTCAGTGTGTTGATGCTGGAAGTGTTAAAGCCCATGCGAACTGACTGGGGCCTCTCTGTCAAGAAGTCCAGGATCCAATTGCAGAGAGTGTTGTTCAGGCCCAACCTGCTCAGTTTTACAACCAGCTTTGGAGGGATGATTGTGTTGAAGGCAGAGCTAAAGTCTATGAATAGCATCCCGACATATGTGTATTTTTTATCCAGATCTGTCAGGGAGAGGTGAAGGGCAGAGAATATGGCATTCTCAGTTGACCTGTTTGAGTGGTATGCAAACTGAAGAGGGTCAAGAGAGGCTGGGAGATTAGTCTTTATGTGTGACATGACTAACCTTTCGAAGCACTTCATTATGAGTGGCGTGAGTGCAACTGGTCGGTAGTCATTCAGGTATGTCACTGATGACTTCTGCAGCACTGGTGTGATGGTGGTCGACTTGAAGCATGCTGGGACTGACAACTGGCTCAGAGATGTGTTGAAGATGTCTGTGAGGACACCAGCCAGTTGACTGGCACATTCTTTGAGCACACGACCAGGTATGTTGTCAAGTCCTGCAGCCTTGCGTGGATTGACTCTGGATAGAGTCCTCTTCACATCAGTTTTGGAGAAACAGAGTGCCTGGTCAGTGGAGGGAGGTGTTGCTTTTCTCGCAGGCTCTTTTTTCTGCGCCTCAAACCATGCAAAGAAGTTGTTCAGCTCATCTGGAAGGGAGGCATCACCATCGCTGCTGTGGGTTGGGCTTGTAGTTTGTAATTGTCTGAACACCCTGCCACATACAACGTGTGTCTCTGATGCTGCTGAAGTGTTTGTTAATCCTCTGCGCATATGCCCACTTAGCTCTCCTTATAGCGCGAGACAGGTTGGCTCTGGTCACCCGGAGGGCGGCCTTGTCTCCAGATCTGAAGGCTGCATTTCTGATTTTGAGCAGCTTGTGCACTTCTCTTGTCACCCAGGGCTTTTGGTTGGCTCTTGTGGTAACATCCTTGGTAACAGTAACATCCTCTATGCATTTGGAGATGTAGTCAGTCACAGAGTCTGTGTACTCCTCCAGATTGATGGAGTCACCATCTATAGCAGCCTCCCTCAAAATGTCCCAGTCTGTCAATTCGAAGCAGTCTTGGAGAGCTGAAACACACCAACCTGCCACACTCTGATGCTCTTGCGGGCTGGTTTAGTGCACTTCAGCAGGGACTTGTATGCAGGAACCATACAGTAAAAACGCTGATATAGTCTGAACAGCCAAAGTGGGGGTGGGATAGGGCCTTGTAGGCGTCAGGAGCGCTCGTGTAAACATTGTCCAGACAGCTTCCCCCTCTAGTAGCAAAGTTCACATTCTGGAAGAATTTTGGGAGAAATGACTTCAAGTTGGCATGATTGAAGTCTCCAGCAATAATGAAAAATGCCTCAGGGTGCGTCGTTTCCAGGTTGCTGATGATCTCATAGAGTTCCGCTAGTGCCTGGTTAGCATTTGAGCTAGGTGGGAGGTAGATGGCAACCACCAGTACGCAACTGTATTCCCTCGGCAGGTGGAAAGGCCGACATCTTATTGATAAAACCTCTATCAGCGGGGAGCAGTGTCGCGTAACTGAGGCAGCGTTCGTACACCACTCTCTGTTCACATAAACACACAGTATTCCCCCGTGGGTCTTACCGGACAAAGAGGCGTCTCTGTCCGTTCGGAAGATGGTCAGTCCGTCTAGCTGGATGGCCGAGTCTGCAGTGTTTTCCTGGAGCCATGTCTCAGTGAAAATAAAGATTCAACAGTCTCTCATTTCCCACTGCTTTGCCCGGTGCAGCTTTATATAATCCAGCTTGTTGTCCAGCGATCGGACGTTTGCAAGCAGAATACACGGTACAGTAATCCCTCCTCCATCGCGGGGGTTGCGTTCCAGAGCCACCCGCGAAATAAGAAAATCCGCGAAGTAGAAACCATATGTTTATATGGTTATTTTTATATTGTCATGCTTGGGTCACAGATTTGCGCAGAAACACAGGAGGTTGTAGAGAGACAGGAACGTTATTCAAACACTGCAAACAAACATTTGTCTCTTTTTCAAAAGTTTAAACTGTGCTCCATGACAAGACAGAGATGACAGTTCTGTCTCACAATTAAAAGAATGCAAACATATCTTCCTCTTCAAAGGAGTGCGTGTCAGGAGCACAGAATGTCACATAGATAGAGAAAACAATCTCTAGCAAACAAATCAATAGGGCTGTTTGGCTTTTAAGTATGCGAAGCACCGCGGCACAAAGCTGTTGAAGGCGGCAGCTCACACCCCCTCCGTCAGGAGCAGAGAGAGATAGAGAGAGACAGAGTTTGTTTTTCAGTCAAAAATCAATACGTGCCCTTCGAGCTTTTAAGTATGCGAAGCACCGTGCAGCATGTCGTTTCAGGAAGCAGCTGCACAAAAGATAGCAACGTGAAGATAATCTTTCAGCATTTTTAGACGAGCGTCCGTATCGTCTAGGTGTGCGAACAGCCCCCCTGCTCAATCCCCATACGTCAGGATCAGAGAAAGTCAGCGCAAGAGAGAGAGAAAAGTAAGCAATCTAGCTTCTCAGCCATCTGCCAATAGCGTCCCTTGTATGAAATCAACTGGGCAAACCAACTGAGGAAGCATGTACCAGAAATTAAAAGACCCATTGTCCGCAGAAATCCGCGAACCAGCAAAAAATCCGCGATATATATTTAAATATGCTTACATATAAAATCCGCGATGGAGTGAAGCCGCGAAAGGCGAAGCGCGATATAGCGAGGGATCACTGTATTGCAGGTCTGGTTGGGTTAGTTTTTAGCCTTGTGCTAACACCGCCGCGCTTCCCTCGTTTCTGCTTCCGATCACTGCGTTTGCACCAGCTCAGCTTCTCGGGCTGCCAAAGTACGCAAAGGCTGCGGAGCGTCTCTGTCATCTCACTGGATATTTCGGCGTAGTTTGTTCGGAAATCGAGCAGGATTTGTCACTCGTAAATGTATGTCTGCGTACTACTATCATTTAAATCTACTTTTTTACTTATACTAGTTGACAAAGACGAACAAAGATTAACACTAAACACAGCGGACTCGGGAGCTCTGTAAGCCACAGCCTTCACGGGAACCGCCATCATTCTACACAATAATGATTAAAATACAAATTCAAGAAGATTTCAATGTAATTTTTTCAGGTTTTATAGTTCATGGTGACCTTCAGATCGGGAGTCTGGGGGGCTTGGTTCCTTGGAAAATTGCTACCAACTTTCACAGCGGTGGAATAGAATGAAATATATCTGTTGATAGTTGATGATCAATTACCTCTTTCTTTAGCGTGATGGACACATTTCTTTTATATGCTTGCTTGCTTGTTTTTCCATCTTGCTGTTTTTGTGCACCAGATCTAGATTACCAATTAGAGCTGATGATTGCTTATTTCTTTGAACGGGCCATTCCCTAGGCATTATGATATCCCCTGAAAACAGGAGTGCTGAACATGAACCATCCTGATGTAGAGACAGCAGGGAGCTAGTTCTTGACAATGGGCTGTAAAAGAAGGATGGAGAATTTGGCATTGGTTTTTCAGATGCATATAAGCTGAGTCTTCTCACTGATCAATGCAACTGAGATAAATAGTACAAGAATGAGGAGTTCTCAGTGTTTGTACTGGCAGCAGTGTCAGTTGACTGTGGTTCCAACTGCCTTATCAGATGCTGCATGTTGAGTGGGTGCACTTTCCTTAGACTTGCTCAAAAGAATTTTTTGGACGGGAGGGTGTTTATGTTAAGGGTGCAATGTTTTCAGCTCACATGTGGAACTGAAGTGATGTCTCATGTGCTACACCAAACAAAAAGAGGGCATTGTATGCAAACCATTGGAAAAATAATGTTTCTCAATTATTTCTTGTGAACGTTTATTGGAAAACGTTGAATATATTTCTGTCATTTAAACATTGATTAAGAATAATTGCTTATAATGTTGAGTTGTTGATCAAGCTCACAGATCTGCTGGTTACGACATTTAATTGAAATAAAGTTGTCTAAATGTTTTATATTCCGTGTTTAAATATATCAAATGTGCAGTGTTGGTGGGAATTTGTGAAATTTCAACATAAACATTTCAGAACATTGATATTTACAGACAACTTCAAATTACTTCACTTACAATTTTCAGAAGTCTACCCTTCATGAAGTTTAATGTCAACGTTTTATATTTTTGTGGTTGATGGCAGTTCTGCTTGCCTCCAATTCCTTTAATTACTATCCAGTATTTCTCTTGAGAAAATAGTGTATCTTATCACAATCACAGTGTTTTAATTATATTCTGTTACACTCATTTGACCTGTAAAAGGGATTAGCCGCTTGCTGTTATTTTCAAAGGTTCTTAAAGCCTTTTGAAGGTTTTCTTGTTCTTTGGTTTATTCAAATGAAACAATCTGCAGTTCTCCTTAATCTCTAAAAAAAGAATGAAACCTTTAAGCTCTAGCTACATAGCGTTAAAGTCTGTCAGATAAAAAAATGTATTGGTGACATTTAATAAATTAAAATATAAAGTCTTTGTCTTACTTTGTATAGACATACCTGAAATGTGATAATTTTGTCAGACTACTGTACTTTAAATATGTTAACTGTAATACGACAGTACACTAATGTGAGGATTTCATTTATTTAGGTATTCAT
The DNA here is from genome assembly GCF_900747795.2 of Erpetoichthys calabaricus. NCBI lineage: Eukaryota > Metazoa > Chordata > Cladistia > Polypteriformes > Polypteridae > Erpetoichthys > Erpetoichthys calabaricus. The sequence goes on from NC_041397.2 coordinate 111,079,179, forward strand.
TTCTTCTCACTAGCCTGGTCTTAAGATTTACAATGTAAGGGTTTGTAACTTCATCTACACCTGTACTCCAGATTTTCTAATGGGAAGACCACAGGCAGTAGAGACACACAACAAAACATAATATTGTAACACCAAAGCTTCTTTCCATCATGACCAGAATATAAGCAAGGCAAGACACCAGAGGGAGGATTAAGATCTTTAGATCCCTCAAAATTGCTGTGCTTACATTACAGGAAGGAACCAGAAATTTGTCATGAAGGATGTGTTCAAGAGGTGTAACTGAATGTCTGTGGGAAGTAACCCAACTCAAAAAATTTGGAGGAAAGGTGAAATGACTACTTTGTCTAATTATGGCACCTCAGAGGAGTCTCTACTGTAGAATGTCTAGGAGAGAGTTTGCGGCTAGTTAGCCTAGATATCTAGGACCGTGACTGTGTCTGATCCTGTCTGTTATAACTGACTGTGGACTCCCCAGAGGATTATTTTCTCCAGGAATATTACTGACTGAAGTTTTTTTTTCAAACTTTTCTAAGTTTATATTTCCTGTGAATTTTCTGTGCTGTGTTTGTATTTCTACCTGTGTACTTGTCATAGTGCTCTTTGTCAGCAATCACTGCAGAGCACTGTATCAAAGTAAACTGAATTGAATTGAATCAAAAGAGGCAGTGAAAGAGGAGGCACTGAAGTTTGCTGCAGAAGCCCTTGAAATGGCTATTTAGGTTAAATAATTAATCTAAAGTGAACTCCACACTGCCAAATGGACTTGACCGCAATATCATATTATCAATAAAAAAAGTGTCAGTTATTTCTTATCAGTGCCTGCAGCCACTTAACCCAAACCAGGGTCACGAGGTCTGGAGCCTATCATCTGGTACGAGGCAGGAAACAGCTCTGGCTAAGGATCCATTTCATTGCAGGGACCACTTGTTAGTGTTGAGTGGTATACCTGTAATAAAAAAGTGTCTTGCTGCCAAATTTTTAAAACTGTACTGTACCAGCATTACTTAAAATTAACTAATCTTGCAACATGAAAATGAAGCTGAATTGCTTTACCCTGCCTTTATTGAAAAGTAAGAAATGTGTCTTTAAAAAAGGTAAAGATAGCAAGAAATAGGTGCAAACAGCATTGCATTTGTGTGGCTAGCAGAAAACCTAATCACACTAGTTGAGCTTTGTTACATATTTGTCAATTCAGCATACAAAAAAGAGATGGAAACAGTTGATAAAGCTAGTCATCTCCAATTTGATAAATAGGTCTATTGAAAATGAGAGATGGCAGTATTTAGCTTATAAGACAAATACACAAAGCGTACCCTGGAGATTTTACAGGCCCTTTTTGCAAACATTGTTAGAAGGCTCATCTCTCCAAAGGATGCAATATAATGAATCTTTCCAAGAATTTATCCGTTGTTCATCCTGATGTCTGTGAGAGTTTATTATTATTAATAAATATGATTTTTACAGTGATTATATATTGATTACATTGAATGACATTTGTCCTTGTTAACTGTTAGCTCTTGCTTTTAGCATTCCAAGAAAACATTGTAATTAAAGCCTCTTGACTTGTGACCCAGTCCTGCTACAATTTTAGCACAAGGTTAAGTCTTGATTATAGAACCAGTAAATTCTAGCATAGCAGAATCCTGACTCCAAGCATCTTGTTTATCAGTAAGTAGCGAGGACATAAGAAATGAAACTAGTCAGGCACTTCTGTAATTGACAAGTGTGTTTAAGAATTGTTACCACCATCTGTACATCAGTCATATGTTGACTCTATGTACTTGTCAATAAAGGTATCCCACTCATTCTGGACTGACTTTGTGATTTAACTTTGAAAGTTGACACTGCAAGCACATCCCACCTCTCCCACTCACCCATGTCGCTGGATAAGGTAAGACAGTATTTTCTTTCAGTTTTATGCGGTGACTAGGGTTGGCTGGGATCCGAACACTGAATAACCTGACAAGCCCTTCTGGGCTGGGTAAGTGCCTCTGTCAGCTGTAGCCCCGGACTCCCCACTGGGATGTATGTTAGAACCTTTGGTCCAGATTGCTGGGTAGTGTGATAAGAAAAATCATCAAAATGTCAAGAAAGCGATGTATGGCATATGGTAAAGTCTACGTATAAGTCTTAAATTAACTTAATTAATTTAAATAAGTTGGAGGTGTTGTCTTGGGTAAAAAAGGAAAGTATTCAGGGAAAACAGTCTCAGATTTAGAGGTCAAGAAACTGCCACAACTTTGTCTCTATGGTTGGTTAATGGATAATGGTTCAGTGAAATTGGAGGTTGCCTGCCCAGGTTCCAGTTTAAGTCTGGACAAGGAGGAGAAGTTAAAGTCCCTTCTGAACAAGGATGAGGGATTAAAGTTCTCTCAGACAGAGTAAAAGTCTCATGACTTATAGCGATGACTCAGAACTTTTTTTTATTTCCGAAGTGTTAACTGATATGACTAAATGCTAAGTTTAAAGTTTATTTTTTGCTTTATCAGATTTCAGAGCTGTAGTCTATTGTAACAGATACTGGGGCACACCAGAGACTGCCAGTGAGTAAGAATAGTGCCAAGTGACTCTTTGACGCTTTGCATTGTGGTCAAGGAATTGACCTTGAGTGTGGGTGAATTTTAGGTTGATGTCCAGGGGAGTTACCCCTCCCTGTCTGTTGCTGTAATTAAATTAATGACCACGGTTTTCTAGGCCTATGTGCCACTTTTCTGTGAGAATACCGGTTTCGGGAAATTCAGGAAATGCTATTACTAAATCCAGGGACTACAGCTGTGACTTCTAAGTTATTATTATATTAGTCTAAGTCATCATTGTAGTGAATTCTCTGAAAAACATTTATATATTTATAGGGAAAGAATAACATTAAATGGAGTAAAAAGAAATGGGTAGAAAGTAAATAATGTATGCAGAATGAGAAAATATGAAAGGGAAAGTTTAACTGTAGCTTCACTTGCAAAGCCAGTGGTACAAAAGCGTAGCCGGTTGAAGTGTCTATTTCTTCTTTTCCTCACTTGCTTTCTGATTGCTTTCTCAACTGCACACTCCTTCTCTCTACAGTTTTATGTGTTCACACACAGTGGCTCCATTGGCTGTCTTTACTGTAGTTATGTGAATGTAATGTTGTGTGATACAAAGAGAATAGTTTAGTCCATTGAAGTATTTCTGGTACAATTTAAATCACCTGGGGCCTCATCTATAAACGGTGCGTACGCACAAAAATGTTGTTTACGAACGTTTCCACGCTCAAATCGCGATGTATAAAACCTAAACTTGGCATAAAGCCACACAAATTTTCACGGTAGCTCCAACCCTGGCGTACGCAAGTTCTCCGCTCGGTTTTGCTAACTGGCGGCACCCAGCGTCAAAGCAGTGCAACTGTTCCTGTGTGGTTACCCTTTCTTTTTTAGATCCACATCCCTGATGTGGCTTTATAAATACACTGAAATTAACCGCATATTGTTTATTAGCTTAATGAATCTGATTGTAATTAACCTGTAACAATATTGTAGCAACCTCTGTACCAGGCTCAAAAAAAGACAAAGTAAAAAAAAAAAGACAGACGTAGTAAAGTCTCTCAAAAGTTTTACTTGAACAGTTAAGAAAAGAAATGCCTACCTTGAAAACCCCAAACACCAAAAAAAAAAAAAACAACCTAGCACCCTCTCCAACCCCTCCTTACATCCAGGGTCCCACCCCCCCTTACCGCATCAATCAATACCCCCGCTGTCAGTCTTCTGTGCTGTACTCTGCCCTCCCTCAATCGGACCTAACAGTCACACACACACAAAAAAAAGAAAAGGCTTCAACCCGGCTGGGATGCTACAATATAATGGTTCACAGAATGGTCAAATTATTCTAAATACCATAGCTGCTTTATCGTTGTTACTCTCACTGCACCTTCTTCTTCTCCTTTCAGCTGCTCTTGTTAGGGGTTGCCACAGTGGATCATCTTTTTCCATATTACTCTCACTGCACCACTCAGAATATTTATATCACTGTATCTGAGTGGGGAATCACAGCTGTACAGCAGCAGATCGGAAAGAGAATTATCAGTATACAGCATCAAGCACACGCTACCTCAGCCATGCTGTCTATTGAACTGCTTTCATACGACAAATGCTTCAGAGCCTTTCCTCGCGATTCAGAAACAGTTTCTTCCCAAGAACTATAAACGCACTCAATCAGTCCATCAAGTGCTCCTTATAGAACTGTTTGTACTTATAAGTACAATTACCTCACTGTAAACTTGAGATACAGTTATAATATTGCACAACCTGAGCCACTTTATAAAGTGCGTATTTACATATGATGATGATATAATTTTTAAAATGAAATGCAGCAAAATAAGTTTATTATATTATACAGATAAAACTTTAACTGAATTTAAATAATCTATATTGTTAATAAATAAATATGTGAGGACACTGTGTTGCAGTGCTAGCAAGGAGCTGGCGCTCTGTTCACGGATTGTTCCTGCCTCGCACTGTATTCTTGCTGGGACTGGCGCAACACTGGATGGATAGAATAATTTAACATGTACTACGAAGATATTTCAATGTTCCTTAAAAGTTTTGAAGAATCGGCATTCTTACAGATGGCTTAACATCTATTACAGAGCTTATTGTGTAGTGATTGGGTATTTGGAGAAAGAAAAGTAAGGACAGGAATTGGGGGTTAGTACGTTTGAAAGAGACAGTACTGCTGCAATAAATTATTTCATCGAAAAGTCGCGCACGGCGCAGCAAGTATCCTGCGTGAGGCATGAACAATCACTGTGCCACCGTGTTCCCATGTTTAATAACATGCTTTAACTCCTATCATCATGAAAATTATATCAAGTATACATTTCAGTATTTTAATTATTCAGAGAGCTGTAATATCACAAATGTAATGGATTCTGTGTCCCATCGGAGGAAGAGAAAGCCGGTTTAAGAAGCATGTAGTGATTCATACACATAGAGCACATAGAAGATCAAATAGAAAACAAAGCATTTAACGTGCTACTTTAGTTATGATGGGATTTGAGAAATTAGTAAATTAAATGATTTTAAGATGAAGTTTATGATGTTCTACTTTAATGACAAAATAAACTACGTGATTAAAGTGGAAATTTAGAGATGAAAGTTGACATTTCGTGCTTTTTTCCCCCTGTGTGCCTATTTTGTTTTCTCTGTACCCTAATAAGCTTTTATATGACAGTGGGCTACAACTCACCTTTTCACAGCGACTTTGATATCTGACAACTTTTTTATTTCAGGCACTGTGCGACTTTGTGAACTTGAGATTTCAAGTTTCTCCGACGCTCTATGTCACTCGATCAACTTCCTTTTGTTGTTTATACCACTGTTTAAACCAACAAATAGTAAGTTTTTCCTTGCCTCCACTTGGTATTCGCTCAAATTCGTCTATTCCCCCGTGCTTTTGCCATTGCCTTTTCACAGAAGGTTGAGCTTAAGGGCTATTTATATTGATTTGCATATTCAAAGAAGCGTAATTCTGGGAGGAGCTGGGGCGGGACAGCAGGCGCGTGCACGTGCATTACTTTTCACGCTGACCGGGATTTATGTAGCGGAAGAACGTGGAAGTTGGCGTTCGCACAGATTTATGCATCTGGATTTTTTTGTGCGTACGAACATTTCTGCTTTTGTGCTTATGCCATGTTATAGTGTGAGTTCTACGCACGGCGTTATACGTGAGGACCCAGGTGAAAAACTGTGGGTATATTGTGTTGACAAAGTGAAAAATTTCTGTAGTCAAATTAACAGAGCTCTGAATTAATTTAGAACAAATGGTACAATTTGTTACTCATAATGTGTACTATTTGGTGAAATGAAATGAAAACATGTCATTGATTGTTTTATATATATATATGTTTAAATATACAGTATATATATCTATTATAAAAAATAATCTTGGGAGGTAGACTAGTGAGACGAGACATGATCTTCTCGAAAGACAATTTTACGTCCCGCAAGAGACACTTTAACATCACTTGAGACAAGGCAGTGAGACATCATTTAAAACAAGTTCACGGATATCTAACCAAGCAGTTGTTGGAATGCTTTTGGCAGACAGACATCATGTGCTCACAGATCTTAAAACAACAACAAACATTCACAATGCGAGCGGCAGAGACGCGAAGTGGCAAAAGGACAGCTGCAGTACAGGCTTTGAAATGATTGACGCGCAGCACGACAAGCAGAAAACGCAGCTTGCCAGCAGCAACAAGCCAGCAGATGATCCATGACTAAGCGAAGCGGAAAGAGCGGCGCAACAAAAAGAAACACAAAAGCAATTAGAGAGAAAAGAATGCATATTTGGGTAAAAAAGGAATGTAATTAAAGACTTAGCGAAGGAAAAAGGAGCAGCTTTAAAACCAATGAAAACTTAAAGATGACATGACCATGACTAAGTGAAGCAGAAAGAGAGGCGCAATGAAAAGAAACACAAAAGCGCAGGAGAGAAAAGAATGCAAATTCTGAAAAAAAGAAATGTAAGCAAAGACTTAGCGAAGAACAAAGATCTGCACGTCGAAGTGCTGAAACAGTTGGTGGTGATAGTGCAGAAGATGAAAACATCAATTTACAACATCCCACAGAATATCTACAAACGTTAACACTGTCAGGTCTCCCACTGGCCGAATTACTGTTGAAAGAAGGAAGTATCGTGATGTTATTGCGTATTTTATGTATGAGTGATGGGCTATGCAATCTGACAAGATTAGTTGTATTGAAAATTGATAGAACCATTCTAACATGTAAAATTTTAACAGGCAACAAGAAAGTAATGTAATACATATTCCGCGATAACATTAGACACAAAAGGAGATGTTGATATTCCATTTGTATTAAAATGTTAACAGTTTCCTGTGAGAATAGCTTTTGCAATGACAATTAACAAATCCCAAGGACAAACATTCGAAAAAGTCGGTTTATTTATAAGAGAGAAAGAAACAATATTCACTCACGGCCAGTTATACGTTGCATTATCATAATTTAAGACCAAACAAGGAATCAAAATTCAGTGCAATCTTGAAGAAAAGTTAATTCCAAATATTGTTTTTACTGAACGTCATGCTGCCTGTAACATCATTCAGTATGACCGGTTTGGTGGTGGGTCAGTGATGGTGTGGGGAGGCATATCCATGGAGGGACGCACAAACCTCTATGGGCTAGACAACAGCTCCTTGACTGCCGTTGGGTATCCGGGTGAAATCCTTGGACCCATTGTCAGACTCTTTTCCTCTTGCCTGGCAGCTCCATCCCTAGCATCTTTTTCCAATATACCCAGCATCTCTCCTTTGCACATGTCGAAACCAATGCAATCTCACCTCTCTGGCTTTGTCTCCAGACTATCCAACCTGAGCTGACCCTCTAATGTACGTATTCCTTATCCTGTCCATTCTCGTCACACCCAGTGCAAATATTAACACTTTTAACTCTGTCACCTCCAGCTCTGATTCCTGTATTTTTGTCAGTGCTACTGTCTCCAATCCATATAACATAATGTTCCTTTTCATGTTTCTGTCACAAATTACTCCTGACACTCTTCTCTACGCATTCCACCCTACCTACACTCTCTTCTTTACCTCTTTTCCACACTCCCTGTTACTCTGTACTGTTGATACTAAGTATTTAAACTCATCCACTTTCCCCAGCTCTACCTCCTGCATCCTCACCATTCCTCTGACCTCCCTCTCATTCACACACATGTATTCTGTCTTGGTCCTACTGATCTTCATTCCTCTTCTGTCTAGAGCATATCTCCACCTATCCAGGGCCTTCTCAAACTGCTCCCTATTCTCGTTACAGATCACAATATCATCTGTAAACATCATAGTCTACAAGGACTCATGTTTAATCTCCTGTGTCTGCCTGTCCATCATTATTGTAAAGAAATGGCTCTGAGCTGATTCCTGATGTAAACCCACCTCCATCTTCCATTATCCTCACCACTGTCACACTACCGTCGTACATATCCTGTAACACTCTTACATTCTTCTGTACCACTCCCGATCACCTCATACAATACCCCAGCTCTTCTCTGGGCACACTGTGATATGCTTTCTCTAGGTCCACAAAGACACAATGCAGCTTCTTTTGGCCTTCTCTATACTTCTCCATCAACACCCTTAGAGCAAACATTGCATCTGTATGCTCTTTCTTGGCATAAAACCATACTGCTGCTCACTAATCATCACCTTCCTTCCACTACTCTTTCCCATAAATTCATGCTGTGGCTGATCAATTTTATCCCTCTGTAGCTTCTATACTTAAGGACATGATCCTTTTTCTTAGAAATCTGCACCAGTACACTTCTCCACTCCTCAGACATCCTTTCACTTTCCAAGATTGCATTAAACAATCTGGTTAAACACTACTCTGCCAACTCTCCTAAACACCTCCATGCTTCCACAGATGTGTCATCTGAACCAACAGCCTTCCTATTTGTCATCTTCTTCATAGCTGTCCTTAATGCCTAGCCTCTCATACAACTCACCATATGCCTTTTCTTGAGCCTTCTTCTTTCTTCACCTTATGCCTTATCTTCTTGTACTCTTGTCTACTTTCTTCATCTCTCTGACTATCCCACATCATCTTCGCCATCCTCTTCCTCTGTATACTCTCCTGTACTTCCCTATTCCACCACCAGGTTTATTTGTCTTCTTTCCCCCTGTCAAGTTGTCACAGCAAGCACCCTTCTAGCTGTCTCCCTTACCACTTTTCTGTAGTTGCCCAGCTATCTGGTAACTCTTCACTGTCACCTAGTGCCTGTCTTACCTCCTCCCTGAACTCCACCTTGCAGTCTGCCTTTTTCAACTTCCAACATTTGATCCTTGACTCTGCCCTCACTCTCCTCCTGTTCTTGATCTCCAACGTCATCTTACAGTACAGTCCACCATCCTATGCTGCCTAAATGCGCTTTCCCCTGCCACCACTTTGCAGTCTCCTTCAGGCTGACCCTCCTGCATAAGATATAATCCACCTGTGTGCACCTTCCTCCACTGTTGTATATCACCATATTCCTCCATCTTCTTAAAATACATATTCACCTCAGCATTTTCCATCTTTTTCTCAAAATCCACTACCATCTGATGTTCTTCATTCCTGTCCTTGACACCATACCTACCACCTCCTCATCCCCGCTCTTCCCTTCACTAACATGTCCATTCACCACACTCTCTCATTTGGGTACACTCTCCACCACTTCATCCATCTTACTCCAGACATGTTATTTCTCATCCATCACACCCAACTTGTGGGGCATATGGACTAATAACATTCATCATCATACCTTCAGTTTCCAGCTTCGTAATCATAACTCTTCCGACACTCTTTTCACCTCCAAAATACTCTTAACATACTGTTCCTTCAGGATAAGCCCCACACCTGGAATTTACTCCCCTTCCATCTGGTCTCTTGTGTGCACAATATATCAACCCTCCTTCTTTTCATCATATTGTCTAATTCTCTCCCTTTACCAGTTATACTGCCAACATTCTAAGTTCCTACCTTCACTTCTACCCTTCTAACCTTCCTCCTCTCCTCTTGCCTCTGGACATTCCTCTTGGGACTGGCACAAAGAAACACACTGGTTTGTGCATTTCCCGTGGCTGGGTTGCCAAACCTAATAAGTAATTTTATAAAATCTTTACTATAGAGTGTTTGGTTAAAGTACAAAATAGTTAATTCTGCACAGCTAAAGTGGACATTGGAAGGTTTTGTTTGTTTCCTATAAATTGATAAGCTAAGGAAATTGTATACAGAAGGGGATACCAGTGAACCCCAAACCCAAGACACCGTAACCTCCAACATGTTTTTAGAATAAAAGGATATTTATTCCACAAAAGCATCTCATCACAATCTTCACTCCATATATTAGCCATAATTATAAACAATCACAAAAATACACAATAATTCTTCCTCCTTACACCCTCCACTGGGTATTGCCCACTGCCTCCCAACTGTAACTCACTAATGTAAGATAGTGGGCTCCCTTTTAAACTGGACCCGGGAATGCTTCCAGTGCTGTGCCATGTCTCCCTGGAAGCACTTCTGGGCCATAGAAAAAGTACAGAGGTCCTTCCGCTACAGCACCTTCTATCGTTCCCCAGAGACCCTAACAGGGCTGGGCCTCCAGAAGTCCCAAGCACCCGTTCTGACTGGTTTACCATATGAGAACCACTGCCACCCACTGGGGGATGGAACAACTTCCGTTCCTCTGCTGTTATCAGTCTATCCATTAAACCATTCCAGTCAGATACAAATTTATTTCATTGTCATGCAGGCCAATTTGCCTGAGTCATTGCACTGGCCTCCCATCCAGGTAATGAAACATCTTCTGTCCCGACTTGGATGCCAGTTCTCCTTATACAAAATATATTGGAATATACACTACCAGTCAAAAGTTTTAAAACACCTCAGTTTTTTCAATTTATATGAAAATGCATGCAGTTTAATGCCTTAGTGTTTCATGAAATCAAAGCATAGAACAAATCAACAATGGCAAATAAAAAAAAAAATCAAGAAATCTTTGTGTACAAAACTTCATTAAAATTTTTGATTATTCAAAGTAGCCACATTTTGCTAATATAACAGCCAAACTGTGGTAACCCTTTTGATTTAGAATGCCAAACACTCAGTGCAAGACACCAACTCTGCCTCCAGAAAAGAACCCCAGACCATCACACTTCCTCCTCCATGTTTGACAGTTGGCATCACACACTGAGGAACCATTCTTTTATCAACTTGATGGCATGCAAAAACTCTGCATGATGAACCGAAAATTTCAGATTTTCTTTTATCAGTCCATCAGACTTTCTTGCAGTCTGCAGTAGTCCACAGGCAGTATTGCAAGACCCTATTTTATCCTTTAGGGAATGGCTTCCTTACTGCCTCTCACCCTATTGCTAAACTTTAAATTTAACACTAGTCCCCCAAGGACATTTTGAAGTGTGTTTTGTTCCAGATTTATGTCTAATTGATTCAAAAGCAAGGTTTGGTAGACAGGTAGATGGATGGATGATTCAAAAGATGTCAGGAAATAATTTTCTACTGTATTTTGTTTATTTCTTTGATAAACTCTTGTTAAGAACTATTTCAGATGCTAAAGATATTTAAAATAATTAAAATTCACCACTATTCTGTTAGTACAACCGCTGGATAAATAACACTGATTCCTATGGGCCAGCACCACATGGCTAATTATGCATGCAGATTAGCCATGTTCCCAGCAACAAACTGAAAACAAGCCTTCAAAGAGCCCTCTCTCTCCCCTTCCCCTCATCAGAAAACACAGGATATACTGTGATACAGGATATACAATAATAAAAACAAAAGATGTAGTACTATTTACAACGTGTTTCTTTATTCTTGGGAGAAGAAGAAAGTGCAAAGCTTCTTCACAGACACATGCGAAACAAAAAAAAATGTATTGCTGCGCCTGGTGTTGTGCATTCAAGTAATGGAACTAGCCAGTCCCACACCACTGCTCTGGGGCATGGCTAATGTATGCCCCAAGACTGCCCCTCTCTAAGTGGTCATTTGTTGTATTTTATTTGTGGTCTGCATCTTCTGTTGTTTGAGGCATAGTGGCACAATAGTTAGCACTCCTACTTCAAAACTCAGATCACAAATTTTGCCACAATAATTGGTCCAGAATTGTTGGAACACTTTTCACTAGCCCTCAGGGAACACTTAAAAGACCATTGCACCATTATAATCTACGCAAAATGAGTTCAGTTCCTCCTTCCTCATTGACTTCAGTGCATTTTGTGGAGTATTATGAAGTTCGCAAACATTTCCGTGATTTTGACAAACACGAGGCGAAGCAAATTCAGCAAGGTACTTTCATCAGTAAGCACAATCTACCACCATGTTGTTGGGGTTATTGGGAGGAACATGTGGACAATAATATGGTTGCTATTGCTTTGCCTACTGATTATTACAAAAGACACATAGAGCCTTGCAGGTTAATTCTGAAAATGTATTATGATCTTTGACATTTATAAACGTTTGTGATCATTCTAGCAATTATTTAGAACTGTTATAGATTTAGTATGACAGGGATATTCAATTACAAATTCAATTAGGCCAGATTTTCAAACCAAGAAATTTAGCTGGGCCGGACATTTTTATCAGCTAGTAAGAAGCAGGTAATGACAAATTTTAATCCAACACAAATTAATGTATTGGAAAACAAGTAATGGTTATTCATTCTTTCCCCTTTAAATTAGGTCACATCTAAGACAGGCACATCAAAAATGCCTAAAAAGCAATAAAAAGCTATAACTGAACAGAATCCGAGGTAATAAAAAAATAAACATTTTAGTCATATCTTATCTAGGCAGTCTCAAAAGTGCATAAAAACAAAATTTGCACAAGTTTAACAATAACATTTGTTTCCCTTTTGAATTAAAATACATTTTTTGTTCATATATGACCCAGGGACATCTTCACATGCATTTAACAGAATAAAAAGAAACTATCAATTCTATCAAAGCTATCAGTGCACAAACCTATAACAAGTGATAACAGTAACTAATACGCATGAATGCAACATCTACTGCACACTAAGGGAACAGAGGTTCATTTTAAGTCACCACATGTGTGATTAGCAGTACCTTTTTCTGTAAATAAAAAGGTGGCAGTACACATACTTTACGTTTGGATCAAATTTGAGGTACTGTGAAGGTATATAGAGGCTGAGAATCCTAGCATTACATGTTTTGTTCATTTGGTGAAAAAACTTAACGTTAAAATTTGAAATCGAAAAATCCTCCAGTGTAATAATAATTCTTTTAATTAATACAGTGCTCTACCCACTACTCCACACAGGGAGGACCTAGGACATGAACCAATGATCTCCTCACTGGGAGACACTACTATTGCGCAACCTGCATAGGTGTACCATACTATATAATATTGTGCTGGATAGTTTAAAATTACAAACACAGAATTTCCAAAATCAAAGATGATCAACTGCAGGTTAATAATGAGTTCTACATTGTACAAATAAGTTGTTATCTAGTCGCGCAAAGCAATAATTAATTTGACTGAGTTTTCAAGAAAATTCCAAACATTTCATCAAATGCAGTCTTCCTAATTTGTTCTTTGCTTTGAGTGTCAATGGCTGGTTGTCATCCTTGTAGCAGCCATGAATCTGCAAGATATAAACGTGTAAGTGGAGGGCCAACCAGTTGTGTAAAGAAAAGTGCGGAGACAGTGCTTGTCAGAAAAAAGGCTCTCATTGAAGTAACAATTATTTTCATTTATAAAAACCCACAATCGCACTCACTTAATGAAACTGGAATACAACTAAGACTCGGCACACAATTGATTATAGAACCATTTGATAGTAGTCGATGCCACAACCAGCTGTCGCTATCGAGGTGCCTGTACAACTTACTGGCAGGTACCATCACCAAGAAAAAAAAAATATATATCATAGACTACTTCCACCACTTCGAGATACACAACAACGCTTGCTTTATGGGTTGAATGTTGCTAGGCGTAGCAGAGTGTTACCTTCATGGTCTGTACTACTGCAGGAATTTATGTAGGAATTTCTGAAGGCTTGTGAAATGCTTTTTTCTTGATATTTCTCCATGTTTCTGGTGGTACATGAGCTTGACCACTCAGTTTGCTTCTGGGCCACATGTGGCCTGTGGACCGCCATTTGAATAGGCTGGTAGTACGGGGTTCTAAAGTACAGATAATTAGAATATGAGGTCTCTTTTTGTGCTTTTTTGTCTCCTGACTCAATTGAATTTATGTTTACAATGTACTGGAAAACCATTTTGTTTTCACCACAGGCACTGAGTATTATGGGGATCGTTGCCATAGAAACAAGCGGCAGTGTAAAGTTCATTCCCGTTAATTCAGGGGTTTCAGAGCTTGATGGATAGTAACCCTTTACTCAGTGAATTCTCAGTATTCCTGGTCTTGAGTTTCCTTTCATTTATTTTGACTGTATTTTGATTGTGCTTTGGGTTGTGAGGCAAGGTCCATTCTGATTCCTGCTTTTGATCTTAGCTAGTATTTCGGTTTTCACAGGTTCTGGTCATTTTCATTTTTCAACTTCTGTCTCTCTTAGGTAAAACAAAATGAAAGGAAAAGAAAACTTGTTCCTTTTGTTTATACATATCATTCCATGCATCATACAAATGGAAATGGCAATTTTAACTACTGTAAGCTGGCACTAATTATTTTAACAGATCATTGGAAAAGTAGCATTTCAGCTGTTCCTACCTGCCTAATAGTTTATAGAGTGTCACCTTTTTATACTTGTAATAGCATAACGTGATAGAATTTTTTTGCAACCCTTATTGCTGCGCTTTTGATAAATATATACTGTATTTTTATATACTGCATTTTTTAACATTATTATGTGCTTTTCACTGTTTCACATCGACTGTGGGTGGTTATCCTTTATTATTTTAATTGCACAAGATTATGCAAAACCTTCTCTAAGTTATTCAGATGTTGCAAGATCATATTGTAAAATTTCCTTATGTGTTAATGTAAATGATATTCAGCTGTTCTTCCAACTTCCATTTACCTAAACAATGTTTTGTGTCAGTAGGACAGCAGTCCATTTTAATATCCAAAACTGTGCCACCTCATATTGAAGGCTAGCACAGAGTGAAAACTTTTTATTGAAGTGGAAGTGGACCTGCATTCCACATGAAAACAGTTTGAATTGTTTACTCTCAAACTTCAAGATAGCAGTCTTACTGATGCTGTCCTACTGATAACGATAACTCACCTAGGGGCCCAGTTAATGTCTCAAGGATAAAAGAATGTTCATGCTTCTTGATACATGGCAAGGCAGAACTCATTTAGGAAAATTTCTGATAAATTTAACTTCTCATAAAGTGAACCAAAACATTTTTAACAAGGTGCTTGGGCTCATTTGTGCTCTTGCTTCATCAATAATTAAGAGGCAATCTGAATGTGAAAAAAGGACCACTGCAACAGTTTTTAGAAAAATGTGTGGGACAAATGGGGTCTTTGCAGCTATTGAAGGATGCCACATTAGAACTCAGACGCTTCTCCTGCAGGGAAGAGACTACCTCAATAGGATGTCCTTTTCCTTCTTGTCATAGTGGATGACCAGTGAATGTTTATAGACATTTTCACGGAACCTCTGGGGAGAATGCATGATTAAAGGATGTGTAGGGTTTCCAAGTTCTTTTAGAATTGATAGATAGATAGATAGATAGATAGATAGATAGATAGATAGATAGATAGATAGATAGATAGATAGATAGATAGATAGATAGATAGATAGATAGATAGATAGATAGATAGATACTTTATTAATCCCACGGGGAAATTCACATACTCCAGCAGCAGCATACTGATACAAAAAACAATATTAAATTAAAGAGTAATAAAAATAAAGGTAAAAACAGACAATAACTTTGAATAAGGTTAACGTTTTGCCCCCCCCCCCCCCGAGTGGAATTGAAGAGTTGCATAGTTTGGCGGAGGAACGATCTCCTCAGTCTGTCAGTGGAGCAGGACAGTGACAGCAGTCTGTCGCTGAAGCTGCTCCTCTGTCTGGAGATGATACTGTTTAGTGGATGCAGTGGATTCTCCATAATTGATAGGAGCCTGCTGAGCGCCCGTCGCTCCGCCACAGATGTCAAACTGTCCAGCTCCATGCCTACAATAGAGCCTGCCTTCCTCACCAGTTTGTCCAGGCGTGAGGCGTCCTTGTTCTTAATGCTGCCTCCCCAGCACACCACCGCATAGCAGAGGGCGCTCGCCACAATCGTCTGATAGAACATCTGCAGCATCTTATTGCAGATGTTGAAGGACGCCAGTCTTCTAAGGAAGTATAGCCGGCACTGTCATCTCTTGCACAGAGAATCAGTATTGGCAGTCCAGTCCAATTTATCATCCAGCTGCACTCCCAGGTATTTATAGGTCTGCACCCTCTGCACACAGTCACCTCTGATGATCATGGGGTCCATGAGGGGTCTGGGCTTCCTAAAATCCACCACCAGCTCCTTGGTTTTGCTGGTGTTCAGGTGTAGGTGGTTTGAGTCGCACCATTTAACAAAGTCCTTGATGAGGTTCCTATACTCCTCCTCCTGCCCACTCCTGATGCAGCCCACGATAGCAGTGTCGTCAGTGAACTTTTGCACATGGCAGGACTCCGAGTTGCATTGGAAGTCCGATGTATATAGGCTGAACAGGACCAAAGAAAATACTGTCCCCTGCGGCGCTCCTGTGTTGCTGACCACAATGTCAGACCTGCAGTTCCCAAGACGCACATACTGCGGTCTGTTTATAAGGTAGTCCACGATCCATGCCACTAGGTATGAATCTACTCCCATCTTGGTCAGCTTGTCCCTAAGGAGCAGAGGTTGGATGGTGTTGAAGGCGCTAGAGAAGTCTAAGCAAATGGAGGCAGCAAATGGGAGAATACACTGCATATATCTGTCAGGACTACTAATGTATTGTCATCTGAAAACTTGATAATGGTATACTCAGTTTGGATGAACAACATCACAGTGTAAGGGTTAGTTGTCAAAACGAATTTTCTGAGCTGACCTTTAGCAGAAGTGCAGATAAAGAAGGGTGCCAGACACACTGGTGAAACAATTGTTCTTCTTAGGACTATGCTGTCAATACAGATTTGTGATTTGTAGCAATTTTAAAACAACTTTGAATGTTTTTATTATCTTTATATCGTTACGAAATAATTCATTTGGTCCTGTAATGAGTAGTACTAGAGCAATCTTGATGTATCAAGTGTGCAGTTGAATATTATAATGTGACTTTTATAATAGTGTTTGACAAATTGAGAATTCCAATCTTTTTTGTAAATCATACATTTTAAAACATAATAAAGAAGAAGTTACATGATTGCTAAGCTTGTGATGTACATGTCAATTGAGTTGTAACTGCTTAGCAGGCATGTAATATAAGATTTCTTTAAGATTGTGTGGTTACAGTAGTATCAAGACTTTATTTATAGGTTTAGGGGGTCATTATTGTCACATGAATAGACTACAATGAAATTCTTACTTGCACAAGCTAATTAACATGCAGCATGACATGTCCCATCACCATGATGGAGTACATATTACAGCCTTTCCTCAAAATTTCCATGAAACTAAAATGATGCCTGAAAATAAAAAAGACTTTGTGAGAGACTTGTGCTTGAACAAAATACAATGGAGTCAGATTTTTGTTTTAATTTAGCTTTGTTTTTCTACTTGAAGTTTTAATTTAGCTTTGTTTTTCTACTTGAAGTTTAGTGTATTACAGTGGTAATCAATCTCTGCTCTTAGCATACTTCTCTCCTTATGGTTCTCCTGGACTGCCTCTAAAAGAAAGTCTAACAAAAGATTTTGCCTCTGATGTAACTTCTCCAAGAAACTATAAAATTTAAGTTAAAACAGCTACTTCACTGATGCAGAAATACTGTGCCTGTATCACCTTTCAGTTGTCACTGCTATTCAAAAGTCCCACATTCTTAATTTCAGAGTATGGTTGAAGATTATCTGTAATAAATACTGTACATCATCCAACAAAAGGACTAGACTGAACTGGCCTTTCATACAATATTGTATTACCTTAAAAATTCTACTACCAGAATATAAAGTTGTAAATTATCAGAATTCAGCTTTATCCGCTTGTCCCATGTTGGTCTACATTTGCATTTAAATAAGCTATAAATGTACAGTAGCATTATTTTTTAAGTATCACTTATGCTTACTCCATTGATTCAGATTTGATTGTACTGTGAGAGTCATGCTATCTGTCTGATGAAGTGTCCGCTATCATGTCATATACAGTATATTGGTTTAGGGTCTACAAAGTTTCTTTTCTTATTTGTATTTTATCATGTTAGATCTTACTTAATTTGATTTTGTTAATCTGAATTATACTTGATTGCTTTGTAAAGCACATAGTCATGCTGTGTGGAGTACTGTAAAAAATGCATGACATAGTGTGTTTTTGTAGCTGTAGTCAGGTCAGGTCAGGTTGGGAAGTGTGCACTGGTACAGTGTGTTGCCGCACCCACCACAAGATGAAACAGCTCGGAATCCTAATCCCCGGGCAGACACGTGGTCTAATTACACTCTCTGAAAATGACCATCTATTTGCTGCAGCCAGATGTTATGTGGGCGTCCCCTTGGCCTGGTCCAGCCACTCGGGTCCTCAACAATAACGATCCTGCAAGCCACATCACTTCAGGCAATCCTGCCACATGGCCGTAGTGCGATAACTAACGCTTCCTCATAATGCAGGTAATGTGCCTCATTTGGGACTCTGTGAGCAGCCACTCATTCGACACAAAGTCAAACCAGCGGTACCCAAGGATTCTATAAAGAAACATAAGTCCTCCAGTCTTCATCTCAGGTTACTGGATATCGTCCATGCCTTTCAAACATATAGCAATCAGGAAGCACCAGGGCTCTAAAGACTTGGACCTTCGCCCTTTTGCATAGATATTAGGAGCACTACACACTCCTTTCCAGCGACCTCATGACCCCCCATGCTCTCCTAATCCATATACTGACTTCATAGGAAGAGTCACCAGAGACATGAATGTCACTGCCGAGGTAGTAGTATTATACTTAAAACATTTTGCAAAACAAATGTTTCCAAAATGTCATTCTTTTATAAGGAGAACAAGATGACTTGTGTAAATGAACCAATGCGTTCCTTATGTTAAAGGCCAAGATTCTATATAGTTGTCATAGTACTTTTTTTAACAGATTGAAATTTCCATTTGGTTGTATGATGCCAGCTGAGGTTTGTGGGAAGCTATTACACATGTCACTGATTCATCCATTTATTATTTAACCTTCCTAATCCAGTTTTTAGTTGTAAGGAATTGCTTTCAGTTTTAGGTAATTTCTGTGAAGTACTTTGAAAAACAATGTCTGTAATCAATTTAAGCCCAAGACACATTAAATGACTTTTCTATCGATTTTCATTCATTGACTTCATTTACATAATCATAGCCAGTTGGATACAGTTGGCAAATGCGATCCTGTTAAGACAATCATCTAATGTGACATACTTAATAATTGAGACCCACTAGTCTGCAGCTGGCTAAGTTAAAATCAAATATGTTTGATTTTCTCGTTCATCAGTGGTGTGGGCTGTATATGCAGAAGAGCTGACAACCAATAAATGCTCATCTGGAAGTACAATGTATGTAGCAACAAGGAATAAGGAACACACCTCACAAATAGAAGAGAAGCTTGTCTGTCTGGTGTTTTATGTACTAAAACATAATAGAAAAAAGAAACAGAGGTCAGAGATGGCTGCTCAACTTGCTGTAGCTGTTAACTCTTCTAACAGCTCCAGCTCTACCAATCAACTTGCTATTTGCTATAGAAAAAAACTTTCAATAAATATAATCAAAGGAATCCTGTAGGGGAACTAACGTAAGAAGAAGGGACAGAAGACTGAATATTCATGGACCTATCACTACATTACTATAATACTCAAAAAATAAAATAGTTGAAACCAATAGAGAACCAACTATACAATAAGAGGTGCACAACATAACAATAAAAATTAAGAAAGTGTATCAATTGATAGGGCAATTCTATTAAAAGAAAAGAAAAACTTATAAATACATGTACGTGTACTAACTATATTCTATTGGCTGATAGAAAATGGGGGCAAGCATGACTCCACTGGAAGATCAACACTCAGTCTGTTAATGAGATATGGGCTGCATTTTTCTGTCGTGTAATTTGACATAGTAAGACAACAAGATCAGTAACTGCGATTGGCAAATTTGACATACCCCATGACAAAAGTAATGTAATGTGACATCAGTTTTAATGAACAATTTTCTATTCCTTTTGCTACCAGCAATGTTACAACTGCTACTACTATTCATATCACTATTAACAGGTGTACACTGTCTGAAGTATGATACATATGCAGTATTTTAATTGAAAACAAATACAAGTCAGGTGAAATTAAAAAAACAAAACTTTTTCTCATTGAACTGACTGCCAAATTGGCTTAATACACAATCCAATTTCATAGCCATCTGAATTAGGCATATTATCTACTAGCACTAAAGTGCTTTTGCTTTCTGCTGAGCATTTGAAAGATGTTGTTTAGATCCATTTGATGCCTGTTGTAGGCATATGTCAGTGCATCTGTTGCTCAAAATCTGAAATTATGCATCTCAGAAGAATGGAATTGATTGCCCCATTCTGAAACTCATCTTTTTTT
The DNA here is from genome assembly GCF_900747795.2 of Erpetoichthys calabaricus. Lineage (NCBI taxonomy): Eukaryota > Metazoa > Chordata > Cladistia > Polypteriformes > Polypteridae > Erpetoichthys > Erpetoichthys calabaricus. Next base: position 111,099,407 of record NC_041397.2, read on the forward strand.
AAATTCTACATATGCCTGTTAATTCATTCCCAGAAGATGAGAGTTGTTTGGTGCTTTGCCCAGGATTATCCTAATATTCACTCTACAGGCCATCCTTGCATTAAGCTGCAAGCAGTTCTTCCTTAATGACATGCACATGCTAAAACGATCAAGAAACATTTATACAACTGCAAGCTGGAGGCTAGAAAAACTCATAGTTCTTGGGCTGACTTAATGACATGCAACTATCATCCTTTGTTATCTCCATATTATTTTATTCAACATATAACACACTCACTTTTGGTTTACTCGGCTTGTAGCACCTTCACATTTTCTTATTTCTTTCCTTTAATGTATTAATATTTGTTGTGTAAATATATTGCAAAGCAATAATAAAAGTATCTACAATAGTACAAGCAGCTTTGAATGGAAGGCTATGCAGTTTGACAAAATCTATAGAGTTTATCTATTTAAAATAAGTGAGGTGTAGAATATTAAATTTGACAAAAATAAATATATAAAATGGACTGTTTTACTTAAACAGGGATCTATAACATACATTCTTCTCAGACTGAGGGCAAGTTCATCTTATTAACTAAAACTGAAACTACAATTATGTTTGGCAGGTAAATTAATTGAATGGAAAATATTATGGCACTCAGTCAAATACTTCATATTTTGGTTTTTTTAGTGTAAGTAGTAGTGTAGGCATCCTTTCACAAATTTTTTGATTCACTTAATCCAACTTTATAGTCCTAGGGAGTTACAGCCTATTCCAAGTATATCATGCAAAAGGTTGAAGCCAGCCCTGGATGGAAAACCAGTACATTTATGCACCACACTCACACAAGTCCAGTTTAGAGTTACTGATCTGCCTGACCACCGCATCTTGGAATTGCTGGTGAAAAAGCACCCAGCAGAGAGTGAATATGCAATGCTGACATTTGCTGTGTAGGATTCAAACCTAGGTTTAAAACTATAATGCATATAAAATATAAAATTGTAACAGTTAAATACAAACACAATGCAAAATATACTTTAATATAAAATAATAATTATCTATATATATTTATAAATTTAGAAGTGCAAATGCTTAGGTTAATTCTCTTTTTAACTAAGTAAGACAAAGGTGCCACAGAATGGCAGTATTTTGCAGTGTGTTGATAAATGATAATGAATTGGCTACTGTGCTTTGATTGAGACAGACATCTGTTGGTGATCCACTTAATTTATGTGACTGATTTTCAACATGGCAAAATCTTCCCTGTGGATGATCTGGCTGTAAGGCTGGCATATTTAACATTCTGCTACATTTTCTCAAAATAAACAATCACTTACTAGATTATAACCTGCCAGCTAGTTTGAGTGGAGAGAGTACAATTTAACATAAATTATTTTGGGTATTCGTAACTATCAGAAACTGTTCCCTTAGAATAAAAATAAAACATGCCAAAAGGAGAATCAACACAGAGACGGTGCAAGGTAACAAAGAAATATGGAAACATTACCTTTTCTGTCCTTAAGCCCCCTACACATTTAACTACCCCATTTACCAAGTGGAGAAGCTCCCCACTTCCTCTTATGCAAAGTCACACAAAAGAAATCTTTATTTTGAGCTCTTGTTTCCCTCCCCTATCTTTCTTTTTAACAACCTTGGCCTCTGTTCCTCCCATTAACAAATCTTCACCCCTACCTAATAATGTTAATGTTGTCTCAAGATCACTACCTGGCCATTCCCAGAAATCACTTCTGAGATCAGGGCCATCTGCTCTATCTTTTTAAGTGTAGTAATGTCACTGTTTTGTGGAGGTGTCTTCAGTGATAGCCCTTTGCCATCTTGCTTCAGGACTACACCAGTACCTCATCTCTGTTCAAATTCTGTTTGTATTATTTGTTTTTCTCTGATTTCTTGCCATTATTCTCTTTATATTTTATTTTGTATTTTTACTTTCCCCCGCATAAAGAGGACTATAAAAGTTTTTTTCCATGGTATTAGCTGTCTTTCTGCTGCCATGTTTGGCTCCTCTTTAGTGAGGTTTCTCTCTCTTATGAAAAAATGATCAATTCACTGCATTTAGCTTTGTTTTGATCTCTTTTCAGACTTAGTGGTGCTGCTGCCCCTGCTGCACCCTTCCAGGCAAGCTCCCCATGGCAGAATTTTAAGTTAATGTTTACTTGTAGTAGAATTACAGTGGATGAACACAAATAATCCATTCATCCATTTTCCAACCCGCTGAATCTGAACACAGGGTCATGGGGGTCTCCTGGAGCCAATTCCGGCCAACACAGGGCACAAGGCAGGAACCAATTTCAATGCTTACATGTCATGATGGACTGTCTTTGCTCATACCAGTATTTTATGTACATTAGTGGATAAGAGGAAGAAACTGTTTATTATGCAGATATTATCAGACATATTGTGTGTGATTGTTAGTAGCCACCAGCATATACTGACAGTCTAATTTACTGTATATTTGATATGGTGCAGTTATTAACACCACTGCCTCACGGATTTACTGTCCTGAGTTCAAATGGTGTGCTCGGTCTTTTCTCAGTGTGAACTTTTCACATTCTCCCCATATCTGTGTGAGTTTTCTATATCCCAACAATGTGCATGTTAGATTCATTGGTACAGTACTTGTAAATTAACCATATGTACTGTAAGTGTAAATGTGGATGTTTAAATGAGTGAGCCCTGCAATGGACTGGTGCCCAGTCTGGCTGTATCTTTTATGTGTCTTGTTAGTCCCCCCAAGATTCTGAAATGGATTAAATGATACATTTGATATTTTGAAGTCATAGTTATTTTTTCAAAATCATGGTATATATTAGTTGCACATGAAATTGTGTTCTAACTTGAAGCGTATTTTATAAAATTATTAAAAAATTATAATAGAGCTATTGAGACTAGGGTCCCTTTGTGAATGAAGCCTTAAAATTTACCGAATACATCAATTTTTCAAGCCAAAAATGTTATCAAGTGTTATTCTTGTTCTTGAAATTTCACACATATTGCAAAATGTCATTTTAAGAAGGAAAAAAAGAAAAACAAGGTGAGATTCAACCAGTTTAAAAGGAGACTGGCTGTGCACTATACCTCAGCACTCATCTTCTTCTGCAGCACCTTTCAGGGTTAGGGATGTGGATTCACCTTGGAAAGTCATCACAAAGTGCTGTTATTGACATAGAATGTTGATGTTCAGATGTGAATTGTAGTTTGTGTTCTTTAGACAAAATTAACTAAAAAAGGCACATGATTGCTTATATTCTTTCACTCTACAGAAGTGTATTTCGTTATTTCATAAAGATTTTGCCTGCTGCCTCTGGATTGAAATTACATGTGTGTGCTTTATTGAGAAAGAATAATGGCACACTGCAAGTACAATGTGCAAGTGGCTTGGCTCTTTCAGAAATATAAGGCTTTTATTAAAAACACAATGCAGTGTAATCAGCCCAGTTCTTGTTATGTGTACTGTACAAAGTACATTAAAACCCATATGTGTTCATTTCACCATGCTGCCACTCAGTGTGCATGTCACTCCATAGTCTAAGTAAAGTACCAACACAGAATGTAATTGGTGAAAGGTAAAAGGCATTTAGGAAAAATAATAATATGATCTGAGCTCACATCTATTACAAGCTATGCTGAACATAACTGCTGAGTAAACTGAATTGCAGAAGCAAAAGTAGAATAATAAGCAGAATACAATTTGCAGTTGGGGGGTTGGTGTTGACATAACTCAACCCATGAGAGCTTCTGAAAGCCGAGAAGCAAGCAGGAAACATGTCCTTACCTTGAAAAAAAATAGTATGAAAAATCTGTGATATAATGTTAAAATTGTTTCCAGTTTACTTTTGTTGTCACAAACATGCCTGTAACTTGGAAAGGCACATTTTCTTAAATTGAAACTTTTGTTACTTCAAAGTGGATGAAATCTGTAATTTTTAAGGCTTTTCTTCACCATGGGACCCCCAGTAACCATTAGCTCCATTGTAAAACTCCAGAGAGGGCTAGTTATTTTTTAAAATGGGTAAAATATGCTTCACTTTAAAGAGCAATTAATGTTACAAACTAATAATATACCACAATTGTGAGAAAATTACTTTGACCTGAAAAATACTGAATTTATCCTTTAAGTGAATGTTATCTAGATGTAAATTAATAAAAGTTCTCTTCATAAAGACATAATAGCAACTAGAATACTTTTTAATTTCATGGAATGCTGATTGGCAAATAAACATGTAAGTATTTCAGGGTCATAATTTATATGATACATTCTTAGACTTCCAAATGGCAATGTGATTTGTATCACAGTCTGTATGCGATATGATACCTCATTCTTATTTTTGCCTTCTAGGGTGCTCTAGCTTTCTTTATTTTGTGTCAATAATAATAATAATAGTAACATTTATTTGTATAGCACATTTTCATACAAAAAAGTAGCTCAAAATGCTTTACATAATGAAGAACAGTAAATTAAAAAAAATTATATATATATATATATATATATATATATATATATATATATATATATATAAAACAACATAAGAAATTAAAATAAGACAACATTAGTTAACATAAAAAAAAAAAGAGTTAGGTCCGATGGCCAGGGTGGACAGAAAAAACAAAAAAAAAACTCCAGACGGCTGGGGACTTAGCATTCTACCTAACATAAATGAAATAGTCCTCTTGTGTCTAGGGTTCTCACGGAAGGACTTGATGATGATGGACATGCAGACTTCTGGCTTTTAATTCTTTACTGTTGGAACATCATTGTGCTTTGAGTAGATGGTGGTGGCGAAAGCCACCACCGAAAGGACATCGGAAAAAGAAACAGAAGAGAGAGTAGGGGTTAGTACAGATTTTAGAGCTACCATGGATGGTTATTATAATGAATTGGATATACAGAGTATCAGGATTAAATTACAGTGAAATTATGAGAAAGCCATGTTAAAATAATGTGTTTTCAGCAGTTTTTTGAAGTGCTCCACTGTATTAGCCTGGCGAATTCCTATTGGTAGGCTGTTCCAGATTTTAGGTGCATAACAGCAGAAGGCTGCCTCACCACTTCTTTTAAGTTTTGCTCTCGGAATTCTAAGGAGACACTCATTTGAGGATCTGAGATTACGATTTGGAATATAAGATGTCAGACATTCCGATATATAAGATTGGGCGAGATTATTTAAGGCTTTATAAACCATAAGCAGAATTTTAAAGTCAATCCTGAATGACACAGGTAACCAGTGTAGTGACATCAAAACTGGAGAAATGTGCTCGGATTTTCTTTTCCTGGTTAGGATTCTAGCAGCTGCATTCTGCACTAGTTGCAAACAATTTATGTCTTTTTTGGGTATTCCTGAGAGGACTGCATTACAGTAATCTAGTCAACTGAAATCAAACTGAAATCAAATCACAATGTCACACACTTTCAGTTAATGCATCATTATGTTGATAATAGGATTTATATAATACTGTGTTTACAATTATCTTACACTGAAAAACAAAAGAAAAAGCCAGAAAGAAGTGGTTACAGAACAGGTTACCCAATTTTTTTCTTTCCTGATTTTAAGATTCTTATTTCTCTGAAATATTTTTGCTTAATTTCTTGGTGATTTTTACATTTTTATAATTTTAATAACCAAATGTAAAATTTCTAAAAAGAAAAAAATATTTTGAGAGAAAACATTTTTAGTTAAAGATCTGCAGTATATCATCTCTCAAAATCGTGACATTAGCATATTATGTTTACTCACAAGCATAAAGATCATGTATCGTAGGCATAGCACTGCAGTATTTAAGACCATATTCACTATCATTAAATATTTGGGTCATACAGACACATTTTAGTAAGATTAGCAAGGAATTAAAGCATATACATGTGAGTTGAGAGTACATCAGGTAAGCTAATTTGTATTTTCTCTTCTAAGTTATTATTTTCAGTACATTCTTATTTATTATGGCATTGGACAGTGCTGTCATATTGTGTATTGGTTTATGAGGTGATCAGGCAAATTTTCTATCTGATATATTAAACATTTTAATGCATCAGAAATAGCATGTAAGTGTTTCAGAATGAACATTTAATAATTTTAAGATATATTAAAATAGATTCCATCCATCCACCTTTCCTTCATTTGTTCATCCATTTTTAATTATAGTGAGACAGGGGAGGATATCCCAGGATTGGGCACAAGGCAGACACCATTACTGTAAGGGATCATATTTAACAATATTTCTAAATAAGGATTTGTCATAATAAAGGACATGTCTGCACTGACGTGAAAATACAGAAGAGTATGTTGTGCTACCAAAGGTACCTACCACAGGAAAACACATTGAAAAACACTACATTGTAAATGTTAATTTCCTTGTCATGTTTTCCTGAGAAAACCATGTAGTGATGGGTGTTTTCCATTGTTCATCATCACAGTGGCCTAGGAAAGCAAAATCTATCCATGCTGAACTAGGCACAGGACAAGAACCAGCCATGGAAGGATCACTAGTCTGTGGCAAGGTATACACTCATGCAAATACCTATTTGTGTACTATTACAAGGCAAAAGTAGAGCTGCCAATTAACCCAAGTTTCATTTACTATCTCCACAGAGGCAAATGCTGACTGGTTTCCTGAAATCAATTTGATTGTATATAAAAATATACATTCTTAAACTAGACAGATCCACTTAGGGAGCAAGGTGGGCTGGTGTCTGTCTTGGAAGCTTTAAGTGCAATGTAGGAAACAACCTTAAACAAGGCATCAGTCCATTTCAAAGCACACACACATTCTCACTAAGAAACCCTGAGACCAATTTAGTGTTGCCTGTTCTTATGGAAAATACCATCTGCTATCAGTGTTTTTGGTACTTTACAATGCAAATTAAAAATATATATATTTTCATTTATCAATGGCTAAAATTACAGCTTTGTGTTACCCAGTTTATATTTGTATTCATTTAAAGACGCTGCCTGCTTTGGAATAGTGAAAGTTTCACTGTAAATATGTGACACTTGAGGCAAATGTCTCCATTCAGCATTAAACTAGTTATTACAAAGCTCTAAGTGAGTTGCTGATCCCCCAGAGCCACTTTCTTGTGACTTGGAATCTGGAGCTGATTAGTACAGTTCTAAAAGATGGGAATTAGGGAATTGCGGAGGAATAATGATATATTAAAGCATGTAGTTATTTTATATTTAGACCAAAATATAGTTCAGAAATATGCAATCACTATATTTTCATTGATGTCTCTTTGCTTTTAGCATTTTTGCCTGTAGCTAAATAAAACAGTAAATACTTTGTATTCTGATTTATTTGAAAGCAAACTTTTTTGCTCTCACCATAATTAACCAGCTGACAATGCAATCATTTCTGTTAGAGCAATGCAACACTTTTACAACCAGCTGTATAGTGACAATGGGTTCCCAGTGGACATGTTTTGTGGCATGTGGTAATTTATAACAGCCGGCTCTACAGACTGGCACATTCAGTTAGAAGCTCAAGTTCTGGGTCTGGCTGAGATCCAAAACGCAGCTAGCAGTCTATTCACACCAATGTTTTAGACATGATAAGTGATGAAATGAATTGTGAAAGTCCTATGAGATTTGCTGGATAGCTTACAGAAAATCCCATTTTGATATTACTCTGGTGCTTCACACTTTGAGCCCTATACTTTTTTTGACACATGAGCCCAGATTTCCATTTGAGACACTGGAAATCCCCATGCCACTGAAAGTTATCATGCAGTTGTTTTAAAAATAGATTTTTTTTCATCTTACTTCTTACTTGTCTTAGTACACTGCAAAAATATCAATGCCTACCATTGACATTGCTTTCTGATGGGACACAAATAACCTAACAATTAAGTTTAAACATTTACTTTTTGTAAAATGAAAATGATGATTATTGTCCCAATATTTGTATAGTTAGTTAGTTAGTGGATATAAATTAAGAAAATCTACACAGGTAGAACAGATTTAAATACATAGATGGTCTAAGTATTCCAGCTGTAAAGTCTACACTTCCCTTTACTCTTTAAGGTAGGCTTCCTCTGGCTTTATACAATATAATGCTTACCCATTCTTGGCATTGTTTGTTTAGGACTAATACATTTTAACAATATTATCATTGAATTGTATTGTTTAACATCAGGTGGCACGGTGACGCAGTGGTAGCGCTGCTGCCTCGCAGTAAGGAGACATGGGTTCGCTTCCCGGGTCCTCCCTGTGTGGAGTTTGCATGTTCTCCCTGTGTCTGCGTGGGTTTCCTCCCAAAGGTTAGGTGCATTGGCGATTCTAAATTGTCCCTAGTGTGTGCTTGGTGTGTGTGTGTGCGCCCTGCGGTAGGCTGGCACCCTGCCTGGGTTTTTTTTCCTGCCTTGCACCCTGTGTTGGCTTGGATTGGCTCCAGCAGACCCCCATGACCCTGTAGTTAGGATATAGCTGGTTGGATTGATGTTTAACATCTCTTTACATAATCTGTATTTTGATTTATATCTGGATTTTCCTTGGGCCATTAAAAAACTTTACTTTTCTTCTTTTCAGATGTTTCATGTGGCTTTGCTCTAGTGGGGTCACAATGACATATAGATTCTTGGTAAATTAAGGATAGATCACCTTTAAAATCTGTCTATACTTTACACTGCAATGCTCCTTTGTTTCTTGACAACATTCCCAGTGCCTTCTGGTACAACACTTCAAAATGCAGCTGTCAGCATGTGTGTCACGTGAGATGGTGCTGATTGAATGGTATACTGAGTCTAAACCTAACTGTATGTTTTGTATTTATAGGATTTTGTCTTTATTGCTAAAACCATTTCAGCATTACTGCATGAGCAGTTTCATATTTGGTCAGAGACTTTTTAAATCAAAGTTCATGCTTGTCTTTCTATGGAAAGCTTCTTGATTTCCTTATCTCTCCTCTTAATACATAGTTTTCTTTCAGTTTCTGCACTGCTCATATCAACAGGGGATCAACTGTGAAACTAATAAAGCTTAAATTTCAGGGCCCCAAAATCCTGGAGGGGCCCCCAGAAGTGACTTTAGTCCACATCACTTAAAAATGTTGTGTGTCTGCTGTATGTGAAGAGGTTTTTAAAGAATTAATAGTATAGTGTAATTCAATACAAAATAATAGTTAAAATTAAAATGAAAAAGTTATTAAGGTATCATATAGGCTAGCTGTAAACAAAAAACCATTCAAATGAAGGATGTTTCATTCTGAATATATTTAATATAAAATAATTATAAATAATTTAAAACACTATTAACATTTATGACAGAAATTAAAATTTTCATTAAAATTATTGAAGTGTTCCCCAGTATTACTTTTGTGCTTAATGCCTATCATGAGCTGTGAAGCAGAAAGGAATTTTCCAAAGCTATCCTTTATAAAGAGCAACTTTGGTCTACCATGACTGAAAAGTGCTTTATACATATTGTCTCTAGAAAATAACATTGCAAGGAAATGCTGATATGACAAAACTGTATGTGAATATATTACTAGAAAAAATAGTTTTTTGTAAAATGTAATTCATGCAGTATGTATTCTCATACATACAGTATCTAAAATAAAATATATTGACTGTGATTTTTTCTGTTTTATTTCATGATTCTGTGTTGCATCATGCATACAGGTATATAATATAACATTTCTGTAATTTTCATCCCCCATAACTCAAAAAGTATAAGGGATAGGAAATTGTTATACACACCAGTGACTTTAACATGTGAGGTAATCCAGTACAGCAATTTTAGTCAAGATCTGAAATATAGAGGTAAAACATTTTTTAAATTTGTAGTGATCTGTCTTTGAACAACCCCACTGATGAAGATAGCAGTGGTTACTCAGATTTCATTGCTGTTTAGTATGGGACTTTAAAACAGTTCAAGCTTCAGGGCCCCAAAAAAGTTTGGTCAGCCACTGCATATCAACAACATTTATTTATATAATGTGTTTTCTTAAGTATAGTTCAACATTCTTTCAAACAGTTAACAAAAGAGATTAAAAGAGCTACAGTAAAGGTAAAGACAGGCAGAGACCTTTTGATGAACAGTGGCTCACAAGGAGAGTAGGGGCACTTTTTTGGGCAAGATCTGCTACTTTAGAGTATCCTAGAAATGCAATCTTCACAACCTTGGTGAAAAAAAATTGTCTGTAATTGTTGATTATATTTAATTACACTCCCTGCTACTGAGCATATAGTTTATTGTCCTGATTTGATATATCTTAACAAGAAGACAGAGCAAATACAAGAGTTACTACATTATATACAATGCCAAATTTACCTTCATTTAATCTTAAGAACAAATGTTAACAGGATACTGCATCAAATCAAAGAAATCCTCATCCAAAAAGTATCTATTGTGGGTCAAAGATTGAAAAATTTGGTGCCTTTCTCTTTTGCGCATTAGGTTTTCAGCAAGAATTTTTTTTGATCTATAACCTGTTCCTGTTGCACACATACAAGAAACAGAGAACAAGAAAACTAAGTGGCATACAAAGTGAGTTGCACATTTCTTCTAATAAAAAATGAAACACAAAGTATTCATTATTCATTTCCAGTATTTAGAAAACAAACATAAACCTAGTCCAAGCCTGAATTTCTACATTGAAAACTGACTTAAAGCCATCCCAAATCCTATTACAGTACTATGTCATGAGATTTTTGCAGCAGACCTCTGACTAGCTTAGTAGCCATGAAGACAATAACAAAAGTCTAGATTAAGAATAGGTGATTTAACATAATCTTTCTTATACACAAAGTGTTTGTATGTTATGTTGTACAGTCATTCTGAAAAATCTATCGACTTTCTTACAAGAGAAGCACTTTGACCATAGGAAAGATATTATATAAATAAAACATATTAGTCAAAATTGTTGATCATGACCACTACAGGTGTAGTAGAGAGAGAAAGTAAAACTCCAGCTGGTGAGAATGCTGAAGAATGTAAACTTCTGGGGTTTTGAATGCCAATAGACTGCCCAGCTAGACATTCTACATTACAGTACTTAATTGTCAGTGGTATCTATGTTTGATGAAAAGTCCTACAAGTTTCAGTACTATGGGCATCATAATTATCATAGAGGTGTTATCCTTCAATCTCTTCAGCATCAGAGGTGGCTGAAGAATACTTTGGCTAGGTGGTACTGTTGCATACAGAATACCAGAAGGAGAAAACAAAGACATATCTAATAGCTGTATTCTGTGAAAACAGACATACTTTTTTCGGTATTAGATACAAAGATAGACAGATAGAAAGTACATTATTTGTACCAACAGTGAAGCCAAGTCATTTTTAGAAGTTCAGGAAATATTATAACCAACAACAACAAATTCCTTCAAATACACAAAATAATTACAAAAAAAGGAAGAAAGCTTCTGACTTGGCTTTTGATAAAAGTGAAATGAGGCATTATAAATGTGTACTGCCATAGGTATGAAGGAGCCCCAGTAGCATTTCTTTTCACATGTCTGCCGAAAATTCATTTTATTAAAGTACTTAATATTAGTGTGTCAGAAAGAGGCTGTGAAGCATTGAACTTAACAGCTACAGTATCAGTTTTGTTGTCATTCTCTCCTCTGCTACTACCTCCCAGGGCTCAGAGTGCATCCCATAACTGAGCGTAATTTTTTAATTAGCTTGTTGATTCAGTGGGTCTATCTTGAAGTAATGTTATCAACCCAACACACCACAGTGTGGTGTTGACTATCTAAAGGTTGTCATTACCTACATTAAAGGAACAATTATATACTATCCTTTCTTATATACTGCAGTTCCTCTCTGTTACTTGGCCAGTCCAACCTGCCATTTATGTGGACCACCAAGTATTTGTAGCAGTGCACCATCTCCACAGCCACTTCTAGAATAGACCGGGTGTGCAGGCTCTTTGATGTGGTGAAAGTCAGTAGCTTCTTCCTTGGTTTAGTTGATGTTAACTTGCAAACAATTTTTTTTAACAAAACGTCTGTACTCATTCCCTTAATCAATACACCCCATCAGTGCAGAATCATCTGAAAATCTCTGAAAATTACTTCACCTGATTTTATATTTTTAGTCCAAGGTGTACAGGGTGAAGAGAAATGAGATAGGTGGCTCATTGTGGTGTTCCAGCATTCATTATTCAGGACACCACAGGTTCATCCACCTGCATATTTCTGAGCTTGCCCCTTAACAGGGATGACTGAATGGTATTGAAGACACTGGATAAAACAAAAAACATAATCCTCACAGTGCTACCAGCTTTGTCCAGGTGAGAATAAGCCTTGTGGAGCAAATATATAATTGTACCTTCCAATCCAGTCTTTGTCCAATAGATAACATGCAGTGGGTCCAAGCAGTCTTTCAGAAGAGTACTTGTATTATCCAAGACCAGCCTCTGAAAAATCTTCATGATGTGGGACATAAAGGCCACTGGTCTGTAGTCATTAGGTGAAGAGGCACCTGCCTTCTTTAGAACAGGAGCAATGCTGGATGTTTTCCACTGCGGTGGTACTTTCTGCAGCTTTAATGACAAGCTGAACAGGTAGCAGAAGATACTACAAATTTGGTCAGCACAGGCTTTAAGTACATGTGGACTAACTCCACTTGGTCTCGTGGCTTTTCCTGTGTGTAGCCTCCTCAGTTGTTTCCTCACTTGGTCATCAGTCTATAACATCAGTCTATAAGAGGTGGACTAATCACATTCATGACAGTTGAAGTGGTAGGAGGTTTTGGTGCAGTGGAGCTGGTGTGAAGAACTGGTCAATGAAAGAAGGTGATGGTTAAAGGAGGTAAAATCTGTTAAAAAAAATTCAGGTGTTTTCTTTGTCTCTATTCCCTTTTAGCACATGCACTGGATTGCTTGAATACAATAATAGTACCCAATCCATTCCAAACATTAGTTTTAATCTTTTACAACAGATATATTATGAATAAGTTATGAAAAAGCAAAATGGAAAATGGTTTATTAACCTTTTTTTTAATGTTCAATAGCCCTAGCCTGATGTATCTCTGTTGGTGACTTATTCCACATTTTAGGTTCATTAAAGTAAAAGAAATCCTCACTAGTTCTCTCATGTTTCACTTCTGGAACACAAGTCATTGTTTGAAGATCTGAGATTACAATTAGGGATATACTGTATGAGTGGAGACATTCTTAAATGTAGATAGGTGCAATATTCTTCAGAGCCTTCTAGATAATTACATGTATTCTTAGATACTAGTATAGATAAGATGTGTTTTATGTTCTCTTACTGGTTTTCTCTTCTTGCTACTTCATTTTGAACAAGTGTCTACTGATATGTATCTTTTCCTGGTAGTTTGAGTCGAGTACATTACAATAATCTAGTCAGCTAAAATCAAAAGCATGTTCTATCTCAAGTGAGACAGAGGAAAAATTTCATGATTAGGACCGGAAGATAGAGGTATGGTCAAGAAAAATGTTCAAGGTCAAAACCAAACAATTAAATCAATCTTTTGTCATTCCCATACAGTACTTGAAAATCATAGTCCACAAAAGTGCCTGTGTATCAAATACCAGAAACACCAAGTAAAGTGAATAGCATGTTGTGCTCTTTGAAATCAATCTTGGATAAAACAGGGATAACATCCGACAACCTAAGTATCATCACTGTCAAGTTTTAGCCAGGGTGTGTTTCCTGACTTATGTTCATTTTGCCGTTTTGGTGACTTATTTGTTTATTATTTTAGTATTATTTTTGTGATGTTTGTTGTATTTACATATTTTTGTTACTATTATTCTGCTTATTTACATGTATATATTATGTGTTCTCCTTTGTTCCTTGTGTTTTGTGGGTGCAACTCTAAGAGACAGGTCCACCCTGATGTCATTACTGAAGGATTGCCACCAGCCTATACAGTCATGGCTGAAATTAGCGGCTCCCCTGGAATTTTCTTTGAAAATGCACCATTTCTCCCAGAAAATTGTTGCAATTACAAATGTTTTGGTATACACATGTTTGTTTCCTTTATGTGCATTGGAACAACACAAAAAAACAGAGAAAAAAAGCCAAATCTGACATCATTTCACAAAAAACTCAAAAACCGAGCTGGACAAAATTATTGGCATCCTCTACTTAATATTTGGTTGCACGCCCTTTGGAAAAAATAACCTGAAATCAAGCTCTTCCTATAACCATCAACAAGCTTGTTACACCTCTCAACTGGAATTTCTGACCACTCTTCTTTTGCAAACTGCTCAAGGTTTCTCAGATTTGAAGGGCACCTTCTTCCAACAGCAATTTTGAGATCTCTCCATAAGTGTTCAATCAGATTTAGATCCGGACTCATTGCTGGCCACTTCAGAACTCTCCAGCGCTTTGTCTTCAACCATTTCTGAGTGCTTTTAGAGGTATGTTTGGGGTCATTGTCCTGCTGGAACACCCATGACCTCTGACGCAGACCCAGCTTTCTGACACTGGGCCCTACATTGCACCCCAATATCTTTTGGTAGTCTTCAGATTTCATGTATGCCTTGCACACAGTCAAGGCATCCAATGCCAGAGGCAGCAAAACATCCCCAAAACATCTTAGAACCTCCACCATGTTTGATTGTAGGTACTGTGTTCTTTTCTTCGTAGGCCTCATTCCATTTTCTGTAAACAGTAGAATGATGAGCTTTACCAAAAAGCTCTACCTTGGTCTCATCTGTCCACAAGACGTTCGCTCAGAAGGATTTTGGCTTCCTCAAATACATTTTGGCAAACTCCAGTCTGGCTTTTTTATGTTTCTGTGTCAGCAGTGGGGTCCTCCTGGCTCTCCTGCCATAGCGTTTCATTTCATTCAGAACAGCTTGAATATGTTTTGAAGTTGATTGAGGTTGTTTATCCACCATTCGGACTATCCTTCGTTGCAGTTTTTTATCAATTTTTCTCTTCCGTCCACGTCCAGGAAGATCAGCTACAGTGCCATGTGTTGTGAACTTCTTGAATATGTTGCGCACAGTCGATGAAGGAACATGAAAATCTCTGGAGATGGACTTGTAGCCTTGAGATTGTTGATATTTTTCCACAATTTTTGTTCTCAAGTCCTCAGACAATTCACTACTCTTCTTTCTGTTCTCCATGCTTAGTGTGGCACACTCAGACACACAACAGAAAGGTTGAGTCAACTTTTCTCCATTTTAACTGGCTTCAGGTGTGATTGCTATATTGCCAGCACCTGTTTCTTGCCACAGGTGAGTTCAAACGAGCATCATATGCTTGAAATAAAACAATTTACCCACAATTTTGAAAGGGTGCCAATAATTTTGTCTGGCCCATTTTTGGAGTTCTGTGTGACATGATGTCAGATTTGGCTTTTTTTCTCTGTTTTTTTGTGTTGTTCCAATGCACATAAAGGAAATAAACATGTATATACAAAAACATTTATAATTGCAATAATTTTCTGGGAGAAATGGTGCATTTTCTGGGAAAATTCCAGGGGTGCCGATAATTTCGGCCATGACTGTATATCTGAACCCGAGAAGCAGGTATCCCATGTATAAAACTTGCTTACTCTTGAAAACGTTTTGGTTTGGATTTTTGGTGACACCAGGCGGCAGGACAATGAAGTCAACAGAAAATCTTGTTTCATTTCATATTTCAGTATCACATTCCTATGTCCATGATCTAATTAAATCAGTTAAGTGATGTACAGTAATCCCTCGCTATATTGTGCTTCGCCTTTCGCGGCTTCACTCCATCGCGGATTTTATATGTAAGCATATTTAAATATATATCGCGGATTTTTCGCTACTTCGCGGGTTTCTGCGGACAATGGGTCTTTTAATTTCTGGTACATTCTTCCTCAGTTGGTTTGCCCAGTTGATTTCATACAAGGGACGCTATTGGCAGATGGCTGAGAAGCTACCCAGCTTACTTTTCTCTTTCTCTTGCGCTGACTTTCTCTGATCCTGACGTAGGGGATTGAGCAAAGGGGGCTGTTCGCACACCTAGACGATACGGACGCTCGTCTAAAAATGCTGAAAGATTATCTTCACGTTGCTATCTTTTGTGCAGCTGCTTCCTGAAACGACATGCTGCACGGTGCTTCACATACTTAAAAGCTCGAAGGGCACGTATTGATTTGTGCTTGAAAAACAAACTCTGTCTCTCTCTATCTCACTCTCTCTCTCTCTCTCTTTGTGTGCTCCTGACGGAGGGGGTGTGAGCTGCCGCCTTCAACAGCTTTGTGCCGCGGTGCTTCGCATACTTAAGCCAAACAGCCCTATTGATTTGTTTGCTTTTCTCTCTATCTCGGTGACAGTCACTGCTCCTGACACGCACTCCTTTGAAGAGGAAGATATGTTTGCATTCTTTTAATTGTGAGACGGAACTGTCATCTCTGTCTTGTCATGGAGCACAGTTTAAACTTTTGAAAAAGAGACAAATGTTTGTTTGCAGTGTTTGAATAACGTTCCTGTCTCTCTACAACCTCCTGTGTTTCTGCGCAAATCTGTGACCCAAGCATGACAATATAAAAATAACCATATAAACATATGGTTTCTACTTCGCGGATTTTCTTATTTCGCGGGTGGCTCTGGAACGCAACCCCCGCGATGGAGGAGGGATTACTGTATTCATTCATTATAGTTATCTTCGATGTTTGCATTAATTGCTAATGCTTACACTTAATGGTAATTGCCATTGTGTGTAGCCTATCAGTTTTGTCAATAAAAAGGTTGTGCTGTGTGTTGTACAGCATAACTGGCTATGGCAACATTAGCTTTTTTGGAGGATATTGCCAATGGCTGTCTATTATGGATTGCAAGGATTTTAGAATATTATGGAAAGATTTAGGCAAGAACAGGCCATTCAGCCCAACAAAGCTCCCCAGTCCTATCCCCTTAATTTCTCCAAAATAATATCAAATCTCGTTTTGAATGTCCCTAAAGTTCTAGTTATTACCAAACTACCTGGTAACTTATCCAATTTATCTATCCAACTGTGTCCCCATGTTCTTGCTGAACTCTTTTCAAAGAAACAGCCTTAGTCCACTGTGCTAATTCTTTTTCATGATTTTAAACGCTTCAGTCATGGCACCTCTTCTTCGCTGTCGTGTTGGAGTTGTGTGCTGAATTGGTACCTACATTAGAGAGAAAAACCATGTAGAAATCACGCAATCTCTGTTCAGTTACAGGTTTTAATAAACGCTGGATATTGGGTGACAGGCATGTTTCAGAATGAACTGGCTGACCGGTTAGCAATCTCAAAGTCATCTCTGAACCATTTCATGCTGTCTGCATGGGATGATACAATTGAGATTCTTTCCAGATATATCCAGTTTCCTTACAGTTATGGTGAGTAAGCCAGAATCAAAAGGCAGTTTGCAGCGTTTGCAGATTTTCCAAGTGTAATAGGTGCAGTTGATTGCACACATGTTGCAATAATGATACCATCATAGAATTAATTTGCTTTTGTAAACAGAAAGTACTTTTATTAGATTAATATACAAGTAATGTGTGATGCTCCAGTGTGTCTGATTAATGTTACCAGGTGGCCCTGGCTCATCCCAGGGTTTGACGGGAGTTCAGTTAAGTGTAGCACATTACAAACAACTTGCATAATCATTGTTTCAAGTGATAGTGGGCACATCACCAGAGAGGAGAAATGATAATGAAAGGGCATTCCTAAATGCAATTGGTGATAGAACCAATATAATGTATATATTATTAGTTATAAGTAATTATATATTCTAACTTACTTTGTAAGTCACCTTGGATATAGGTGTCTGATAATAATAATAATAAAACCATTTATTCATTAAAATTTAGATGGTGGTGTTTGGACTTGTTCAGCAGCATACTGCTGTACAGCCCCACAAAGGTTTGCCTCATTGTGATGGCTTGTGCAACACTGTGCAGCATATCACAGACACATGGACTGCCTGTGCCTCCTGAGATAGATCAAGATGAGCGCATGGATGACCCAGACAATGTCCCTCCGGATATAAATAGAATGGCATTTCAAAGATGTTTGGGTGTGGTGCATCGAACGTAAAGAGACTTTATTTTTTTTATAAGTGCAATAAGCATGCTCTTAAAATTTCATACATCTGCACATATAGCTAGTGTCAATTCACGCTGTGTACTGGTTGTGGTCTGGGCATTGCATGATGACATATTACTATAGCTCTTTCAACTCTGCTGCTCCCACTGTTGTTTTTTTATTTTATTTTGCGACTCCTACAGAGACACCATCAAAAAGAATATTTTTGTGGTACTTTACTTCAGTCAGTAATACCTCAAGTTCAAATTCACTTAAGTTTTCTTTTCTTCCTTTTTTTCCTGTTATCCAGGGTTTATAGTAAAAGCATCACTCGGGAACATGGACAAATTTATATGGTGATTAGATCATGAATATCCAAAAATGGTGTTTTTATGCCATATATGGTTACTAACAGGTGGTAATGGGGAGTGGCTAAAAGCATATACATGCACCATAGTGTTAAGCTGATTTGAGATTTATAAAGGAAATTGACGTTGCACATGGCATACGTTTGGTTTTATAAATCTGATTTTTATTGTGTATTTGTCATTTTTGTCTTTTGAGTATGAGCAAAATTTACTATGAAATCAAAGCAAGAAGGCCCTTGTTTCGTTAGCAGTTCATTAATTGCTGTTGGTAATTGTTTCTTTTATTACTCTGGTTTCTGTATTTATTGCTTCTGTTTTTGTGATTAAAGATTGAACTTGTTTGTTTTTGATTGCCTTTTTAAGTAAATCCTTGCCCTTGTTTGTTTTTGGGACTTTCAAATAAATATCTTTATTTGTAAATATTCTTTATTTGAACTGTCTTTACATGTCAATGTTTTTTTATGGATTCTCTCCCTTGTGAGACATTTTTGAGACTCTTTGACTATTTTTGAACTTAACAGATAGATTCCCTATTTTGGGGCTTGCTTAGGCTGAAGCCAGTAGTTAGTAGTTAGGTGCTGGCCAATTTGGGATGAGGTTATTTTGGACATGCCAGTGAAGATCCTGGTCTGCTTTTGTAATACTTTTTGGAGGCTCAACCTCAGTGGATCATGGTATATATTTTCATAGTAATATGTACACTGTAACTGTAAAATATTGACATCAGTATATAAATAAATTGGCATCACAGTATGGCATAAAAAAATCCAAAGTTTTATACACCCAAAAGTATACTATTGGAAATTAATTCTCTGTAGTAAGAAAAACAAGACAAGATTCAACCATCTTCCAAAAAAACCACAGAAAACCAGATAAAAATTAAAAGAAAATGCTAATCATAATAGCAAAACTTTAAAAGACAAAATCTATTTTTTTAAACAAAAACACCTTCTTATTAATATGTTTAATAAAATTTAAAATTGAGCTCTGTATCTACAATAACACCTAGATGGTTTTTACTTCTGACTTGACTTGCAAACATTTTCCACCGATATTGTCTTTTTTTTACCAGGCCAAAAAATCCTGTTTTTCCTTGTTTAGTTTAAGCAAGTTACTGCTCATCAATTCTGTAATGCTCGTAAGACATTTATTCAGGAAGTTAAGAGCCTCAGATTTCTGCTGGTACTATAGAAAGAGATATAACTGTTTGTTGTCTGCATATCTATGGTACTTTATCTTATGTTTGATCTGGCCAACTGGAGAATGTAATGTAAGAGTAACAGTTTCTGGCTCAGAGTTGGTTTCAGCCCAGCACTCAGGATATACCTCATATGTCCTTACTAAGTGAGTTCAGAAAGTGATTAAATGTAGTAAATAACTGTAAATAAGATTTTGCAGTATTGATTGATTAAACTCTTAATATACCAAAAACATGCAATATGATTTGTTTTCCTCACTGTCCATTCACAACAAGAAAGAATGCACAGAGTGAGTGAAATCTCAATTAGGTAGGGTGATGAGCAGTACCTGGCCTGGGACCCTAAACGTTCAAGGTTCAGTGTTTTTATTTAGTCATATTTACACAAGGAAACATGAAATTTGCCTTCTCAGCTGTATCCAGTAACAGATCAAATTAAAAACACATATAGACAAATATGTAAAAGAAATCCAAAATATTTACATTTGTAAAAACAATTCTAATTCTAAAGGTTTGTGAATGACATTTTAGCTAAAACAGTTATATGATACATATGAAAAACTGTACAATCCTAGAATTTTAATTACCTACAATATTCCTTATTAAAAAGCTGTATGGCACTGGAAGGAAAGGAATTTCTGGAGCAGTTTGTGTGTGTCTGTAAAGCAACTATTTTCACTAATTAACCAAAGGTAACCTCTGCATGCAATAGGTGTCTGTCATCAGCTGCGATGATTTCCAGTATCTTCATTTGGCTGCATGTTTGGTAATCTGCTAGAACTTTTTAAATGTTGATTTCTCAGACTGCTAAACCATTCAATGAAACTGAAAGTGTTATGAATAGGGTTCCAGCAGCACATCCGTCACAAAAGCATTTCCAAAAATGCCCATTAGGGGTGGGAACCCTGTGAAAAAAAAGAGCTACATATAAAAATGACCACATAGAATTTATATCTAATAGAAGATTTATTATCAAAAAAATGGTAAGTATGTACATGAGGCTCCATAGAGCACACAAGGCAAAAATGGTCAGAAATTTAGACAAAATCATGAAAATACTGTAGAAAATAAGACAATTACCAGCTCCCTAGAGCATTTGAAATGAACTGCCAGGAAATGTGGAAGACTCTGGATTTATAGGGTGGAGGGCAGTTCCTAGCAGTGATTGGTAGATGGTCCCGAATCTTGGGGGACCACCCACAGAACATGAAGCAAAAAAAAATCAAAAATAAAGAATGATCCAAGCAGTTAACATAAATTAAAAAAATCTAAAACCTGAATTAGATATAACAGAATGTAATGACAGACTGGATCACATTGAGATAAAAGGACATGAGGTATATGTTCACTTTTAATTTTCTGAGTTTATGGTGGAGAAATAAGTACTGATTGCATTTAGAATAGATAAAGCATGAGTAGCTTTCTCAAGATCCCTAGAAGATAAAAAAGGCTTGATCTTACCTAAAAGACGAAGAAAGAGCCGAGAAGTCCAAGACCAATTTGGGCTTTAGCTGATGGACCCACTGTAAGCACCTCCGTTTTATTTTGATTCAGATCAAGAAAATTATTAGCCATCCAGGATCTTAGTCCAAAAAGACAGTTGTGCAGTTGATTCATTGCAGAGTTGCAGACAGGAATATAAACCTGTGTATCATCAGCATAGCAGTGAAAAGAAATGTTAAATTTCCTAAAAACCACTCCAATAGGGTGAAGGTATATAGAGAATAAAACAGGACCCAAAATGGATCCCTGAGGAACACCACATTTAAG
Organism: Erpetoichthys calabaricus; assembly: GCF_900747795.2. Classification (NCBI taxonomy): domain Eukaryota; kingdom Metazoa; phylum Chordata; class Cladistia; order Polypteriformes; family Polypteridae; genus Erpetoichthys; species Erpetoichthys calabaricus. Next base: position 111,120,685 of record NC_041397.2, read on the forward strand.
AGGAGCAGTAGATGAAAAAGAGGAATTTAAAGTTACTGATATGTGTCTACCAATTAAATATGACCTGAACCAGTTAAGAGCAGTCCCTTTAAGCCGAACAAGATGTTCAAGCCGCAACAGCAATATCTCATGGTCAATAGTGTCAAAGGCAACGGACAGGTCAAGGAGGACAAGGACTGGAGCGCCATCTGAGTCAGTAATAATTGAGTTGTCATTGAATACTTTCAGGAGGGCCGTCTCAACACCATGATAACGCCTAAAGCCAGATTGGTAGATCTCAAATAAATTATTGGAGTTAAGATGATCAACCAATTGATTATAAATAATTCTTTCTAATATTTTAGCCAGAAATGGCAATTGGGAAATCGGGCGAAAATTGGCAAAAACTCTAGGATCTAATTCTGCCTTTTTTAGACAGGGACGCACCGCAGTATGTTTAAAAAATGAGGGCACGACCCCCTCACTAATAGAACCATTGATAATGGCTAGTAAAGGTGGACCCAAAACATGAAAGGCTTCCACTAAGAGGCGTGGTGGTACAATATCAAGAGGACTAAGAGTAAGTTTAAGGGTGTCAATAGTACTTTTTAACTGTGAAAGTGAGACGAGATCAAAAGATTCCAAGACAATGCCATGATTAACAGTAGGAAGTTCATAGCCAGTTGGAACAATACCACAACGGATTGTATCAGTTTTACTGACAAAGAATGAAAGAAACTGCTCACATGAAAGAATAGTACTATTTAATCCCGTCATAGAATGAGAAGAAAACTCTACTAGCAGAAGGATGAAGGGCAATCAGTGTTCATCCCCTACATTCCCTTCTTATCAAATTATCCATTCCATTTAAATGCCACCGGTTCCCTGTATGCATCTAACTTTTAAAAAGGTTTAGGATCAGACTGTGAGTATAGCAGGCATGAAATTATTCTGAAGGTCTATCCTTCATAGCCACCTTTATCAAGTTGGATCAACAGTACGGACATGTGTTGTTGTGTTCCTACTGTAACTAAAACATAAGGAAGCATAGTAGTAATATGCACTACCAGATACAGCACATTGTTCAATGATATGGACCGATGTTTTAGTTGTTTTGAGTATTTAAGATGTATATCAGTGTCAAAGGTAACTTTAAGGCACTGGCCTGTGTATGTGTATACATTATGTCTTCATGGGATTTGTACCTATAGTTCATTGTAAAAATGGGATTAACATTTTTTTGTAAATATTTATAGTTTAAGTTTTAAATGGTATAGATATTTATAAAAACCTGTAATGTGTCCAGAGATTGGATACATCAACTAGTAATAAAATTTAAAGAAATGCACAGGAGAGGAGAAAAAAATAAAACAACTAAAAAGATCATAGATACAGACTGACACATTAGCTGTCATAGAATATTATTACTGTGACCCTTGACCTCCCTCAGCTGTAGAAGCTAGACTTAGATTAATGGTGAAATTGAGACAACATGACGAAAATTGATTCTTCACATTAAAGAAGTGACTATGTAGCTTTTCGGTGACAAAGATATTGTGTAACCCAGTAATACAATGTCACTAACACAGCAATTAGAGGCCTGGAATTTGTGCCCAGGTTTTAGAGTTGCAGGGAACTGTGACAATGCGGGTTCTATTCCATGCTCCCATCTTCCTTCTGGGAGCCTTTGAACCCTACACCATTGGTAATGTTACCGATGAGCTAGGTAGTGAGGCACAACAATGAAGCAAGGGGATGGTGCAAAAAGTGCAAAGTGATTTTATTAAAAACAACAAAATCAAAAGCAGTGTCCAAATAAATAGTGTAGTGTCTCAAAATCTTTAAATAAATAATCCAATAAAAACAGGTGAACTGTGGAGGTTAACACAATAAATAAATCCTTTAAAAATGAGGTTAAATAATGGCTGGAAGCCATCCTTTTAAAAACAAAGCCCGGTGCCTTCTTTCTACTGGTGACTCCCTTGCTTCTCCCATCCAGGCTATGCACCAGGGGAGTCACCCTACCTGCAGCTCACCGTCTCTCTGCTGCCTTCTTCTGGTCTTTTCACCTTGCCGATCCCTGGCTCCGGTGGGCTTCACCAGACCGTGACATGGGTTCCCCAGCGACCAGGGCGCTCGCACTGGGGATTCATTTCCCAAGTCCCGACTCCCACTGCCTTCTCTTCCGGTCACTCCCACTACTTACTAATGCTTAGTGGGAGCGACCACTACCGACTGCTCCCGGGGTGCCGGGCAAACACCCAGGCTAACTGCTCAGCTACATTTGTTTTCTACAACAAGCACCTTCGCTTGTTCATGCACCAGCTTTCTCCTCCCTGCTTCCTGCCTTCTCTCCTACTTAACCTCCGTCCATCTTTTCTTTCTCTCTACCCTAGCCGCCTCGTGCATCTATTATTTATCACAGGGGCGTGGATCAGGTGTGGCAATTAGCAGCTCCCGGCCTCAATTACGGATGTGGACAACTCCTCACCTGTGCACTTAAGCAAGGACTGCCCGCATCACGAATTCACCTGGGAACCTGCTCCAGCCACACTACCACGCCCCCTCTCTAAGCGACTATTTATTTATTGAAACATTTTTGAAGCACTTTGCACTTTTTGCACCATCCCCTTGCTTCATTGTTGTGCCTCACTGCCTAGCTCATCGGGATATTACCGACGGTGTAGGGTTCAAGGGCTCCCAGAAGGAAGATGGGAGCATGGAGTAGAACCTGCATCATCACATTTGGTGGCAGCGGTGGGATGAGCTGGCAGTGGGGACCGAAGAGCAAGAGACAGAGCAGCAAGCGGGATAGGTGCCAGACTTTTTTAAGGAACCCACAGACCCAAGCCGGAGAAGGACATTTTAAAATACCATGCTTTTTAATGGACATTTATTTATTGATTGTTTTTATTGTCTTTTTAAAGTTCTTATTCTTTTAATGTCCTGTTTTTACAAGGGGGCTTGGGTTGGTTTTAGTGTGGGATTGTTTTTAGTGCTTTTATTATTTATTTCTTTTAGTGCAATGGTAGTGTGGCCGAGCTGTGGACCTGGACCGCCAGCTGCACAGGGTTGGCAGTGGCATGGAGCCTTCCCGTGCAACTGGGGCTTATGGGGGAGAGAAAGAAAAGACAGACGGAGGTTAAGAAGGAGAGAAGGCAGGAAGCATGGAGGAGAAAGCCTGTGCATGAATGAGCAAAGGTGCTCGTTGTAGAGAACAAATGCAGCTGATCAGTGAGCCTGGGTGTTTGGCCGGCACCCCAGGAGCAGTCAGTAGTGGTCGCTCCCGTTGAGCATTAGTGAGGAGTGGGAGTGACCGGAAGGAGGATGGCTCGCCGCATAAGGCAGAGAAGGCAGCGGGAATCAGGACTTGGGAAATGAACGCCCCCAGCGTGAGCACCCTGGTCACTGGGGAGCCCATGTCACGGTCTGGTGAAACCCACTGGAGCCAGGGATCGGTGAGGTGAACAGACCAGATGAAGGCAACAGAGAGAAGGTGAGCTGCAGGTAGGGTGACTCCTCTGGTCCATAGCCTGGACAGGAGAAGCAGGGGAGTCACCAGTAGAAAGAAGGCATCGGGCTTTGTTTTTAAAAGGACGGTTTACAGCTATTATTTTAACCTCGTTTTTAAAGGATTTATTTATTGTGTTAACCTCCACAATTCACCTGTTTTTATTGGATTATTTATTTAAAAATTTTGAGACACTGAACTATTTATTTGGACACTGCTTTTGATTTTGTTGTTTTTAATAAAAGCACTTTGCACTTTTTGCACCGTCCCCTTGCTTCATTGTTGTGCCTCACAGTCCAGCTTATCGGTGACATTACCGATGGTGTCGGGTTCAGAGCTCCCAGAAGCAAGATGGGAGCATGGAGCGTAACCCGCATCGTCACAGGAACCCATATTACAATAAATTGTGTGTATGGCTAATAAAATATCATCACTGATAAGGAAGCAATTGAAATGTGTCTCTCTATCAAAGAAAATCCACTTACTGCAAGAAGTGCCTAAAATTATTAAATTCTATTCACAGTAACCTGTTTGTTATTTAAATCCATATAGTGAATTGTTTGGCAGATGTTTTCAGTTTGGATAATTTGTGACTCCACAATAATTAGGAGTGTTATGGGGTTTAACAGCTTTAGTATTCAAAAGGGAAGCACAAGCAATCATGATTAAATAGTCTAGTCATTCAGAAATGGAAATGTTAACTGCCACCGTATGTTCTTGTGTACTGTTTTCCTCCTGCAGTAGGTCTAATACAACTCATTTTCTGGATTTTTTCAGGTGGCGCTTACTACCAGACATCTTTATAGAAAGCAGCGTTCAATACCAGGATACATCCCAATTGTCTAAATAAATAGGTTTACAGTTGGAGCAGAGGCAGGTTAATTGGCGTGCTTTTGAAGTACAGAAGAGGTTAATACTAGGAGATTGAACTGGCAATCTCAAGGTGTGTAGTCCAACACCGTAGCAAATACGCTACAGTGTTAATCCTTTATTTTAAAGGTTTAATGTGTACTTTATATTTGAACATAGAAGTGCTACTGTAAAATCATACCATCAAAAGCAGGTGTACTTGATCAGTCTTAATGAGGATAGCAACTTATTGGTAAAAGTGCAATGGTAGTGTGGCCGAGCAGTGGACCTGGACCGCCAGTTACATGAATTATGAAAGGTTTTATCAGTAACATCATATAAGGTTAAATGGCAAAATAGAGGGGCTTTGCTGATGATAGTTATAGTAATATCTATTGCATTCTGATAGAGGTGATAAAGAGAGAAGTTGATCAATAATATTCAGTACACAGAAAGTTCTGTATTGTTTGGCCCCACTGTGTATATTCTGAGGTGCATAAGATAAAGGAAAAAGAGACAAAGAAGACTTCTGTATCTCAATGCAATGTAATGTAGCAAGCACAGACTTAAAATTTTGATCTAGAATTACAATTAGTTGTCCTAGGGCTTTAATTTGTATTCTAGTCTTCTTTGAAAAATGCTTTCTGGGATTGTGTTGCGTTAGTAGGCACCATATAAGATATAATATACTTAATTAATTGATCTGGGCAGTATGGGTAAGACCAAAAAATCCAAAAATCCAGAGGTGACCAAACTTTGTCTGATTTTTTTTTTTTCATTTTTGAGAAATAATTGAAAAATCACATTCATCGAAAAATCATTTTAATTGACTCTTAGGTCAAAAGATGTCATATTTATGCTTTTACGTCTTTTACAGTAATTTATATGAAATACATAATTAAATAACACAAAGAATAAGTACTTCAGTAAAATGAATTGTGGTGGTAGATGCTGCTGAAACATTTTTAAATATTTTCCCATTTCCACAGTTATATGATCAACATAGAGTAAAATAAACATTTAATAAAGAGAGACAACAACAACAACAACATTTATTTATATAGCACATTTTCATACAAAAAGTAGCTCAAAGTGCTTTACATAATGAAGAGAAGAAAAATAAAAGACAAAATAAGAAATTAAAATAAGACAACATTAATTAACATAGAAAGGAGTAAGGTCCGATGGCCAGGGTGGACAGAAAAAACAAAAAAAAACTCCAGAAGGCTGGAGAAAAAAATAAAATCTGTAGGGGTTCCAGGCCACGAGACCGCCCAGTCCCCTTTGGGCATTCTACCTAACATAAATGAAATAGTCCTCTTTGTAGTTCGGGTTTTTCACGGAGTCACTTGATGCTGATGGTCATACAGACTTCTGGTTTTTAATCCATCCATCATTGTTGGAACATCATGGTGCTTTGGGTAGATGGTGGTGGCACACGCCACCACCAACAGGACACCGGAAAAGGAAACAGAAGAGAGAGTAGGGGTTAGTACAGATTTTGAATGAATAGTTATTATAATGAATTAGATATACAGAGTATCAGGATTAAATTACAGTGAAGTTATGAGAAGGCCATGTTAAAATAATGTGTTTTCAGTAGATTTTTAAAGTGCTCCACTGTATTAGCCTGGCGAATTCCTACTGGCAGGCTATTCCAGATTTTAGGTGCATAACAGCAGAAGGCCGCCTCACCACTTCTTTTAAGTTTTGCTCTTGGAATTCTAAGGAGACACTCAGTTGAGGATCTGAGGTTACGATTTGGAATATAAGGTGTCAGACATTCCGATATATAAGCCGGGGCGAGATTATTTAAAGCTTTATAAACCATAAGCAGAATTTTAAAGTCAATTCTGAATGACACAGGTAACCAGTGTAGTGACATCAAAACTGGAGAAATGTGTTCGGATTTTCTTTTCCTGGTAAGGATTCTAGCAGCTGCATTCTGCACTAGTTGCAAACGATTGATGTCTTTTTTGGGTAGTCCTGAGAGGAGTGCGTTACAGTAATCTAGCCGACTGAAAACAAACGCATGAACTAATTTCTCTGCATCTTTCGATGATATAAGAGGTCTAACTTTTGCTATGTTTCTTAGGTGAAAAAATGCTGTCCTAGTGATCTGATTAATATGCAATTTAAAATTCAGATTACAATCAACGGTTACCCCTAAGCTTTTTACCTCCGATTTGACTTTTAATCCTAATGCATCCTGTTTATTTCTAATAGCCTCATTGTATCCATTATTGCCAATCACTAACATTTCGGTTTTTTCTTTATTTAATTTGAGAAAGTTACTATTCATCCATTCTGAGATACAAGTTAGACATTGTGTTAGCGAATCAAAAGATTTGGGGTCATCAGGTGCTATTGATAAATACAGCTGTGTGTCATCAGCATAGCTGTGGTAGCTCACGTTGTGCCCTGAGATAATCTGACCTAATGGAAGCATGTAGATTGAGAAGAGCAGTGGACCCAGGATATAGCCTTGTGGAACACCATATAGAATATCATGTGTCTTTGAGTTATAATTACCACAACTAACAAAGAATTTTCTCCCTGCCAGGTAGGATTCAAACCAATTTAAGACACTGCCAGAGAGGCCCACCCATTGACTAAGGCGATTCTTAAGAATATTATGATCAATGGTGTCAAATGCGGCACTCAGATCTAAGAGGATGAGAACAGATAAATGGCCTCTGTCTGCATTTACCCGCAAGTCATTTACTACTTTAACGAGTGCAGTTTCTGTGCTGTGATTTATTCTAAAACCTGACTGAAATTTATCAAGAATAGCATGTTTATTGAGGTGCTCATTTAACTGTATAATGACTGCCTTCTCTAGAATTTTACTTAAGAAAGGCAGGTTAGAGATGGGTCTATAATTTTCAAGAGCAGAGGGATCGAGATTATTTTTCTTAAGTAGGGGTTTAACTACCGCAGTCTTAAGACAGTCTGGGAAGACCCCCGTAGAGAGAGATGTGATTGAAGCAGATACAGTGGGATGTATAAAAAGTAATGTGGTTGTGATTTACATTTACTTCTAAAGGGGCTGACAGAAAGTTTTATTTTGTTTTTTTACTTTTCAGTTAACAGTTAAGTAACAAATTACTTTTAAACTTGAAACTGGGCTTTTTTAATGTAAACAGCATGTACATAATAAACCTCTTTAAACCTCTTTGAAATAATCTGTAGAAATTTTCCAGTCTGAGAGCTGTAGACTCAAACTAAGAAATAAATTAGGGAGACTACTCTGACCTACTGGACAAAACCTTACACAATTTTTATGTTAATAGCAAAAGTTTTCCCAAAGTCTTGGAGCCTCATTTCACTGTCTCCTATCTTCATTATCTAAAAGTGCTAAAGCCATCTCCAATCAGTTTTTCTTGCCATTATTTCAGATATCAGAGCTGTGCTGTTTGAAGGTTTGTATTCCCGGTAGGGCTGCCTATGGCAAACTGGTTCAAGAGGAGATATCAGACAAAACAAATTCATAAATCAGTTCTCATAATGGTTCATCTAAAATAGAGCCAGTGTGGGCATTTTGGCCAAGATACCCATAAAGACTGGTCAGAAAGAAGCTCTCTGGAGATATTGAGTAGCTTTGGAAAATGGCTTTTAGGAAGTGATTTGTCACTTCATTGGTAATAAAGGAGCCACAGCTGGGGTAGTGGGCAATCTGCTTGAGTGAAGTTGTAGTAATTTTTAATGGTGAATTTAAAGGTAACCATAATGTAGCTGGCATAGAGTGAAAACTTTGACTATTTTTTACATAAAAGCACCAGACAACTATGTTATTTTTAATATTCAGTCTTAAAGTATCTGCAGCACCATCTTATTACTTTCAAACATATGAAATAGCAAGAATGCTTGCTGGGCTGTGACTGTGAGTAACAGCAATGATCTTTGTGAGCAATATGTTGCGATCCTGCCACTTCAAAGTCTCCAAAAGGGATTCAATCTTCAGATATTATACAATATAAATAAATAGCCAGACCTTAAACTGAAATTGGATTTCCTTAAACCATTGTTCCCTCCCTAGCCAATCAAATTGAGTCTGTCCATCAGTCTACAGACATCTGCCCAGGTCACCGACTTTAAACTTAGCTTGGGTAAGGTTATTTTTATGCTTGCACATCTTCATAAAGCTGTGCAGGCTAGAAACAAATTGGACACTCACAGACTGCCTGCAGGTAATCGGTGCACTGCAAATTAAATACTGTACTAAAGTTTCAACTGACAAAACTGCTTTTATTGAGAGGGACGTATGTGTACAGTGGCAATCACAGTTCCACATTTCTTTAAGCAAAAGCTGTTGTGTCAGTTGTGTTCAGGGTTTGGGGCTCAGCCACCTATCTTGTCCTGAAGATTTTGCAGTCACATTGTGTGCACCCTTTGTTTTTATAAAAAAATGGCTGCCTTAAAAGCAATTAAGTGGTCAAAGCAATCCCTCAGAGGCTAAGAGGAGCATGAAGCTCTATTTCTCCACGAGAAAATAAAAATCTTAGATCTTTTAAAAAGTGGCATGTCGCTTGCTAAAGTCATTATTCCCTAAACAACACAGAATAACAACTATTTAAATAGTGTTTATATTGTATTAGGTATTATAAGTAATCTGGAGATAATTTAAAAGTATATGGGAGTATGTGCATAGATTATATGCAAATGCCATGCTATACCACTAGAGAATCCACAGATTTTGGTTTCCACAGGGGGTCCTGGCACCAATAATCCATAGATACAGAGGACCATACTATAACACAAAAATGCAAAATAATTAATAAAACACCATAGTATATAATCCACAGAAAGAACAAAACCAAAAACATGATTAATAACATAATATACAAAATGATATTTGAAAAACAACAAAAAGATTAACTAAACAAAAAACTTACTTGAGCCAGTAATGTGCCTTTGGCTGCCACTTAAAATTTTATGTGAGTGTTGAACTCTTTCTAAATTTCTGTGCTAGTTATAGATTGTAAAAAATAAACTCCATTTGTTGTCAGTAGGAGCAACTTATGTAGCCAAGTCTAAAGGTGTTTTTACACTTGGTTCATGTAGAGCAGTTGTTTTGACCCTTAAATAGAGTTACCTAGATGAAACATGTCCTTTCTGTGGCATGCAAAGTAGCATATTATTTTCCTGTGTTCTTCTAGTTACCAGATTATAGGCATTCTACTCACAGAGCTAAGTTTCATAAACAAACCACATAATTATTGCAAATATGGCTGTTCACAAATGTAGCTGCTGTGGTCCATCCATGGTGTTTGTTCCTGGAAAACTTTCTGCCCAATGAAAGAAGTCCATTACACGTCCGTAGGGTGCTTATTGCTATGTTCCGGTTCACTTCAAAGTTTGTTTGCTTTGTGAAACGCAACTAAACTTACTGTAGATTGAAGCAAAATAACTAATTATCTCCTGATTTGGTCCAATGCAAACAGAATATGAATGTAAACATGCCTTTAAAGTGTGGGTGAAATAAACAAACCCAAAAGTTGTGGTCTTTATAGTAAGACCTCCTTTATTAGCCACTCTTTCAGGTTTAACTTCCACCTACTGTATTTCTAAAACATTACCAACCCAGCAAACCTACAGTAAATGTGTCTCCTGTTTATTTTTATTCTGTCTCTGATATCAAATGCGGAATTGAGCTGGGCAATTAGCGTTTAGGGAGTTTTCTCTTCTACTATGCATCTTCCTTATAATTCATTATCTGTGTTAGCTCTAGAAAACACATTTTGGTCTTGAGTATTTATTTCACATTTTCATTCACAATTCTTTCTGATTAGCATCAAGAACAGTATAGATGTAATTTTAGTACTCCTGGGCTGTGGGGATAGCATAGAAAATGATGTTGGACTAAACTCGCTGTCATTCATTATCTGTGTTATTTTTTATGAGACTGTGACTGAGACACCCAAAACAAGCCTATGGAGAGTTCTCCCATTATCCAGCTAACAATCTGTTATGAATTCCTTTGACAAAAAGAAGCCACAGGGAAGACTAGTAGTGTCTTCAAATTGTTAAACAATGTGGATATAATGTGTTAGCTGTTAAGAAGAATAACCGAAAAGGCAATCAGTGGGAGAGCATGTTTAAAGAGGAATACCCAAAAGTTAAAACTTGTCATGATTTTCTGACTTTGTATATTAGTTTTGTTATGATTGATTTTTAAATGTTATTCATGTATTATGTTTTATGACTTCAATGTGGCGCAATTTTGGTATGAATTTCTCTAGTGACTATGTCACTTCATGTTATTTTTGTGGTCAATGCATGGGCGCCACCATGTTGTTAGAGGGAAGGTTTGTTCTTGTGAGACTAGAGTGCATGTGTATCATCATATTTAAGGTATGGAAACTGATGGTGTGGACTACATGGTGTCCAACTCTTTTTGAAAAAGACCTTATGGCAGCTGCTAATGATGTCAGAACTTAGATGAAAAATTTTATTAGTTATAGTTAGAACTCTTAATTTGCTCTTTTGACAGACACATTTTTATGAATGTTTTGATTTTGCTTAGTGGCTTGTTTTGGAGATTGAAACAGCTACTTTTAACCCTCCCTGCTCCACTTTACTGGCTATTTGTTTAATTGTTCTGTGTCTCTTTATCTCCTGGGCCCAGTTGTTCAAACTATTTAATTGGGATAAAAATGATCTGGATTTTAAAATCTCTTGTTTTGCTATCCAGGATCTGCTAATTCATTTTACTTTCATGCTGGTTTTTCAAAGCAACACTAGATTGGATCACTGTTATCCAGATGCAGAATATTCAGGATTACCAAATCCGGTTTACTAGTGCTTTAAATGGAACACACAGTGTAGCCTACTGGCTATGTAAAGAACAACAGACGGACCAAAAATACCAGTATCCAAATAGCCATCATGTGTGTTACTTGGAAGAAACAGAAAACACCACAATAAACAAATATGTTTCCACTTCATTTATAAACAGCCAGATTCCATTTCAATCTCACAAGAATAAATGAATGAATGACTGAAAGAATAAAATATTTCCCCACATATGCACTGTGGTTATTTTTATATAATTGTAAAACAAAAAAGTCCAATAGTCAACAAAATAAGGAACATTTATAGTTCCTCATTGGTACAGAGACCAGCTCTTTCAATTTCTGCTTTTAGGAGTTGGATTTCCATTCTGACTTTAGTTTGTTGTAGTTGGATAAGGAGGAGTTGTTCCTTTGCCAGAAGAATCTGCACTTCTGCTCTTTCAGTTTCTCTTGTAAGAAGCACCTCATATGTGTCACCATCCAGGTTTGGAGAATGCTTACGCTTTCTTTTTAAAGGTTCTGTGACAACAGCTGGCTCTATCTGTGAGAATCCACCTTCTTCCTCAACCACTTGACTGAGATTGCGGACAAATATTTCCTCTTCATGAGGAGAACCAGGCCCACCCTCCTCTGTAACTGTGGGCTCACCATCGACTTCAACACCATCAATTCCATGCAGAGCTTCTGATTTGTCACCACCAATAATGTCAAGGACAATGTCAGTATACTCACCCCCTCTTGAAAGGCTTGTTACCCGTTGTGGGGTTTTTGGCCTCAGCAAGGTCCTTTGTTGTCTTGGCTTTAAGGTTCTTCCATCTTAATATGACTTGTTTTGTGGTCCTTTTCTGACCAGCCCCTATAGCATTCACATTCTTGGTGATGTCCTCCCAAATGTTCTGTTTGCATTTCTTGGTCACTTCTCTCCCCTTTAATGAACTGAAGTGTCCTACTATGGAGGAATAATGGCACCTAACACCCTCCAACAGTGCATGGTTTTCTGCCACTGTGAAATTAGGCCCTTTTGAGTCCATGGTTCCATCTCTTTTGTGTAGCTAATACTGATTTTATAGGCCCTGTGCTTGATTGGGGTAATTCAACACATGACAAACCAGTCAGCTCATTGTTGCTTAATTGGGGTGTGACCAAATAAAATCACCAATTTCTTACACACCTCGTTCATAGGTTTACAGAGGCATTGGCATAGCAGGTGTTATTCATCGCTACCACAGGTTGGGAAGGAGAAAATACTCTGAAAGAATGTATGCTGAGCGTGCCAAACCACTTGCGCAATACACTACAGAGGAACTGTATGCCCGTTTTTGCTTTGGGAGGGATAATATCAAGTACATTGCAGACCTTGTCAGGCCAAAGTTACAGCACAAAACCAAAAGGAGTCATGTTCTGTCTGTGGGGGAACAGTGCCTAATTGTACTGCGCTTTTATGCCTCTGGGACTTTCTACCAGGTTGTTGGTGACAATATGGGAGTGGACAAATCAACTGTTACTAATGTGGTTAAAGCTGTCTTAGTTGAATTGGCCAGTCTGGTCAATGAATTTGTTTCATTTCCCAAGGATGACCAGATGGCGCAAACTAAGCGAAGTTTCTTTCTTTTGGGGAACATGCCTAATACTATTGGTGTTATTGATTGTACTCAATTGCACATTCAAGCACCTCATGAAAGGGAGTGGCAGTATATGAACCGAAAAGGGAGGCATAGCATCAATGTCCAACTTGTGGCCAACGCTGACCTCATCATCACAAACTGTGTTGTCAAGTGGCCAGGGTCTGTCCATTATGCACATATCCTGAGGGAGAGTGCACTATACAGAAAGCTCCGGTCCAACCGACCAAATGGCATAATATTGGGAGACAGTGCTTATCCACTCTTGTCATGGCTGATGACCCGTTTTCCAGTTGCAAACACACCTGAGCAGGCAGGCTTCAACTCTGCACATTGCAAAACAAGATGTGCAATTGAGCACTTAAATGGAGTCCTGAAGAGGCGCTTTGCATGCCTTAACTACTTGCGGGTGGAACCCAAGGTGGCATGCAATATAATACTAGCCTGTATTGTCTTGCATAACATTGCCACCAGGCGTAATGTTCCTCTTGATGACATATATGATGGACCTGAGCCTGATGAAATGCAACCAGGGCAACCTCCAATGTTTGCTCCAAATGAGGGCCAGAATGGACGTGTGATCAGGGATGCAATTGTAAGACATTACTTCTGACTGATGACTTGAGTAATAGTAATTGTCATTTTCATTAAAATACAATGGACAGTAGAGCTTTGTAAGCTTTGAGATTTTGTTTAAGTACTGATATTTCACAGGGATTTTTTTCCTTTGACTATACCAAAAGGCTTCATGTCTTATTCCCTACTTTGTTTACATTGTCACTGTCCTAGTTCAACAATTGTACAAAATATAAATAGATGTATACATCACCTGCAAACATACAGTAGCTTTTTTGATCAATTTTCAAGTTTTATTTTATTGTGTGCCAGAAATCCACACTGAATCCACCTCTGTGTTGGGATCAGGATTATCCTGATTTTTGGGGTCAAATGTGTCCCAATTCATACACAAATTTTTGAACAACACAAAAGACTGTTTGATCCTGATTAAAACTGAGATTGGATTAGGTGATCTGATCTGATTCCAGAATCCCTGTTTTCCCTTTGAACAACTCATTTTCAAGATTCAATCCAATCTGTTATCCCAGATCCCATTGGATTACTTTTGAACAACTGGGCCCTGGTCTTACTGCCATTTTCTAAATCTTAGACAGGATATTTCTCCATTTTTTAGCCACAATAAAAACAAAAAGTAATCCAAACTCAACACCAGAAACAATGACAAAATTTAAATCCTAAATAAGCTGCTTAGTCTTTCCTTAATTGGGCTAAATCTTGCATAGTTTTTAGATCTTCAATCCACAGTCTTTCATGGCGGTAGCGTGGTCTTGTCACAGGTTGAGATTAAGAAAATACTGTGAAAAATTGTCAAAACATAATGATGAACATAAACAAAAAAAGAGTGATTACACTTTCAAAAATATCTGCAATGAATTTCTGATAATATCTAGGAATCCAAAGAAAGGACAGTATGACAGCTTAACAATAATTACTTTTATTAATTTCAGAGACCTTTTCTAACATTCAGACTTTAGGAAGCAGACATGAAAAGCTAGTCTTTCTCCTAAATTTGTCTTGTAAATTCCTGTTGTGTCTCTAACCCAACTCAAACCACAGAGTACATCCTGGTAGGCAAAAAAGAAGAGCGATAGTATCCCAGTTCTTCCCATCCACTTCAGATACTTCATCTTTATAGCTTATGGTTTTGTTAAAACACTCAATAAGCATATCATTTTATGGGATATTTTTTCACTGCACAATGAGAAATCTAAAGATACTATTTTGCATTATCCACTACTATAAGAATGTAGTTTTAATTTCTACAAGTTTGTTAAGTGGCCCCATATAATGTAAAGACCCATTTCGGGATGAATTAGTTAAAATCTAGTGTTACAATGTCCTTCTAAAGTTATTTGCATGAGACATGATAAATTAAATGTCCGCATCTAAAGATTCATGAACAGATCACTATGGAGCACACTCATGCTAACAATCATTGGGTCCATGTTAGTCTTGCCAATTTGGAATTGGAATAATAAAGTACGGTGCCTGTAGGAAAAGCCATGGAGACGTGAGGGAACATGCAATCTTTACTCAGACTGTCATTGGGCCAGTATATAAACACAGGACACTGGAGTTATGAAACAGCAGCACTAACCTCTGTAACAATGAACAACTGTTAAAAGTGATTAATTAACAAAAAGAATTGTAGCTGTGTTTCTTCAGTTTTGCTAGAATTCTGCAGCCATAGTAAGGGTTCATGTATTGAGTATGAAACATATACAAAAAATTCAATAGTCCAATATCTTCCTTTTCAAAACTTTAGTGAAATTCTAAGTAAAAACAGTTCACAAACAATTAAGAAAAATGTGATAATATGCACAAAAGTAACTTCTTGCTTATGGTGCTTCTGTTTTAGGCTTACGTGTCTTAGTTAGAGAGACATGGTGGTGGAGTGGTAGTGCTGCTGCCTCACAGTAAGGACACTGGAGTTCATGTCCTGGGTGATCCCATTCTGGAGTTTGCATGTTTTCCCCATGTCCACGTAAATTTCCTCCAGGTGTTCCAGTTTCCTCCAGAGGTCTAAAGACATGCAGATTGGGTGAACTGGCATCACTGAATTGGCCCAGTTTATGTATTAGCCCTGCAGTGGACTGGCACCATGTCCAGGGACTGTGCCTGCCATGTGCTCTGTGAGTGTTGGGATAAGCTCCAGCTGTCCCATGACCCTGCCCTGGATAAGCAGGTTAGGAAGATGGATGTATATCTTAGTTACAGACAAGTATAAATGTTTCTATATACATAAAACATGCTGTATAACTCTGTGCCTTTCCATTTGAAAATTATTTATCTTTCCAGCTGAGCTTACTCTTCTGTTACATCAGCATTTAGCCATAGTGTTAGTAATGGTCCATTAACTAGTTAGCTTATGGGGAATAAAAGAGAATCTTTTATTATCTATGTAGTAATGTATAACAAACATTTTATTCTAGTTAATCATGTGCATTTAACATTAACTGGCTGTGACAATGAAGAATTAAGTAAATCTTTTAGTTTATAACAATAGTAATGATAATAATTAATAATTACATTTATATAATGCTTTTATTATGTTTTAGAATTGATTGTAAATGCTTACATTAAAATTAAATTGTAAGATAAATAATTAAGACAGTTTTTGTAATATGGCATTATATATTTTCCTCTCGTATTGTCTTTCTTTTCTATTATTCCCTTTAATTTTATGAAAACCTTTTATTTATGAATGTACTATGTCAGTCTCATATATAAAGGAGCAAAAGAATCAATAAAGAGTTAGTACCAATCTAAACTGAACCTGGAAAAATTCCCAGCAGTTTCAAGAGAATATAAATCTGTTGTAGCTATGGGAGGTGATAAAGAGACCATTCACTGCCCTATAGTATTTTGGAGCTGTTTAGAATTTTCAGGGTTGCTGCAAAATAGTGTTGAATTAAAGATTGAAGCACATATTAAATGTCTCTGAAATGTAAGCTGTCAGTTGCTTTATAAGGTTAATAATTAAAAATCTATATAATTTGAGGTGACAGCAATAACTTAAAGGCACTGAACAAAATTTTTTCACACCCAGGGAAATTTGTCATAGAAGATAATTTAAGGTTAAATTGGTAAAGCTGTTACTTTTGTTAAATAAAGCTTTGCAATGAGATTAAAAAACGTCAGGGCCCTTGACCTCGAATTGAGGATTACACTGTTTCTTGTGAACAATTACAGTATATGTGGGTTGCTCCAAAGTTGGAAATAAAAATGATTTATTTGTGAATTTATTGTATTATTTGTGGGTTGCACATTGTTTAATATTGCTGTATTATAGTTCCAAAAGCCTGTATTTTAATTCTAGCCCGATCACCATCTATGTGGTGTTTGTATGTTAGGTTAACCCTAAATTGTCCACATCAGTGAATGTATGTGTATATGTGTGTGTGAACTGAGCTGGACAGCTGCCCTGCTCAGGGTTGCCTCTCACCTTGTGCCCAGTGCTGCTGGGATAGGCTTTTGTCCTCAATAGCAGAATTACATGAACTTGAAAATGGGTTGTATGGATGTTAGTAAGGTCTAACGATAAATTTACTGTAGCTGGCTTTCCCTTGCATTCAATATGTAATCATTTTTGGAATCACAAAATTTGGTACATCTCATCTATTTGTTAACGCTACTGCCTTATGGGTCCAGCATCCTTTGTTAGCATCTATCTGTGTCTGTGTGGGTTTTCCTCCAATATCCCCAAAGATGTGCATATTAAATGAATTGATGCCAGTGTGCAGTTGAGTGGTGCCTATAACAGACTGACATTCTGTCTAGAACTAGTTGCTTCCCTGCACATGATACTGCTGGGATAGGCTCCAGCTTTGAGAATGTTATGCTAATGATTTCTATTAATATCTCTCCCCATTGCTAACAAGAATATTATATTTTTAATTGCCTCGAATGATACTGAGTGATGTGATGAATACAGTTATCTTTCAGCTTGCTACTAAAGGCAGAAATTACCCAGTTGTCATTCTTTGATTGGTTGCATATTTGTTACATTAGGGTAGTTTTAATGCCTTCTATGAAGTGAAAGCAGTGTCAATTAAAGTTTATTTCTGTTGCCATTGTGACCCAAAAAACATTGAAATTGCTGCTTTTGAAAATTCAAGCCAAATATTAGAAGCAGGAAATGACATTAATTTATATTCTTGTCATTCTGTAGTGAAGGTCTGCTTATGATCTCAAAAAAATTACAATAAGAGTGAACATCACAAGTTCCACTGCATTTTCTTTCACTCTTGGGCAGTCAAATTGCTTTAGTGAACTTGTTTCTTTTTTTTTTTTTAGATCTAATGTATATTCCTTCCACTGTCAATCACAGTTATCATGCTTTTATAAGAAATATATTTCCACATGTTGGGTAATGTCTGTTAATTAGATTCATTAAATATATATATATTGTGACAGTACAGTGGTGCAAAGGTTAATGCTCCTGCCTGACAGCTCCAGGGACTGTGTCTGAATCCTAACCCATTTAATGTCTTTGTAGAGTCTACATTTATGCCCATGCTGGCATACATTTTCTTCAAAGTACAGTACTTTGGTTTCCCTATTCTATCCAAAACATGTTTCTGATATGGTAGGTTAACTGGTGACTGTAAACTGGCCAGCATGAGTTTGGGTGTGTGAAGGGGGATAACCTAAGATGGACTTGCGCCTTATCTAAAAGTTCTTACTGCTGGGGAAGGAACTGACTGAATCTTCCCTAAAATTGGATTAAATGTGTTTAGAAAATGGATGAATTGATGAAATAAATTGCATATACTAAATGAAAACAAGACAGAGATTGGGTTTATTTTTCTCAGATCTGATGAAAAATACTGTACAAAGGGAAAAAGAATTCTTCCAACCATCTTAGTACGTGAGGACATCAATGTGGCCTCACACAGATCAGAGAAACACACAGACTACCCAACCACCAGCACCCGCTTAGCTTGTAAAGCCTAAATGCAAATAGGATGAGGCAAATGGCCAGAACAGATGGCAATTTATATCACAGTAATGAAGCTGGGAGACTGGCTGCAGTACAGCAGATACTGGAGGGAAAACATCTCAGGTGTTAAATAATAATGAGGGCTCAGAGGGGAGAAAAATGCATTTCATGCCTTACAAGAGAATCTTCTGAGAAAGAATGCAGGAATTTAAAAGCTTTAAAGCAGTTTAGTTTCACTGTGTGTTCCTCTTTAACTTTTCATGCTGTTTTATTCTATATATTGACAATCCTGTAGGAGTACTACATTGGTAAGGCAATATTTTTAATTTGTTGCGTTAGCTTTATGTTGGGATGACTTTTATACAATTCCTGCATGTTTCACTTATAGTAAACTTTGAATGAAAGGTGTTCTGAAAGTCCACACAAATCAAAATAGTGATTAGAAAACTCAGTTAGGTGGAAAAGTTCTAGAGCCATTTCAAGACGAGCAAATTTTTCTGATCCTCCCAGCTGCAACATCCTTGGAATCAGCAGTACTAGTTTGGTAAGAAGTGACACAGTTTTAATCTCTCCCTTCTGTAAAAATCACCTCGACTTCATCTTGGGAAAATAGCCAGCAGATCTTTCAGAAAATGTCCCCTTTGATTGACATTAATCCAGGATTTATTTCCTGTGCTTTGCATTCTTTCAATTCAATTCTGTTTATTCTTCTACAACACACCTCCTGCTATGTAGTCTTGGAGTGTGGTACATATTTACAGATATTCAGGTGACAAAGTTAAAATAAAACATCATGCATTATAATGGGTTTCATAATGGATATATGAATGAAGGTTTTGCATCTTTCCGGTTTACATAAATAATATAAACAAATGGAAATCTGAAGTAAATTACAGTAACATAAGGCCCTCATGACCATCTTTATATATCTCCATTTTAGAAGATTTATACCTGCTGTAGACTTGCTATACTTCCTATACTTTAGAGCAGGCAAATACTTGCTTGCATAAGCCAATTGTTAATACACGCTTGGAAATGAACTCTTATCCTGTTTGAAATCTTCAAAATCTCCAGAGATGATCATTGTCTATTGAAATTTTTTTTTATAGAATGCCACATAAAAGATTTGCTCAGAGGACATATTTCCAATAGGTGACATTAAAGTAGCACTTACCATATATAGAGAGAAATCAGGTGACTATGGAGGCCATTTGAGTACAGTGAACTCATTGTTATGATCATGAAACCAGTCTGAGATGATTTGAGCCTTGTATGACGTGTTATCCTGCTGAAAGTAGCCATCAGAAAATGGGTACATGGCAATCATAAAGGGATGGACATGGTCAGCAACAATACTCAGTCTTGTGGCATTTAAATAGTATTCTGTTGGTATTAAGGGGCCCAAAGTATGCTAAAAAAATCCCCTACACCATTACACTACCTCCACCACCAGCTTGAACAGTTGATACAAGACAGGATAAATCCACACTTTTATGTTGTTGACCCTACCATCTGAATGTTGCAACAGAAATCGAGACTCATCAGATCAGGCAACATTTTTCCAATTTTCTATTGTTCAATTTTGGTGAGCCCGTTTGAATTGTAGCCTTAACTCCCTGTTCTTACCTGACAGAAATGGTACCCTGTGTGGTCTTCTGTTGCTATAGCCCATCTGCTTCAAGGTTCGACGTCTTGTGTGTTCAGAGATACTCTTCTGCAAACATTGATTGTAACTACTGGTTATTTGAGTTACTGTTGCCTTCCTATCAGCTCAACCCAGTCTCACCATTCTCCTCTGACCTCTGGAAATCAACAAGGCATTTTTGCCCAGGGAACTGCCACTCACTGGATATTTTCCATTTTTTTGGGCCATTCTCTGTAAACCCCAGAGATGGTTTTGTGTGAAAATCCCAGTAGATCAGCAGTTTCTTAAATACTCAGACCAACCTGTCTGAAACAAACAACCATGCCATGTTCAAAGTCACTTAACACTAGATGCAGAGCATCCAGACTCAAACCCAGAACCTTTTGGTTATAAGGCATCAGTTCTTACCTCTGCACCATCCAAGAAGACATATCAACTTTCTGTCGATTGACATTTGAGCTTGGGGTTTTTAACTCATTGACAGCAAAATGTAAATTAAATGATTTTTTTTTTACTTTGGTTATATTCTTGAATAAAAACGCACGTGTTTATTTGATATTTGGACTAAAGCTTTCATTATACACTTCACGTCATTATTAGTATAACATGAAAAAAGTTTCTGTTTTAGGTATGTGTTCAGCATTTCTTGCCTCGCATTTCCTTTCATCCTACACTTACAAAGATCACACATGAAATGTATGTATTCCAAATAACGATATATTATTTACCCTATACAACTCCAGTCACCTCACACCCACACCTCAGCTTCTCACCAAGCTTCTTGCTGGTGGTCTTGTACCCCATTCCAGCCTTGTGCAGGTCTACAATCTTGTCCCTAATGTCCTTTGACAGCTCTTTGGTCTTGCCCATGGTGATGGAGAAGTTGGAATGGAAGAAATTGATTCTGTGGTCAGGTGTGCTTTATACACATAACAATTTGAGATCAGGAGTATCTGTAATTGATTGACTGATTGATTCTGCCCACAGCCAATCTGTGGTAGCCAGAATTCTGGCTGGGTTGTAGGGGATCAAATATTTATTTCTCCCAATGACATTCAAATCAATTGATAACTTTTATGTAATATATTTTTCTGGATTTTTGGTTGATATTCTGTTTCTCTCCATTAAAATGAAACTACCATAAAACTTAGAGACATCATTTCTTGGTAAGTGAGCAAACTTACAAATTCGTCAGGGGATCAAATACTTATTTCCCCCACTATAAACACACTTAAGCTCTGAGAAGTTTGTAACTGACTTCAGCTCCGTCAGGCTGGGGGTGTCGGGAATGGAAGGATGGGATACCAGGCTGCTTGCTGTTTGTGCTGATTGACACAGTTGCAAAACAAAAGACGCTGATGAGGAGAGGTTCGAAGAAAGTTAAGGTGGCCCGGGATTACAAGTTTTTTGTAAACTTCAGGGATTCTAGTGTTAAATCATCTTTCTTCCCCATTCTGATACTTAGTTTGAACTTCATCAGGATGTCTTGGCAATGTGTATCTGCCTAAATGCATTGCGTTGCTTCCATGTGATTGGCTGATTAGATATTTGCATTAACAAACAGTATATATATATGTACATGTATATATTGCATCAGAAGTTAACCTCATCACTGCAGATGCAGTGGAGTATACGCAATTGTGAAAGAGATAGAGAGCACCCTTCTTATATTGAGGACAGGGCCCTTAATATAAAATCAAGCCATGAGTACACTTTGTAGCATCCACTCTAAAGGGAATCCCAGTAATGAAACCTGTGTCCCTCTGGACCTCCCATTCCACACTAACACTCTACCTCTCCCACAGTTCAATAAACAAAATTTACAGATTTTACAGAACAATACTTTAGGAACCTTTTTTCTTTATTCTCCATAGATCTCCTTCAATTAACCATCTAACCTATGCAAACATCTCGTCCACAGCTCACTTCACAGTGGAGAGCCACATTCCTCACCAGGCCCTTTGACCTGTAACAAGAGCTGATGTGTAACTTGCAAATTTGTTACCAACAATACCCTTGGTTTTGTAGTCTAAAATTGTTCAGTAAAGACCTGTAAGGTTCATTTTTATATTTGTGGACAATTTAATTCTAGAAATTACTTAATTATATAGTTGTGGCCAAAAGTTTTGAGAATGACACAAATATAATAGTTTTTATGATGGCAATTTGCATATAATCCAGAATGTTATGAAGAGTGATCAGATGAATTGCAATTAATTGCAAAGTCCCTGTGCTATGAAAATTAACTTAATCCCAAAAAAACCATTTCCACTGCTGTTGTGAAGAAGGCTCCAGGGTGCCCAACGAAGTTTAGCAAGCGCCAGGACTGTCTCCTAAAGCTGATTCAGCTGCGGGATCGGGGGACCACGTGCAGAGCTTGCTCAGGAATGGCAGCAGGCAGGTGTGAGTGCATCTGCATGCACAGTGAGGTGAAGACTTTTGGAGGATGGCCTGGTGTCAAGAAGGGCAGCAAAGAAGCCAATTCTCTCCAAGAAAAACATCATGGACAGACTGATATTCTGCAAAAGGTACAAGGATTGGACTGCTGAGGACTGGGGTAAAGTCATTTTCTCTGATGAATCCCCTTTCTGATTGTTTGGGGTATCTGGAAAAAAGATTTTCCAGAGAACAAAAAGTGAGCGCTACCACCAGTCCTGTGGAATGCCAACAGTAAAGCCTCCTGAGACCATGTGTGGGGTTGCTTCTCAGCCAAGGGAGTGGACTCACTCACAATTTTGTCTAAAAACACAGCCATGAATAAAGAATGGTACCAAAACATCCTCCAAGAGCAACTTCACACAACCATTCAAGAACAGTTTGGTAACAAACAATGCCTTTTCCAGCATGATGGAGCACCTTGGGATAAGGCAAAAGTGATAACTAAGTGGCTCAGGGAACAAAACATTGAACTTTTGGGCCCATGGCCAGGAAACTCCCCAGACCTTAATTCCATTGAGAACTTGTGGTCAATCCTCAGGAGGTGGGTGGACAAACAAAAACCCACAAATTCGGACAAATTCCAGGCATTGATTATGCAAAAATGGGTTGCCATCAGTCAGGATTTGGCCCAGATGTTGATTGACAGCATGCCAGGGTGAATTGCAGAGGTTTTGAAAAAGAAGGCCCAACAGTGCATATATTGACTCTTTGCATAAACTTAATGTAATTGTCAATAATAGCCTTTGGAACTTATGAAATTCTTGTAATTATATTTCAGTATACCATAGAAACATCTGACAAAAAGATCAAAAAATACTGAAGCAGCAAAGTTTATGAAAACCAATATTTGTTTCATTCTCAAAACTTTTGGCCACAACTATAGCCTTGATTTGCAAGTACACCCCTCAATAATTACCTTGTATCATCTAATCATCACTCATGTTTAAGACACAACAGTGGCCAATGCATGTCACTGCTCTAGCCAGGTTGCAAATCAAATGCAAAGCAACTTCAGAATACCTCTACAAAGTCCAAGAGTGTATCACTGCCACTGGGTACTTCACCTGAAAGGACTACTGTAGGATATTTGAAGATTATTAATCAGTAAGACAGCCAAACAGGAGTATGGGATAATAATATGGGATTTGAAAAATAAATTTTTATCTTAGATAATTAATTATGAGTTTTGTCTTCAACAATACCAGTAATTAATCCAATAATTCATCAAGGTTTCTACTTTATTTACCATAGCTTTCTTTGTTTTAGGAGGTGGGTTTCCACTAGAATTACCAAAGACTACGAAAAAAGTAAACTAAAAAAAAAACTGAACTAAATCCATCCCACCTTAAATCCCTTCGCATCTCTCCATCAGCATCTTTTGTGTTGTAAATATGTTGATAAGCAGCCTGCTATCACATCCCTCCACCGCCGCACAAAGTTTTCTCAGTTCAAGTCTGTTTACCTGCGTGTCAGTTGATTAGAGTTGTATAGAGTAAATACTATATCGTTATTTGGAACATATGCATTTCATGTGTGTTCCATGTCTACAACAATCTATGTAAACACATCATTAAAACAGAAACGTTTTTCATGTTTTAGTAATAATTGACAAAATGTAGACATGAAGCGTGTAATGTGTGAAGGTTGAAGTCCAAATATCAAATAAACACTTTCACAAAAGGTACAAGTATGACAAAACAAGTACACTTTTATTGAAGAATATAACTGCAGAAAAAGAACCCGCGATAGACATTGACACGTCTTTAATACGACTGCTTTGGTGCTTTTGGTAAGAATTGCTGACTTTTCATCAAAAGATCGCAAGTTTGATCCTGAATGACTCAATTTTGAGAAGTGAGCTGCTCTTATTCTTACTATTTTAGAATAAAAACATAAATTTGTAATGAGTCTGTAACAGCCAGTATAAATTTATGGTACTTGTACAGGTTAGCCTTGTTTTTTTTTTGTTCAGTTTTATTCTCCCAGTCACGTTCATGCTCCCCCCATGTGACACTGCTGTTTTCACATAAAGACGCTATATAACATAGGTGAACTCAGATGATGATGAGAGTTCTACATCGGAGAAAGAATGCACGTCACACTTTTGCCGTCGCTGTACTTTGTATATGTACACAGGAAGCTGTGCAGTCTACTTGTGACTTTTATGCTGTAGGAAGATAAGTAAATAAATAAAGGTAAATAGGTAAATAACATTCAATCTGGCTTGTATATACAAAGTACAGTGACTGCAGCTTCCACCTGCAGCTATAGACTCTTCAGTACGCGAGTAACTCTCCACACTAGTGTTTAGATCTGGATGGTGTATGTGCCCAAAAAAGATGTCTGATTGCATTCTCGTGCCATTGCTTACGAAATGAAGTGTCAGCATGCACATTTCTTTGCATTACACATGTATTTTTTTGAACATGCCCGTGTCTATCAAACACAGGAAGCTCTGAAGTCTACTTGTGACTTTATGCTGTAGGAAGTAAGTAAATAAATCAAGGTAAATAACATTTTATATACAAAGTACAGTATAACTTTTACAAGTACTACAGATTTACACCGGCTGTTACAGACGCAAATCAAATGTATGTGCTCATTGTATAATATTAACAAAAGAGCAGCTCACTACTGAAAACGGCAAATATACGAGGCAGTCAGGGTTGAACCAGGGACTCTTGATTACAAGTCAGCAGTTCTTAGCACTGTGCCACAGAGGCTGTTGTATCACCCTTGTAACTTTTGTGAAAGTGTTAATTTGATCTTTGGACTTCAGGCTTCACACATTATACAGTTTATGTCTACATTTTGTCATTTATTACTAAAATATGAAAAATGTTTCTGTTTTAACAATGTGAAACACACATGAAATGCATGTGTTCCAAATAATTATCTATTATTTCCATTCTAAAACTCCAGCACTTCACTCCCAGATAATCAAGGCTGGAATTGGGAGAACTTTGTGCCTGTTCTGTGGCGGTGGGTGGATGGAATAGTAGGCTGCTTACTGTTTGTCTTGATCGGCACATTTATAAGACAAAAGACGCTGATGGAGAAGTGTGAAGGGATTTAAGGTGGGAAGGATTTATGAGTTTTTTCGTAGGCTTTTGTAATTCTAGTGTTAAAGGCTACATCTCTATATACAGTGCATCCGGAAAGTATTCACAGCGCATCACTTTTTCCAAATTTTGTTATGTGACAGCCTTATTCCAAAATGGATTAAATTCATTTTTTTCCTCAGAATTCTACACACAACACCCCATAATCCATCCATTTTCCAACCCGCTGAATCTGAACACAGGGTCACGGGGGTCTGCTGGAGCCAATCCCAGCCAACACAGGGCACAAGGCAGGAACCAATCCCGGGCAGGATGCCAACCCACCGCAGACACCCCATAATGACAATGTGAAAAAAGTTTACTTGAGGTTTTTGCAAATTTATTAAAAATAAAAAAATTGAGAAAGCACATGTACATAAGTATTCACAACCTTTGCCATGAAGCTCAAAATTGAGCTCAGGTGCATCCTGTTTCCCCTGATCATCCTTGAGATGTTTCTGCAGCTTAATTGGAGTCCACCTGTGGTAAATTCAGTTGACTGGACATGATTTGGAAAGGCACACACCTGTCTATATAAGGTCCCACAGTTGACAGTTCATGTCAGAGCACAAACCAAGCATGAAGTCAAAAGAATTGTCTGTAGACCTCCGAGACAGGATTGTCTCGAGGCACAAATCTGGGGAAGGTTACAGAAAAATTTCTGCTGCTTTGAAGGTCCCAGTGAGCACAGTGGCCTTCATCATCCGTAAGTGGAAGAAGTTCAAAACCACCAGGACTCTTCCTAGAGCTGTCCGGCCATCTAAACTGAGCGATCGGGGGAGAAGGGCCGTAGTCAGGGAGGTGACCAAGAACCCGATGGTCACTCTGTCAGAGCTCCAGAGGTCCCCTGTGGAGAGAGGAGAAACTTCCAGAAGGACAATCATCTCTGCAGCAATCCACCAATCAGGCCTGTATGGTAGAGTGGCCAGACAGAAGCCACTCCTTAGTAAAAGGCACATGGCAGCCCGCCTGGAGTTTTCCAAAAGGCACCTGAAGGACTCTCAGACCATGAGGAAGAAAATTCTCTGGTCTGATGAGACAAAGATTGAACTCTTTGGTGTGAATGCCAGGCGTCACGTTTGGAGGAAACCAGGCACCGCTCATCACCAGGCCAATACCATCCCTACAGTGAAGCATGGTGGTGGCAGCATCATGCTGTGGGAATGTTTTTCAGCAGCAGGGACTGGGAGACTAGTCAGGATAAAGGGAAAGATGACTGCAGCAATGTACAGAGACATCCTGGATAAAAACCTGCTCCAGAGCGCTCTTGACCTCAGACTGGGGGCGACGGTTCATCTTTCAGCAGGACAACGACCCTAAGCACACAGCCAAGATATCAAAGGAGTGGCTTCAGGACAACTCTGTGAATGTCCTTGAGTGGCCCAGCCAGAGCCCAGACTTGAATCCGATTAAACATCTCTAGAGAGATCTTAAAATGGCTTTGCACCGACGCTTCCCATCCAACCTGATGGAGCCTGAGAGGTGCTGCAAAGAGAAATGGGCGAAACTGGCCAAGGATAGGTGTGCCAAGCTTGTGGCATCATATTCAAAAAGACTTGAGGCTGTAATTGCTGCCAAAGGTGCATCGACAAAGTATTGAGCAAAGGCTGTGAATACTTATGTACATGGGATTTCTCAGTTTTTTTATTTTTTAATAAATTTGCAAAAACCTCAAGTAAACTTTTTTCACATTGTCATTATGGGGTGTTGTGTGCAGAATTCTGAGGAAAAAAATGAATTTAATCCATTTTGGAATAAGGCTGTAACATAACAAAATGTGGAAAAAGTGATGCGCTGTGAATACTTTCCGGATGCACTGTATATAAAATCTACATCTGCCTGTCTGTCTGTATGTCTGTCCGTTTTTCTCGAGAGAACTATTTAATGGATTTAGATCTGTTTTTTTCTATAATTTGCTTGAACATTCTGGTTGATTTTGTGACTTCTCTCATCGCGCTAAGTATCATAGTTCACTTGCAGGACCGATTTTTTCATGATAATCCAAGACAGAGGCTGTGGGCTGACAGGATGGGGAAGCGTGACTTCAGGAGTGGGGAGATGGGCGGGACCCTCCTCACTCACACACCAGCCTTTGTTCAAATCGTTCTACCTCTGGCCACGTTTTGGAGCATACCTTGCCTCAGATATTATGAGTCTTATTGAATAAACTTACAAAATCTCCAATTTTTAGTACTCTTTACATTCTTATATCTGGTCCATCTAGTAATATACAATATTTAACAAACAGGCCTCATGTCAGTCTAAATGTCTTACTTTCTACATTTCTTGTAGGAAGTGTCCAACCATTTACATGGTCAAACAGGGAGATGTCTAGCAGACTGTTTTGTGAGCACGATTGAGCTGTTGAAATCAAAGACCATACAAAGTCTATTGTAGAACACTTCACATACTTTGATCATGCGTACACTGGTCTCTCTGTTTGTGTTTTATTCACAGGACTTCAAAGACACTTAAAAAAAAAAAAAACTGAAGATGCTGGGATCACATGTATCTCCAGGTCTTAATGATTGAATATTTTTTTAATCTCTTCCATTTTTTTACCTTTTCTTATATTAGGTTCTCACTTACTCTAACATTTTCTTCTTTCTTCTGACATGGGTTTGCTATATATGTATATATATATTACCTGCTCTTTTGTTTTCATTTGCACACCTAATGAAGGGAATATAGTCAACATGTTGTGTCTTTCACATTTCATACATGTGTAAATGTATATTTATATACTGTAGGAACACAAAAATAGGAAGAAAGGTCAGATGGCATTGGGAAGCTAAACTTTGAACTACAGTTCAATACAAAGTTTGCTGAAAATGAACCTTGTTGATTTTGAGGCTCTTATAGAACAAAAATGTTGACAGGCACAGGTCAGCTACACCACGTGGACAACTTTAGACAGCTTCCTTTCGTTGTAGTCACACCAGCACTAAATAAATAATACCAGCTCTGTGTGACATAGAGATATCATTCATCTAAGAAAATCAGCAGGTGTCTGCTAATGTTCATGCTAGACAGACTACATGGAGCAGCACTTTTGACTGGTTAATGGAGATCGGTTGGGGGGGAGTTGTAGGGCTAGTGCTTTGACAATGTTGTCACTTATCTCTCCTTCTCTCTGGTGTAATGAAACTTTACTGATTCCAATAAATTATTTCCAAATTTAACCTTCTCTGCTTGCTGCTTCTTCTTTGTATCCTAACAATGATCTAGTGTACATTGATTTATTAAATTACCGTTGTGTCTCAGATTAGGAAATTTAGAATTTGAAATAATGAATTGTGAATGTTTGTATCAATACATAAAGATGGATATTGTCTAATTTGAAGAGTACCACTTTCATATCTACATTAGCTCCATACTACATGTTATCCATGATAACCTTGTTTAAAATATTTACTATGCATTTTACATCAGTCCATCTTTTTTAAACCCACTTAATCCAATTCAGGATTGTAAGGGGCTGTGGCCTATCCAGGTGGCATAAGATTCATGACAGATGTTGTAATATTACTTGGGTGTTACATAGAAAGAAAATGCAATGTTATTATTTTTTTGCTTATGTCACATGTCATTTATTGATAAAAGCTACACCTGTTGCCAGTCATATGGTGCCAATGACAGTCATTGATTTTGTAAATGCTGTTTGTACTTAAGAATGGTAATGCGTGTTATTGTCCAACTTTTTGGATAAATAAAACAAATTGTTCAACAAAGGTGCACTCTCGCAACAGAGCATCCATGTTCATTTGACCTTTGCCTTGAATACACTAACAGTAGAACATTGCTGTATGTGTGTTCAAACTACCCAAAAGCCATCGCAAATGTATTGCATTGTGTCAGCTTCTATCCATTGTGGTTACCGCATAATTTCCAAATTGTTATTTACTTTTTGAATTACCTTCATATACTGTATCTGGGCAGCTAGGAGTCTTGTGCTTATGGCTTTTTGACTGTTAAGCTTTGTTTTGCTATTTTTGTTTTGATGATTGAATTGTCTGGTTTATTATTCTGGTTTTGACTTTTGCCCATTTCTTCAACTGTTATTTGTTTTTTTCTTAATCATTACATTTTCTACATTGCTATATATTAAATCCTTTGGACAAGCTCAACTATTAGCTAACAAAAGAAACAGCCATTCCTGGTTGGGGCTCCAGTTCATTTCAGAGCACAATCAGTCACTTGAGGTATGGGAGGAAAAAAAAAGGTTACAGAAAAAAATCCCTCTTAGGCATATGGAGAGTTTACAAACATATGGGCTGAATAAGTCCCTTTCAGGTATACAGTCCATCCTTTTTGATAATCAAATTGTATGATGTGGCAGGCGGCCGGGGCCCTTACCCATCTGGAAAGCCTCCATAATAGATTGACCAAGGGAGAGAATATGTACAGGGCATTACCTCCCCCCGAGTGCTAGATGGCAGCCCCCCTGGGTTGCAGCGGTGCCTCAGATTCCCACAGGGCTTCATGGGAGTTTGGCTCATTCCCGTTGGGATACATGGGTGTCTCCAGGGGATGGTGCAGGGATAGAATAGGGCAAGACGATAGAACCATTTCTTAAGCTTTGAGTGTTTCCAGAATCATAGTGGTCTCAGTAATTGTAAAATGGAAGACGTTTGGGACCATCAGGACTCTTCCTAGAGTTGGCTGCCCAGCCAAACTGAGTAATAGGGTAAGAAGAGCCTTGGTCAGGGAGGTGACCAAGAACCCAATGCTCACTCTAACAGAGCTTCAGTAGTTCTCTGCTGAGGCAGAAGAACCTGTCAGAAGGATCAAACTGGGTGATGCTGTATGCAGTCACTCATTTATTTATACTGTGCTGCTATAGATAAAAGGTGAATTCTGGAAATGCACTTTTTAGAGGTTCCAAGGTTATTTTAAATTTTTTATCGCACCATATACTGCAGGTAGGACTTGAGTGACTTCTACGTGACCACACATGTATATGAAAAATTACAAGGAAGACTACTATCTCAGACTATTATGCTACCTCTGTGATGTGGAAAAATAATTTATGGTTAAACAAAGTGCTGTGTGAACGGTCCCTGGAATCTTGACGACAAGTTTGTTACACTAAATAAAAAGAATTGCCCTTAAAAAAATGTAATTTGTGTTAAATGTGAATATACCTATGATCCCAGTGACTCTTCTGGTGTTATTTGTTGCTTTTCCTTGCAGGCTTTGGTTAAAGACATGTTTTTCAACAAACTTTTTTTATTCTTATCAAGTTATTTACTTAAATATATTATGTATATATGTATTTAATTTTATTTACGTATATTTTATATAATTATCAAGATTAGGAAAGTTAATCTCCAAATATTACAGTTGCATTTTAGGAAGCACTGTACTACAAAGTGCTGAGTGTTATTTCATTCAAAATACTATTGTAAATTATTTCTACAGCATTCAGGGTGAATCTACCATCAGGACATTCAACTAAGCAGTTGAGTCTTGCACTAAAATCAAGAGTGAGAAATGCCACACTGCTTTAAATGACCCAGTGTTCACACACTGCATTATTACAAATATGATGACTTTTCTATTAAGGAGCTAAGTTACCCAGGGGGCTGTCTTAATCCAGCCTTGCCTGCATTGGTATTAAAATCATAGCCCAGCTTCTCAATCTAGCAAAATTTTTCTAAAAAGGTAACAATGCAATTATCTTTGTATGTATAATTTAAAATGTATTACCATCACAATATGCAACTCTATAAATAGGTGTTCATTCCATTTATTATAGCCAGGAGAGGTGAACAGAGAATGTTTTGTCCAAGGCAGTTAAAGAAGTTCAGAGTGACACTGATTCTTTTCTATAAGTCTGTTATTGAAAGTGTGTCAACCTTCTCCATTATGATTTTGGTATGTCACTGTCTCTGCTGTGAACAGGAAGCCACTAGAGAGTGGTGAGCACCTTTTCTAATATCAAATGCAGTCTTCAACTCTGGATTTACTCTAGTTATCAGAATGAAGTGTAAAGCCCTAATGATGTTATATGATCCATTGCACCCACTCATCCTCTGTTTATTCTCCTTCCATTTAGGAAACTGAGTGGAATGTCCATTTTGATCTTGGAGGCTTCTGTGCTAACTGTTTAGCTCTACATGGTTGTATTTCAGATAAATAATTTTTTTCAATTTAACTAAACACACACTTACAGCTTTTCAGGCTAGCAGGCTATACAGGAATTATAAATATAATATAAAACATTAACTGCAACACAGACAAAAGGCATAATGATGACGCATATGCAGCAAAAAAATGAATGGTTCCTGCCTGGTTCAAAATGACCAAAAATATCCCTCTTCAAAAACAAAACACAAATGTGGATTTCTTGCATGACTACAAACTGGTGGCATTCATTCCCCTTAAGATGAAGTGGTTTAAAGAAATATACAGAGACACATTAACATCCTTGCTATTAACCCCAAGTTTGGCTTGGAATTCTTTGTAATTATGGTTAAGCCCGAGTCATGTAATGATCCACTTTTACAGTGTTAAAGCAGAAAATTCTATTGACAGTATTCTGCTAACATCTACAGTATTTCTATGCATTTTGCCACTGTAAGGCAATTCATCAATATTCATGAGTGGGGCAGACTCTTCAACCACATCACAATGGTGTGTGTAAACAACAAGCTGTAAAGTAAGTTTTAGAACAAACTGAAACTGAACCATTAATAGACTCAAGTGATAGTGATTACAATGTGTATTTGTCATCAGACATTGACACATATAGTGAACCTGATGCATACAGCATTGTCCAACTTTTATATACTTGTATACTTTCAAAATTATATAATATTCAAACTGTCTACATTCAAAAGTTGTTACGGTTTGAGGACTTTATAAAAATTGTAAGAAGCTGTAACTAACTGTGTTAATACTGTTGTTACACTATGTTTGTGTAGGTGATTTGTGCATTTGCTTAATTGCACATAAATACACTATATGGCCAAAAGCTTGCAAACACCTGACCATTACTCCTGCCTGAGCTTGTTGGACATCCTGTTCTAAAACCATGATCATTATAATGGAGTTGACCAGGACGTTGAGGCTATAACAGCCTCCACTCTTTTAGGAAGGCTCTCCACAAGATTTTGGGATGTGTCTGAAGGAGTTTGGGCCTGTTCAGCCAAAACAGCATTTGTGAGGTCAGGAACTGATGTTGGATGAGAAGATCTGGCTGGAAATCGGTGTTCCAGTTTATCACAAGTGATAGATACATTTTTAATAGGTGTTCAGTAAGGTTGAGGTCAGGACTCTGTTCAGGCCACTCGAGTTTCTCCACACAAATTTGTCAGACTATTTTTTTATGAACCTGGGGCATAGTCATGCTGGAACAGAAAAGGGCCTTCCCAAAACTATTCCTGCAAAGTTCTAAGTGCAAAATTGTGTAAAATGTCTTTGTATGCTGTAGCATTAACAGTACCCTTCAGTGCAGCCAAGGGCCAAGGCCCAAACTCTGAGAAATAGTCCCAGGCCATTACTATTCCTTCACCTAACTTTACAATAGACACTGCAGTTTGGAAGTTAGTGTTCTCCTGGCATCCGCCAAATCCATCTTCACCCATCAGACTGCCAGATACAGAAGTGTGATTCATCGTCCTAATGAATATGTTTTCTCTGCTCCAGAGTCCAATGGTGGTAACCTTTACACCACTCCAGACAATGGTTGGCATTTCCCATAGTGATCTTGGCTTCTGTGCAGCTGCTCAGCCATGGAAACCCATTTTATGAAGCTCCCAACACACAGTCCTTGTGCTGATACTGTTTCCAAAGTCAGTTTGGAACTCTGTTGTGAGTGAAGCAACAGATGATAGGCAATTTTTATACTTTGTGAGTTTGCATGGTTTACCACTTTGTGGCCAAGCTGTTGCTGCAATAAGAAGATTCTACTTCATAATAGTACCACTTACAGTAGACTGGGGCAGATCTAGCAGATCAGAAATTTCACATAGTGATTTGTGGCAAAGGTGGCATCCTATGGCAGTGCCAAGTGTAAAGTCACTGAGGTCTTCAGTACAGCCCATTCTATTGCCAGTGTTTGTCAATGCAGATTGCTACCTATGTCCTTGATTTTATGCACCTGTTAACAATGGGTGTGGCTGAAAGACATTAACTCAGTAATTTGGAGGGGTATCCACAAACTTTTGGCCTTAAAGTAGATTAATAAAGTATCTATCTATCTATCTATCTATCTATCTATCTATCTATCTATCTATCTATCTATCTATCTATCTATCTATCTATCTATCTATCTATCTATCTATCTATCTATCTACCTACTAAGCCAGTTTGTTGCCTCCCAAGTGTATACTCTAAAAAAAACTATTGGTGGGATTCTCCTTGTATAACTTTTACCAAGAACCCACTACCTTATTTTGTGCATTTTGTTTTGTTTCTTGATTCACCTAATAACTATTGTTCTATTATTAAGTGTGTCAGGACAGGATACATACAAAAAAACTACATTTACAACAAAAAAGACATTCTTAGCACATTTCAATTTGTTTCACTGTGAACCATATTCTTAAACGTGATTCTTCTGTTATACGTGTTGTAATCCTGTTGTGGCTATAATATTATTCCATCCATCCATCCATTTTCCAACCCGCTGAATCCGAACACAGGGTCACGGGGGTCCGCTGGAGCCAATCCCAGCCAACACAGGGCACAAGGCAGGGAACTAATCCTGGGCAGGGTGCCAACCCACCGCAGGACACACACAAACACACCCACACACCAAGCACACACTAGGGCCAATTTAGAATCACCAATCCACCTAACCTGCATGTCTTTGGACTGTGGGAGGAAACCGGAGCGCCCGGAGGAAACCCACGCAGACACGGGGAGAACATGCAAACTCCACGCAGGGAGGACCCGGGAAGCGAACCCTGGTCTCCTAACTGCGAGGCAGCAGCGCTACCACTGCGCCACCATGCCGCCCTAATATTATTCCTTGTACTCCAAATTTCTTCTCTACTTCCTTTCAACATTTAAGTTTGTTTCTTGTAACTTTATCATATATTGAACGTTGTTTCATTTAAGGTTTGAATTTTTAAATCTATTTTTTTTGTTTAGTATGGTGCCTTGTGTTTGGTTACTATACAGTATAAAAGAATGATGTTGTCTTTATGATGCATATTTGCAGTGATGTTTTACGACATTATCAATGGGTTCTCTTAAATTCATGTATATTTTTTAATAGTCAAAAAGGAAGCATTATCAAATTCTGCAAAATCATATTTAATGAGGCATTTTACTTTTTATGATTGCGTCTTCATTGCTGCAGGCAGATGCTAGCCTTTAAAATTAATCTACAATCATAAAAGGGCATTTTATTCTGTAAAGTTTTTTTTCAGCAGCAGATGTCCAGTGATCTGGTAATTAAACTTGAAAGTTCTATACTAATGTGCTTTTCTACGGCTTGATATAAAGCACATCTGCACATGTCAGTTAATGGTATGATATTAGGGCTCTGTTTTATCCCAGAGCTACTTTAAATTAGGTGAAAGTCAGCATTGTTTCAGAAATTTAAGGAAATGAATAATATGCTAAAGTGCAGATGCACACCATATCTGGTTACCAGCTAGCTAATATTCTTGTACAGTGTCCTGCATAGGGCAAGTTTACCTTGTCCTCCAGTTGCGGTCAGAAAACTCTCATGGGATAGAATTGTGATGAGCAGGCAGCTCCTGCAAATGCCATGCCAGTCCTTGGTGCTGCTAGGTTTGGGGGTATAGGGTTGAACAATCCCTTGGGTCAGAAATGATGCATTACAGATAAAACTGCAATCAAAGCAGCATGCAAGCAACTGTATAAAATATAAAACTGTATAAAATAACCTTGAGAAGTTTATTGTCATCTAAGGTTGAATTTCCAAGGCTGAACTTATAGATGTGCACTGCTATAGTGGAGACAAAGACATACAGTATTAGCTTGGAGAAGACTGCTTCATCATCTTATTGCTGCTCTACGGATTTTAATTTTGCTAAAGTAAAAGACTAAATAAATGTTTCAATAAATAACATCCAACGTTAACTATCAGACTAAGCAGAAAAATCAGTGAGGTAATTCATAATAATCATCTCTTTACCTTTGTTTCATTACAAAGCATTGGGGATCTAGAGTTGGGTTCAAGTCAGGAATAAGCACTAGATAGGACTCCAGTCCTTAACCGAACACAGCCATTCAAGATTTTAATGGCCAGAAAGAAGAGTCATACAGACACAGACAAATTGTAAAACTTCATACAGATACTGACCAAGGCAGATTTTGAACTTAGGCCCCTGACCATGTAAAATGAGGCCCCATAAGTGGTGGGAGTGTCAGAAACTTTAATGGGAGTTTGGCTTTAAAATACTTACCTAAAAACTATACTAGCATTGATTACTTAGTTAGTCAAACCCTCACTACACCATAGCTCTGCAGTGAAGGAACAACTGCAGAGGGTGTGTTGTTATGATGTCAATAAGGGTGAGAACAAGTGCCCAAAGGTGGCATGGAATAAAAGACACAAGAATGAAAGTCCTGAAGTAGTAGTGAAGTTACTGTATTAAAGGCCAGAGAGGTAAAGCCACACCAGATGTGCAAAATAAGTAAAAAAAACTTATCTCAGTAATCTGACTTATTGTTAAAATATTTATAGCAATGCTGAACTTGCTCAATTTTCCTATCTAGAAAAATATTGATTTTTGTTGTATGTGAGAATGTCTTTGTTGCGGATGCTGCACCGAAGGGCTACCTTTATTGGCCTTGCACTATTCTTTATACCCTTGAGTGTGTGCATGTATGCAATCTGAATTTCCCAGTTTAACTGAGATGGGACTTTAAGATTATAGCCCCTTATGTTCAGCAATATTAATCTAATACTATACTACAAAAAAAAACAAAAACAAAGCAGTTCAATATTAGGAATGCATCAAGCACAAGAAAGTAGGTTGATCTTTACCCACTGCTAAGGAGGATGGCCTGATGGCACTAATTTTGAAAAAGCTACCAAGTAAGCCTTTATGTGTGCTCTTTCCACTTTTTGAAGCCAGAAGTATGTTGCTCCTATCACAAATAAGCACAGATTCCTGGTTGAGAATGGCCAGGTCTGAGCATTATGTCGAAAATCATTTGTCTGCCATTCTTGCAGTGTCCAGCAAACATCTGATCACAACGTGGTTAGCACTGCTACTAGATGCCCCAGAGACTTACATTTGTACAGTGTGTGTATAGAGTGTGTGCTCTGTCTGTGTTATTTTGGCTGTTTGATTTCAAACTCGAGGTGTTTCTATTTCAAAGTAGGCAGTTTTTACCCAATAGATTTTCTTCATCAGGTGGCTATGTGGCTCTCACTTTTTTATACCATTAAAATCTGTATTACTGTATTTTTCAGATGATGATAATATCAGAGGGTATCACGGTAATTTGATGTTAATTGAGACAGACCAGACACCAACATCCCATTGTTTGATTGATTTATTTTGTGATGCAAAAATTATGGAACTGTGCATGTCTGGCTAGTCAACAGCAAAATAGGGACAATGGATAGTTACCATTAAAGTCATTACAGCTAAAAGAAAATTCTGGTATAGCCCTGCCAGAACTTTCAAACCAAAAATGCCACTGTAAAGTAGTGCACCAAGTTGTAATTGTTATACAGGCAAGGATTTTGAAATGCTGCAGAAAATAAACTAGAATTGAATAATCAAAAAAGGAATCATTAATCAAAAATCAGAATTGTGAAGGTAAAGTCCAGATACTAACTTATTTTGTTAGCCTCTAACTGTTGTTATCCATAGTTTTGTTCTTTAACTAAGATAATGCAAAACTTGGGCCCAGTGTAATGTGCACCACCATCTGTTAAGGGCCAAGTTTGATGACATAGCATCTCACATGACCTCTTTGTCACATGGCCAGCAACAGTAGATGGTAAGCAATATGGTTGTGGCCATACAAGGTTTAATATAAATTAGCAGGAATAATAAAGAAATAAGGAAACAAAATAGCTTTGTGGTGATAAAGAAATAAGGCAACAAAATAGCTCTGTGGTGATGTCACCATCATAATAATAAAAAAAACAAAGTCCCAGAAATGGTGAAAATTAACACATGTTAATTTGACAAAGGATTGTTTTCATATGTTAATAAAGTAATGTTTTATAGTTAATTTACCTGAAAAATTAATCTCATCATGAGAATGAAAAAGTGTTTTCTTTAACAATTCATCCATTAATTTTTCAAACTCATAATTTCCATTTCACAATCACAGAAACCAGTATTGATTGTCCATTTTTAAGTCATTGATCAACTTGATGTGCATATTTTTCCACAGTATGGTGCCGGCAGTCATATGGAAATACAAAGAATATGTGAACTCAAATTAAGAGTAAGCAGAATGCGAATCAAACATGAGTAACAATTCTTGTCTTACCCATAATCAATCCATTCATCCATTAATTATACCCAATTAATGTAGAGATATCATAGATTTGTATCACTAAATGACTAGTAAACATGTATTTTATTAAGAAAGGTTAGACTAGTTCAGGTAAAATAGATCAATTTGAATTTTTAATCTGAAATGAAAACCAGAAATCAAGAAAGCTCTTAAGTACTGGCACATAAAGTCTAAATGTTTAGTTATACATATTCATACTCTTAGTAAAACAAATTATTTGAGCTTTACATATATGGTCTCTGTTTTATTAATAATGATGGCTTTGTACTCTATGTATTGCTTTCATATCATAGCCATGAACTATTAGACAAACCCATGATTTGGATCCTTAAGTTTCTAATTTTCCATTTCTTCAATTTAACAGCCTTTAATACTATAGGTTTAACTTCCTATTATGGAGTTGACATCTCATTTGTTCTCATATCAGTCTAAAGACACAGATTAGAAAAGGTATGATGTATGAAACAAATTGATAAAGCCTAGATATTCCATATGTATATTATCATCATTACTAGCCAGTATTGTTTTAAACATAGATATGAAGGGAAGTTTAGAAAGCTTGGGCAGATTTAACAGAATTTCAGATTTCTACATACAATAATAAACTTACCATGGTACTGGAAGATTGTATCCGAGGTGTAGTTGTTCAAAGTACACATACAGTATGTTTGCCAATATTAAAATCTCTAAAGGTCAAGAAAATTATTAACTACCGTGAATGCTTAAATAAATAAATACACATTTATGCTGTGTATGTTAAAGATTGCAGGAATAAATGTCATACACTGGCAAAAGTGACAGTTTCGTCATCTGAAAGTATCTCCTACATTGGTACCATATTCTGAGTGAGATCCGCTGATATTTTTCTGATGCTCCTATGTCCTATGTATTTCTTAGCCCATTGCAGCTGCAGCGTTTTCCAATGAGAAGAGTGAAACTCGGTTATATAGTTGAGAGCTATACTAAATCTGCGGCAAGGTCAATACGGAGTGTATTTTGATATGCCACTTTCAGCATCAATTTTGAACTCTGCTATTTGGTGACTGATTGCATCCTGTCACAAACTGCCCCTCCCACTCCTTACATCTTTTATGTATGCTTTTCTTTCTCACAATAAGACTTGCCATTTCTTGGGTTTTAAGACATTCTGTAAGACATTCTTTATTGACCTGTAGCTGTCTCTTGTGTCATGCATAAAAATAAAGGATAAACCTTGACTTACTAGTTGAATGCCATATTAATCTTACCTTAACCTGTTCACCATCTGAATTACACACATATATTCAGTTGGTACGTGCCTACCTGCTTTAAGAGCTATCATCCATATGAATGATGCTGTCATTGATTAAGCAGTTCATTAAGTGCCCAGCGTAGATGCACCTTGTAATGCGGTCACTTAGCAGACATGC
This sequence comes from Erpetoichthys calabaricus, assembly GCF_900747795.2. Taxonomy (NCBI): domain Eukaryota; kingdom Metazoa; phylum Chordata; class Cladistia; order Polypteriformes; family Polypteridae; genus Erpetoichthys; species Erpetoichthys calabaricus. Next base: position 111,160,020 of record NC_041397.2, read on the forward strand.
GAGGAGCTTTTGGGTGCCTGTTCACTCTAAAAAAAATATATATTTCGTATGAAACAGAGTGAAATAACCTTACATTGTATATAGTTATTCATTAAGAGCAAATTAATTAAAGCACTGCATTATAGGTTGACAGGATAAAAACACTATAGCATGAGTCAAAGCAAGTAAGAAAAAAAAAAGTTTACTAAGATATACAATGTAAGAGCTTAAAGGTTTGGAACATTGACCATTAGAAATTATTCTTATATGATGATACAGACGTCTGCAATCTCCTTGTTAGGTTTGCACTGATAGAATGGTTTGTATTTGATTAGTCATGTCAGGCACATGACGCATGGGGATGGTCTCTCAGTTTTCTTCACTTTCGATAAAGCTATTGCTGAGTAAAAATTGTTTGAGAGTGTCATATATTAACCATTATCTATTTTCAGTAGCACAACACATTGAATTCTTCAGATCACTTCTTTCCGTCTCTCTCTCAGTAGTTGTTAACAACATCTTGGGAGCTGTGGAAAGAAGCCCGAGCATAACAAAAAGAAATCTCTCTGCCTATTTCCTCAACACACATAGTTCATTACAGGACCACAAGGAGCCACAGTTTATTCAAGCAAAAGCAAACTAAGTGTCTTTAGAAAGCCAAACAATGCGACGGCATGATCACATATACTCCCATCTTAGGCTAATTTTGATTCATCAGATTACCTAGCATGCATGTCTTTTGGATTTGAAGGAAACAGTTTCCCCATAGAAAATCCACAAAACCAGTGAGAGGAGGTGTAAACTCAAAATGTTCAGTGGTCAGGACTGGACTCAAACCCAGGCTTCAAGAATGGTTGAGCAATTGTGCTTACCACTGCCAGAATGTGTTTTATTTTTAAGTATTCATGTAGCAGGAAAATAATTTACAACTGTCATAAAAGTTCATGCCCAATTCATTCCATGTTCATGAAAGGAACAGGCAGAGAGAGTTTAATTTGCTGATCTTGTTCTTCTTATTTTAACCATCACAATGTTCAGGCTTCTGTTACCGCACAATGAATTTAATTCCATTTACATTTTTGTAACACAAGTAATACAGCTTTTTTTGTTTCTGAATTACAGTTCTGCTTGGAACATTGTAAATTTAATATGTTCCAGTATGATCTATAAAAAATGTCATGTGATGGATTGGTCTGCAAAATCAGAGAGGATGCACTGGCAATTGCATGAATCAACAGTGTCAGAGGACCGGAAGAGGGCTTACGCCTTCCCCAGACAACGTGGGGCGACCGCCCTGGTCTATGGGGACCACGTGTACAGAGCTTTGAAGCTCAACCCTGTTGGGGCCCGTGGTCACCGCCAGGGGGCGCCCCAATGCCTTGGGAGCCCTGGACCTCAGCAATTCCCCCACACCCGGAAGTGCTGGTGGGAAGAGGATCGGGCACAACCGGAGTGTTTCCGGGTGTGCAGCCGGCACTTCCGCCACACTGGGGAGTGCCGGTGGAAGATTCTCGGGAGGCACCTGGAGCACATCCGGGTGACTATAAAAGGGGCCGCCTCCCTCCAGTCAGGGGCTTGAGTTGGGAGGTCAAGAGACGAGGTCTTAGAGGAGGCAAGGAGGCGGTCTGAAGAAGTGAGGCATTTGTGTTGTTGGCCAGGACTTTGGGGACTTGAGGGGTTTGTGGTTTTTTCTCTTCATTACTGTGGCCATATTGTTTATGAGTAGTATGTCTGTGGCTGGTCATATGAAAGAAATAGAAGACATTTATGTACTGAATTAATTTCTTAAAAATTATCTACCATTTTATTATTATTATTAGTGGAAACTGAAAAACCTCCTTCAAAAAAACTTTAAGGTTAGAACCCTTTGCTTTGCTTTCTCTTGTTAAATTTTTCTGGTTTTGTTTATATTTAGCTTTTGTTTGCTTTCTGGTTTCTGGAGTCTTAAATCTCCCTGGCCTCTTCTCTGCTCTGTCCCATTTTTTGGCTATCTCCTTAGCTTAAAGGAAGCTAAAAGGGTTTTTCAAGGAGTCAATACCTTTTACTCTGTTGCTGGTATCTTTTACTATGAGTTTGTTTTGTGACAGTGTTTTTGTTTTTTTTGTATATTTGGTTCTACTGCCTGTTCCATTTTAGTGCTTTTCATTTTGTGACTGCTTTCCCTCGCCTAATCCTGTAGGTGTTCATAACACTAATAATTTAACAACTCCCTGTTAATTGCAAGTCCACCTTTTTTAATTGCCAATTGCTGAACATCTCAAAACTGGTTATGACTACACTAGGTTCACATATCTACACATATCACATACATACAATGATTACTGACTTGTCATACTATATCTTTGATTCTGCAGTTTCTGCACAGTTTGCAAATGCAAATTTTTGTTTTAGGAGTGCGTAAATATGCATGTCACTTGGTGCAATCAATCCAGACAAAAAAACTATAGAGCTGCACAGAGTGCTCTAAGGAGCAAGTGCAGTCAACCTCAGTGATTTGGAAGGACATGAATAGTTTCCTGGACATGTGAAGTCAAGCAAGCTGATGTCAAAAAGAATTCATTTTAGGTGAGAATGTACATACCTGGAAGGAAGGAACTGACCTTAAGACTTCTTCTCACTTCACTTTAAAAATTAACTATGATAGGTAACAACAACAAAACAATATGTAAATCAAATTAAAAACCTAGGCAAGCACAGTCAGGTCCATAAATATTTGGACAGTGATAGAACTGTCATAATTTTGGTTCTGTACTCCATCATAATCGATTTGAAATAAAGCAATCATTATGTGACTGAGACAGCTTTAATTCAAAGGATTTACCAAAAGTATCATATGAGCTGTTTAGGAGTGACAGCCATTTTTCTACACTGCCCTCCTATTTTTAGGGGGTCAAAAGTATTTGGACATTTGACTAATAAGCTATTCCATAGTCAGGCTGAAGCAGTTTCCTCATTATTTCATTAATTATTTTGCAGGTAAAATGTCTGGAATTGATTCCAAGGGTGGAATTGCATTTATAAGCTGTGAACACACAATATGAGATTCAAAGAGCTTTTTATGCAAGTAAAAAGAGTCCATCCTTAGGCTGAGAAAACAAAAGAAACCCTTTAGAGAGATAGCAGAAACATGAGGAGTGGTCAAATCAACCATCTGGTACATTCTTTAAAAGATGGAACAAACACACTGCTGAACTCAGCAAGACCAGAGGGTCTGGAAAACTACAGAAGACAACTGTAGAATTCTTTCCATGGTGAAGAAAAATAAATTCTCAACATTTATCCAAACCAAGAACAAACTCCAGGAGGTAGACCTATTATTGCCAAAGTCTACAACCAAAAGAAAATGTTTTGAAAATAAATATAGAGGGTTTACCACAAGGTACAAATCACTGGTAAATCTCAAACATATGAAAGACAGATTAGACTTTGCTAGAAAACATTTTTTAAAAGCCTGCTCAGTTCTGGAACAATTTTCTTTGGAAAAAGGAAACTAAGGCCAATATACACCAGAATGATGGAAAGATGAGAGTATGGTAAAGAAAAGGAATGGCTCATGATCCGATGCATACCACATCATCTGTGAAACATAGTGGAGGCAGTGTTTTATGGCATTGGCATACCTGACTGCCAATGGAAGTCGCTCACTGGTGTTAATTGATGATATGACTGTTGGCAGAAGTAGCAGGATGAATTCTGAAGTATATCAGGCTATATTCTCCTGAGATTCAGCCACACGCTGCAAAACTGATAGGACGATGCATCATAGTACAGATGGACAATGAGCCGAAACATACTGCAAAAGCAAGCCAAGTGCTTTTCAAGCCAAAGACGTGGAAGAGTCTTCAAAGGCCAAGTCAATAAACTGACCTCATCCCAACTGGACATGTATTTCACTTGCTGAAGACAGAACGTCCAACGAACAAGCAGCAACTCAAGACAGCTGCAGTTAAGGCCTGGAAAAGTATCAGTAGGTTTAAAACCCAGCAGTTAGAGATGGTCATGGGTTCCAGGGTTCAGGAAGTCATTAATTGTAAAGGGTTCCATCCATCCATCCATTTTCCAACCCGCTGAATCCGAACACAGGGTCACGGGGGTCTGCTGGAGCCAATCCCAGCCAACACAGGGCACAAGGCAGGAACCAATCCTGGGCAGGGTGCCAACCCACCACAGATTGTAAAGGGTTTTCAACCATATATTGAAAACGATTATTATATTTAAGATTCTGGTACTCTGTCCAAATACTTTTGAGCCCCTGAAAATAGGAAGACAAAGTATAAAAATGTCTGTCATTCCTAAATGGCTCATGCATTATTTTAGTTAAACTCCTTAAATTAAAGCTGAAAGATTACACTTCAGTCACATAATGATTGCTTTATTTCAAATCCATTGTGATAGTGTACAGAGGCAAAATTATGAATATTGTGAACATTGGCCACTTCTCAGTACTGGGAGGGTGGAGCAGAAGTAGGGTGTTGTTAATAAAATAAAATAACTAAATAAGTAAAAGCAGACACCTTGTTGTCTCTATCTAGTAAACATATTTAATGAAAACTTGATCGAAAAATATATTTTCCACAAGGGTCTTTCAAAATCAATACTTTCTCATCACTAATAAAGAAAAGTAATTCTTGTTTACCCACATCAGGCTTCAAGATAATCCAATGCTTCTCACATTCTGTTCAATTAAAACAAAATTATTTCTGATTACCTTACCGATCTAAACACTTGCTCATTGCTTACTGTTATATTGCTGTTTACCATACAAATATTAAACAAGATTGAGTATTTCATTAATTTGATTAGTGGTACAAATATCTTATGGAATAGCTGACAGTTTTCCATATATTCTGCTTAGTTCTTGTCTGAGCACACAAAATCAGGAGTCTCATCTCTTATGTTTAAATAATCTTGAACTAGAATTGATGATACTGTTTGCTCTTATCACTTTAATAAACTCTCCAGAAACATTGTTTTCCTCATCACCAAAAGTATAGTAATTTTCTTTTGAAACAACCACACAATTTTGTCACTTTTATTCATGTTCACTTCATTATTTGGGGCAACAAAAAAAATACATGATTGATTTGCAAAAGCCATTCTCATCATGTAAATATTAAACACATTAATAAGATTACAGCTCAACATCAGCGTTGATAAATACAGCACCTAGACTGAGAAACCACCTTTACTTTCCCTAAAAGATTATGTGTCTTACAGTAAAGATGAAACAGACAGTGTGAGAGAGATGAATAAAAATTCCTGATTTTCTGTGTGCTCTCTTTTTAACCACAGGAATCCTTTTTCATCTCATCATGAAAACAGCAGTGAGCTTACTTTTATATTAACAACTGAAAAACCATACCGATCACCTACACCTGAGGCATCAAAGCCATGACCCTTTGACCAACCAAGGTCTCAAGGGAACTTCAATCTGCCCCTTAAATAAAGGTTTAATTTTCAAAGGTGTTTCATTTTTGTGACCCAGCATCCCCTCTCATTTCCCATACTGAGGTCTGCAAACAGTTTAATCCCCTAAGAATGAAGATAGTAGCCTTTTGGAATTGCTACAGTAATAAAAAGAGGAAAGGGCAAAGGAGGATGCCTGTTTAAGTTGAACCAACATGGTGATGGCATCTGTCGAAGATAACCCTTGAAAAATTTTAAAAGGGAATTTATACAAGACAGTATGAAAAACTAAAAATGGTATACAATAGAAATGAGATTTACCAAGTGAACTTTGATTTCATAGAGCTCATAGAATTCTAGAATAGTCACTTGTCACTTGAATTTTTTTCAAAAAGAATGGTATTACATTGAACCTTAGTATACCAATTCCACAGATACTATTATATTCATTTTTGAGATGGCATAAAAACTAACTGTTTAACACTTCTGTTTCAAGGCTCCAGGAGACTGGAGTTAATTCCCAGTTGTATAATTTCTTCATGAAATTTGGGGGTTCTCTCTGTGTGTGCATAGTTTTTTTCTCTGTGTATCCCTTAAAACATCTGAAATTAGGTGAAATTGGCCTGGTGTGTGAGTGTGCCACAAGTATTGTTGTCCACATATTGATTTGGCAAAATTTTACACTGGATGCCCTTCCTGACGTAACCCTCCCCATTTATCTGGGATTGGGACTGGCACGAAGAAACACTGGTTTGTGCATCCCCTGTGGCTGGGTTAAACTACAGGGGGATAAAATTGATGAGCCACAGCATGAAGTTATGGGAAAGAGTAGCGGAAGCTAGGTTAAGAAGTGAGGTGATGATTAGTGAGCAGCAGTATGGTTTCATGCCAAGAAAAAGCACCACAGATGTGATGTTTGCTCTGAGGATGTTTATGGAGAAGTATAGAGAAGGCCAGAAGGAGTTGCATTGCATCTTTGTGGACCTGGAGAAAGCATACAACAGGGTGTCTCGAGAGGAGCTGTGGTATTGTATGAGGAAGTCGGGAGTGGCAGAGAAGTACGTAAAAGTTGTACAGGATATGCACGAGGGAAGTGTGACAGTGGTGAGGTCTGCGGTAGGAGTGACGGATGCATTCAGGGTGGAGGTGGGATTACATCAGGGATGTCCTGCCACCTCAGAGCTTTTTAACTACCACGGCCCCTGTTATGGACGGGCCCCCCCGGAGTCCTCCAGCTCTGCTTCCTCTAAGGAAGACATGCTGGTGGGATTGAGAAGATCCTCGAAGTATTCCTTCCACCGGTCAATAACGTCTGCAGCTGAAGTCAGCAGGGCCCCATTTCCACTGTACACAGTGTTGGTGGAGCATCGCTTTCTCCTCCTGAGGCGCCTTCTCGGTGCAGACCGAAAGTTGTTTTCCATGGCTTCCCCAAACTCCTCCCATGCCAGAGTTTTTGCCTCTGCAACAGCCAATGCTGCCACACGCTTGGCCCGCCAGTACCCCTCAGCTGCCTCTGGAGTCCCACTGGTCAACCAGACCCGATAGGACTCTTTCTTCAGCTTGACGGCCTCTTGAACCTTAGGTGTCCACCGCCGGGTTCGTGGATTGCCACCACGAGAGGCACCGACAACCTTGCAGCCACAGCTCTGTTCTGCTGCTTCGACAATGGAGGCTCGGAACATGGCCCATTCAGACTCAATGTCCTTCTCCTCCCTCGGAATGAGGTTGAAGTTTTGCCGGAGGTGGCAGTTAAAGATCTTTCTGACCGGTTCCTCCGCCAGACGTTCCCAGCAGACCCTCATTATTCATTTGGGTCTGCCTGGTCTGTCCGGCAGCCTCTCCCGCCATCTGATCCAACTTACCACCAGGTGGTGATCAGCTGACAGCTCAGCCCCTCTCTTCACCCGAGTGTCCAAGACATAAGGTCGCAGATCTGATGACATGATTACAAAGTTGATCATCGAGCTGCGACCTTGGGCATTCTTGCGCCAAGCGCACTTATGGACACCCTTATGCTCGAACATGGTGTTTGCTATGGACAATCCATGGCCAGCACAGAAGTCCAACAACTGAACACCACTCGAGTTTAGATCAGGGAGGCCGTTCCTCCCAATCACACCTCTTCAGGTTTCACTGTCGTTGCCGACGTGAGCGTTTCAGTCTCCCAGCAGGACAATAGAGTCCCCAGGAGCTACGCCTCGCATTGACAGGAGTCAGTTGAGGTGGTTCGGGCATCTGGTTAGGATGCCCCCTGGACGCCTCCCGGAGGGGGAGGGGGGGTGTTCCGGGCATGCCCCACTGGGAGAAGGCCATGGGGCAGACCCAGGACACGCTGGAGGGATTATATCTCCCGGCTGGCCTTGGAACACCTCGGGGTCCTCCCAGAGGAGCTGGAGGAGGTGGCCGGGGAGAGGGAGGTCTGGGCTTCCCTGCTTAGGCTGCTGCCCCTATGACCCAACCTCGGATAAGCGGTGGATAATGGATGGAATCAAAAATGACACCAAGATTCCTTGCATTAGACGAAGGCCTGATGAGATCACCATCAAGAGTGACTGAGAAGGAGCTCATTTTCTTAAGTTGTGGTTTAGTGCCAAGTTCCAGTGTTCAGTTTTGTTTAATTTTAAAGAGTTCTGCTCCATCCAGGTTTTAATTTCATTGAGGAAAGGTGTGAGCCTAGAAAGACCTGATGAAGTTTCACTTTTAACACTGAAATAGAGTTGAGTATCATCTGCACAAAAACATAAATATTTCAGTGTGATATCCAGTGTAGTGGGAAGTGGCCCCAGCTTACACTCTGGACATCTGATAGTTTATGAACCAAACAGGATCAGTGGAGAGATGAGACACAGACAAAAATTGAAGGGTAAATGGTGCAAGTTTATTTACAAAAGTGCTGAACAACCAAAAATGTAGTAGTGTCAGGTGGGCTTTGAGACACAGTCCTTCAGCACTGACACTACTTCAAAAATAAATAACAAAAAAAAGGAAAAATTTGGTGTATTTACAAAAGCAGTACACTCCTACAAAAACCACACACACACACACATTCCAATAATGAAGGTTGTCTTCTTTGATCCCTGGCTGAAGACGCTCCTCCAGCAGGAAAGAAAATCCACCAAAAACAAATCTCTATATACTGTACAAAAGAATATATACAAAGCCGCCAAAATCACAACTGCTCCTCCAAATAGCTCAGCAGTGCTTACTCCTCCCTCGCCTTTAGGTCCACTGACGACCCCCTATTGGCTGGTGACTCCTTAAATATAACCGTCAAGATTGTCCTGCCAATCTGCCAACCCGTCTACCTCACGCACCTATCCAGGTAAACGCTAGCGCGTTCACGCCACGAGCCGCGACACACACCGGGCAACTATGTATTTAAAATCGAACCCCTGCGGGTCGCGCGAGTATAAACCCTCCGGGATGGCCAACGGCTATGCTGAGGTCAAGCATACCCGTTGCCGCCTGTAAGTAAAATAATTTCTTTGCAATATGGGATCCCCTTCTCTGACTCAGCCTAGTTTACATAGGGTAATGCCGGCTTTTTCTTTCAGGCGTGCCGCACCTCAAACCGCCTAAGCTGGGCAGGCTGCGAGGACACCGGCGTGTAAAAACGAACACGTGCGGTGGAGGCCGTACTGGCCATTATACCGGCTCCATGTGTTGTCCAGACACACTGCGCCTCACAGCGCTCACCCGCTAGACGGCCCCGCGTTTCCCTGGCAGCGCCCTCAACACACAAACAGTAAGTGTAACTGGCACTGAGCTGGATCTCTGTTGCCAAGACTAACAAACTCCTGCCTGTCAGTCAGATATGACTTAAAACAGTGGAGAGCAGTGCCAGACATACCTATACCATTCTGGACAGTAGAACGTCATGTTTGACAGTGTCGAATGCTGCACTAATATCTAACAAGATTAATATGCTGGTTTGTCTAGAATCTGCTGCCATAAGCAAATCATTGGTTACCCGAAGCAGAGCAGTTTCTCAGCTGTGCTGTGCTCTGAAACCAGACTGAAAGGGTTCCATCAAATTATTAGAAGTTAAGTAATTGGTGAGTTGGGAGGCTACAACATGAAAAGGTTAGAGATAGGCCTAAAATTGTTAAGACTGCCAGCATCAAGACCAGACGTTTTTTAACACTGGGGTTACAGAAATAATTTTAAAAGTGTCTGGCACAAAACCGGTGTCGAGGGATGTATTTATTATTGTTGTAACAGTTGGAATTAAAGCATGAAGGCAGGATTTAAGAAGTGTGATGGGGGGGAATGGGGTCCAGTACACAGATAGTCGACCTCATCTTACAAAGCAGGTCATTACCAAATGCAGATGTGACTGGTGAGAATTTAGAAAAGGAGCTGGATGTAGTGGGAGCACAGGTAAAGATATAAATGGATGCTGGATTTATGTTAGTTAAATTATTTAGATCTTTAATTTTATTACAGAAAAGTGGAGTTGTACCATGGAGCGAACCGCTTAAAGGAAACCTCCTTATGCTTTAAAGCAGGGGTTCTCAGTGTCGGTCCTGGGGGCCCACTGTGGCTGCAGGTTTTTGTTCTAACCAGCTTCTATTTTTAATTGGACCCCTGGGCTAATTAAGTGAACTGTTATTTGTCAAATTCTGTGTTTTGGGAAAAATGTAGAAATTAGAAAACTAAGTTTGGTATATTAAAATGTACCAAGCAGTTATATTGGAATAATGTATTTTGTTTTCTTTTTAACAATATTTTCATCTTGATTTTCATTCTGTTTTTTGCCGGGTGTTCTAATTGTTTAATTAATTAATTATTTTCTAATTAGTGGGTCTAACGCTGAAGTAGTTGCAGCCTTGTTGTTTGCCTGGCTGTCTGCTCTGCTGGTTGTCATTATTAGGATACAATGAAGGGAGCAAACTGCACAGAGAGAGGGCAAAATAGAATGAAATCAACAAAAGGTTGTTAAGCATTTAAATCTCTAGCAAAAGCAGAAATATTCCTAAATGTCTTGTAAATGTAAAACAGGTGCTTTTTTAATGAAGAATAAGTGAAGCGAAAAAAAAACATCTGCTAATTAATTGAGATCAGTGTTATCAGATGTTTTCACTGATTAGGAATTTGGTTGGAACAAAAACCTGAAGCCACAGTGGGCCCCCAGGACCGACAATGAGAACCCCTGCTTTAAAGGAGTTGTTTTATCTAGTGCTAAAAGAAGGACTGTGTTATAGTGATCAACAAGACTATCTAGTGTTGCTAGAATAGGTGAAGATAGAATAAGATCAGAAATGGAACTAGGAAGGATATTTTTAAGGTTTCTGAAAGAAATTTGACATTTACAGGTAAGTGGAGGGAGAGGTAATGAGACAGTGAAAAGTCCTGCTTTATGATCAGAGAGTCCCAAATCACTGCTATAAGGGCTGCCAAAAGATAAGCCAGATGTGCAGATCAAGTCCAATATATGACCACCAGAGTAATTAGGAAAATTAACATTTTGCACCAAGATAAAACAGTCCAGAAAGGATAGGAATTCATTTCTCAGCTTACATATAGTAATGTAAATATGGATTTTGAAACCGTCAAAAAATTACTCTCTGTGAAAGGGAACTTAAGTGGGTTAATAATTTAGTTAGATCAGATAAAAAAGACGCATTGTATTTTAGAGGACGATAGAGAACAATGAGTAAAACAGGACCTGATTTTGTTATTGGCTTAAGAGGCAGACACGCAAAAGACAATGAACAGTCAGTTGGGATTCTTTTGATGTTTAGTTCAGTTCTAACAATTACTGCGACTCCTCCTCCTTGTCTTGAGCTGCGAGACTCTGCGAAGTAAATGTATCTGGATGGTGTTGCTTTCGTGAGAGATGTAAAATCGTTTGTTTTTTGCCAGGTTTCTGTTAGGCAAAGCATGTCAAGGTTGGAGTCTGAAATTGATTCTTATAGCATCAGTGCTTTGCCATTAAGAGATCTTGAGTTAAACAATGCAATATTAGCTGTCGAGGGTTCATGTTGGACAGATCCATGATCATAGTTTATTTTAACAAATTGCAAATTTGGCATACTGACACTCCTATTTCCAAAACCCTGAATAGTACAGTGTATTCCTGAACAAATACTGCCATTGAACTTTTCATTCATGGCCTGGCAGTGGCGGTGACCTGACCCACAAAAGTAAATTTTTAGGGCACCACACAATACCAGTGTCTTTTAGGACACTTTTTGGTCTGGAAAAACTGTTTAATATGAAAGAGTTTGTCATGAGAGTATTTTAGCATAGTGCAGAGCAATACTTAATCTGATAGTAGCAGAGAAGCAGCACAGGGGAGAAGGTGAGATGGGTGGGGTGGGGTGGTGCAGATAAGCAGCAATAGCAAGCAGCAGAAAAAGCATAGTAGGAGATATCACAAGATGCACATGAAGATACCAGAATTCGGATGTTCCAATGTACAGCCACATACATATAACGCTGGGCCGCAAGCCATGTGGGTGTATAATCAAATTATTTCTCAGTCATTAAGCACATATAGAAGTAATCAAGAGCAATCCAGTATATCCAGTATAATCAAGAAGACCGACCATCCCCGGCTCCTAGATCTCCATGGTGCAAAGAAATGTTCATAAGACTCGTCCCATGAACCACAGAAAGATTAATTTGTCCCTGAGGCTGAAAACCCAGTTAAGGCAAAGTCCATAAAGTCTATTAAAATAAATCCAGATCAGTGCAGTTTGAGTCAGATGTATCCATGAACTTATACAATAAAAAAAAAGTGAAAGAAGTGTAAGAAGTGCAAATTTAACACAAATTTTAACAAAAAGTGTTAAGGAGCGGCAGCTATATGCGTGCACCAGTGTCCCATCCCTTCTTCTATGTAAAATTCAATTTATCAATTTTGAGAATAGACCATAAAAAGCACACAGAATATGCATGGGTTGTCTTTTGTCTTCTGTTTATTGAAAGAAAAAAACACAACTGCATCACTACACACAGGTTATGGTGTTTACCTGCCATCTGGGCAATACTGCATTAAGGGCAATTGCTTAGCCTTTCTTTTGGGTTCTAATTATTTTTATTCATTTTCTGACATGTTCAATTCTAGCTTATTTTTCTGGGCTGTCTATAGATTTCTGGATGTCTGTCAGTATCAATCACTCATCATCAACTCGCTTACTCATTGATTTTCTGGACCTGCTTATCTCAATACTGAGTCTCAGGGAGTCAGAGAATATCCTTACTCATTACTTTGGAAGAAATATAAATGAAAATAAACAAAGGTAGGGCAGTAGGTGAGTTTTATTGTCGTTTTTTTTCTTTTTAAATTTATTATGTATCTCTTGAATTGTATTTCTTATTAATATTAAAAATCACATTATGATGAATGACACAAAGATGACTCAATGATAAATTCAATTTTTCTTCCCATACATTTACTGTATGTTCCTTATCAAATCAAATCAATCTTGGCACCACTCCCCTTCCCAATCTGAAGATCTATGTGAATAAAAAGTCTAACGTAAAGTAGTAAATAGTACATCATGTTGTGACATTGACGAGGTTATTGGATTCCCAGGTTATTTATTTTAGCATAGCATTAGTAAGTTGCAGCCTGAATTCTAAAAAAAGCTGTGGACCATTTTAACTTTTAAAATTTTAAGTAAAATGAGATATCCTGGTTCTTGACAGTTGCTTCTTTTTTGCATTCTGTCCTGGGCGCTGTCTGTGTGGAGTGTGCATGTTCTCCCTGTGACTGTGTGGATTTCCTCCCCTGTCCAAAGACATGCAGGTTACATGAATTAGCAATGCTAAATTGGCCCCAATGTTTGTGTTTGCCCTTTGAAGGACTGGCGCCCTGTCCAGGAATTGTTCCTGCTTTGTGCCCTTTGCTTGCTGGAATTGGCTCTAGGGGGGCTCACAACCCTGCTCTGGATAAATAGGTTCGGAAAAAGGATATATGAATGGATAGCTGCATAAGTTGTTCTGGTTTGCATCCTAGGTGCTCCTTGCACGGAGTTTGCATATCTGCATGGGTTTCTACCAGGTGCTTTAATTTCCCCCCCACAATCCAAAGACATATAGTTTAAGTAAATAGGTGTTTCTTAATTGGCCTTAGTGTGTGCAAATGTGTGTGTGTGTTTACCCTGTGACGGACTGGCACTCTTGACCAGGTATTGCTCCTGCTTTGTATCTGAAGATTGCTGGGACAGGCTGACACTGCCCTGGTAAGGGGTTACAAAACTGCAGAGATGGATAGCATAAGGAATCCTTTTTCCCCCAAAATTTCATAGGGTAGAACTGGATTCTTTCAATTGGGTTACATAATATGATAAGGGAGCATGTGGTAGAAGATATCACAATAACATTTTTGTGACAGTGTGTTGTCTCATCTGCTGTTACTTCAAGTAACAGCATTAAGAGGGTTTGAATTAATTGTAAATAAAAGAAAATAATAATCTGACAAATGAGCAAAAGTTTTCTTTCTTATATACTCTGATCATACAATATGACCATAGCAAGGCAAGTATTTGATGACATTAGGTTTTGTTCCAGATAAATTTTGGATAATCTTAATTGAGATATATGCATGTGACTAACACATTTTAACCATGTTTTGCACAAATTGATGTATTTTGTCTATTCTCTGTATTGTTTCAAATTCTTGTATGTTTTACAGTCCTGTATTTTATTGTACAAACAACTTACTGAAGCTAAATTTCCTAATGCAGTATGCATGGCTGGATTATATTCCGCTTTTAAAATAATCGTTGTAGAGAAGACACTGCACTACGACTCCATCCAATTTCCTGTTCATGTAGGTGGGTTTTTGTAGCAATTAGTATTCCACTCATCCCTTCATTTTCTGAATCAGCTTTCTACTATAGGGCTGTAGAGAATTTGGGCTAATGCCAGGTGAATGGGCATTCAAACAATGTGAATGTAAAGTTGACAGTTAAATCTGCAAGAGTAAACCAGAGAACTCAGTGAAAATACACAGAGGCAACATGCAAACTCCACACAGACATTAACATTCAACCACAGATTCATGGAGTTACACTGCAGCAGCATTGGACATTGTGCCATGCATTTTGAAATCACCAATAAATTCGGCCTTACTCTAATTCTACCTAATTTTGTTCAGTGTGTTGGGGGACCAGGGTATATTTAGTCATCATTGGGCACATGGGAGGAACTTAGCCTTAACATGGTGTCAGACCATTGCAGGGTGCACTCATGGCCAAATTAGTTATCCATTAACCCAGCCTGCACCTCTTTGGGATTTGGGAAGAAAAACTATACTAAAGTATCCAGTGAAAAAACCTCTTGCAAATACCAAGCATATTTCAGGGCCATTGCTATTTGTGAGCAGAGGGTGGGCAGTGCCTGTTCAATAAAAAAAAAAAAAAAAAAAAAAAATCAGTAAAAAATAAAATGTTATCTTGGCTTTGTATATCCAAAAGCCCACCCTAGGATGACATCCTAGTAGCGTCATGCATCATGCCATGCTTTTTTTAAATCGGCATAAGAAAGTATTTGCTTCCCAGTTATAATTTTTACTGCTTTCATCTAAATTCACAGTACATACAATGCAATTAATTTTTAAAATTAATTTGTATTACCACCAAGCAGCTGAAGAAAATTCAAAAAAGTCCACCCAGGCAAGCCAGTGTTTTTATGTAATATAGGATCTATCTGATGCCTCATGAGACTCAAGTTACTGGCTAAACTCACAAACCATACATTTCAGATTTATACAATGCAGACTGTCTGCTCTTTTGGAAAAAGTATAATTGTAAAACCTTTAGTCACTCAGCATGAAGTGGATAAGCAACTGCTTGAAAAGGGCCTTCAGTAAGCGTAGGTTTATTTCTTGCTAATGAATGGTTTTATTAAAACAACAGAAGAGAATCATCCCAGAAGACGAAGGATAACTCCAAAATTTCCATTAGGCCTTCATTATGCAAATAAAATTGAGCTAATCGTCTTGCATCATCAGGAACGGTAATGTTATTATCAACAGTCTGAAAGCAGTGAAGGAATATGTGGGATTAATATCATAAGAAAATAAAGCATATATTTTTAACTCCTCTAGGAAAAGATATAAAGCTGCAAAAATATATATGTATATTCCCAGTATAGTCATCATTGGGGGAAAAAAGATGGAGCTGACACTAGACTTTCTTTAGCATTTCTTTTAATAGCAGTATACTACAATTTGAAAGGAATATTCCACCTAAAATTATTATCCACTTAAAATTATCCACCTTTAATTTATCTATTACTTACGTGTGCTGTTTCTAGTGATGGCTGGGAGAAATTTTTAATGTAATGTTTTCACCAGAACAGAGATAACAAATTTTCTGATTCAATGTGCTTTAATGGAACCATTTCTGAACAACAGCAAACAGTATTAAAATGTCCGTGAAAAAGTCTTAAGTTACCCATGTCTACTGTAGTTATGCAGGTGTATGCATTTGTATGCTTACAACATTCAAACCACTTGCATTTTTACTAAAATATTGCTAAGTACTTCTCAAAATTCAGAGTAGTGCATAAAAGAAAAATGTGTTCAAATGGGATCAAGCTTTTACAAGACCCCCCCCCCCCCCATCAGTCAAGAGTCTTTAATTCAAAAGTGCAACTCTATTTGTAATGTACATTACAGCAACAATAATTGTCATGAAAGATACAATATAACAAAACCAAGATTATTAACTGATTGATTAATTCCCATTTGTGCTGTGAATTGTAGATTTCCAGGTAAAACAACTGATTCTGTAGCCAGGTTTAACACAACAAATATTTTGAGATTATTGTGCAAATCATTTATTCGTCATATATATTCTTTCTAATCAATTTCTTCATCATCTCTTAGAGTCTGTTATCTGCTCTTTGTACACTATATATCCAAAAGTTTGTGAACACTCACCCATCACACACAACTTGCTAGACATCCCATTCCAAAACCATGGGCATTAATATAGATCACAACCTCCACTCTTCTGGAACGGCTTTTCACAAAATTTTGGAATGTACCTGTTCAGCCAAAAGAGCATTTGTGAGGTTAGATACTGATACTGAGCGAGAAGACATGGCTGGAAATCAGCTGTCCAGTTCAACCCAAAGGTGTTCAATACGGTTGAGGTCAGGGCTCTGTGCAAAGTTTGATGCATTCAATTGTCTAAAATGTCTTTCTGTACTGTAGCATTAACAGTTCCCTTCTCTGTGAACAAGGAGCCTAACCCATACTTTGAAGAACAATCACCACCAAATTTTAAATTAAGCACCATGCAGTATGGAAGGTAACATCGTTATGGCATCTGCCAAACCTAGATTTGTCCAGCAAAATTTCATATAGTGAAGTATAATTCATCATGCCAGAGAACATGTTTCCATTGCTCCAATGTCCAATGGTGGTATGCTTGGCATCGCGCTTAGTGATCTTAGACTTCTGTTCAGCTGCTCGGCCACAGTAACCTATTTCATAAGGCTCCAGATACACAATCATTGTGCTGATGTTGTTGTGAGTGATACAACAAAGGATAGACAATTTTTACATTTTATGCACTTCAGCACTTAAGAACCCCCACTCTGAGTTGCTCCTAGATGCTTTCACTTCACAATAATAGCACTTACAGATCTAGCAGAGAAGGAATTTCACAGACTTATGGCAAAGGTGGCATCCTACGACAGTGCCACGTGTAAAGTCACTGAGCTCTTTACTCCAGTTCAATCTACTGCCAGTGTTTGTCAATGGAAATTGCTGGCTATGTGCTTGATTTAATGTACCTGTTAACAATGGGTTCAGCAGAATACATGAACTCAATAATTTGGAGGGATGTTCACATATGTTTTGGCCATAAAGTGTATTTTCTAACCATTTTAGTTTTAATAATAGCCAGTTTGAAGTTCTTTGCATCTGTTTTATAAAACTACTTTTAGTAATTTAGTACCATTTCTTGGCAGCAAGCGACCACCACTTATCCTTGAAGCATTGATCCGATGGCAGGATCCAGCTCTGGGCAATGAGCCAGTCAACTGCAGAGCACACTCATAACTCTTATGGTAGTTTTAAAATGAGCAAATGACGTAGTGTGCATGTCTTTGGGATGAAAGAGAAAAACAGGGTACCTAAAGGAAACACACATGCCCACAGGGAGGGTTTGCATAGATAATAACCAAACTGGGGTGTGCGATTCTGTTGATAAAGATTTAATGCAGTCAGGCAATGTGACCTAGTGGATATAGTGTTTGATGGTAAAGATCAAAGCTGTCAAGCTCTGCATTTGATTTAACCAGCTAGACTTTAGCAACTGTTTATAATTACATACATTCTTCAACTAGCTTTTTTTTAGGGTCAAGGGAGAATAAAGCTAACCCTGGCAAGAAATGACCCACACTCAGAAGCCTTTAATTTAGAGTTGCCAAGTAACTAACTTACACTCACATTTTCAGTTCTAAAGAATATAACTAAGCAATGTACTATACCTTCTACATGTTAAGTGCTTTGGAATGGTGTTCACTGTAGAAAGGCATTATATAAATTAAAGCTTGTTTATTTCATTTAGACATATTAAAGCAAATAAGTAAAATGGACAGCATTGATTTGAAACGCATAAGTGGACAAATCTGTGTCTTTAAATTCACACTATAAGTCAACGGCAGTTTTGTGCTGCTCAAAGACAAAAATATAGAATAATCACTGATTTTGTTCATATATAAATGCTGCATGTAAGGAAGGTACAACAAAACTTCCTATGTGTGAGTCTTGCTTAGAGTTTCTTATTATGAACCTTGTCTATCCTTTCTGATTACAATTCTTGGCCAACGTTCTGCTTTTAGTGAAAGTGTACTTATTGACTCTCAGTTATGATCCTTTTTCAGACTTTGACTTTTAATTCTTTTTTCTTGTTTCACTGAAAGTACACACAGATTGTTGCTTTCTGGGCTCTGATCCCACAACCAGTTGTTATCTGTGGGAAGTGAGAAGTTAGTGAGTTCTTTCAATATATTTGTATATTGCTCAATGGATATTCAGTTTTCCTGCTGTATTTCCAAGGAGAAGTGTTAGGTGCAAAGTAACACAATAAGAATGACCATCCATCCATCCTTTTATTAAATCTGCTTTATCCTGAACAGGGGTGCGGGGAAGCTGCGCCTTATCCCGGAAAGACAAGGGAGCTAGGCAGGAACAATCCTTGAATAGGATAATCTGAGGATGCATGTATGTAAAGACAACCATGGTGTCACTGAAAATAATGGTGTAGTTCTTCCATCATCTCCCAGTCATATGAGATATTACTCTTTTAAATGTCCAAAGAGCGTAACTGGCAGAGGGCAGAGTGGTACATGAAGTAAGTTGGAGATCATAGGTCTTTTTCCAGGTCAATGACTTTGGAGCTATGTATGAAGCAGGCAGATATATGAACTGTTTTCCTTCAATCCCTTCCTCTGATTCCTCTTGTTCAGTCTCATTAGGAAAACGCGAACAGTCTCTCCTTTGACATAGGTTAATTGGTGACTCAAAACTAGACTAATATGGTTGTGGGTGGGCACTGTGATAAACTGGTGCTCCATCCAGGGTTCTCTCTGTCTTGCTCCTGATGCTACCAGTATCATCTCCAGCTCCTTGGATTAAGTGTGTTTAGGATTGTTATGTAATTTTCATAGTAAACCTTATCCTCATTATCTTTACTTTATTGCAGTCTAAGCTGATCATCATCGTTTGCATGTTAAAATGGATTGAATTCATGTCGACTAAAAAGGCCAACCAGTCAGTTAATTAAGATGTCAAGAGCAGCTAATGACATAGAGGCACTGTTCATAACTGTACTTTTGAATAAGTTATGAAAGAGGTGAGTAGTAATTTGTATTTTTGAATATTGCCACCAAATTAACTAATAAATTCAGTGAATCACTTTGGGCCATATTGTAGAATTGCTTATTGTGTTTAGAATTTCTGGATGTTCTGACAGGATTTTCAAAATATTGGCACTTTGTCACCCAGGAAAATGTGTAACGTTTTTATGGTTGAGGCATGCTGGAATCTATCCCTAAGGTATTGGGTAAAAGGCAGGAACCAGCTCTGTATGAGGCATTGGCTCCAATATTTTAACAGAGAGCCTTTGTCAAGTCCGTTGGTGGAGATAAACTCATTAATAACATTTACATTGCTAATGAAGGTGTTGGTGGTCTCATTTTTGCTACAGTACTTTCATAGTTATTCTACCATTTTCACGCTCTTGGTTATTTTAAATAACCTAATCTGTCTGTCCCACCCAACTTCTAAGTGGTGTATCCCATTCAGGGCTGTGGTTCCCAGCAGTGTGGCAGAATCTTATTTTGAGCACATTGCCTATCAGTGGAATGGTACATGTAAATCCACACAGATGGATAATTGTCAGTCTTACAAAGAAGCAAAATATGTGCCTTTAGAGTCCATCAGAAATCCCTAGAGGGAAGCCATGCCACACAAATGATGCCCCTGTCTGGATTTCAGCACTAAGCACCCTGCCACTCTGGTGTTCACTCTGATTAATATTTTAAATAAGTATTTCCCAGCGCCTGTTCCTAGGTGAACATAAAGAAAGGGAAATTTGTGCATCTAGGCAACCATAAGATGTCTTTGTTAAAAATCTACAGTGAGCGCTTGGGAAGAGCAGCACAATTGCTCTGTGTAGCCTATTTTGCTTAATATGGGGTTTCTTAACATTTTCACAGCATATGTGAAGCTGTCAGAAGGCAAGTGCAAATTGCCTATAAAGCTAATAGCAATTAACATAAAATAAGAACAATGTATAAAAATGCACCATGTCCTATGCACCATTAAAAATATTCTTTCCCTAGTAAGTCTACGCCTCTGCCTCTGCCTGTGATATTTCTTAAAAGTGCAATGACTTTTAAAAATTGATACAAAATTGCCTCCTCCTTTAGCAGCTAAATGTTGACATACAAGACTAACAGAAAATGGAATTATCATTTTATTTTGGATGAGTATAACAGACTCGGATATTAGCTGAATCATGCTCAGGGGAACTGTGATTCAGAGCTGATGTTTACACTAAAGCCTTACTAAGCACTTGATCATTTCTGAGTCCCCCATGTCACTAGACATACATGCAATGCTTCCTTTTTGAAAACATACTGCCAACATTTCTAAAATTTCTAAATACAGTCTCATTCTTTGAAAGAAAAGACTGTTGGTTTTTGGCTAAGCAAATATAAAATCTCAAAATGAATAAATCCATTGTCCCCACTAAGCAGTTTATTTCCAAAATATACATCACTTTCATTTTTGCCTGAACAATGTAACTATTTTTATTAAAACTTATATAAAATGCCATACCTGTTCAAAGACTTATGCAATATAAATTTTCAGTTTCATATTGTACCAGATTTCATCCATACAATTATTTTCCAATGATATTTATTGTAGTTTGGGGTCCATGTAGCCTAACATGGATAGTTAATATTTAATGCAAAATTGGAAACAACTTTGGGTGAAATGTCAGTCAATCAGAGGATCTATCTATTTACCTAAAATCAATGTAGAGTTCCCAATTAAAAAAAATTCAAAATACATAGAAAAAAACACACAGACATGGGATTAACAAGCAAAAACCAAATAGGCAGTGTCAGGTTGTGCATCACAAGTCTGGATTCACATTCAAATCTATGGAGATGTGAGGCAAGAGTGTCAACAACAAAATTATTAACTTACAGTAAAACACAATACATACTGTAATATATAGTATGCATGCATACATTTAACATACTAGCCAAAGTACTTTGGTAAATATATAAAATGGGTTATGGTAAAAAGCAAATATTTCTAACTTTTTTAAATGTTGACCCTTTTGTCTTTGCTTGCTGAAATGCTAGTGTCTGTCATCTGTGCTGCCTCTGTGAGAGAATTGGGTAAGAATTTATTTATTTTTTATTAGTTTAAGACTAAATTCCATAATTGCTGCAACGTCTTGAGGAGTTGGAGCCATTAATACTACTTCATTGTATTTTCTGAATTAGTGTGGCTTCATGAATGTATACAGTATGTGTTTGTGTGTGTATATATATATATATATATATATATATATATATATATATATATATATATATATATATATATATATATATACTGTATATAGTATTAATGCCATACTAATAAAGTACATGGCTTGAATAATTTACATTAGGGGAGATTATTTTGGGTTCACTGACAGCATTTTTATTTGATTGTTATTAAGATTATTCAGTTGATTAATTCAACATTACTTTAAAATTGCTACAAATCATGACCCTGTGTTGGTATCAAAGCTTAAAAATATACTTTAAGTGCCTCATCATAAAATGTACATAAGTATTTGGACAGTGACAACGTTTTTCATAATTTTGGCTCTTTATGCCACCACAATGGATTTGAAATAAAGCAATCATTACGAGATTGAATTACAGACTTTCAACATTAATTTGAGGGGTTTAACAAAAATATTGTATAATACATTTGGGAATGACAGCCATTGTTCTGCATAGAACCAATCCCCAAACCCCACCACCCCCCATTTCCAGGGGCTCAAAAGTATTTGGACATTTGACTGACAAGCTATTCCTTAGCCAGGTGGTCATTATTTCATTAACTACTAGGCAAAAGGTTTGGAGTTGATTCCAAGGGTGGAATTTGAATTTGGAAACTGTCACTGTGAACTCTCAATACGAGGTCCAAAGAGCTGTCCATATACGTAAAAACAGTTCATCATTAAACCGAGAAAACAAAACAAATGCTTTAGAGAGATAGCAGAAACATGAAGCGTGGTCAAATCGATCATCTGGTACATTCTTAAAAAGAAGGAACAAACACATTGGTGAACTCAGCAACACCAGAAAGTCTGAAAAACCACAGAAGACATCTGTGCTGGATGAGTACAGAATTCCAGGAACACTCGCTGGGAGGTAGACCTATCATTTCCAAAACCTACAATCAAGAGAAGACTTCATGAAAGTAAAGACACAAGGTTTACCACAAAGTGCAAACTACTTGTAAACCTCAAGCATAGGAAGGACAGATTAGACTCTGCTAGAAAACATTTTTTAAAAGCCTATCCAGTTCTGGAACAATTTTCTTTGGACAGAGGAAACTAAGGTCAATATCAGAATGCAGAAAAGAGAAGAGCATGGAGAAGAGAAGAAATGGCTCATGATCCAATGCATACCACATCATCTGTGAAACATGGTGGTGGCAGTTTTATGCAGAATGAGTTTGGAAGTGTATAGGGCTATACTATCTTCTCAAATTCAGCCAAATGCTATAAAACTGATAGGACGACTTGTCAAGGTACAGATGGACAATGAACCAAAACATACTGTGAAAGCAAACCAAGTGTTTTTCAAGGCAAAGATGTGGAATATTGTACAATATATATTCTACAAGGGAATCAACTGACCTCAAATTAATTGAACATTTCACTTGCTGAAGGCAGAACTGAGTGCAGAAAGTACAATGGAGTAAGCAGCATCTGAAGACAGCTGCAGTTAAGGCCTGACAAAGTAGGGTGGTAACCCAGCACGTGGAAATAACCATGGGGTCCAGACTTCAGGCAGTCATTGAGGATTTTCAACCAAATATTGAAAATGATCATTACATTTATGATTATACTAGTTTGTCCAAATACTTTTGAGCCCCTGAAAATAGGGTGACCATGTGTAAAAATGTATGTCTTTTCTAAACAATTCATATAATATTTTTGTTAAAACCCTTGAATTAAAGTTGAAAGGCTATACTTCAATTGTATCTTGATTGTTTTTTTTCAAATCCAATGTGGTGGTGTACAGAGACAAAATTATAAAAATTGCGTCACTGTCCAAATACTTATGGACCTGACTATACTTAAATAAATGTCTACAATCCAGAAACAGTACATATTACTAATGCCATTCTCAGTCCTTCTCTTTCTACCACATTTTGAACTGCAACTTTTCATGTTCGTTTCATTCTGTTTCATCACGGCTTATCTCTGTGGCACGTAGTAACGAAATGTGCATGTACAATGGCACTGGCTTTTCAAAAATGTAAGGTTTAGCTTCAATAAAAAATGCAATGTCATCGGCTTATTTCATAGTTATTGTCATGAGAATTTCCTGTCTAAATGTTTGATCAACAAAGAGCAAAATGCCACTGTCTTTGCCTTGTGATCCAGATTTTACTCATATGGTTATGTATAATATCCACCCATTAAATTCTAAACCTACTTGTAATGTACTGTAACATTACAAAATAACAGGTAGTGGTGAGTGAAACAGCCAAGTTACCTTTGGCTTAAAATTTTATGAAATTGATGATAAACTTTGTTGTTTTTGTAAACAGTGTCATTTTGCTTTTGTACCTAGTTGGAGGGATGCTCATAACTTTATTGTAAATTATTTTACAATGACAATAAAATGTTTTGTATTCTATTCTATCCTTTCTTCTAAAAAGGAAACTTAAAAGTTTTTGGGGAATTCAAAGAAAGAGACTTTGCCCCTTTTGGGGTCTGGCAACACCATATATCCTTTTTGGAGTCTTATCTAAAGAGTCTAAATAGAAAAAAGGGGGAAAACTGCCTTTTGGAAACTGAACATAGCTAAACACAACCCGCAGTGATACAAAAAGATGTACTCTTGGCCAAAAGCTGTAATCTAGTGAGAAAACGATATTGTTATCTAAATTAGTTGTGAAGAAAACACTGTACCTGTGGTTTTAGATAAGAGCCTGCTTTGGCCGGTACAAAATATTTTGCTTATTGCTAATTGGGTTTTACCTTTGGCCCCAGTACACTCCTGCTGCCTGATGGAAAGTGTAGTCCCCACATTGGCACTGGATTTTGAGTTGCCCCCTACATAATACATTATATATAATACAGTATACCCTATATTTTAGGATGAACGAACAGCAACATACCTGCAAAATTTTGTGAAAATTGATTTAGCTATGTTTGTGTGCTTGGTGAACAACAAACCGATAAACAAATAGCTTTCAATTTTATTTATTAATGTTATTTATTAAAATTTATATCTCTTTAGTCCAATTCATAGCCATGGCAGGAAACATACCTGGGCAAGGTGCCAGTCCATTGCAGGACATGCAAATACACAGTTTCCAATCTCCAAATAAGGTAACCTACAATGTCTTTGCAAATATGCTTTAATATGTAAGTCAAGTTATTCTTATTTTGCCCTTGTCAACAAAGATAGACTTAGAGTGCTTACAAAAATCAGCAGCATAGCACAGAACCAATTATCATTTACATATAATACATAAGCACATATATCTGTTTAAATGAACAGTAATAATGAAATCCATAAACCTTGTCTTGACTGTTCCCAGTGGGGAAATTAAAATAAAAAAAAAACTCAGTTAAGTGTAATAAAAATCACAGTAAGAAAAAATGCAGTGAGTTGGCAACAGAAGAGAGGAGAGCAAAGATTCCAGTGTTCCTGGAAAAAAGTACACATCTGGGAATAAGCAAAGTAAAAGTCTGCCTGACCTAGGCTAACTAGCCTCTTTCCTATTCCACATATTACAGCCTGTAATTGTAGTATAATAAATCATATGGTTGTCTTGTGCTCTGCTAATGCCAAAGGTTCCTTGTCACTGTGACATCTCATTCTTTAACCAGGAGTAGCAATTTCATCAGTGGAGCACTGGCAAAAGTCCCATAGCAGGATACAGAGAAAAGCAAAAATCAAATTAGAAAGAGTCATAAATGACTGAAGTAATGACTGTCCCAATCTAAGAAAAAGTAATAACAGGAGTCTTTTGGAGAATGTACAGCCTGAATTTCATTTCAGATAATTCAAAATGCCTACAGACTTATTTTAAGATATCTTGAATTGTATTTGAGATACAGTTGAAATTTTCTAAAAACATGTTCACTTTGTCATAATGTGTTATGGAATGTAGATTAATGGGCAAAAAGGCAGATTTTTCCATTTTAAATTAAATGTACAATACAGCAAAGTCTGCAGAAAATGAAGGGGTCTGAATACTTTCTGAATCTACTGTATCTCAAAATGCCGAGGAACTTCTTTCAAGAGATCTTGAATTTAATTTCAGATATCTTGAAATGCAATTGAGATAGTTAAAAATGAACAAAATTTAATTTCAAGATATCCTTAAATCTATATAAGATATCTCGAAATGCATTTAAGATATCTTGATCTAAACATATTTTTAGATATTTGTAATTTAGTTTAAGATATCTTAAATGCATTTCCAGAAACATTATCTTAAAATGCATTTTGAGTTACCTCTAAATTTTCATTCAGCATGTTTGGCCTGCTCGGATTCAGCGGGTTGGAAAATGGATGGATGGATGGATGTTTGGCCTGCAGGGGGTATACCAGCCAGCCAAACCCAACACAGACAGACACCAGGCACAAATCTCAGTACCACACACATTTATTTACAGTGGAAAATACATCCCTATCATTTCCCACAACATCACAGTACAAAACATTAATAACCAAACCACATAGGACTTTGTTTTCTTTTCCCTTCTTCCTTTCTCTCTCTTTTACTCTTTCTTTCTGTCTCTCTCCCTCCCTCCCTCTACTCTTCCTCCAGCGAGTTTTGTCTCCCTTCCTCCTGAGTAGTGGCCACTGGCTCCTTTTAAGCCACACCCAGGAGTATTCCAGGTGGCTTGTTAGGGAGGTCAAAGTGTAGGGCTCTGCAGCTCCCCCTGGATGCTGTCACAGAACCCAACAGGGCTGCAGCAGATTCCAACTCCCAGCATGCCCTGCAGGAATCCTTGGTGTCACAGCAACACTTGGGGGGCTGCCCTCTAGCATCCTAGGAGAGATAATGCCCTGAGCCCACTCTCTCCCCCAGTCCTTCCAACCACCTGGCATCCTGGCTGGGCAGGGCCCCTGACCCTCTGTGACAAATGCCATAGTATTAGTAATTGTACTGTACACTAGGCTCATAAGTTGAAGTGCACTTACTAAGAATGAACTGAATTAAACAAATGCATTAAGGTGAGGATGTACCTTTAAGTAAGACATTCAGTCTTTTTAGAAGCAGATAGAATGACTGAGGAATGCTGATCAGAGCACCTGTCTTACATTTGTACAGCTCCACAAAATGCAAAATAAGGCAGTTCCTCCAAAAACTAGGCCTCAATTCTCCAATAAGACCTAGTGGCAAAAGAAGCCTTACCCCAAACTTGAGAGCTTGCAGCTGCACAGTAAAGTGACTCACAAGAGACAGTAAAAAGAATTAAAATAACCATGAATGTGAGTCAAAAAGCAAGCGGAGGTCAAGGCCAGAGATCAAGAATAGTAACATTGAAGCCAAATATACAAATTCATAGTATTGTAGTCTAGAACAAGAGCCAACATTTGTTAACCAGGAAAACAATCATTAGAGTTTTTTATATCTCAAAAGTAGGTTTTCCTTCCACTCTATTGGATAACTAGGAATGGCATTGGATGACCTCTGCTTATGTGATGTCATCAACAAGCGCATTCTGAGGAATTCTGAGAGATTGTCATGGAAGCAGCCAATGCAAATATTCCAAAATGGCGGTGCCTACGGCAAAATAAAATGTCATTATAAAAAGGCATAAATACATTTTACAACATTAAATTATGCATGCTACACCAAAAGTATCAGTAAAAATGAAATCTTTGACTTTTAAAACCCATAGAAAGACATGTTTAGTGTCAAAAAGGCCCACAAAACATAAGCGATATTTCTTCGTAATTATAATAGGTATAATAATAATAATAATTGACAAGAGGATTAAATCAAAAAATAACAAAATGATTCTTCAAAATGAACCCAACTCAAAAATTTACCAAAACCAAGCCCAGAATCCAAAGAATAGTACCTTAACTGTGAGGAAGATGTTGATAAAGCATATAAACTAATAATAATTTTGAAATCAAAAAAAAAAGAGGGAGACTAACAACAATAATAGTTTTCCAAAAAACATGCAGGCCTAAGTGTGGTCCCATAACTGTCATTTCAGGGACCCTGTCCCCTAGGTTTAACATAAAGAAAACAAAGAACATAAAACAAAGAGGAAATAGATATGCAATCAACATAATACAGTAATTCAATTTTATATATAAACAAAACCAATAGCTATTGACAGATAATACAATATAAACTGGAATAAAACACAGACAATTTACAAAATAATATTTATAAAACAATGAAAAGTTTCTTGAGCCATAGATGAAACCTTGTAGATTCCACAACCTGAAATGTGACATCATATCTATTAAGTGTTCTGCCAAGGTGGAAGAAGCTAGTATGTCAAAATGATTGACTAAGAGATGAACAGACGAACTTGTAAACCAGGAAGGTCAGTCTAATTATTTCACCACAGTTCAATATGTAAACCAAAAGAATCACAGTCCAGAAACTCACTAAAAGGTTTAATCTAACTAGCAAATCCACTTGTTTTGAGAAATATCTACAAACATTGAAATGTTATAGTATGCTACCATTTTATATACCGACTAAGCAATGATGTCACACAACACAATGTCCTGTTGTCACATGACAGCAGTGGGGCACTGTTGCCAACAAAAAAAAACCTAAAATGCTGGAATCAAAATGGCAGTACAAAAATAAATAAAATCGATCATAACACAAATGACACAGTTAAATAAAAAAAATTGGAAAATTGGGTTCAAACTATTACAAAATATCAAAATCATAACAGAACCCATTTATCTCATCAGAAATACATAAGTGACATTTAGGAGCATGAATTTAACGAATAGCGATCTTTGGGACTGTACTCTGGCCGGTTAATGAAATAAACACTGCTCAACTTCTTTGGGTACAGCATAGAATTTTTTCTTACCATAACCCAAGAGTCATAAATCTATGGATATTGATCTGACAAGATTTAGTTGCTGGTATGGAGTGCTTTACAGACATAAACCCCCATAAAAAACAGTTCTTAAATGGAAAAATCAGTAGTCATTTTTGCACAGGAATCTACTATAATGATAGGTTGTTGGGGAAAATATATATATTTAAATAAGTCAAGAAGAATAGTGAAAGATGATTCCAAGAGGACAATAACTTACTTTCATGGTCAGGTTGTTAGAATTTTTCATAAAGAGACAGGTCAGACCTTTCTGATTGTATTTTCTGAATACTGCTATTTCATTTGTATTTTCAATCTAAATAGATTAGAATTAGCTGCTAATCATTATTATCCACAATATGAACTTCAACATTTGGGATTTTGTCTTGTAAAGAATAATAGCGTGTTAAATGTTGTAATTATGTTAAGTAGTATTTAGAAGATAAAACTATTATTGAGATAATAAAAAGATATAGCCATCAAAGTTAGTCATATGTCACTTGTTTTTTGCTGGACATATCTAATAGGTTGTACTTAGCAAAGGGAATTAAGTTATTTATAACTTCAAATGAAATGAAATGTGTTACCATTCTTTAATTGTTGCAAATGCCAATCTGAAATTTCTTATGACGTTGATGGTTCCTAACAAAAGGCGTTGATTACAAAACTCAAGTTTTTTCGAAGTTTTTAGAGGTGAGGCTGAAATTGATTAAACTGATTTATTTAATAGAATTCTATCAATGGCAACTTTGAAGGAAACAAGAACAGTGATGCCTTTTAAAAATGTGGCTCCAGCTTTGTGTATAGTGTTGTTAGGATGGTCTCTGACTCCATGTGAGCCTGTAATGCAAAACTGAGTTCAGAAAATGGACAGATAAGTGGATGGGTACGTTCTCTTTAAGTATTAAATGCAAGATTCTTAATATACTAGGGAGTCGGTTTTGTCAGAATCTTCCACAATTAGTGTTTTAATGAAAGTTGGAATGTGCAAGAAGGCCCACATCATCTGGAAACTGACTCTTCATTCTGAAATCGAATTAATTTAGTATACTGTTAAGGAACCGTCAAAAATGTTATAAAATTTAGGATGAATTAACTTGCCATTTGGATTTCAGATATGTCAGGCTAGACATAGTTGTAATTGTATTGTATTGTTACTGAACTCTGTAACATTCAGGTTGCAGTTGCTTCTGAGATTATCTACATTAGTCTCATAACTTTGCTTTAAGGTTCTCAGAATATCAATAAACTTTGACATGTTGTTATTATTTATGTGCCGCATTGGTCTGCATCTTATCTGCACAATTATAGGCAAGGGCAGGAGCATATTTAAAGTAATTAAATAATCATCAAAATGGTTTAATTAAAATAAGGGATAATTGCATTTTGAATGTCAACACCATAAGTGATAATTAGATCTAATATATAATTATGAGTGTATATAGGAACTTTCACAATTTTGAAAAAACCTTTAGGGATAGAAAACA
The DNA here is from genome assembly GCF_900747795.2 of Erpetoichthys calabaricus. NCBI lineage: Eukaryota > Metazoa > Chordata > Cladistia > Polypteriformes > Polypteridae > Erpetoichthys > Erpetoichthys calabaricus. The sequence continues at coordinate 111,189,715 of NC_041397.2, forward strand.
TTTGTTAAGGGCATTCATATCCATACAATCTGAATATTAAGATCACCTGGCAATAATTTATACCAAATTGAGATGGAAGTTTATTTAATTCATCTAATATTCAGAATATGATCTTGGAGGTATTTAAAAATATATTTAATAATACAGCTATGCTTGATTTGCTTGTAATACCTAACATTAGAGCCTCAATGTATTAAATATTTCCAGCGAGCTTTTGAAGAGATCATAAAAAAATCACTTTAAGTCATCTGCCTCGACTCATATGTATTTATTAAAGAAGCCATCAGAAGACTGTCTTCTGTCTAAATTATCATGAGTTAATTAGATTTGTGAATCACCATGTGCATTTAGGTGTTAGGACAATTAACCTAATTAATGGGAACAGGTGCACTGTGCATTACGTACAAGAACAAACATGCAGCAAAACTGGCAAGGTGGGCGATGATAAGAATCTGTATGAGCAAGACCATTGTGTGGTAAAAGGATGTTATTAATATGACTTTTCAGACATATGTAACTCTAATATTTACAGTATATAGGGCAACCAGACATTTCCTAAGATAGTAATTATTATCTGTCCTACTTATTCTTAAAAATGTATGTATTCCATATTTTACACTTGGATAATTTCACATTCAAGTAACACTTCACTGTACATACTGTGAGATAAAAGTGCATGCTAGCTCAGTGGACTATGTTTAATCAGAAATGCAGACAAAATTTCACTAATGCAGGTCTTCTGTTAACATAACCCTCATTCATATACTGCATGTACTGTAATTAACTCAAGGGAAAAATATAGCTTCTAAGAGGATCTAGTTCTTTTAAAATTTGGCTGTTGTAAATTATACCACAGATGTCAGTGATGAAATCAGTTATTTTGAAGACTGGTTTTTGTAAGAAATTTTAGAGGTTTGCATCCAGTGAGGTGGTCTGCTTCACTTTTTTGTTACCATTGTTATTTTGATATGTGTAATGAAAGGTGTGCTCTAATGAAATTTGTTTGTGGTTTGACATGAGTGACTGTGTAGGGTTGTGTTTTAGCACTATGGAGTTGTTTTATGAATGAGCTACATAAAGATGTGCGAAAGGTGTGTCCCACTTGGACAGAGGCAGTGGTGCTGTAAGAATTACGTTTCTTGACTTCTCTAGCGCCTTCAACACAATCCAACCTCTGCTCCTTAGGGAGAAGCTGACAGAGATGGGAGTAGATTCATACCTAGTGGCATGGATCGTGGATTATCTTAAAGACAGACCTCAGTATGTGCGTCTTGGGAACAGCACATATGACATTGTGGTCAGCAACACAGGAGCGCCACAAGGGCCTGTACTTTCTCCAGTCCTGTTCAGCCTATATACATCGGACTTCCAATACAACTCGGAGTCCTGCCACATGCAAAAGTTCGCTGATGACACTGCTATCGTGGGCTGCATCAGGAGTGGGCAGGAGGAGGAGTATAGGGACCTAATCAATGAGTTTGTTAAATGGTGCGACTCAAACCACCTACACCTGAACACCAGCAAAACCAAGGAGCTGGTGGTGGATTTTAGGAGGCCCAGACCCCTCATGTACCCCGTGATCATCAGAGGTGACTGTGTGCAGAGGGTGCAGACCTATAAATACCTGGGAGTGCAGCTGGATGACATATTAGACTGGACTGCCAATACTGATGCTCTGTGTAAGAAAGGACAGAGCCGGTTATACTTCCTTAGAAGGCTGGCGTCCTTCAACATCTGCAATAAGATGCTGCAGATGTTCTATCAGACGATTGTGGCGAGCGCCGTCTTCTTCGCGGTGGTGTGCTGGGGAGGCAGCATTAAGAAGAAAGACGCCTCACAAATGGACAAACTGGTGAAGAAGGCACGCTCTATTGTTGGCATGGAGCTGGACAGTTTGACATCTGTGGCAGAGCGATGAGCGCTCAGCAGGCTCCTATGAATTATGGAAAATCCACTGCATCCACTAAACAGTGTCATCTCCAGACAGAATAGCAGCTTCAGCAACAGACTGCTGTCACTGTCCTGCTCCACTGATAGACTGAGAAGATGGTTCCTCCCCCAAACTATGCGACTCTTCAATTCCACCCGGGGGGGGGGGTTAAACATTAACGTTATACAAAGATATTGTCTGTTTTTTACCTGCATTATTATCAATCTTTAATTTAATATTGTTTTTTTTTTGTATCAGTAAGGTGCTGCTGGAGTATGTGGATTTCCCCTTGGGATTAATAAAGTATCTATCTATCTATCTATCTATCTATCTATCTATCTATCTATCTATCTATCTATCTATCTATCTATCTATCTATCTATCTATCTATCTATCTATCTATCTATCTATCTATCTATCTATCTATCTATCTATCTATCTATCTATCTATCTATCTATATGTTCAATACAAGCATTATAGCAGAAAATCTTTGGGTACTTGAAAGAATCATAAGCCACTTAAATGAAAAGAGTTATAGAAAACTATAGTGTCTGAGACAAATTAGAAAGAAAAGTACATTAGGTAGCATATTGCAGTAAGAATTACAAGAACCGACTTACAATGATTCACAGTAGTCTTTTTTGAACTGAAACTTGAAAAACTGTGGTCTGACACAGCAGAAATTTGGAGCACAAACTTGAATTTCTTTGAAGCCTTTGTCGATTTTCGTAAAGTGTTTGACTCAGTCGATCAAGCTGCCCTGTGGGACATCCTGAGACTTTGCAGGATTCCCCCAAAATTGCTGGATATCATTGCCAGCCTATACACTGGTACTGTGAGTGCTGTGTAGAGTGGAGGCAGAACCTTGACATTTTTCCCAGTTGATTCTGGGGTTCGCCAGGAATATGTTCTTGCTCCTACTCTGTTCAATGCTTGCATGGGTGTTGGACAAGGTCGTGGGGTTCAGCACCTGCAGGACATCTGTTGGTGAATAAAGATTCACTGATCTTGATTTTACTGATGATGCTGTGATCTTCATAGAGTCAATGAAGGCTTTGATCAGGGCTGTCGAGAGACTGAGCAAGGAATCTGGGTGTCTGGGCTTGTGAGTGTCCTGGATTAAAACCAAAATCCAGGCCTTTAATGACTTCTTGGGCACAGACATCAGCAGTGTGTCTATCTGCGAAGGGAATGTTGACCTTGTCAAGAGGTTTACTTACCTTGGCAGTGACATTCATTTCTCTGGTGACTCTTCCTCTGAAGTCAGAAGATGGATTGGGAGAGCATGGGGGGTCATGAGGTTGCTGGAAAGTGGTGCGTGGTGCTCCTGATATCTATGCAAATGACAAAAAGTACAAGTCTTTAGAGTCCTGGTGCTTCCTGTTTTGCTATATGGTTGCGAGACATGGACACTATCTAGTAACCTGAGACAAAGACTGGACTCTTTCGGTACTGTGTCTCTTCGGAGAATCCTTGGGTACTGCTGGTTTGACTTTGTGTTTAATGAGCAGTTGCTCATGAAGTCCCAAATGAGACATGGTACCTGCACTGTGAGGGAGCATCATTTATGGCACTTCGTGTTTTGGCCCACTGGATCCACATTGTTGAGAACCTAAGTGGTTGGGCCAGGGCAAAGGGGCATCCATGTAACACCTGGCTGCAGAAAATAGATGGTCATTTTCGGGAGGTGGGACTGAAAACTGTGTCTGCCTGGGGGTTGCTAACCAGGATCCCAAGCTGTTTTGTCATGTGATTGGTGTGGCAATGCTCTATACCAGGGGTAGGCAACGTCAGTCCTGGAGAGCCGCAGTGGTTGCAGGTTTTTGTTCCAACCCAGTTTCTTAATGAGCAATCAATTATTGCTGATGAAACACTTATTGCTTAAGTGATAGTTTGATGCTTCATTTTAGTGGTCTCGCTTGTTAAGTCTCCCCGCCCTTAATTGCTTATTTCAATCTTAAACAGCTGCATTCAGTGTGTTAATGGCTCCTTATTTAGTAATAAGATGTAAAAGACAAAGCAGCCAGAAGCAGCTAGATGGAGAACTTCTGGCTGCTTTGTCTTTTACATCTTATTACTAAATAAGGAGCCATTAACACACTGAATGCAGCTGTTTAAGATTGAAATAAGCAATTAAGGGCGGGGAGACTTAACAAGCGAGACCACTAAAATGAAGCATCAAACTATCACTTAAGCAATAAGTGTTTCATCAGCAATAATTGATTGCTCATTAAGAAACTGGGTTGGAACAAAAACCTGCAACCACTGCGGCTCTCCAGGACTGACGTTGCCTACCCCTGCTCTATACCAATGCATGTTCCCAAACCTGACCTGATACCTGACCTGACCTGACCAGACCAGTGTTACTGCTTTTATAGGAATAGCCATGATTGTTTGTGCTCCATTTCTAGAATTAGATTTTGAAATGGCCTGGTTTGTTTGGTATATTCTTTGTTGTGATCATCATCAAATTCCCATTTTTTCAGTGGTAGTGTAGTAGAGATTATTTAGAGTGACCTGTGCTTTCACTCTCAATTGCTTTCACTCTGAGAGTATAAACTCTGGTTTTGCCCTTTGCATACAGAGCAAGCCAAAGGAGAAACTCCTTTCATCCAAATAACTATTCCAGTATTTGCCGGTTGAGTGCTCAGTCTCTAAAAGGTTAATTTCACTTAAGTCTTGCTACACTTTCTGGTAGCAAGGTCACAAGCTCATTAAATCCAGCAGTACGCCATTTTTAAGTAATAGCATCATCGATCACAAGCCATGAAGTATTAAAACTTTGTAAACTTAGACGTATACTGTAAACATGGAAATAAAGGCAGTACTTTAGACAGTTATCCATCCATTGGCAAGTCACAACTAACTTAGAATTAAATTAGGCCCTTGTATGGCCTTGGTTAAGAATTTTGGTTATCATCCTAATCAAAAATTATTGATTTTAAATAATTGACTGGGTATGACCCATGATGTGGAATTTCAGTTTACTTACAGTAGCCTCTGCAACTTAAAATAAATCATCTATCGTTAAAAAAAATCACTCTCTTTTACTTGTCAAATAGATTGTGTCAGTGTATGTAAGACTTTACAATGACTGGTGGCCTATTTAAACATGCACAGATATCTTCAGTCTATCATTGAGAACTAGACTGTACATATTCTTTAAAGAAAAAAATCACCCCAAAAATATTTTATTGTATGTTACTTACACAATGTAGTTTGTAGTGATAGCTGAGACAAATTTTTAATCTCATGATTTCATGTAGAATGGTGATAAAAATGTTTAAAATATAATAGGAATTTTATGATGACCAATGCTAGACAACAGCACATAATATCAAAAAGTCCATGATAAACCACTTCAGGAAAGCATTATCGTGAATGAAAGTCAAATGTGTTCAGATGCACCTTAGATTAGAAATTAAAGAAGAGCAAGTGAAAACACATTGGAAAGAGAACATGTCTCAGTGCATATCTGAGATGCTTCAACATGCAGAAGATCTTTTCACCTGTGCAGTTTCACAGACTGTTGGCAATTAATTCCAAAGTATTCCAGTTGTGGCTCACCATAAAGAATATATAAATATACACAGGAGGTGGGTCTACAATTCAGTTGCTTGTTTGCACCTCAGCACGTTCCATTTTTGTTCATGAGAGCATATATTTCTGATTTTTCTGGGCTTTCCACTTGTTCACATATTAAAAGACTATTTTGTCTTATCTGAAAATGCCTAAATATCTATCTCCTCCTCCTTTCCTTGAAACTATAAGAGCACATGGCAACAATCTGTATCAGTGTGATCCATGAAAAAATAACCAATAGAGCTAAAAATATAGGGGGACATGACAGTTATTTCTGAAATCATTGATCATGTTACATAGTGCAGTGGAATACCATGTGGCAACCAAGGGTTCCATTGCATCTTTTCTTCCAGCACCCAAACTTTACAGCACCTACACTGTAATCTTTCTGCTTTGAGGGATTCACTGAGGTCTGATAGAAGCTATGATATCTTTATAAGAGGGAGACCAGTAGAGACTGCAACTGCAACACAAATGAAGTAAGCAGGAGACGGGCTGAGCAGAGCAGGGCTGTAAGATGCCCTGGGGGGCTTTTTGGAGCATCAGCATGGATATGACCATAAGATACATGGAGGAGCTAATTATGGACTAGACTATAATCAATACTTAGGGAAATTGTTAAAGGAATAAGCAGGTGAAGGACAGAGGTAGGCAATATGATACACAGTTTAGTTAGGTCCAGCGTGACATTACATTTAAGCATGAAGATAATGTGTAAACACATAGAAAAGGACCAATTGCAGGATTCAAAACTGGCATGCTGGAAAGTTGATGCAGCAGTGTTAACCTCTGGGTTACTTTGGCTCTTTCATTAATAATTGGTTATTTTCCTTTTTTTATTTACATTATTAATAAGACCAGTTTGCAGTCTAGTTCTAAAAGAAAATAAACCCTAATATATTTAGGCCATAGGAAGTAACCATGTAACCAACACTTTAATGTAAATGAATTCAATCACTAAATTTAAAAAAAAAAAACTATCTACATTATTTAAGAAAATAAATATTTGATGAAATTTACTTCTTTAACATAAAGTATAAGAAAACAGAAATACAACTTGATTTAGATGGTCAGTAAAGTAAGTTGTCTTTGCATCCCTCAAAATTCCCACCTGCTATTGTATCTTGCAAAAGTATTCTGACAATATTGTCAGGAGGAATGCAGTGACAACACATGTGCCAGGTTCCAGATTCAACACACACAAAGAATTTTTTTAATGTTATTATACAGGCCAAATTAAATGAGTAAATTAAGCATGCAGGAATGCCTACAATCCCTTTCCCTGTTGCTAACAAAATGCCATTAAAGCAGATCAATCTGTACAGATTAGTGTTACTGCACTCGGCACTGTTCTCTTTCAGTTCTTAAAATATCTCTTTAAGGCTTTTATGTTTAACATTAATCAAGTAGCAGGAAAGTGCATTCTGTAGGTTTCAGGGTTTTCCATTTGTGCTCCCTTCCCAGACCTTCTCTGTGCAGTATAGCATGTCAAAGACATAGGCTATTGCAATCAACATCACTGAATTTGGACTGACAGGTCGAATTTCTACGAGAAAGATTCTATATTAAATAGCAATCCTTTTAGCATTTTTTACAAAAAATGTTTTAGTACCCAAAAATGGTTACATATTCAAATATATATTATATATACTGTATATAGAGTATATAGGGTTATATATGATATGATATGATATACTGTATAGGTTTTTTGCAGTCCTACTGCAATGCTAGAGAAAAGTCGCAAAGATGAAAATTGCGCTGTTTTTTTCATTTCACATTTCAGTAAGAAGATTTAATCAATGTCATACCACCTAAGTGCAAAATAAGGTATCTTTGAGTGGCACTAAAACCAAAATAAATCTCTAGTATTTCTGCATTTAACTCACTAGTCTGTCAGGTAGCTTGCCGTGCTGACTGCCCTAATATAATGAGATAATTCTGTGAAATAGAAGTATAATGATTTATCCCTACCCATTATTCCAGTTTGCAGTTTGTCTAATTTCTGCAAATATCACAACATATCCACTCAAGTAATGCACAGTGTCAGTTTTTAGGCAAGGTTGCTGCTCAGGAAAACTTTTTGTGTGCCAGAAGCAAAGGTGTAAATCAGTCTTTTCCAGCTTTTTTTCTGTGGTGGCACACTTTTTGTAACCAAAAAATCCCAAGGCACACCATGATTTTACCAATTACAAAAATATTCAATGTCATACATGTGCTAAACTGTCCAGAGGGTCCTGACTACCGGAAATGTTGTCAAAAAATCAGTTTGGTGAATGGTGCTCACAAACACGTTTAGTGAGCCCTCGTGTGCCCTGTGTCCCCTGTCTCTGCAAGAGTTGCTGGCGGCCATGCACCCTTGTAGCTGGACTTCCGACACATCTCCTGGCTGCTATAGTGCACTCTTAAGTGCTGTGTGCGCAAAACAGCTGCTTTTATGTCAGTTTCTCCAAGTAGTCCCGTCCTTCTTAGACAGGTCTTGACCACCTGAGGAGTGTGTTTCTCTCAGGTCAGGTCCCTGGGCACACCAGTTGAAAAACACATAGAGTACATTTTTTACGTCGTTGACAATGATGAACAATTGAGGAAGGCATTTTTGCAGTTTTATCACACATTGAGTGCATGCCCATTTAGAAGATGCTTATACATTCTATTAAATTGAGTCTTTAGCAGTGCATTCAAAATCTAAAGTCATTTCGTTCACTTCTGTGTTGTATATACTATGCCAATTTGAGAATTAACACAAAATTCATTTTGTTGTTATTTTTGTAGGTACTTATAATACATTGGCTTCATTTTGTTATTGCCTTCTTTTCAACTTACCTTTTAGGTAGGCATTCTAATTAAGGTTGTACTGTACTTGCTCAAATAGTATTTTATTAAAAGTTCAAGTTTAAGGTAATCGATTAATACACCTCTATATATACAGTAATATATATATACTGTATATATATATTATATAGCTATGTATAGTAAAATAATGAAAATTTAGGCGACAAGATTTGTCATGCCACTTTGGCAAACCCCCATTTAATGTTGGCAAAGAAAAGAAAATGGTAAATAAGGCATGGAAAGGAACACAAATAATGGCAATTGCTGTCCAGTCAATGGACTTACAGTTGGGTGCTCCATCACGGGTCCATAGTGAACACCTTCCAGCTGACGTAGGGATTGTATAGGGCACTGTGAAAGGGGCAGGGTTTCTTGGGCAGGAGAAGAACTGATGTTGTTCATCATCAACTCAAGGTGGTATTGCTTACCTGACCTGAGCCTAAAAGATTTCCATTATATTTATATACAGTATTTGTTTACCATTTGTAAATTATATATATAGTGGATGATAAGATGGATAGTCATATAGAGTTGGGGCACCTGGTGGTGAACCCCTATGTTATGTCTCAGCCAGTGTTCCTTCCCTGGCTGGGGTTCAAATTAATGTTTGTCTATTTTATTCATTTTTGATTCTTTTATTTATGTTTATTACGGACATCATTCTTTATTTTTGTTTTTTTTATATGTATATCAGTTGCCGTTACAATGTTCTGTGAGTTTTGTTGGTAGTTCCCAACAGGTGGGGCCACCTGCCAATCACTGCCAGGAAATGCCTGCCACCCTATAAATCCAGAAGTTCTTCCACAACTCTTGGTGGTTCATTGTGAATACACTCAGTTGTTGGTAAGTTTGTGTGCCTTTTTCTGTGCTTTTTTTGTAAATTGCTGAATTTTCAGAATGTTTGCTCTGTTTTTGACCTTCCCTTGGATTTCTGTTATGGGACTTGTTTGCCTTGGATTCTCCTTGCAGACAACTCTTTTTTGCATAGTGTGCTCTACAGAGCTTCATGTAATTACAGAGCCTTTTTGTGAAATACACCTTTCTATTTGACAGAGATTCAGTGCTTGCCCTTATTACTAGCCTAGGTTTGACAGTGGGCATTATTGGGAGTGTTGAGTTGGTGAAACAACAAGGTTAATGAAAATGGAAAAAAGTTTCAACACATGGTTGAAGAGCAACATGTTATTCAGATTTGGGTCTTATGCAGACTAATGAATTCCTGGCAAGACATGTTCTTATATAAGATGCAGGTGGAAGAGGTAGGTCTCACAATTGAGAATGAAAGTGATGTCAGAAAATGTAAATCCTTGGATCTGAGGGCAAGAGAGAAGAGGATGTAAGAGACAGCACCAACCCACATGCAGAGTTGGCATTACTTCGGTTGCAGAAAACCTGAAGATACCCCTTACTTATTTGTACCTGACAATATATATACTGTAAATACAGAATGCATACAATATATTAAGAATGAGATACAGTGACAGCTTCCAAATGCAAATTCCACCCTTGGAATCAATTCAACACCTTTTACCTGCTTAATAGTTAATAAAATAATGAGGGAACTGCTCCTACCTGGCCTTGGAACAGCTTGTTAGTCAAATGTCCAAAAACATTTGAGCCCCAGAAAGTGTGGTGGCTATACAGTAAAATGGCTGTCTTTCCTAAATGGCTCATATGATATTTTTAGTAAACCCCCTTACATTACAGCTAAAAGTCTACATTTTATTCACATAATGATTGTTTTATTTCATTTCCATTGTTGTGACATATAGAGCCAGAATTTTGAAAATTGTGTCACTGTCCAAATACCTATGGACCTGGCTATATGCCAAGGAAGTCAGAGAAAGGTCTTTAGGGACTGGAAGAATGTTCAGAAAATTCTCTTAAATCAATATGTGGCATCAAAAGAAAGCCCCTAGAAATAATTCTAGGGTTTGCTTCTGAAGTAACACCCGAGTGGAAGCAGGGAGGCAATCTAGAGCTAGGGCCCATCTGGCAGAGATATGGACTGAAACACTGATATTGGGAAGGTAATGAGAAAGTCTTTGGTGGTGGGGAAGTGAGCAAGTCTTCCAGCCTGGTAATCACAGACCAGACTCTTTATAACCTGACCCATGTTGTCAAGAAGGATTTTATTTCTGTTTGTTATGACATAGTGTTTTGAAATCTTCCTTTCATTACCTTTTCCTTGTTTTAATACATTTAGGTTTTATGAAAGTTGTTTCTGAAAGGTGTCACCTATTACTAATCTATCAAGATAGTGTTAAAGTGTTCAAGTTGCTGGAAACCCAAACCATCATGGTTTGCATTCTAGGAGGCAAGTATACCAAATTAAAATAATTGGCAAACCTCCACTAGAATGTGGTAAGAAATAATGTTGCCATGTAGAAGTCTGTTTAGTTAGGGAACAGGTTGCTTGACGACCTTTGAATATGTGACTAATTCAAACGTCTTTCTTTGAGAGACAAACTCTGATATCTGGAGGAAGTCAAGGACTTTTGGCAAAAAAGAATTCTTGTTCATTATTGTGTTGTGTTAAAGAGGCATCAAAATAAACTAATTCCAGTGGCTGGAATAGAAGCATTAGAAGCATTGATCGAAAAGCTCGTGTCCTGTTTTTTTTTTTATAAGAAGGTATTTCAGAAAGAACACTAACATAACCTAGTATGACTTCCTACTTTCATGTTTTTTTTTTTTCAAAAGATTATACTGTATGTTCAAAGACAAAACAAAAACTTAGTCAAGTACTACTTTTCCATTGTTCCAAAGATTGGTATAAAGATTTTTTCCAACATTAAGGTCATAGATTGTGAATGCTATAGTGGTTTACACATCACCATAAGCTATAAATTGCTTACCACCCAGGTTCTTTTTCAAAGGACCAAAAGGTTGGATGTCACTTGGTGTGAGGCCTATGCTGTTAAGTGGATGAAAATCACGGTGACAACCCATGAAAAGCATTTATAGTTTATCAATACTGTGCAGCAAGATGACTCCTTTCCAATGAATGTTATGTTGCTCCTGCCTTCTAAATTGTTATTCACATCACCAGATGTTTAATAACATCCTCACAGTACCCATACATATTGTAATAAGAATTACATTGATTGTGATAAGTTGTAGAAATTATATGTAGTATTTACATTCACTTTGAATAAGGATGTAATCATACATTGTGGGCAGGTTACCCTGTATAATAAATAATAAGTGAAATATTGTTTTAATCTTTAATATTTATTCATTTAGTGAGTCCTGAGAAATATGTGTAGAGATCTGTCCTGGTGTTTCAAAAATCCAGAGCTGGGTTTAAGTTCTTGTCTAGTTACTGTTTTGTGTGGAGTTTCTTGATTTTTCCTTGTGCCTTTGTGGGTTTTCTTTAGTTTATACCTACATCCCAAAAATGAGTATATTAGACTTAAATCTTTAAATCTATCCAGTGTAAATTAGCTTGGATGTTGTGTGTTTGTGTTGGAATGTAACCCCACAGTGATGCTGCCAAGATATGTTCAATTAGCTGGTGACCCTATAATGTAATAAATAGTTAGGCTGGAAACTGCATAGATATACACATCTATCTATTCATCTATTAATTTTTCACCCAGCTGCCACATCTCAAAATGATGCTGGTTAGGAAAATTAGCAACTTTGATTTGGCCTGGTATAAGTGTGTCTGGATGTACATGTTAGCATACCCCCTGATAGACTGGCATCCCATCCTGGGCTGGCTCCTGATTTGTAACCAATGCTCCCAGAATAGGTGTTAGCCCTCCAAGGACACAAAACTGGATTAAGGTGGTGTATTACAATAAGAAGGCCTTAGCTATATATCAGAAATCATTCATATTATTATTTAACTATAATATCTAAAAAATAAGTGCATAAAAATACCTACTATGCAGTACAAAATAAAGACTCATCTTAATATACTGTATGTAAATATAAGTTCAATGTAACATCATCATATAAGTAAAAAAATCTTTTTGTATCAAATATTTATAATATGTTCAATGTAATAAAAGCATAGAACACAAATTGGATGTAAAGCATAAAAGACAGGCATGTGAGGATGTGTGTAAGTTAATATATTGCTATAACTTATTGCTGTTAGTCCAATGGTAAAATGCCCTTCATGGTAATCCTAATTAAAGTGCCTTATAACAAATTAAGAGGCTGAGACATTTTTACAACCAGCCATTCCCAGCAGCAAATAGATAGATAGATAGATAGATAGATAGATAGATAGATAGATAGATAGATAGATAGATAGATAGATAGATAGATAGATAGATAGATAGATAGATAGATAGATAGATAGATAGATAGATAGATAGATAGATAGATACTTTATTAATCCCAAGGGGAAATTCACAAATGTTTGCTTCTTCTATATTTAGTCAAGTAGTTTTGCATGTATTCCTTATGAATTCAACATATACTTCCTTTTTTTCTTTAAGGACGTATGAATGCTAAAAGCACTATGTAAAGTATAGCTGTTGTGATAACACTGATTGATATTTCATAATACTGGAGTAATAAATAATTATCTGAATGTTTGTGTTCATTGTGTTTGGGCTGGCCGTGCAGCTTTCTGCGTGCAAATCTGGTAAGTCGATCCGTTTGTGGCTGCACTGGTAAAGTTTTCACCTTGACTCGTTAGTTTTTCTTTTTTCCAGGAGTAAACATGCCCACTCCATTCTAGATAGATAGATACTCCCAAGGGGAAATTCACATACTCCAGCAGCAGCATACTAATAAAGAAAATATTAAATTAAAGAGTGATAACAATGCAGGTATACAGACAGACAATAACCTTGAATAATGTTAACGTTTACCCCCCCCACCCCCCGAGTGGTATTGAAGAGTCGCATAGTGTGGGGGAGGAACGATCTCCTCAGTCTGTCAGTGGAGCAGGACAGTGACAGCAGTCTGTCGCTGAAGCTGCTCTTCTGTCTGGAGATGATACTGTATAGTGGATGCAGTGGATTCTCCATGATTGATTCTATGTTTTCTTCAGATACACTTTTTGTACAATGAAGCTGTACTAGGGGCCAACATCCTTGGCAGTTCATCAGATTCATGGTACGGACATACTCAGTGCTGTCATTGGTAGTAGATGTGGATGGGCATCCCACTCCTTCTTCATGCTTAACACTTGTCCGACCATTTTTGAACTTCTCAGTCCATGAATAGACACTACACTGTGGTAAAACACTTTTCTTCATACTGTGCAAAAAGCTTTCTACAGTATATATATCATCCCCTGGTACGCCTTCAGCCCATAAAAAGTGGATTTCTGCTCACTGCTCTTCTTTGAAACTAATTGAGACTTGGACAGCCTTGTTTACTCCTAGAAAACAATAGAAGAAACTGACCGATCTAGACAAAAACTTTACCACTGTGACCACCGACATACCATGTTTCCACATGTGCATGGGGAAGGCTGTGCAGCCAGCTCAAACAAAATTATAACAAGCATGTGGATTATTAATTAATTAATAATTATTATAATTATTGTATATATCATGTTGTTTTATACTGGTTCAGTGGTTAGCATCGATTTTTTGTGAAGTTTGCATCTCCTCCTTATATGCCAGTTGGTTTTCTTTTTGCTACTCTTGTTCCTTGTCACATCTCAAAAACTATGTTTGGCTGAAATAAAATTGCGTGGATGTCTGATGTCTGCGGTGGGTTGGCACCCTGCCCAGGATTGGTTCCCTGCCTTGTGCCCTGTGTTGGCTGGGATTGGCTCCAGCAGACCCCCGTGACCCTGTGTTCGGATTCAGCGGGTTGGAAAATGGATGGATGGATGTCTGATGTTCACAGTTGGTCCCTACCTTCTGCTGGCAGCATCAGCTGTAACGGAAATGCACTATGGGACACACTGGGCATATTTATACTTCAAATGCCAACTGACCTGACCTGCATATGTATGAGATTTTGATAGAAACTAGCGTACCTGGAGAGAAACCTATGGAAATATGAGAAGAATGTGCAAATTTTACATGGAAAGTAACTGAGGCATCATTTCAACTCAGTCACTTGGAGTTCTGAGGCAGCTGTATTAACTGCTCATTGAGATTACATCCATCCATTTTCTAACCTGCTTATCATACTCCATGTCATGGAGACATGGTGCTGAGTACAGCAGCACTGGCTCTAGCACCACTTTTTCCAGATGGGGGTAAGCTATAGATGGGACATATTGTTGCTCATATTAATTAACCAATTGAAAACTATTATAAGTATTACAGTTGCGACAGATTAAGGTCTCCGTGACCCCTTGAACCCTCAGACTAGACGTCAGACACCAGATAAAAGTCCAAATAATAGTTTATTATTAATAATAATAATAATAATAAATGTGCACAAAGCATCCTCCACTCCACAATACTCAATAAATCAATAATAACAATAATCCTCCTCACTCCCAGACGCGTTGCCACCCTTCCACCCAGCTCAGCTCAACGTCTGGGATTTCCCATCGTCCTTTTATATCCCCTGACCCGGAAGTGTTTCCCATCTTACAGTCCATGTGATTTCTTATCACTTCCGGGTCAGATTAAAAAAGTCCTTCTTTTCAACCTGGAAACACGTCGTTCCCTCTGGTCATATGATTATGACGTGCTTCCAGGTTATAGGGCACGTATAAGTCCTTGAACCTCCCTGCAGCGACTCCTGGCAGCCCCGACGTTATCCAGCAGGGCTGTGTATTAAAACTCCATAGTCCATGATGCCCTGCTGGAATTCGGGGCATCTCCACGTTGCAAGGAGAGCTCCATCTACCGGCCTGGGGGTATTGGCCGGGATGAATGGCCGGCCATCCCTCACACAGTATATTTTGTTTCATGATGTTATTACTGAATTTATAATATTTTAATATATTAATAATACAGAGAAAACCATACAACCAGCAAATAATGGTCATTTATATTCCATTTTGTGATTATGTGAGCATACTCCGGTGAGAGTGGGCCTGACACTGCTATATTATTTTATGTCATCAATATTACACACACCCCATCCAAGTCTGTCAATCCTTCCAATCACTTCTCCTGCAGTATATGTGAGGACCAATGCTGTCACCATCCCAAGCTCCCACTTTTGGTGCCTCAACTATAAATATTCTGGCTAATAGTAATGGTACCTTAATGCTTATGTTAACATCCAAAGTTGTGAGGGAAGACGATTTTCTTTCAAAAGCAGGAGCGTGAATTGCCTCTGTATTTTCTTATAGCATAAGTGAAACTGAGTGTGTCAGTGCAATGTAAGGAGTGCTTAGCCTTTCACTCCTGCTTCCTTTTCTTAATCACGTGACTCCTCCTATAACCAATTTTTTGCCCTTGGCTATCTCAGCATGTGTCAGCATTAAAATGCACCGCACACATGTTCAAAATGACAACCAAAGCAGTATAGAGGAAATCTCAAGTGAGAAAGAAAACAGAAAAGGTGTAAATGCTTGAGTCAATTGAAAATACAGTAATTGCCTATATACTCCTGGGATTCTTCCTCTAAAGTATATTTGCTGGGTTCAGATCACTGTATCTTTATTTCCATCAAATGTTTCTTGAAGATATATATAGTTTTGTATAAAATCATTTCCTAATGCAAAAAATGGCAATTATAAAATATGAGCAATTGCCTTACATTAATGTCACCCCAAAGTCATAGATATCTGAAAGAAATCACTTAAATGAGGATTGGATTACTTTTATTAATTTTTATATTCATCCAATTTAAACTTAGACTATCAATTTCCCGAACATTGAGTAAATGAGTTTTTAGAGCAGGTACACTCTGAGGACATAACTTCTGAATTTCTCTTTCTACTTTGCCATCCTATTCAGCTGGATGATTTGGCAGCACAGCAGGAAACCTAGAAATTATTTTCATAGTATGTTAGTAAGATAATGAGAAAGCACTTCACATGTTATTTGAAAATTTTTGTAATTACTGATTTTGATGTATAGACTTTCTACAAGAAAAATAAACTATTCCGGAAATAGAGCAATATAATGCAAAATCTGAATAATTGTATTTTGCGTAGGTTATATTTTATATTATGCACCATTCCCTGGATTCACTATGAAGCAGTCAGTGAATAGAAAAAGTAGCCTAAATTTTCTCTGGGCCCAGAGAGTAGAATAACTGAAAAGCATGTCTGGAGAACTGTCTGTAACTGGCTGATAAAACCATATTCTAGCCTCCTTAGGTTATACAGTATATTAATGTTTGCAGCTCAAGAGATGTTTCTCTTAAGAAGTATTATAGTCTTGTAAGTCTACATTTGGAATAATGTGTGAAGTTTCATTCTTGCTAATTGGAAAAACATCATAGCCGCATTAGACTAAAAGTCTGGTGAAAATCTTCTAGATTTATTATAGGATGGTAAGCAATGACCACTGGAGCAAAAATGAAACCGTTTATTGTTTTCAGTTTAAATACTGTACACACACTGTTAAGTTCAATAAGTAGTTCAGCATGTTGTCATATATCACAGGGTCACCTTCCGGGCTCTTCAGAGGTAAGCACTACCACTCCGGGACACAAAGTGGCACTGTTGCTAACCGTATTGTCTTATTTTCCACCCACAGCTCAGAGAAACCACCCAGTGAGGGCAGCTGAATCTGCCTCTTCCGGTTCCGCAACTATAAAACTGAGACAATCCTGAAAGGAGTAATCTCATTTTCTGACACTGTGATTGCTCTACAGAGCCTTGAATTGATATTGAGCTACAGTATGTCAGGCAGAACTGACTTCTTTTTTTGTTTTGTGTTGTTTTTCCACTGTGCGCCTATTTATTTTGTTGGACTTTGTAGTATTTTTACCTTTTTTCTTTTTATATTATTTTGCTGGATATCATGGCTGGCCTGTACACTGGTACTGTGAGTGCTGTGCAGAGTGGAGGCAGAACCTCTGTGTTTTTCCCAGGTGATTCTGGGGTTCGTCGGTGGTGTGTTCTTGTTTCTACTCTGTTCAATGCTTGTATGGAGTGGGTGTTGGGCAAGGTCATGGAATCCAGTGGCTGTGGGGCATCTCTTGGTGAAGAAAGATTCACGGGGGCGCTCAAGAGACTGATTGAGGAGTCTGAGTGTCTGGGCTTGTGAGTATCCTGGATAAAAACCAAGATCCAGGCCTTTAATGACCTCCTCGGCACAGCCATCAGGAGTGTGTCTGGCTGCAGAGAGAGTGTCGACTTTGTCGAGAGGTTTGCTTACCTTGGCGGTGACATTCATGTCTCTGGTGACTCTTCTTATGAAGTCAGTAGATAGACTGGGAGAGCATGGGGTGTCATGAGGTCGCTGGAAAGGGGTGTGTGGCGCTCCCGATATCTATGCAGATGAAGACTGGATTCCTTTGGTACTGTGTCTCTCCGGAAAATCCTTGGGTACCATTGGTTTGACTTTGTGTCGAATGAGCGGTTGCTCATAGAGTCCCAAATGAGGCACATTACCTGCATTGTGAGGGAGCATCAGTTACGGCACTTTGGCCATGTTGCGTGTTTCCCTGAGTGTGATCCGGCTTGTAAGATCTTCATTGTTGGGGACCCGAGTGGCTGGACCAGGCCAAGAGGTCGCCCACGTAACACCTGGCTGCGGCAGATAGAGGGTAATTTCCGGACTGTGGGACTGGACCACGTGTCTGCCTGGTGGGTTGCCAACTGGGATCCCGAGTTGTTTCGTTGTGTAGTGTGTGCGGCATGACACTGTACCAGTGCGTGCTCCCCAACTTGACTTGACTTACTTCCAAACTTCTCTATAACCATTAAGTCACACTGTAGGTTGTTGTAGACAAGACAAAAATGGTAGATTTAAGTCTATAACTTTATCATAATCAGGAAAGAAGAGTTGTTTTCATTTTTGTCTTTGCAAAATAGATAGTCTAAATCAGGGGTGTGCTTCCACCATATTCCCTTCAAGAACCACCTATTCATTTGCTGCCTAATACATCCCACCCCTTGACATTTGCCATTGTAATGAGATAATCAGTGTTATTCACTTCACCTATCAGTGCTTTTAATGTTGTGGCTGATCAGTATATACAGTACAGTAATGTAACAGTTTTAGAACAATATTCATTTTAACAAAATTAATTCTTATCACCAAAGTGGAATAAAGTCATAACCAGTTGACAAGGGTTTGTTCAACACATCCTGTTAGATTATTAATTTTAAGTTTGGATAAGTCTTTAAATCGTTATGTTTAAGTATGTAAAATAATGTGAGATATTTAATGAAAACTGATCAAATTTAAATTGACATGTGAGTCTGTTAGAATTAAGTGATATATTAATGCTGGCCCCTCAAATTTTATGTAAGTCCTCCATTACCTTCAGTGTGTATGAAAGTGATGAGTACTGTTTAGTAATATAAAGCATTAAGTCATGTGTAATAGAAATTGCCAAATCTGCTAACTGCTTATACATGTAAATGGGGGGAGATCAGATGGCAATGGCAAATAGAATGGGTGACAAGGACATCTCTCTCTGGTTCTGTGTCCTTAAATAAATAAATCAAAGTTTATGTCATTCTCAACAACTGAAACTTTTGAGCTGAAATATAATAAGTTATCCTGTGCAGATATACGTAGTCAAAACCCAAATTCTCCATAACATTTAACAGGTATATTTTAAATTATTATTTTCATAAAATTCTACTGAATAACTGCCTGGGCCTACAGCATTTCTGCTAGGAAAAAAAATAACAGCATCTCAAGATTTCAGAGACTGATGCAAGATTTCAGAGACTGATGAAAAATTTAACCAGCTTGTTTATACATGATACATTTTGATGTTTCTATTTAAAAAAACTTTAATTAAAGTGTTATTTTCATGACATTGCAAAGGATAAAGCCTGTTATAATATTCTTTAAATGGATGACTTATCTCTGACTGTTCAGTAGCTTTGGTTCCAGCTGCACTGTTAATTTCAGCGATAGCATTTTGAACTTCTTTCATAAGCATCCGATGGGTTAGCATGTTATTAGCCTTTTCTTCCTGTTCATAATAAGTATGGTATGATTAAGTAATAATTGCTCCATTTCTGTATTCTTGAATAAACTGAATTCTGATTGTAAAGACAGTCTTTTTTTTGTTGAGCTCACTGGTAATTGATCTTGCATATTCATTGTCTACTTTAAAGATGTGATTGATTAATCCTGTTGTCCTTCCAACTTGCAATTATTTTTATAAGCATAAAATAAATTATTTGTCCCTTCAGGTATGGTTTAAGTATCTCCCACAGAGTTCCAGCAGATGTTTTCAGAGATGCACCAGTTTCAAAATGTGTAGAAATACATTTAATAAAATCCTTCTCTGCTAACCATATACAAAAATGAAGAGAAAAAATATAAACCTTTTCAAAAATGTGAAGGGATGTGGCAGGGTGGATGCTAAACACAAACACAGGGATGCTGATTGAAGCTGGATAAGGAAACTTTGCACACATTAAAACAAATCCTTATAGGGGGGTGCTTGTAAGTGGAACCCATTACTAAGTTTTGTAATTCAAACCTGAGACTGTTTCGGTGGAAAACCCATCAGTCCTGCAGAAACTTAGCTATGTGGCACAGTATGTAATCTTAGTACATGGGAGGAAGAGGGTGGTCAAAAATAAAAACATTTCTGTTTGTTTCATTCATTTGTGGCATCAACCTGCATCATTTCTTCTCATCTACACCTTGCTGTTTTAAGGAGTAAATGCAGAAAGTGTGACATGCTCTTGTCATGCATAAAGTTATAGCTATATAAGGGTGAAACATGCACTGTTGAGGCCACAGATTTATACGCTACTAGACTAAATACCTTTAAAGCTTAATTTTCGCAACTCCCTATGTCAGATTTTTATTGAGTCAAACGTTTATATACTCTTTGTTAGCATTTGGTGGCATTGCCTATTAATTGTTTAGTTTCAATCTAATGCATAGGGTCACCTACAACAAACTTCTCACAATATGTTGGCGAAATGTTTGCTTTTTCATTCTGATGTAGGTGGTGTATGTTAGTTATGTTTTTGTGCTTTTTTGCTCGGACAAGCTTTTTCAGTTCAGACCACACATTTCCTATGGGATTCACGTCAGGGTTTTGTGATGGCCACTCTAATACTTTCACTTTGTTGCCTTTAAGCCATTTTCTTAAAACTTTGGAGCTATGCTGATTGTACTGCTGCAATGTGAAATTTGTGATCAAGCTTTAACTTTGAAGCTAGATGTCTTGTGGTGTTGCTTCTAAATTTCTCTTTCCTCATGACGGTATTTTTTTTGTGCCCTAGTCCTTATACCAGCAAAGCACCCCCCATAATATGGTACTGTCTGTCCCGTGCATCACAGGATGGTGTTCTTTAGCTTTAAAGCCTCACCCATCTTCCTCCGTATATAGCTGTGATAATTATGACCAAATTTTTGTTTTATCTGACTATGAAACACAGACAATTGATTTTTTTTTAACCAAACGTCAGTATGGCTTTTTTATGTTGGTCTTGGAGTAGAAGCCTCTAAATTTACGTGACAGCATCAGGTCATGATGATGTAGGACTCTCTTAATAGTGCATGTAGAGAACTTAGTACCTGCCAACAAATCCTTGTTCCTTTCTTGGAGTTCAGCTGAACATTTTACAACAAAGTTTGTTTATCTCTGGGAGTTAATTTGTGTCTGCTTTCTGAATGAAACAATGTGCTGTTTATTCCCTAGATACACTGGTTCCTTGTACTTCAAATGATTATACCTTTGAACATTCCAGAGTTCGAATGCTAAATTTGAGAGAAATTCGACCCAGAGTTCAAACAATGCTTCTACGTTCAAACGCGCTCGCAGTGAAAAAAATGCAGCAACAGATGGTGAGTGCACAGCAAGTGTAAAACCATAGCATCCAAGAAGAGTGTGGAAGCAATGAAGCCTAAATAGAAGGTTGTAGAATTGACGATTGAGGTGAAAAAGAATGTTATCGTGAAGCATGAAAGTGGTACATATGTGGTGGATCTGGCAGCAATGTTTAAGATACCGAAGTCAACTCCCCTTCCAGATAGTAACCTTTCTCTTCCTCTCTACCAGCCACACGGGACATCACCACTCCTCACTAAACTACAGTAAATGCAATTTTAATTTTATTATATAGTATTTATGTATTTTATTTATTGTTTTAATGTTTTAATTTACAATTTATGGCATTTAATTGTATTATTTTTATATTTAATTATGTGTATTTGCTATTTGGGAATTGTTTAGGGTCTAGGAACGGATTAATTCACTGTTCCATTATTTTAATTTGGGGAAAACTGATTTTGACTTTGAACAATTCAGAATTCAAGTGGCCTCATGAAACTAATTAAATTTGAAGTATGAGGCACCACTGTATTTTTATTTTTGTACACTTGTTTCTAAAGATGATAGTTATACTTTCATTTGTTTGGAAATTGCACCTAAGGAAAAATTATACTTGTGGAGGTAATATTTTTTTTCTAAGGGTCAGTTACTTGGATTTTCCCATGGTATCACTGGTAACAAGGCACTGGCTTTAAAAACAGGTCCTTAAATACAGCTGCAGGTGTACTCCCCATTAACTCAACTTGCCAATCAAAACCTTCTAAAAGATATGACATTAATTTCTGTCACCTTCCATGCTGTCAGACATTCAGATTGGTGTATGTAAACATTTGACCCTCTGAAAATCTGATAGAGTAGATAAAGGTTGAAGTTAATCAGTCTCTTAGCTATTATTTTGACATTACCATTTACAGATTTAAATACCCTAATTAACTTAACATGGGGAATATATGGTCACACGACATGGTGTAGTTGTGTAGCACTGAGTTTCCAAAGCCTTTACCCTGAATGTAAACTTTTGACCTCAATTATATAAATATATTGTCACACCCGTGTGCTTAGGAGACAGCTTTGGGGCTTATTTGTCAGTAATTCCACTCCAAGTCAAGGGTTGGTGATGTCATCTAATGCTTCTCCTTTCCTTTTACCACCAGACCAGAAAAACAATGATGAGAAAATTTGTTATTTCACTTCTGGTTCTGGCAACTTGAAGCTGCCTCATCTTTTCAAATAGACTTAAATAAGCCACCACCAAAATGGCGGGCAGTCTCGAACAAGACTTGCATCTGAGGAGACATCTCTTTGTGACGGCTGCTGTTATATATTTATATATAAAAGCCTTCAATCTTACAGTGATAACCATTGTTGTCCCAAAACATTTGTGACCACTAGGGGGACATACTGCTCCCCAAACACCCGAACACACCAGCCACAGGCACAAGTGTTGCACCAAGCAAGACTTTTATTCATGTCCTTTGTGGAGATACGCTTCCAAATAACCATTCCACTCCACCAAGCATAGTCCCAAGCACAATATAGCATGCAGCACCTTCGACTTTCACTTCTCTCTTGTCCTTCCACCTCCACTTCTCCACTGGAAAGCTTCATCCCTTTTCCTCCCTACTCTGGCTCCCTGAGTAGTGGTAGTTGGCTCCTTTTATAGGGCACTCATTAGTGCTCCAGGTGTCCGGTGATCTTCTTTCGGCAGCACTTCTGGGTGTGGTGGAAGTGCTGCATTGAAGGGCTCAGTTGTCCCTGCAGTACCCACTGGCAGCACCCATGGAACCCAACAGGGCTGCGCCAAACTCCAGTTTCCATGGAGCCCTGTGGGAATCTGAGGCATTACTGCAACCCAGGGGGGCTGCCATCAAGCGTTCTGGGGGAGGCAGTGCGCTAAAAAGGCTGCCTTCCCCCATTTTTCCATTCCCTTGGACATCCCGGCTGAGTTGGGCTACCGGCTATCCCTTAAACTTTAATTTTTTTTTTATTACCTTTTCTCTTACTATATGGTATTTGTAAAAGCTGTGCTAATGTTTATGATATGCCAACTGTTGGAATAACAAATGCAAACCATTTAATTACTGCATGCATAACAAAATACTGTACATTACAATAGTTGGTACACTGCAAACATGAATACTAAATACATTGAAATCTATCTAGATTACTTAGAATTCAAGTTGTCTTAGATGGGTAGCACAGCTAGTGTGTGTGTGTGTGTGTATGTATATGTATATATATATACAGTATATATATATATATATATATATATATATATATATATATATATATATATATATATATATATATAATATACGCACCGTATACTGCGGTGGGCTGCCACTCTGCCTGGGATTTGTTCCTGCCTTGCGCCCTGTGTTGGCTGGGATTGGCTCCAGCAGACCCCCGTGACCCTGTGTTAGGATATAGCGGGTTGGAAAATGGTTGGTTGGTATACAGTATATACATATATATATATACAGTATTATTAATTATATAATGAGTTAACTTTGACTGAATGAGTTGTTCATATCCAAACAACTGCATAGATTTTTATATCTTTACACAAAAAATAGAATACATGGTTGGTGAATTCAGTGAACCATAGGCAAATTACCGTTTCAATTCTGTGTCTGAGAAAGGAATTCAGTAAAGCAATCTACAATGTCTCTCTCTGGACCATTATATGTAAATGAATCAGCGATTCATTAAAAAGTTGTTTCATTTTATTTTCTCTTTACTGGTGTTATGCAGAAAGGCTGTTTTATATTAATTAGCATGACTTTTTACTATAGCAACCAAAATATTTAGTGAGTACTGAGCTACCCAAGTCTAAAATGATTATAAGAGCCAATGGTTCTTCAGCACAATTTTAATGTTTGCCTATGGCTGCTGGTTGTCATTCCTGCTAGTGTCTTAATTAGATAGTGTTAATCACTCTTTTGTGAATAAGACATTTGATGAGATGGATTGTTCTTGTGGCCATACAGTAAAGATGCAAAATCCCAACAGCATATAAAGTATGTTACATTTCCTTAGAAATGCAGCAAAGATGTATTCTATCAGAGATGGGAGAAAATAATTCCCTGTAAAATTTCCTTCCCTCATATTTCCATCTAAACATTTTTTAAGAAAGACTGTTTTAAGATGAATCATTGCTGTTATAGATGCTGATTTCTGCTGTCATAATTGCCAAGCAGCAAAAAAATAGTATAACATAACATTCTCAAATCTGCTTAATCCAATTCAGGGGTGTGTGAGTATGTTGTGGGTTTTGATTCTATTCTGACAGCACATCACAGGGCCCACACAAACACACACACACACATGAGACAATTTACCTTTGCCAGTGATCCCAACTAGCATGATTTTGGGAATGTATAGGGGGAAAAACACACTGGCATCGGTAGAATATATAGAGTGATTGTGAAGAATGTCAAAAAGTGGGATTCAAACCCAGGATGATGGATTCATGAGTTGGCAGCCCTACTTGCTGTGCCAACATACTGCCCCTAGCAAAAAATGATGTATATGAAAAACAATGACTTGACTTGACTGGAAACTAACCACCTATGTAATGCAACTTGTAAAAGATAGTTGGTGTCAACCTGAGTTAGCTCTGTTCCAACCTGTGTGAGTGGCTGGTTTCTGTCTCTATAATGTGTAATATTGTGTGAAGTGTTAGAAGAAAAGGGACTAAAGAGAACTTGCTTGATCTGCCCTTTAATATCTGCATTAGAAACAAGAGGCTGCAAATACAAGGAACAGTGCAGTTCAATTGACTGATTTGTGTAACTCATTTCAAAGAACACCACTAACTATGAATAAGCATATGGGTATGATACCTGAATGCTATAGCCAGTCTGCGGGTGTTGCTTTTTCCAGTGCATACTTTAATATACAGGTAATATAAGTAGCAATATGCTTTTTCTTTAATTGCAATAGAATTGTGAATGTAATTTTCTTAACCATCTACCTATAAATCAACCCATTTCAGAATTTGCTTTTCCAGTAATGTATCATGTTGCAAGGTTATTCTGATCATGTTTAAGGTAATAATGGCACATGTTTTTGTATTAAACAAGACACAAAGAGCATACTATAGATTTGGGGTCATAAAAAGGAATCATCTTTTAATTGCTACAAGGCAAGATAAGAAAAAGCAAGAAAAAATGTTCAGAAAAGGATTTACCAGTGTTTTTTCTGTTGTGCTGGTCAAACAACTGACAGTGGTTACCTGCTTTCTGGTGTTCTTAAGGGATGGTAGCAGAAGTTGGCAAGTTTAGGGAAAAGTATAAATGACACCAGTGGTCTTCTTCATGACTGTGGTCTTCAAGGCCATGGGAAGAAGTGCAAGAAAGATCAGTGACTGTGTCACATCCAGTTTCTTTCCCCATTCGCCCCTTAAATGAGTCCATGCAAGAGACACACTAAGCTAATACATATACAGTAATAATATTTTTCTTATATCTAGCCATCCATTAATTTCCCCAAATCACATTTGCCATTACAACTTTCTCACACCAGATTGGATTAAGGACATTTGACAATGTATATATTGTTAAATAGGCTCTTTTTTGTTACTGAACCGTGAAATGTAGGAGTCGATCTTGGCAGTCTGGAAAGATGCATAATTAAAGAAAAAACAACAGACAACATGAACAGTCAGGCTAAGGGCAAATTCAGTGAGCAATGTGTGAATAAAAAATTATTCATCTATTTCTCTCGTCATAATTTTCTGTTTCAGAGTGGTGGGTAGCTAAGATAGATAGAACTGGAGCACCAAAAGGAACAGGTCCTGTCTCCTTTTCTTTTCATTTCAGATTATATATATTATAAATATTACACCAGGTCATGTCACTTGCAGAACTTCTCAGATGATTCTTCACTTGTGGGGTTGACAAGGGGGGTGGGACAGAGTAAAGGAATCAGGAGGAGAAGATTGTTTCTTGGGGCAGAGAGAATTTTCTGCAACTCAACATCAGCAAATCCAAGGAACTGGTTATTGAGTTTTCCCGCACCAAAAAGCCTCTACACCTGGTCACTATTCAGGGAATTAATAGGGAAGTGGTGCACTTCAGTAAGTACTCGGGGGTCCACATTAATGAGAGGTTGGACTGGTCACAGAACACAGAGGAACTATTTAAGAAAGGGCAGAGCTGGCTCTTTTTTTGCTTAGGAGGCTGTGTTTCTTTAATGTGGGTAGTGACATCCTTCACATCTTATAGAAGTCTGTGACAGCCAGTGCAATTTTCTGCACTGTGGTGTGCTGGGTCGGTAACATCACTTCAAAAGAGGCCCAGCAAAGCTAAGTGAAAAGACAAACTCAGTTATGTGATGCATGGAGTTTACATCCTTAGTATGGTTTGGGGTACTGAATTCACATAATAAATACAGTATTTTGCAATGTGATTGTTTAAAATGTGTGTAAAGCATTAAATATTCAACACTTTGAAAAGATCAAATGTAGAGTGTTTATGATATGTGAAATTCTAATTTTGGAGCCTGAAAATGGAACATTTTATTATATATGCACAGAATACTTTATGACCCAAATGGTGTTCTTGCTCAGCACCTGCTGTGATATCTACTACCAGAAGAGGATTGAATGTGCTTGATAATAGGTGAGTTGATGTAAATTAATACAGTATACCTTGTTTTAATGACCATTTATAGATTTTAAAACATTAAAGCTCTGCTTGGTTTCTGTACAACAACAGTAAACTATTGCTATAGTTGCTGTCATTCTCTCATGTAACAGGCCGAATAATTCACAGATTTATTCAGTGTAGACAATATCATATACCCCAGAAAAAGAATTGTTAGATCAACAGATGCTCAATCTGTTCCAAATATTATATACATTTTTCACAACATACTCAGTTTTTAATAAGGGGTATGTGGAGCCAGGCTTAATCTCAAACGCGCCGGATGCAAAGTAGGAACCAAGTCACCAGTTCATCAGCACCTCTTCCAATCCAATAATTTGGAGTCTGTTCTTCCAGGATAGGTTCCAGCTTCCAGTGCAATTGAGCTAAATAATAAAATGGATAGATAGGTTACTCAGAACAGAGAAAACAGATTGCTGTGAAAAGGCTCAATACTATATTATGGGAAAGTGATACCAGTTTTATTCTTTCCCTTATTATTGTTTTAAATGCTTGTGAAGCACATTTGGGTACATCAAGTTCCAAATGGAAATGAGCTACCAATTTTTCTTCTCAGCACTCATGCTAATGTATGTTTTTTTTCTGGAGATTCACAGAAAATTCTAGTTTTTGGTAAAAGTAAAGACAACATTTTGGCGAGCTTTTGCATACCACTATTCTAATACAAAACATATTGTGTCATTTTTCAAATTTAATTCCAAACCACCTCCTATCCACCTTACTACATCCTGCTATGTAATTTTGACTCTGTTTTCTGAAGAGAATTGACTGTTTTTTTTCTCTCCCATGAGCTTCTTTCATCTGATCTGTTTGAAGAGTGGTGATAAACAAAACTGGCAAGTTTCATTTTACATACAGTTTTGCAAAACACAATAAAATTTGTTTTGCAGACAATTTTGCAATTGTGAAAAGCAAATTTCTTTTAAAATAGTTTTTTGAAGGCTTTCTGGGGTAAAAACAAGGAATATGTCAACCTAAAGCCTCATTCACACTTCTATGCTTTCTGGTGTTACATTTTTGCTGCTGCATAATGTATGTAATCTGTCACCAGTAAAATCATGTCATTTTATGTCAGTAATTCACATAACATGATAGAATACAGTGCTTTTTAAAATATGACATGCTGCATATTTTCCAAACAAACAAATACCAAACACACCATTGTGTACATTACTGTGTTTTCTTTAGAAATTGCACTACAAGGGAAGCCGTCCATTCTTAATTTTGATGCGTACAGAAGAGGTATGTACTTTCCAAGCAGTATGGAGCTTCAAGTTTCTTTTCTGTCTCCAATGCATCTTTAGGATTGTCACCATAACTGGCAAAATTGGAGATCATACTGCAAGAGCATATCTGGCAGCTCAACAAAATATCTATGTGTAACAGGAAATGAATTAAAGAACATAAATGCTTCCCGAATGAACTAAACACTTTTCTTCATCTGTCAAATAGCATAGATTTTGCTGGTAGTAAAATTTAATTTCTTTCTTGATTTTTTTTTTGTTAAACAAAACAGAGCTTTGCTGTGAATTCAATTTAATTCAATTAATCATTTTGATATTCACTACTGATGAATGTAAGTGATCAGAAAAAAAAAAGGAATACAAGCTAAGTGCAAGCCTTCTTGTTAATTTTATAAAGTTGTATTTCTCTTTTGTCATGAGGTGGGGAGACACATTTGCTGCTTAGCAGCTGACTACTATTCTTAAAAAGAACTTAAATAGTTAGTGCCTCTTGTTCAATGCAGATTGCCACAGGTTCAATAGAAATGGGAAAGGAAAGTAAGGCATGTGAGATAATTTATTTTGAAACTGAGTTGTGGAGGCTAACTACTATTGAGCCAAATTTAATAAATGATATATCTGAAAAATCTTTTAAAATAAAGTAGATGCAGGCAGATAAGAATTACATTTCTCAGTAACACCTAATTAAAAAATATCCACTCATGGTTCTGACCCAGTGTCAAACTTTGGTCTGCACTGCAATCCATTCACTAAATGACTATTTCTCCTGCTCAAGGGGTGATCAAAAGTATCTCAGCTGCTGTGGGTATCTACTGGGTCATTGCTTCTTTCATTAAACTGTGAAGTTAACCCATCCATTCATTTTCCATTTCTGCAGGAAGCCAGTGCTTATCCTGAAAGCATCACTGGCAGCATGGTTACCAGTCATGGACATGCCAGCTGTTGCCCTCACTATCTGAATTTGACTCTCTTTACAAAATTAAAGAATGAGCTCTTAAGTCTATAAAAGCGTGCTTGCACTGTCTAATCTGGCATAACATGAGAGCTGAGTAATATGTTCTGATGCCTTGCATTTTCAGGTTTGTATAGCCAGTTCTAACAAAATCCAGCAGAGCCTCTCTGAATCTACCTTAAGTGCAAGTTATGTAAGGCATATTAAATAATAAAGAGACAGAAGTTTTTGTAAGCTGTTGGATGAAAAGTTCTGTTAATTTGCTGGTCTAGGTGTTGGTTATGAAATTTTATCTTGCTGTTTGATTTCCTAATTGCTTGATGCCTTTTGATCTCCAACTGTAAATAGGATTATCAATAAGCAATTGAACAGAGAATAAGTATTCGTTACAAAACCACTCCTAACAACCAACATTTAACATGCATGTTTATTCTTTCAGATTTGACTGTATATTAAAACTCCTCCCTCTACCCTTAGGAAGAGCCGTCTCAGATAACTTTTCATAATTTGTCTTTTAGTATATCAGATCTGATAAAGTAAAGGTAACACAGAAAGAAATCCTCACAAGAAGGGAACTAATGCAGTATTTCAAATATGGGTTATTAATTACTGATTCCTAAAGTATATTTTTCTGCTCTTTCCCCAGCTTTTTGTTTGCTCAAGGGTGTAATGAATATTAATATTTGTACTTTCAGATATAGTATCTGATTCTGAAGGTGATATGTGATCATCATGAGTAATTTATTTAACTGTAAAATGATTTTGATAAATATCTATGCACCCAATGTGGATGATAGGGACTTCATCCAAAACATATTTGCATCAATTCCTAATGTGAACACTCATAAAATTATAATGGCTGGTGACTTTAATTGTGTTTTAAATCCAGACCTAGATAAGACTCCTGCCACAGGAGTGATGACATCTAACAATGCACAAACAATTACACAGTTTGTAATTGATCATAACTTATCAGACCACTGGAGATTTCTAAACCCAAACTCAAGAGCATATTATTTCTTCTCACCAGTACATCACTGTTACTCAAGAACTGATTATTTCTTTATAGATAACAATTACTTGCCCACGATTAAATCTTGTAAGTACGATGCTATTGTTATCTCCGACCACACCCCTTTGATCATGGAGCTCAAATCATTATGCCCCACATACTCATCTCGCAGCTGGCATCTTAACCCACTTTTATCAGCAGATGAGAACTGTATGGAGTTTATATCCAAGCAAATCAGAGGTCTCTGCAGGAATACTCTGGGAAACTCTGAAGGCTTTCTTAAGAGGACAGATTATTTTATATCTCTCCCACAAAAATTAACTCTGATGCCTTCTTGATTTCCGATTTATCAGTAAAATTGCCAGAATAAGTTAAGAACACCCCAGGTGTCCAAATGAGACACTTTATAGGAAAAGACAGGCTTTGCATTCAGAACTCAACCTCTTGACAGCAAAAGAAATAGAACAACTCATTTTGAAATTACAACATCATTACTATGACCATGGAGAGAAGGCTAAAAGATCTTAACAAATCCACAAGCAGTAAGTTTACAATGCAATGCAAAACACAGACGGAGACAAAATCATTGACCATAAAAATACTAATATGCTAATATAAGTCTTTATATTCTACTCAGTTTAAAGAAGGCAAGACACAACCTAATGCATTTTTGGATTTATTACAGATACCACAACTAGATACTCTCAGTGCAGAGGAATTGGATAAACCTCTGGCACTCTCAGAATTACTAGATGCTATAAACTCACTTCAGAGGGGGGAGAGCAGCAGGCCCTGATTGCTACCCTGCCGAATTCTATATTACATTTTCAATTAAGTTAGTTCCGCTTTTATTAGCAACATTTAAAGAAGCCAGAGACAATAAAATTCTACCTCAAACTTTACGCCAAGCATTAATCACTGTCTTTCCTAAGAAAAATAAAGAGTTACTACAATGTGCATCATACAGACCAATCTCTCTTCTGAATAATGATGTTAAGATACTCTCCAAAGTTGTAGCTAGAAGGATTGAGAAGGTGCTTCCTTCGGTAATATCACAAGACAAAACTGGATTTATTAAAGGCAAACACTTAGCTTCCGATCTTCAACACCTATTTAGGGTAATATATTCACCCACAAAGTCTAACACCCTGGAGATGATATCGCTGGATGCAGAAAAAGCATTTGATATGGTTGAATGGGACTACCTTTTCACTACATTGGAGAAATTTGGGTTTGGTCCGAACATATGTGCATGGATCAAACTATTGTATACCAGTCCACAAGCTTCAGCTTGTAGTAACAACATTATTTCAGACTACTTCAAACTAGAACATGGTACTAGACAAGGATGCCCCCTGTCACTACTGCTATTAACAATCGCCACTGAGCCACTGGTAGTTCACTTTCGAAATGCTTATGAAATAAAGGGGATTATCAGAGAAGGACTGGAACAGAAAATATCACTATATGCAGATGATATGGTACTATATACAGTATATGTGATCCACAAAATACTGTGCCTGCAGTCCTAACAGCACTAGCAGAATTTCAAATGATTTCTGAACTCAAGTTAATTTGAATAAAAGTGTGCTCTTTCCAGTGAACTCTCTAGCACAATATTAGATTGGACACTCCTTTTATCATTGTAGATCAGTTTAAATACCTAGTGGTAAACATCACAAGTAAACATAAAGCTCTTTATCAACATATGTAAGACTTATCAACTTATGTAAGACTTGCATAGATGATCTACCCTTCATGTCACTTTAGCTGGAAGAATTAACACTGTCAGCATGTACTGTAAATCCTTCCTAAGCTTTTTCTATTTTAAAGCATTCCCATATACTTTAACAAACCATTTTTAAGAAGTTAGATTCAATCATAACCTCATTTATTTGGAATTCAAAACATCCATGCATTCAAAGGGTGACCCTACAAAGACCTAAGTCAGAAGGTGGTACGGCTCTACGTAACTTTCAGTTGTATTACTGGGCGGCAAATATACTGTACAAGCTATAAAAACCTGGACATTGACACAAATAGATGAACACACAAAGGCCTGGTTCACAATATAAATAAAATCCTGCAGTACTTCTTTATATTCCTTGCTTTGTACCCCAGTAATTACGAGTTATTGCCAATATTCTAACAACCCAATTGTGCTTCATTCACTCAGAATATGGAACCAATGTAGGAAGGACTTCAAGACAGAGAAGCTTTTATCTGTGGCACCTCTACATGATTATCACCTTTTTCCACCCTCTCAAACGTATGCTGTTTTTAATGTTTGGTAAACTTACGGGACTAAATCACTTAGAGATTTGTACATAGATGATGTCTTTGCATCCTATGAACAATTACACTCTAAATTTAACTTTCCAATAACACAGTTCTTTCAGTACCTCCATATTAGAAACTTTGCTAAACAAAATCTGCCCAGTTTTCCTCACTTCCCACCTGCTTCTGTTCCGGAAGAAATATTGATCAGTCTTGAGGACTTAAACAGCAATTTTGTAATATATAAAAACATTTTAAAGGCCCTCCCTTTCAAAGATCCCAGAATACAGTGAGAAAAGGATCTCTTACTCAACATTTCAGAAAAGGAGTTGAAGGCAGCCATGCACAGAATTCACTCTAGCTCCATATGCGCAAAGCATATATTTATTCAAATTAAAATCTTTTATCGAGCACATCTGTCTCGTTTAAATTGCAAAAATTGCAATCGAGCTCCAGCCTCATTGGGCCACATGTTTTGGCCATGCACCAAATTAACATAATTCTGGACCAAAATCTTTAAATGCATTTCAGAAAGCCTTGGTGTCACAATCTCCCCTAAGCCATTAACAGCTGTGTTTAGTGTGCTCCCAGATGGACTTAAAGTGGAGAAGGACAAACTCTAATTGCCTTTACTTTACTATTGGCACATAGACTTATCTTGCTCAACTGGAATAATCCTAACCCACCTCTTTTAACTTAGTATGCAAATGATGTTCTATACTATTTGAATTGGAAAAAATCTAATTCTCACTTAGAGGATCTGTTCAAAACATTTTAAAAACCTGGCAGGAACTAATCAATAACATTTTAGAATAAGCATTTAAATTGGGGAAAAGGATTTTCTCCCCCTTTTTTTTCTACTCTAAAGTTTTACTCTGGCTGTTAGTCTTGCTCTTTTTCTCATGGGGGGATTGATGTTAACTTATTTTTTTCAAGTTTGATTTATTTGTATGGAATGTTATTTGCTTTTAATAAATTAATAAAAATATAAAAAAAGTAGTTTGATAATTCTTTGGTAATCGTCACTGAAAAACAAACTAGATGTTTAAAAGAAAGAAACTGCTTTCTAACAGGTAAACAAATGTTTTGAGTGAAAAGTGTAAAAAAGTATCAACAGTCATTTATTTCAAGAAGGTATGTTTTACGCATAAGCGCAACTGTGGTTTATGATGTTACAAATATTTCCTTAACCTTCCACCAGAGTGTTTAAGAAGTTCTGTTAAGCCAATGTCACAAACATTGAACATTCTAGTCATGGACTATGTTAGTTTTGTTGACTGCAGTCACTGATCTTATCACCAGACTATTTCAATTTACATGGCTGAAAATCGCTGCCCGTGCAAAATTTACAGACTGAGTGCCAACCTTCCAGCACAGTCGCGCTCACCCTTTTTGTGACGGTCAATAATGCGTTGTGTGATGGAGCCGGCATTGTACAAAGAGTTAACAGGTACAGCATGTTCAGCAGCAATCTTGGCCCATTATGTTTAATTGCGTAAAACACAAGACTTCAGAAAGATGAAGATGCAAGGTTCAAAACACCTTATTCCTTGTTGCTACATCCTGTGCATTGTACTTCCATGTAAACATTCAATGGCTGTTAGCTGTCATGCAATGTTATTGGAGCAAGTTGTAGCTAGTTGGAGTGAGTCTTAGGGTATTTCATGTTACACATCAAACTGCATGGGATATGCTGCTGACTGCCTCTGATGCTCTAAGATATAAAAAAATGAAACAAGTCAATTTGGGGAGCATGTACTAGTACAGTGTGTTGCCGCACCCACTACACCACGAAACAACTCGGGATCCCAGTTTGCAACCCCCCTAGGCAGACGCACGGTCCAGTCCCACCCTCTGGAAATGACCCTCTATCTGCTGTAGCCAGGTGTTACATGGGCGACCACTTGGTCTGGTCCAGCCACTCGAGTCCCCAACAATGAAGATCTTACAAGCCAGATCACCCTCGGGGAAACGCGCCACATGGCCATAGTGCCATAACTGACGCTCCCTCACAATGCAGGTAATGTTCGACACAAAGTCAAACCAATGGTACCCAAGGATTTTCCGGAGAGACACAGTACCAAAGGAGTCCAGTCTTCGTATCAGGTCACTGGATAGCGTCCATGTCTCACAACCATATAGCAAGATAGGAAGCATCAGGACTCTAAAGACTTGGTCCTTCGTCCTTTTGCATAGATATCGGGAATGCCACACACCCCTTTCCAGCAACCTCATGACCCCACATGCTCTCCCAATCCGTCTACTGACTTCATAGGAAGAGTCACCAGAGACATGAATGTCACTGCCAAGGTAAGTAAACCTCTCAACAAGGTCAATACTCTCTCTGCAAACAGACACACTGCTGAAGGCTGTGCCCAAAAGGTCATTAAAGGCCTGGATCTTGGTTTTTATCCAGGACACTCGCAAGCCCAGCCACTCAGACTCCTCGCTCAGTCTCTTGAGCACCCCGATCAGAGCCTCCATTGACTTGTGAAGATCACAGCATTGTCAGCAAAGCCAAGATCCGTTAACCTTTCTTCACCAACAGATGCCCCACAGCCACTGGACCCCACGACCGTGCCCAACACCCAGTCCATACAAGCATTGAACAGAGTAGGAGCAAGAACACACCCCTGACGAACCCCAGAATCAACTGGGAAAAACGCAGAGGTCCTGCCTCCACTCTGCACAGCACTCACAGTACCAGTGTACAGGCCGGCTATGATATCCAGCAACCTTGAGGGGATCCCGTGAATCCTCAGGCTGTCCCACAGGGCAGCTTGATCAACTGAGTCGAACGCTTTGCGAAAATCGACAAAGGCTGCAAAGAAACTCTGCCGATATTCGCCTTTGCGCTTCATGAGAACCCTCAGTGCCAGGATGCAGTCGATGGTAGACGTCTTAGGTGTAAAACCAGACTGTTCCGATTGCTGGTAGGTGAGCAAGTGATCACGGATCCTTTTGAGGACGACCCTAGCACAGACCTTACCCAGCTCTGAGAGCAGTGGTATCCCCCTGTAGTTGTTGCAATCCAGGCGATCACCCTTTCCTTTCCAGATATGCATGACAAGTCCCGTTTTCCAGTCAGTTGGGATGATGCCAGTCTCCCAAATGGAAACAAGGATTGCTTGCAATGCCAGGAGGACAGCCTTACCACCAGCCTGGAGAAGTTCACCCCAGATACCACAGATCCCTGCAGTCATCCCAGCCAGCCCCCCCCCCCCCCAGCTGGTTCACTACCTGTGCAATCTCAGTGAGATTGGGTGGTTCACAGCTAATTGGAGGATCAGCCTCAAGAACCTCAGACCCAGAGATATCCAACGTCCTAGCCGGAGGATCAGCTTTGAACAACTGCTCAAAGTAGCCAGCCCAGCGGGTCACAACTGCAGTGTCATCCGTAAGGACTGTTCCATCAGATGCCCTGACTGTGACTCTCTGAGGAACAGATTCAGATGTGCGTAATGCTTCAATTCCTCTGTAAGCGGGACGTGGGTCGCTAGACCACAGATGGTGTGTCACTTGCTCACAGATTCCTCTAACAAATGCCTCTTTATCTGCCCTCAGAGCTCTTGCAGCCGTCCTTCTCAGTTCCCGGTACAGACCAGAGTTGCCATTGAGCCGTGCACTGCGACTCCTCTCAATGATATCTAGGGTGCCTTGCGAGATGAAACACCTCCTTCTGGGAACACCGGTAACACCAACACAACCTTCAGCAATCTTCAGGGTCTTGTCACGGAAGGTTTCCCACATCACATTAGGATCGGCAGTCGTACCCAAATCTGAAAGTTCCTCACACTAACTGCGTGCAAACTCATTAGAAACAGTCTGGTCTTGGAGTCTTGCCAAGTCCAGGCTCATTTTCCTAGTAGGTGATAGCCTACTGGACCTAAGCTGGATCCTAAGAGTAGCAACAACAAGTCTGTCGTTAGAATTCACAAACTGGGCACTTCTGTAGACCCTGCAGTTTTGGAAGAGCCTCCAGCATCTGCCCATGAGGATGTGATCGATCTTCTTCACCGCACCACCAGTATTGGAGTACCAAGTCCAACGATGCAGTTCAGGGCGCTGGAACCAGGATCCAGCAATTCGCAGCCCCTTACCTTTTGCAAAGTCAAGGAACATGGAGCCACTTTCACCACGGTCACCAGAGCCATGGGGACTAAGACAATCCTCATACCCAGCCCTGTCAGTGCCAGTGGTTGCCAGAGGAGCGTCAACTCGTGGGCACCCATCAACGACCAAGCAAAGCTGCGAATAAAATGTCTCCCTTGCCAAGACAAGACGTTCCATGCGCCCATGGGCTGCCTCAAATTTGGACCCGAGTGCTGCCGCACAGCGGGCGATGCCTCAACACCACACCAGTTCCAATCCCCAACAGACCTGACCCTATTGGCTCTCCAATGGTTTCGACTCTTCCGGGGATGGGGCTCCCAAGGGCTTTCCCCCATCCCCTTCATGACGTGAGCAGCCTTCCTATGGGTGGCTGCAGCACAGCTACTCCTGAGGAGAGCAAAAAAAAATCATTTCTATATTCTCTGAGCTTTATGAAGTTTTTTTTACGGTGGCTGGAGTGCCAATCCTGCCACCAACCCCAAGATTTCCCTGCAAGTTGGAGGACCGCTTGCAGGGCTGGATGCAGTTTAACGTTATACCCAGGACATATGACAGAAAATCATTTGAAAATTTGCATAATGTGACATAAGCTTTAAGTGCTGATTCAGGATGTGCAATGTAACTGGTTGCACAGGAATGCTTTGCTATAATTCACACCATTTTTGATGTAGTTGCTGAATGCAAAGCTGGTGCTTTGATATTCTATCTGTGATGTCATAGTTGTGGATTTAGTTGTATGAGCTCCGAATATCAGAGATAAGTAAAATCAAATATTTTGTTAAACTTACTCCAAGTAAGAAAGCCTGAACTGGCACTGGAGGTTTGATTATGCCATTTGTGAACTAATTACTGGTTTATCTTTTCTTTTGTGTTTGTCTGAAATTGGAAAGGATGCTTACATGCTGCAACAAAGCAAATGAACTCGGGGCTGGGTTGTGCCAGAGCTGTTTCATTGGTGAATGCTGCACCCTAACTGGCCCTAGAAAGTGCAGGCCTACATGCTGCTGGGTCTCTCTGTACTTTTTCCATCCTACAGGGAAACCATCTCTTTGTCCCTCTGTTTCATCCTTGCAGATGGTATGCTAGATCAAGAGCCATGCCTGACCATAGACCAAGCAACCTCCCTAAGACAGAGAGCCACCTGGTAGCTTATTATCAAACTGTATGTTTTTTACCAATGCTAATTGTATTCTGATATTTTGGGCATATTATCTGTAATTCATGAATAAACTTGTCACTTTCTCTTCTGGTCTATCTTGTTGCCTGAGGCCATAGATATAAAAGGTAGTTTAACTTATGAGGGCTATAATAGGGATTTGGGTCATTATTTCAGCTCCAAGAGAAACTTTTTAAATGGGAGTTTTTGCAATTTTAAAAATAATGTACAATGCATTGCATTTGAGAATACTCAATAAAATTTTATTTACCTAACAAATTTCCTTGAAGGGTAATATTGTGGCAAACATTAACAAAAGCTGTCCACTGACAGCTGTTTCAGGCAAACAGGTACTTTCACATTTTATGAAAGTGTACCTAAACAGGAGGTGTAGCCCCTAGGTAGTAGGTAAGAAGACCTTCAAAATGCAGCTTCTGGCTGGTAGTCAACAAAGATATGGGTTACCATGATGTCCACATTTTTCATAATCTTTAGCTATGGTAAATACTGTATGTTACCTGAATTGCCTTAAGATTACTGAGTCTGAAACTGGCCTGATTTAGACTATGTGAAGATTCAAGAGGGCTCTTTCTAGCAGTTTGATCAGAGAGTGACTTGCATCTTCCCAGGTTTTGCTCTTTATAATACGTTTTCTAAGTTACCATCTATTTACACTGTAATAGATCAGTAATTACATGGTTGGCTACTGTATGACTGTGCCTTATTACAGTGTACCTACTACTGTATGCTACTTGAGTAACAGTATAACTGATCAAACAGTCATGCATGGAATAAGAATCAGAAATGAATCAGTCTGTTGTAGGAAATGAGGAGATTTAGGTTTGTTAATTATCAAAGCTGCCTTCAGCAAAGCTGGTAATTAATTAAATAATTTGTACTTTATTTACCTTAACTTTCTCTTTTGTAGGAGGCGAATCTGGCCATTACACTTATATAAAGATAATTGAAGCACACTCATTTTAAGAGACAGAATAATACAATTTATTGATAAACACGAGGATTATTTTTCCCATTTATTTTTTAGAGTATCTCCTGGCAGATAATGTGTTGCTAAGAGACTATGCTGATGGTTAAGTAACACCCCTCATGAGGCACCACGATTCACACGAAAGGATATGATCAAAGTAGAACATATGATATTGTTTTTGTTGACTTTAAAAAGCATTTGATAAGGTGCCTCATGAGAGGCTGAACATCAAACTGAAAGAAGTGAGAGTATAGGGTTTAGTGTGTAAATGGATGTAAAATTGGCTCAGACACAAGAAGCAGAAAGTTACGGAGCGACGAACCTTATCAGAATTGGGTGTTGTTAAGAGTAGTGTCCCCCAGGGGTCACTGCTAGGGCTGCTGCTATTTTTAATATATTTAGATGATTTGGATTGGAATTTAAATAGCAGTCTCTTTAAGTTTGCAGATGATACCAAGATAGATGGATTGGCAGGTAATTTGGAATCCATTGAGTCATTACAGAGGGACTTGGACAGCATACAGGCTTGGGCAAATTTGTGGCAGATGAAATTTAATGAAAGTAAATGTAAATGATTACATGTAGGAAGTACAATACACAATGTGAGGTCTGAAAATTGAAAGCACACCTTTATGAGAACGAGTTGGGAGTAGTAGTGGACTTGCTGCTACATTCTGGACAAGCTGTAGCTGATTTAGGTCCTTTTTAGGTAGTCCTGTTAGGAGAGCATATCAGTAATCTAGTCGGCTAAATACAAATGCTTGTATTAATTTTTCAACATCTTTAAATGTTATGAGAGATCACACCCTTGCAATGTTCCTTAGATGGAAGAAAGCAGTCTTGGTAATATTATTAATATGCAATCTGAATTCACAGGGCCAGATGATTAATTCTAATTCTAAGATTCTCAATTTGTTTATTGCATGCCAATAACTAACAATTCTGTTTTTTTCCCTGTTTATTTTTAAGGAAATTCATAAGCATCAATTCTGTTATACTAGTAAGGCACAAGATAAAAGTGTTTAGATCCTCTGGGTCACCAGGTGCAATGGATAGACAGAGCTGTGTTTCATCAGCATAGCTATGGTAATTTGCATTAAATTTTTAAATTATCTGGCACAACGGAAGTATGTAGAGTGAAAATAATAATTGTCCCAAAATTGATCCCTGCTGTACACCATATAGAATATCATGTATTTTTGATGCACAATCTCCATAACTGACAAAGAATTTCCTTCCAGCTATTTATGATTTAAACCAGCCTAAGGCAGTACCCAAAAGCCCTACCCACTGGCTAAGTCAATTTATAAGTATATCATGATCTATAGTATCGAATGCTCCACTCAAGTCTAGCAGAACAACTACGGATATTTTATTTGCATCTGCATTAATTCACAGATCATTTACTAATTTTATTAGAACTGTTTCAGTATCATGATTTGATCTGAACCCTAACTTATACATTATCAAAATAAAATTTTTATTCAAGTAATCACTTAACTGCCATAAAACTACTTTTTCTATAATTTTAGTATTTTGCTTTTTAAAAGGCAAATTGGAGATTGGCCTATAATTGTCTAAGGCAGAACAATCAAGGTTATTTTTCTTGAGCATAGGTTTAATTATAGCAGTTTTGAAAGAATCTGGGAAAATGTCAGAATCTAATGAACAATTTACTATGTCACACTCGTTGTTGATAAGTAAATCAAAAACTTATTTAAAGAAGATTGTAGGAATAGGACCTAATACACAAGTGGACTGTTTTAATTGAGTAAATACTGTATGAAGTTCAGATAAATTCATTTTAGTGAAACAGCTTAGTTCAGGTGCCTCACAATAAGGAGACTTGGGTTCGCTTCCCGGGTCCTCCCTGCATGGAGTTTGCATGTTCTCACCGTGTCTGTGTGGGTTTCCTCTGAGTGCTCCAGTTTCATTAGGTGCATTGGTGATCCTAAATTGTCCTTGGTGTGTGGGTGTGTGTGTGTGTGTGTGTGTGTGTGTGCCCTGCGGTGGGCTGGCACCCTGCCCGGGAATTGCACCCATGCTGGCTGGGATTGGCTCCAGCCGACCCGCGTGACCATGTGTTAGGATATAGTGGGTAGGAGAATGTCTGACTGACTGACAGCTTAGTTCACAATACTGAGATTGTTGAGGCTCAACAATTTTTTTATTTCAAGTCGGTTTTAGAGTAAGTCTAATATCATTTATCTCTTTTTTGAAATATACTGCAAAATCTTAACTTTTTGCCTCTGATGCTTTCATTGCTAATGGAGCTGGGTTTAAAAGGTGATCAATGGTTGAAAATAAGACTTTTGGATTTCCTGAACTGTTATTAATAATTTTAGAAAAGTAAGTTGTTCTCGCCAGACGAATTGCTGAGTTATATTTAGCTATACTTTAGTCTTTCTCCATTGATGTTCTGTCCTATGGCACTCCCTTCTAAGTTTACAGGTTGTCTCAGTTCTCCATGGTACTATGTCCATAGATGACTACTTAACATGTTTTTCAGGTGCTATCAAGTTGAAATGCTCTACCATGTTATTTGCATTACTGCCTGCATTGGAAAAGTCAGTGAATTCAGGCTGACTATCTATATATATAATTCACTAAGCCAGAAGACAAGTAGCCACCCATGGAAAGCACGCCGGAAGGGGCATGGATTCACTAAGCCGCCGACAAGTAAGACACCCATGGCGCACGCAGGAAGGAGCCACGCCCACCAACTCTAAGACCATTGGATACGACGACAACTCGCAGAGCCACGCCCACCAACTCGGACGCGACGCCTCGGAAAACATGCCGTCATTTCTGTTTGTCTGTGCCACAGTCCACATGCAGCTCTGAGCCACGTTGACTTTTCATTAGTCAACCTCAGTGGAACCTTGGTTCACACAGAGGCAGTGCCAGAGAGAGACAGAGGCACACACAGGCAGCGCGAGAGAGAGACAGAGGCACACACAGGCAGCCCGAGAGAGAGAGCCACGCACACACAGGCAGCGCGACAGAGAGACAGAGGCACAGACAGGCAGCCCGAGAGAGAGACAGAGGCACACACAGGCAGCCCGAGATAGAGAGCCGCGCACACACAGGCAGCGCCACAGAGAGACAGAGGCACACACACAGGCAGCGCCACAGAGAGAGCCGCGCAATCCTTTAAAACTGAGGTTAAAACACAATGAAGGAAGCAGTCTTTAAAAACCAATAAGCCCTGTGCCTCTTTTTCATTAGCGTCTCACCTGCTTCACCGCCCTGCAACAGTCGAGATGCTTTCTCAGCAGCTGACCTTCTCTGTGCCTGACTCCACTACTGTCATTAAAAATGGTGAACTCCTGCAATGTTACTATCTTGGTTGGCTTTTAAATAAAGTTCGGATTTGTTCAAATGTTTCCCCCTGTGCTTAAAACTCATTTAAAAAAAAGTGTTTATACAACTGCTGCAATGTTACAGAGAGAGAGGGCTCCCGTGCTTCTGAGAAACAGAGGGGGAGGGGGCTTGCGTGCTGCTGAGAGAGAGAGAGACAGAGAGGGGGGCTGGGGAGGCTTGCGTGCCGCTGAGAGAGAGAGAGCCTTGCACATGCAGCTGAGCAGGGAGGCTGGGTTTTTTCCCCCCCTGTGCTTAAAACTCATTTAAAAAAGTGTTTATACAACTGCTGCAATGTTACAGAGAGAGAGAGGGCTCGCCGTGCTGCTGAGAGAGAGGGGGGGGGGGGGGGCTGGGGAGGCTCGAGTGCTGCTGAGAGAGAGGGGGGGGAGCTGGGGAGAGGGGGGGGCTGGGGAGGCTCGCATGCTGCTGAGAGAGAGAGCATGCAGCTGAGCAGGGAGCCTGGGTGTTTGTGTCAGTGTTATTCAATGTTTTTACTATTACACTGTGCATTCTATGGTGTAATGATTAACTATATTTGTGCTTAAAAATCTTTAAAAAAATATATTTACATACAGTTTGTATGGTCTGGAATGGATTAATTGTATTTACATACAATCCTATGGGGGAAATTGCTTCGGTTCACGACCAAATCGGTTTACGACCAGAGGTTTGGAACGAATTATGGTCGTGAACCGAGGTTCCACTGTATATTGACTCTAGAAAACATGATCAGCAAGTCTTTGATAGGCTGCAACAAAATGATGAAAGAACGGGCACATTTTTTTCTCACAAGCTGGGTGGGTGGGTGTTAGTTAGTTAATTAGTTACTCAAAGGATTTCAAGATTTAATATGCACAAGTGGTAACCCTGCAAAAGCAGCCCAAACCAGAAAAGACGGCTGGCAAAAAGTGGCTGACAAATTAAACGCGTGTGCATTGTACTTACTGAAAGCGGCGTTACGGATTTTGCAAATGTTCATTTTTCCCTCTGCTTAAAAAACATGATTATGCGGCGTATACTACGCCGCGGGTTGGTGTGCAGCGTGTAAAACAGTTTGTTTGTCGCGGATAATTTGCCTTTTACTTTAACACGAAGACAATTTCCTGTTAGATTTGCCTTTGCGATGACAATTGATAAGGCACAGGGCCAAACTTTCAAAAAGATGTGCATGTATCTGCCAAAACCAGTTTTCAGTCACGGACAGTTGTATGTTGCTCTCTCCAGAGTTCCATCTTTTCATTCACTTACTGGTATGCCTGCAGGAACACGTGCAGCGAGCGAGAGAGAGCGAGTGACACACACACGCATACAGGCGTGCGAGAGAGAGAGCGCTGGACGCATAAGAATAATAATACTTCATTACATTGATATACCAGTGTTTTCAGTATTCAAAGCGCTATCCACACAGGGAGAAACCGGGAAGCGAACCCAAAATCTTCCACAGTCTCCTTATTGCAAAACAGCAGCACTACCATTGCGCTACAAGGCAGTTAAAGAATGCACCGGCCTCGATTTTGTTTTCACTTCTGTTTACAGCGATCGGATCGTAGCGTGCATTGTTGCAATGTTACTTTTCTTGGTGGCTTATTACATTACGGATGTTTCACATGTTAATTTTTTTCCCTGTGCTTAAAAGACATTAAAAAAGTGTTTCTCAACTGTGACTCCGGAACAACTCAGTACGCAAGCTATATTAAGCATCAACAACGAAGACTCGCTACACCTTAATGAACAAGTGCTGAAACTTATCCCTACCGACGAAGTAACTTTCACCAGCGTGGCCTCCATTGTCACAGACGATCCCGCT
Organism: Erpetoichthys calabaricus; assembly: GCF_900747795.2. NCBI lineage: Eukaryota > Metazoa > Chordata > Cladistia > Polypteriformes > Polypteridae > Erpetoichthys > Erpetoichthys calabaricus. The sequence goes on from NC_041397.2 coordinate 111,233,454, forward strand.
TTCAGTCACGGACAATTGTATGTTGCTCTCTCCAGAGGTCCATCTTTTCATTCATTCACAGTGGTATCCACAAACCCACCCCATTTGGACAACTGTGTCGTTCAGCAAGTGTTCACCCATCAATACATAATTATGCGGCGTATGTTACGCCGCGGGTTGGCTAGTTAATTATAATAGAAAATCTGGCAGCAACTGTGGCGTCAGAATAACATTGCTTAACAGTACTCTCCTTTTTGGTTCTAGTTACAGATAGTGCTACTGTAAAAAGAATACAGTAATGATCAGAGATGCCGATATCCAGGATCTGTGTTAACATTAATATTATCCTCCTTTGATAAGACTAAATCCGGTGTAAGACCCCCTTTATATGTCAGCTGCGTGGTATGCTGATTAAGATTAAACAAGATCAGAGGGGTTCATAAATTCTTTTACTTTGGCATCACCCAGGTCATCAGAGCCGTTATTCCGGACTTCCGATTGAGCGAACGCTGGTGTGACTGGTCGCTGCTGCTCTCCGGCAACTTTTTAACTTTTCATCTTTTTTAACTTTTTTACGATTAACTTACAATCTAATGGACTAAGCAGCTGTTTTCATTTTCATTTCGGACAGATTTATTCGCTTAGTTTTATTTTTCAGTCTTTTAAAGCCTTACTGATTTCTAGCTTGACTGCTGATTTGGCTGTGTATAGACTATTCTTAGGCCTATCCCCGCTTTGAAACTTACCTGGCTTTGTTCTCCGGACATCTGAGTTGTCTGCGTCTTCGCTTAACATGTGGACCGGTAGGATATTTATTTGGTTTGTGTTTGTCTGGTCCCTCCTGTCGCTCGCAATCCTACCTGCGACAGGCCTGCTTCAGTACTCAGCGGCTGAGCTAATCTGACTCCGCTTTCACCTGTCCGAGCCTCCGCTGACTGGCCTGTGTCTCCACCCAGACATCTACTGCGTGTCCCACAGGAGTATCCAAGCTGACATTTTAAAAATAATAAACTCCATCTGGTCCAGTTCTCGACATCCTCCATGGCTAATGGCTAACACCGTTGTTAAATGCGATAATGCTGTTGTCAACTTCGGTCTGCTGAACATCTGCTCACTCACGAGCAAGGGGCCTCTCATCCACGATCTCCTCACTGATTGTAAGTTTGACTTTTTTCTGTCTAACTGAGACATGGCAACAACCTAATGACTTTTCCTAAATTAACGAATCCACTCCCCCAGGGTTTGTTTACATCTCTCAACCCCGTGGCTCTGGCCAGGGAGGAGGTCTTGTGTTAATGTATCGTGAGAAATGGAAAGTCTTCCCGTTGTCTGTTCCTGCCTACAGTTCTTTTGAATCTCTTGTGTGTCAATTAAATGGACCTATTACTACTATTATTGCAACTGTTTACCGACTCCCTAAACCAAATAATGACTTTCTGAATGACTTTGCTGTTTTCCTTAAACACTTGTCTACTCTTTCATCAAACATAATACTTCTGGGGAATTTCAATATACATATGGATAATATCAATGTCCCTATTACTAGAGACTTTACATCCTGCCTTGAGAGTTTTGGATTCCAGCAGCATACTGATGTTCCCACTCATTCCAAAGGACATATCTTGGACTTGATTTGCTGTTCTGGAGTTACCCCGCTTGATTGTACTGCAGATGAACTCCCCATAACTGATCATTTTCTTATTTCATTCAATGTTAAACTTTCCAACACTAAGCTTTCCCATCTCATGTCTTTACATAATATTAAGAATATTAACTTAGACTCTCTTTCTTCTAGTATTGATTCCCTTAAGGACATTTATAATGTATCCACTCCTGAAGAACTGGTCTCACACTATAACACTGGACTTAATGGTATTCTTAACTCTGTCGCTCCATTAAAAACTAGATCTGTTTCTTTCTCCTTTTCTGCTCCCTGGTTCACGCCTGAACTTAGGCTTTTGAAAGCCAAAGGCCGGCAACTTGGACGGTTGTATAAAAAACTGGACTAATTGTTCACAAAGAGATGTACAAAAACCATATACTTTATTACAAGGACTGTATTGCCCAAACTAAATCTAACTATTATACTCATATTATCTCTTCCAATGAAGGCAACACCAAGTCATTGTTTTCACTGCTTAATAATATCACACAACCCCCAGTTTCTTTACCTTCTCACCTTTACTCAACTGATTTTTGCAATTCCCTTATGTCCTTTTTTAATGAAAAAATCCAGAAGATATACCAGTCTTTTGGTACGGATTCCTCCAGTACTTCATTTGAATTTCACCCACCAACTCACTCATTTTCTTCTTTTCAGCTTCCTACTTTCTCAGAAATCTCAGATCTTGTCTGTAAGTCTAAGCCATCCACCTTTCAACTCCCTACAGTTCTGGTCAAAGCCGCCCTCCCTTCTCTGGTCCCTCTTATCTCTGCTATAATCCACTCTTCTCTCACTAATGGTATTGTTCCTTCATCTTTTAAAACTGCTGCAATAACCCCAATACTGAAAAAAACCTGGTGCTGATCCGACTAATTTCAGTCATTTTCGTCCTATTTCTAATCTACCCTTCAGTGTCATCCTTGACTGTACTTTATCTTTCCAGTCCCACATCAATAACATTCAGTTGCTCTGCTCCCCAGCTCTGGAACTCACTACCATCTGAGCTTAGAAATATTGAATCATTTTCACTTTTCAAATCTAAACTTAAAACTCATTTGTTTAAGACTGCTTTTTCTCTTTGATTACAATTTCTCTGTCTGATTTTAACTTTTGTATTTTACTTTTGTTTATAACCTGTGTTTTTTCTATTGTTCGGTGTCCTTGAGTGTTTAAAAAGGCGCCTACAAATAAATAAAATGTGTTATTATTATTATTCTAGATAATAAATTTGAAAATTCATCAATAAAGGATGCGTTATATTTTGGCGGACAATAAACGATAAGTAGCAAAGACTGTGAAACTCCTTGAATAAGGATACTCAAAAGATGTGAAATTATGAAGACTGATAACATTACAGTTACTGGCTAGAAAAAATATTTGTGAGGCCGCCACCTTTCTTCCCTTGGCGAACAGAATGAAAGAAATTATAACCCAGAAGAGCAGCTTCTGAAAGGGACACTGGCACCATTTAGATTTAACAATGTTTCATAAAAAATTAAAGAATCTATTTTCCTCTCCATGATAAAGTCATTTTAAGTTAACAAAATCCTGGCTTTCTGCTAAATATCTGCCAGCAAGTTTCTACCAATTCCGTACTCTACAGTGTGTTCGCTACTCTTTTATTTGATGTTGTGAAAAGCCATATTGATCTGATCTAGCAGCCATGGCATTTGCATTGCTCCTTAACTGGCAGTTAAGAGCTGTCATAATTTCATAATCCTTAATTTGCACAGAAGGGATTACTGCACAGAGAAGGTGTCTTACTTTAATAGAGAAAAAACTGTTAAGAGCTTTCTTATTTCACAGAGGCATTACTGTTTTTCCATCAAGAGTGAATGATGTGACTGGACTCGGAGAAGACAAACTCTCTAGCTCTTTGTTTGAATTGAAATGTATTTTGAGGCTTGAGCACCATGGTGCTGCATTTTTTCATCACATGAAAGAGTGTTATTATTCACAGACGCATGTCACTGTTTTCTGGATCCAGTGGGATGCACTGGCAATTTTACCAAAAAGGTCATTCAGTGCAGTGTGTAAAAGAAGAAAAAGATTATTCTAAATTTCTTTTCTTGTTTTTCATTGATGTGCTCCAGTGCTCCACATATAATGAGTGTGTTATTATTGTGAAAAGAGATTGAGCAGGTGGAGTTTACTATACACATTTGCCTGTTATTTTCCTTTTCCTGTTTACAATAGCGCTTGGCTCAGCTAATCGACAGCTATTGCTCAGAAAACTACATTAGCCTAGCCTGTTCACAAATCCAAATTGTGATTTTATTTTCCTGCTTCTTATAAAATGTGTTTGAGTGTGTGTGTGCCCATGCCCAGAGCATGGAAAGACCGGGGGAGAGTGCATTTTTAACGTTTCTCTCCTGGACCGACAGAGGGCAACCCCCTTGACTTGCAGTGGGGCCACAGGTCATGAGCATAGAAGCCCAACCCTGTTGGGGCCCGTGGCAGCTGCCAGGGGATGCATCGACATTTCCATGGCCCTATTTGGCTGCACTTCCACCACATCCGGAAGGGTGGCCAGAAGAAGCTTATTGGACACTTGGAGTCCTTCCAGGTGCCCTATAAAAAGGGGCCAGTCCCCACCATTCATGGGTCAGAGTCGGGAGGAAGAGGACAAAGCCTGATGAGGAGTGGAGGAAGGACTGGTGGGTAAAGGGACTGTGTTAGTGCTGGTTTACTGTGTGTGCTGTAAAATGTAAATAAACCAGGTGTTGTGTGCAAAACTCATCTTTCTGCCTGTCTGTGTCAGGTTGGGGCGCCCTGGGCTTCACAATATATATAATCATGACACACACATGCACATGGGAGGCAGCTAAAGGGCCTGAATGAATGGCCCCGATAACATCACTTCCAGTCCTGGGCCCAATGACATCACTTTCCGGCTCTGGCCCCGGTGATGACATCACTTCCGGTCCCGACCCCAGTGACACCACTTCCAGTTCCGGCCCTACTGATGACGTCACTTCCAGTCCCTGGCCCAGTTACACCACTTCTGGTTCCGGCCCCACTATTGATGTCTCTTCCTCTGGTCTCCCTTAAAGCCAACTTCTTTGTGCCAACAAATCAGTTCAGTTGTGGACTCCAATCTGTACGAATCAGTGAATTTATTATCCATTTGCAGCCAGGAATAATATACAGATGGCTGCTCCAAACCTTTTTTTGTGTGCTCTTTTGTCGTGATTCTGACAATGTATATAAGTTTTTCAAGATTTGGACACAACATATAAGGCCTTTCAACAAAAACACAAAGTCTAAGCCTTGGATAAGCCCAGTTATGTTAATATAATTTTTCAATGTACAGTGCCTATAAAAAGTGTTCACCCCTTGGAAGTTTTCACATTTTTATTGTTATCACAGTGGATTTAATTTGGATTTTTTGACCATGATCAATAGAAAAAGACTTTTATGTCAATGCAACTTTGACATTAAAGGGTTTTTTCTGTCAAACGAGAGGCATATATAGAACTGATTTTGTGGTACAGATTACATGCTCTATGCAGCTGTACTAAAGAACACAGGTAAGCATGTTTCTAGGAGCAGCATTCCTTGTTTTTTACCCAACAAATGTGTAAAGTCCCCAAAAACACTGAAATCAACTGTAAAACTAATTTCAGTGTTAGTTTCACAAAACTGTATGTAAATTAAAACTCATTGTTACATCCATCCTTTTTCTGACCTGTTTCTAGTCAGTTAAGGGCCATAACACTCCATGTCTGATCAGGGTGCCTGTCTACCATAGCACTCACTCACACTCTGTCACAAAAGGCCAGTTTAGAGTTAACAATCAACCAGACACGTACATGTTTGGGATCTGAGAGGAAAACCAGAGTGTAAAAAAGGCAACAAATGAGAATAAGTAATGGCTTTTCTATATAGCAATTAAATTGAAGATTTTATTTTTTTAGTTTTTGTTTTGAATTTATTCATAAATGTGCAGAAAAATTAGGTTGTGGAACATGGTCGTTTGAGGATTAAGCTTTGCAATGGTTACAAAAAAAATCTTTTACATCTTTTACAAAAGAATGCCTAAAAGTACACCATATTGATAGGAGCAGTTATGACCCACCAGAGTGCACTGCATTAGCAGAATATTCAAGAGAAAATGTCATATAAAAGGAAGTGAAGGCTGTTTTCTTATTATACTGCTCTGTTATGACCTTCTCAAGTTCATATTAATTAAATGAAATGCACTTAAGTAATTAAGCCAATTAGGGCAAATGCACTGTATTGGCACACAAGACACACTACCGGCAATTTTCTGTGTCCATTATCACTAAATAGAGGTCATCCTGATGTATTCGGTACTCTGAAAAAGGCTTTTCAACCTTAGTGATTGGACATCTGACGTTAATTCATGCTCTTGTTTCAGCCCACCACATATGTGTAGGTACTTTTCATGTATTTTTATTAATAGAGTTGAGTTGAAAATGTTTGCAATGCTATTTCAGGCTTTTTGTATAAGAGGTGTGGTTTATTATCAGGCTTGTTCAGTTTTTAATTAATGATGGTAAGGCAAAAGAAGCATTCAAGTGAATTCTATTATGGGCAAGAAAAGAAAGATGTCAATATTGCTAAAGAGTGGCAAGTACAGAAAAGAAAAGTTTATTGGAAACATCCATCCATTTTCTAATGTACTTATTTAGTTCAAGAGTTGTGGAGTTCCAGACTTTATTTCAGGAACACTAGGAACAAGGCAGGAACCTGGGGTGCCAGAACATCTCATAGCACACTTAAGCACACCTGCACTAAAAGAGACACATTTAGAGGATGTGGAATTGAAACCAGAGCATTCAGAAAACGTGTTTATGTTCACATGGAGAAAACATGTAAACTGTACACAGACTGTGACCAGGTCCAAGATTTGAATAAAGGACTGCAGTGCTGTGAGGTTGCAACACTAATCACTAAACTGTTACCGCCAAATTTACCAGATATAGTTTTGTCATGGATAAGCACTAAGTGTGAATATTTTAGCTGCTCAGGGCCTAGTAAAGCTTACTGGAGAAGAGAAGGAGTGGGGGAGCATTTTGCCAAAAAATACAGCACTTACAGATATTTAAATAATTGATCAGATTTGTTAATAACAATTTATACACTTACTACATCTTATTTAGGTTAGAACTAGAAATGCAAAAATCATGTAATTCTTATGCTAAAGGAATAGTCTTATATGGGACTGAAATGAATGTCAGAAATCATTATAGAAACTAAAGCAGCCCAGCTAGTCAGACCCTTCACACTACCATCCTCATCAGCATTTCATCTCGACAGGCTGATAGGTAACTGATTAAATGACCTTTAACAATTACCTCTTAATCAAATTTGAAATGTGGCAGAATATAAAAAATGAAATACAATATTGCATAGATGAAACATTTTGATGTAGACTATGTAAGATTAAAGGTACATTCCAGGTAGCTACGTCTTCCTTTTCAATGTTGGAGGACGGTAAAGCCCTGGAGAGCCTTTGACTGGACATTGGATGAGTGGCCATTCTGGGGGGTAAACTGCTGTCAGCTTCAATGTTATTGACATGCAGGAGGAGAAAAAAAAACACTTGGGAACGTCACATCAAAGCTATGAAAACAGACACAGCACAGTATGGAACCCTGGAGCTTCGGGCATGCTACAGTCACTATATATGGGTACACTATTTATAGAGAAGACATTTTTAAAGAGAAAAGGGACCCAAAGTAATCACTGCAATGAAAAGAGATTGCAAGAAAAAAATTCAGATTTTTTTAAATCATATTAATTTTGACCAAAAGTTGCTCATATCACTACATGTAGTTTCATTTAAGCAATTTACTACATATAGAAAGACACATACATGAGTCATTTTTAATGCTTAAGCTGGAATAAATATAATTTCCTTAATTATTTCTCTTTGAATAATTTCTTTATAACATTACCCATTCTCATTGACAGCAATCTTCTTATATAATACACTACCGTGGCTGTTCGTTTGCCTGTCCAGGATTTTAAATCACCTGTAGCTTGCAAACCTTTTGACCTATTGACCTAATATTTGGTACACATACTGTATACTATGTGATGTCTACTATCTGCTTTCGGGGTGATGATTGACCTCCAAGGTTAATCCTCTTTTTATTTTTATTTTATTTTATTGTAGAATCAACTCTCGGCAGCTGCCAGTAGGGTGGCCGTGCAGCACATGCGTAAGGGCGCCGTTCTCATCCCTACCACCTTCGCTGTCACTTCCCCTACCAGATTGAAGACTTATATGCCTGCTTAAGTAAAAAATTAAGTAAAAAGTACTAAGTATTTGCAACACAAACACTGACTTAATCAGTTTTAATGCAAAAAGATGCTCACAAAAGAAGAGAAGAAGCGGGCCACTAAGGTGGAGAAAGGAAGAGCAGCTCAGGAAGCAGCAAGCGCATCAACTTCTGAGCAAATGAATGCTAAACATACAGAGAAAGAGTATGAAAACTGTGAATGCTCAAGTCAAGTGTCGTGCATGCACTGCTACTGGTACATCTATAAATGGCATGTCCACAAGTACAACAGAACTACTGCAATCATAAAAAGATGACTCTGGGATGTTGGCTTTAGAGACAGAGTTTCAAAGAAAAATGGCTAAAACTGTCACATAAAAAGAAAAGGTTAAAATAGGCAAATATTTGGTAACTTCCAGAAATCCATTATCTAATGTCTGTGTTCTTTTGCCTATTTTAACCTTTCTTTTCACTTTCGCAGATGACATTGGTATTTGATGCATGCCATTTAAAGGAATACTCCAGAAAAATGATGTTTTTATATGTTACTTACTATAGTTTGTAGTGATGGCCAGGAAAAGTTTTCAATTTAATGTTTTCATGCAGAATGGAGATAACAAAGTTTGTGATAGAACAGATGCTAATTGAGACCAACACTGGACAACAGCAAACAATATCTGAAATGTCCATGAAAAATAGCTAACGTTTCTTGTGGTGCATAATCCACATGTTAAATCTTCCAGTCATGTGCTCACAACATACCCAATGTGTATTTTTAGTAAAAAATTGTTAAATAAACCGTTTCTGGAAAGTACTCTTGTAACAAAAATGGAACACGTTCCTACAGGAATGAGCATTTGAATTTCACACCCATGGGTGAATTGACCTTCTATTTGTTGAAGTATCTCGGATACACCCAACTATGAGGTGAATTATCTTTCTGATAATGTTTTTCCTTGCTTTTCTTTTACCTTTAATCTTTAGTTAGATATATCTCTCACTGAACTTTGTACTACTGGTATCACATGAAGCACAATTTTAGCCAATGAATAACCTTTAAGTTGGCTGAACCCTTAACTAATAAACGAGGTGGAGGCAGTTCTTCAATCAAAATGCTCAGTTGCATTTGTGTGTTTTCTGCAAGTGGTTTAGAAGGATCTTAATAGACTCCTATTCTACCAGAAATTTTGTCATCTCTATTCTGCATAAAAACATGATTTTTTTTTCTCAGCCATCACTATATGCTATATGCGATAAGAAACATGTGAAACAAATATTTTTTTAATGGAGTATTACTTTAAGTAAGAAAGCAACTGAGACATGTAAGACATTTGTTTCTCAAACTACACACTCTGAAGTACTTACTGCTTCTGTCTTGGTTAGACCCATTTTTGCCCTCTTCTTTCAAGACAGCGTTAGACACCTTCATGTGAAATTTTCAGTTTTTTAGCAATCTATTGCATGGAATAACCTTAATTTCTTGAAAAAGCTGTATCATGTTGGCAATTTTTGAACCCTAAATTGAATTCTATAAGTGCCAGTATCTTGTAACCCAAGGGAAAGACAATTTACAGTGCTTTATTGAACAGAATAACAATTTTCGCCTGTGCTAACACAATTACCAGGTTTTCTCTGATAACCAATTAGCATTTAATTGTGATTAATTAAGGATAAACTAAGAGAGTTCACCATTAAGACACTGGAGTCTTATTTGTAAAAAATAAATTATAAATAAGTCATTTCAAGCAATAATAGCCATTTGCAACTGCAACACTAATAATTTCTTGGCTATATTTTTAAATCATTTGAATGGTATCTTGATAAAAAAAAGAACCAATTTCAATGAAAAACAAGAAAGTCTAGTTGACTAGTACTATACAGACTAGTGTGTGTGTGTGTGTGTGTGTGTGTGTGTATGTATATATGTATATGGAAGACACTATATATTGTGACACTAGGGGTCACTGTTGCCCCGTGAAACCCACCAGACAGACGTCCAGGACACACTTGTAAAAGCACCAAGAAGAATTCTTTAATATTTTCTTCAAATAAAGAGCACAAGAGAACCACCACCACAATACACAATAATCAATAATCAATAATACAATAAATCAATCCTCCACTCCCATCAGCTCCGTCACACTACCAGCCAACTCCGGCTCAGCTTGCTGGGTTTCCCATAGTCCTTTAAATAGTCCTTGACCCGGAAGTGCTTCTGTCCTTTTGTTCATGTGATTCCATAGCACTTCCGGGTCAGATGAAAATTCTGTTCTTCCGTCCCCGTGACTTGGGAGTACTTCTGGGCTATACGGGAAACAACAATCCCCTTGTCTCCCTGCAGCGGCACCCACGGCACCCAGAAGGGCTGTGAAGCCGAACTCCATCTTCCATGATTTCCTGCGGAGATCCGGGGCACTTCCATGCTGCAGGGAGAACTCCATCTAGAGGCCTGGATGTGTTGGCCGGGATAAATTGCCAGCTGCCTCTCACAATACTGTATATATACAGTCATATGAAAAAGTTTGGGAGCCCCTCCCAGCCTGCATAATAATTTACTCTACATTCAACAAAAAAGATAACAGTGGTATGTCTTTCTTTTCCTAGTAACATCTGAGCACTGGGGTGTTTTCCGAACAAAGATTTTTAGTGAAGCAGTATTTAGCTTTATGAAATTAAATCAAATGTGAAAAACTGGCTGTGCAAAAATGTGGGTCCCCTTGTAATTTTGCTGATTTGAATGCATGTAACTACTCAATACTGATTACTTGCAACACCAAATTGGTTGGATTAGCTCATTAAGCCTTGAACTTTATAGACAGGTGTTTCCAATCATGAGAAAAGGTATTTAAGGTGCAAGTTGTTCTTCCCTTTGACTCTCCTCTGAAGAGTGACAGCATGGGATCCTCAAAGCAACTCTCAAAAGATCTGAAAACAAAGATTGTTCAGTACCATGGTTTAGGGGAAGGCTACAAAAAGCTATCTCAGAGGTTTAAAACCTGTGTGGCTAGTTCAGGCCCTTGTTAAAGTTGAGGGTCGGATGAATTCAACTCAATATCAACAAATTCTTCAGGATAATGTTCAACCATCAGTCACAAAGTTGAAGTTACACAAGGATTGGATATTCCAACAAGACAATGACCCAAAACACAGTTCGAAATCTACAAAGGCATTCATGCAGAGGGAGAAGTACAATGTTCTGGAATGGTCGCCACAGTCCCCTGACTTGAATATCATCGAAAATCTATGGGATGATGTGAAGCAGGCTGTCCATGCTCGGCAGCCATCAAATTTAACTGAACTGGATAGATTTTGTATGGAAGAATGGTCAAAAATACCTCCATCCAGAATCAAAGGCTGTAGGAGGCGTCTAGAGGCTGTTATATTTGCAAAAAGAGGCTCAACTAAGTGTTAATGTAATATCTCAGTTGGGGTGCCCAAGTTTATGCACCTGTCTAATTTTGTTATGATGCATATTGCATTTTTCTGTTAATCCAATAAACTTAATGTCACTGCTGAAATTCTACTGTTTCCATAAGGCATGTCATATATTAAAAGGAAGTTGCTACTTTGAAAGCTCAGCCAATGATAAACAAAAATCCAAAGAATTAAGAGGGGCTCTCAAACTTTTTCATATGACTGTATATATATATATATATATATATATATATATATATATATATATATATATATATGTAATCCCTCCTCCATCGCGGGGGTTGCGTTCCAGAGCCACCCGCGAAATAAGAAAATCCGCGAAGTAGAAACCATATGTTTATATGGTTATTTTTATATTGTCATGCTTGGGTCACAGATTGCGCAGAAACACAGGAGGTTGTAGAGAGACAGGAGCTTTATTCAAACACTGCAAACAAACATTTGTCTCTTTTTCAAAAGTTTAAACTCTGCTCCATGACAAGACAGAGATGACAGTTCCGTCTCACAATTAAAAGAATGCAAACATATCTTCCTCTTCAAAGGAGTGCAGAGTCTGTCAGAAAGATAGAGGAAAGCAAACAAGCAAACAAATCAATAGGGCTGTTTGGCTTTTAAGTATGCGAAGCACCGCGGCACAAAGCTGTTGAAGGCGGCAGCTCACACCCCCTCCGTCAGGAGCAGGGAGAGAGAGAGAGAGAGACAAACAAAAATCAATACGTGCCCTTCGAGCTTTTAAGTATGCGAAGCACCGTGCAGCATGTCGCTTCACGAAGCAGCTGCACAAAAGGTAGCAACGTGAAGATAATCTTTCAGCATTTTTAGACGAGCGTCCGTATCGTCTAGGTGTGCGAACAGCCCCCCTGCTCAATCCCCCAACGTCAGGATCAGAGAAAGTCAGCGCAAGAGAGAGAAAAGTAAGTTGGGTAGCTTCTCAGCCATCTGCCAATAGCGTCCCTTGTATGAAATCAACTGGGCAAACCAACTGAGGAAGCATGTACCAGAAATTAAAAGACCCATTGTCCGCAGAAATCCGCGAACCAGCAAAAAATCCGCGATATATATTTAAATATGCTTACATATAAAATCCGCGATAGAGTGAAGCTGCGAAAGGCGAAGCGCGATATAGCGAGGGATTACTGTATATATATATATATATATATATATATATATATATATATATATATATATATATATATATATATATATATATATATATATATTATATATCTACATATACAGGGGTGGACAAAAATAGGTTTACAGTTGTTTACATTAAAAAAGACATGCAAGTTATGATTATTGCAACTTTATTAACTCAAAAGAATGTTACATAGTGCACTTAAATATTAAGTAAGGATATCCATCCATCCATTATCCACCGCTTATCCAAGGTCGGGTCGCGGGGGCAGCAGCATAATCAGGGAAGCCCAGACCTCCCTCTCCCCGGCCATCTTCTCCAGCTCCTCTGGGAGGACCCCGAGGCGTTCCAAGGCCAGCCGGGAGATATAATTCCTCCAGCGTGTCCTGGGTCTGTCCCGTGGCCTTCTCCCAGTGGGGCATGCCCGGAACACCCCCCCAGGGAGGCGTCCAGGGGGCATCCTAACCAGATGCCCGAACCACCTCAACTGACTCCTCTCAATGCAGAGGAGCAGCGACTCTACTCCGAGTCTCTCCCGGATAACTGAACTCCTCACCCTATCTCTAAGGGAAAGTCCAGCCACCCTGCGGAGAATATTCATTTCGGCCGCTTGTATCCGCGATCATGCTCTTTCGGTCACTACCCAAAGCTCACTACCCAAAGCTCGTGGCCATAGGTGACGGTAAGAACGTAGATCGACTGGTAAATCGACAGCCTCGCCTTTTGGCTCAGCTCTCTCTTTACCACGACGGACCTTTGCAGAGCCTGCATTACTGTGGATGCCGCACCGATCCGTCTGACGACTCAACTACCTCAGCTCCTGTTATGGACGACCCACCCCTTACCCCCAACCCCCGGAGTCCTCCAGCTCTGCTTCCTCTAAGGAAGACATGCTGGTGGGATTGAGAAGATCCTCGAAGTATTCCTTCCACCGGTCAATAACGTCTGCAGTTGAAGTCAGCAGGGCCCCATCTCCACTGTACACAATGTTGGTGGAGCACCGCTTTCCTCTCCTGAAATTTTTTTTCCCCTCCTGACGGTTTGCCAGAACCTTCTCGGTGCCGACCGAAAGTCGTTTTACATGGCTTCCCCAAACTCCTCCCATGCCCGTGTTTTTGCCTCTGCAACAGCCGATGCCGCCACACGCTTAGCCCACTGGTACCCCTCAGCTGCCTCTGGAGTCCCACTGGTCAACCAGACCCGATAGGACTCTTTCTTCAGCTTGACGGCCTCTCGAACCTTAGGTGTTCACCACCGGGTTCATGGATTGCCGCCACGAGAGGAACCGACAACCTTGCGTCCACAGCTCCGTTCTGCTGCTTCGACAATGGAGACTCGGAACATGGCCCATTCAGACTCAATGTCCTTCGCCTCCCTCGGAATGAGGTTGAAGTTCTGCTGGATGTGACAGTTAAAGATCTTTCTGACCGGTTCCTCCGCCAGACGTTCCCAGCAGACCCTCATTATTCGTTTGTGTCTGCCTGGTCTGTCCAGCAGCCTCTCCCGCCATCTGATCCAACCTACTACCAGGTGGTGATCATTTGACAGCTCAGCCCCTCTCTTCACCTGAGTGTCCAAGACATAAGGTCGCAGATCTGATGACACGATTACAAAGTCGATCATCGAGCTGCGACCTTGGGCATCCTGGCGCCAAGTGCACTTATGGACACCCTTATGCTCGAACATGGTGTTCGTTATGGACAATCCATGGCCAGCACAGAAGTCCAACAACTGAACACCACTCCAGTTTGTCCGATTTTCAGTTGCCTGTTCTTGGCTGATAGCAGTGGCACCTGGTATGGTCTCCTGCTGCTGTAGTCCATCTGTTTCAGAGTTCGACATGTTGTGTGTTCAGAGATGTTCTTCTGCATACCTTGGTTGTAACAAGTGGTTATTTGAGTTACTGTTGCCTTTCTATTAGCTCGGATCAGTCTGGTCATTCTCCTCTGGTATCAACAAGGCATTCTCACCCATAGAACTGTCACTCACTGGATGTTTTCCCTTTTTCAAATCATTCTTTGTAAATGGTTGATTGTACAATTAGATTAGCAGTTTCTGCAATACCCTGACCAGCCTGCCTGGCACCAACAACCACATCACATTCAAAATCACTTATATCACCTTTCTTCCCCATTCTGATGCTCAATTTGAACTTCAGCATGTCTACATGCCTAAATGTATTGAGTTGCTTTTGCTGGCATGCGATTGACTGATTAGATATTTCCTTTAACAAGCAGTTGAACAGATGTATCATGCACAGTGAGTGTGTATGTATATATATATATATATATATATATATATATATATATATATATATATATAGTGATGGAAACCAGGCATCAGTGAGCCCCAAACACACTCACACAGAGAGTCCTGGGTTCAAATAAAGGATGGTTTATTCACCAATTCTTCCACAAAGTAATACAAGCACAAAGACAGGTTGTCTCTCTCCACAAAACACAATACTTCTTCCTAATTCCTCTCACCACCGCATTGCCCTCCTCCAGTCGAGTATTGCTCTACATCCTTCCAGCTCTAACTCGCCTGGATAAGGGAGTATGGTCCCTTTTATTAAGGACCCAGGAATACTTCCGGTGCCAGGGCCACTGCCCGATGGAAGTACTTCCGGGTCATATGGAAGTCCCACTTATTAGGGAGCTCATCTCCCTGCAGCACCCCCTTGCAGCACCCATGGCCCCCAGTAGGGCTGTCTTGCCAGATTACATCTCCCAGCATTCCCTGCTGGTTCCCAAATGGGCATCAATATGGAGGACTGCTGCCATCTACCGTTCTGGGGGAATAACACATCCCCTGCAGCATCTTCTGGTGGGCTGTCTATCTATCCACCCTAGCCATCACTTCCAGGCCTGGCTTCTTCCTTTCTCCTGGTCGGGATGCCCATCTGTCTGCTCGGAGCTTCATGTCTTGGTAAGAAACCATCCCCTTCTCTGGTCAGATGCCCATCCAACCCCTATGGCATATACAAAATATATATATATTAGGGCTGGGCAAGTTAACGCGTTATTATCAGCCAGCCCATTGTGCATTCCTGCTGCCGACAGCAGTCACAACAGGCAGCAACCTTTGTTGATTTATGTGTGAAGCCATTGCTTTGTGCGCTTTTCAGAAAACTGAGTTTTTTGGAAAAAATATTAGCCCTCAAAGAGTTGCTACTGAACATAGACTGTTCATGCTGCTCCCTGATAAAAAAAAAGGTTTCTGCTGTTCAGATAAAAAAGAAAACAGATTTAGAAATGTTAAGATGTAGAGGACAGGAAGATATAGAAAAAGATGATCTGCTGTGGCAATCCCTAACGGGAGCAGCCGAAAGAAGAAGAACTTGCTGTTGCTCAGAAGGTGCCTGTTATAAGGTTGTGATCGCGGCTCTGGACTCTGAGGGTAACTTGTTTTTCTATAACAAACTAGATAAAACGTTAATGCCCTGGCAGTGGCAAATAGCTTTGGTTTTATATTTGATTTGATTACATTAATGTTTAAGTTGAGATTTACACAAAATATTTTAACTGCTACTATGTAAAGGGAATACTGCTGTTAAAAAGCACCTTATTTGTTTAAAGTGTTTGCAAACCAAATACACGTAATACATTACTTTTGAGTTCATTATTGAATTTTGCGCATAACAATGTGATTCTTGTGAATGTCTGTGATTAATCGCGATTAAAAATTTTAATTGCTGCCCAGCACTAATATATACAGTATATTGTCACACACGTGCGCATAGCATGCAGCTAAAGGGCTTGAGTAAGGGCAATTCCAAACCAGACCAGGATGTGGAAGAGTGCACTGACTCTTTTTCTCCCTTTTCTGCAGGCCATTCACGGGAGATTCCACCTGGCCCTCTTGACGTCATGGAAGAAGACCTTGCCAGCTCTGGCCCCTGTGATGTCATGTCCGAGCTCGAGCCTATGGTTGAAGACCCTTATGAGCCTGACCCCTTTGACCTCACATCCTGTCTTCCCCTTTAAAAGCCTCCACCTTTTCCCTATTCCCTCAGTTCTGTTTTGGACTCGGTTTTGTGCGAGACATTTACGACAATTTGCAGCCAGGAAACCAAATATACAGGTGGCTGCCCCAAACCTTGCTATGGCTCTTTGTTGAGTTTGTGACTATATATATATATATATATATATATATATATATATATATAAATATATATACACACACACATACAGGGTGGCCTATATTTAAGTATACAATTGAAATGGCATTATTGTTAGGAAACTACCAATTTTATTATCAAGTACCATAATGGAACATGAATATTAAGAACCTTAAATGTTTTTTCATCCCCTGTTCTCCATGGCGTGGTCCACCAATGCGCCATCTAGAGCAAAGAGCACATTATCACAGGCATTGCCACATCTTATTGCCACCACAGATCATCAATGTCCGGTTATTCTACTCTCAGGCTACACAGTGATGCCATTTTCGATACATTTTGCTCAGTAGTTTAAATGCTACAGCCTGTGAAACGTCATATACATAAATATGGGCCACCCTATACAGGGTACTGTACGCTGTACAGTAGTAACAAAAAAATGAGTGTAAAAAAAAATTCCTTACCTTTATTCCTATGATTGGCTTGCACACTGGGAGAAGGAAGCTGGAGAGGCAGAAGAACCTGCAGAAGCACTACCATCTGAAGACTCTGACTTTCATTTCGGAGCAATGATAAGGGACAAAAAGTCACCAAACAAAGCAACACAAATTAAACACTTGTGCCATGCGCAACCAAACTATTTATCCAACTCCCCCACTCATACGCTGTGTACTTCTACTGTGCGAAACCAAACTAGTTCGCCAACTCCCTCATTCATAGACTGCGTACTTCCGCTGCGCGCAACCAAACTAGTTCGGCAACTCCCTCACTTATACACCACGTACTTTCACTGCATGCAACCAAACTAGCTTGCCAACTTCCTCACTCAAACACCGATCACTTTCGCCACATCAAGGTTTAGTTTTGCCTTTTTATATTAGTTTTTTTTTCTATATTTTTTCTGACCTTACTTGGAAATTTAGTTTAGTTTTAGTTTTCCTTCATCATGTATTTTTAGTTTTACTTTAGTTTTTATTTCACAAAGACATTTCTATTTTATTTTTATATATATTAGTTTCAGTTTTAGTTTTAGTAATTATGGCATGGAGCGCCTATGGAGTTAGTTTTGTGTCACAATCAGACAGAACTGTACACTTAACAGATTTGGATATGAGTTTAAGGTTAGTGGAAACTTACTGCACTGCCTGGTTTACTATCTGGTTTTGTTTTTATCTGATAAAAACAAGCATAATCAAATGAATAATGAACAATTTTACACAATTTTATAATTTTTAAAATATTTTCTTATGAAAATCACAGGGGCTTAAGAAGAACAGGGCCCTTAGACTTGAATGAGTGTGCAGACCCCACCTAGCTGTATTGAGGGAAACAAAGAACAACAAGCATGTAGTGTCAAGGTTAGGGGCACTGAGTCTTGAATAGACCACCATAAAGGACAGAAAACTCATAATGAGCAGAGCAAGAGCAGGTAATAGGAGTATGGACAGGCATAAAACAACAGAGACAGCGTCTGAGATTAAGAACAACATATACATTATCTAAACCTGTTTATTCAGAGTAGGATTGCAGGAAATCTGGAGCCTACCACAGCAGGTTTGGATGCAAGGCAGGAAAAATCCCTGGTATGCAATATGTATGATAAGGCTGATGTTAAGAACAAAAAGAATATGATATTTCAACTATCTATTTTGAGAGAGAAAAGCATTGAAAAAGGGAGACAAATATTTTAAAATATAATTCTGCTAATGGATTACTTTCACAATATCAGGTATTTTGAGTTCTGAATATGAACTAAAAAAGATAAATTAATAAATTTGGAATAAATACAAAAACCCATTAGTATGTGTAGTTTTCCATCACTTGTCAGACTCCCTATCTTTGTATTGCTTTGTTGTTAAACGATGTTTTTAAAGCAAAAGTGATTGGTCAGCAACAATATGCTGATCTTGTATGATGACCTAGTCAGTCTCTCGATCAGTGCCATTTTATTTTCAAAAACTGGGAGTGGTCTCCCCTCGACTTTCTTGTATACTCAGATATGGGATGGATATTTGAGGAGTAAACCGCAAGACAATAATTATATTTTTATATTATGTACATTAAGGAACCATCAACAACAAATCCAATTAATAATATATTGAACAATTATTATAAAAGTAAAGTTAAATAAATCAGACTCTGCAGATGTATAAATAAAAAAAAAATCGAGTATGTGTTCAGGTAAAGTACCACTTCCGGGTGATGGATTTGGCCCAAAAGTTAATACAGATCTATAATTGTGGTGTAACAACCACATGCCGAATTTCATCCATCTATCTAGAATGCGTTTTTGAGTTATCGTGTTTACACACACAAACAGACACACACACACACGTGCGCGTGTACACACACAATTCCAAAAAACAGTATTGTTGGACACTGGTTAGTCTATAACATCAAGATTCATCAAAATATTAGGTCGAATTTTTTCATGATTACTATACTTTCTCTATACTTCGTATATGAGAAAGTAAAAATGATTTCTCCTGTGTGAAGTGGCAGGTGAATTGTTGTCAACAAAAAGCAGACACCTGAGAAATAAACTGAAACATTACTCACTCGTGATTTTTCTGTCCATATAGTAAATGTTTTGTTGACAGGTACATTTTGATTTCAGCCGTTTGAATTACATCTTGATATACAACAAGCACAAAGAAAGGCAGCACAAAAATCCCTTTCTATTTCTTACGCACCCGCACTCAGCATGCTCTGTCACTGCACGTGCTGTGTGAACAGCCGCCCTCCGTCACCAGCCGCCATTCACTAGATGAATATATGCGGGCGACTCATGGTGGATGACTTTCTGATTTAGAGTTAAAACATACAAAGGTTAAAGACTAACGGCAAGAATATTCATTCAAAAACGAAAACTAAAAATATTTTAGTAAATTATTATTTTATTTCAATTAGTCTTACCAGCTACCAGCTAACGGCATGAGCCAAAACACTCACATCTCAATTTTTTTAATTTTTTATAGGAGTGAGCGTTGTAAACTCGAGATGTCGTATGTCGAGACATTGTAACCTGAGGACCCCCTGTGTGTGTGTATATATATATATATATATATATATATATATATGCAAGTAAATGCAAACTGAATGGGAATCCACAGAAGCCATTAAAGAGGTTTAAGTTTGGCATTTCTATAGCCAAAGAAGTCAAAGATCCTAGAGGGCAGCAGTGATTTTATTTATTCATTATTTTTATTTTCTTTCTATTTATCCATCTCTTGTGTATTTTTCTTGCTCTTAAAAATGAAGTTCAGAACACAAATAACTTTTCCTATTACTCTGTATATGTTAGAGTAATGCTTCTATACACCTGTACACCCTCATTTGATGAGTAATATTTGAATTTTACAGCTTTATGAAATACTAAAGTGAGCAAGCTTTTTGTTTACAGCTGTCAGTAAGTTTGTTTTTTTAGTCATGATGGCTGCTTACAGCAGGTACATATCCAGGCCCCATCAGGACTTAATTAAATGACCCTTGGTTTGGCTACCATTTTGTGCCTTACCTTGAGAAGTCAGAATGTCAGTTGTAAATATTCAATACTATGACAAAAATCTTATGAGATTTTCAAATAAGGAAGCCAGAAGATTCAAGGCAAGATAGTTATACTCACTATTCACCAGAGAGTGTTGTTGTCTTGCATGTTGATTTGCACTTTCAAGTAAGAATTTGACTGTAGTCTGTACAGAGTGGTAATAATAGCCCAATAAACCTATATATACACCATTATTGATATCCATTGCTGCTTTGAATTTTTTGGATGTACAAATATGACAGAAGCATGGTTTCCCAGTTTCAATATTTATATGCAAACACATATTCTTGTACATTTATAAAATAACACTAATTTATTATGAATTTTCTCAGATATTATTTGCCATTTATTTTACAAATTAATGTTGTCCAAGATATTAGACAGACACAGAAACCAGGTACTTATTTGGGGTCCCTGAGGTAAAATCCCCATTAAATTTCCTGTTGCAGATTTACTGTATTTAATGTGTATCAGCAAACTACAGAATATTTGTAATGTCCTCCCACAAATCCTGTCCTGTAACAATGGGTGGACACAGTCAGGTTGGGGATACAGTAACATCTGGGTCATGCAGAAAGCATAAAGATATGCTGCCAAATTTAGTCACCAAACCACCCTGCAATTATTTAATTTACAGTAGGTCTCTGTAAGAGTGATCGAAAGGTTACACTCATAAAATTGTGTGTAAGTTAGTAACCTGCCTGTGATCCAATCATGAAAAAAACAACTGTAACATTTCCAGTGCTTGTCAGTCGGTTGATATGGGAAAGTTATTAGTTACAAAAGTCGTGTTATTATTGCCATATCACTCTAGTGTCTTGAGTTTAAAATCCTGCCTGTGTAGAGTAAGAACTTTCTTTCCATATCTGTGTAGGTTTTTCTCATGATATTTCAATTTTTGTCTCACATTCTCAAGATGTGAGTGCCAAGTTAATTGCCCAGAATTGGTTTTACTTTGTGTCCAATGCTACTGTAGCTTTCAGTAATCTTTAAAACTGAAGTAATTGGATTTAGAAATGGATACAATTATAAGAATGCTAACAAGTAAATTAAAACTAGGGAGTTCATGTGGCACATTTAAGTTTGTAGCAGATCGTTCCAGAATTAATTTACAGTACTATTCTTCTTTTTCCATACTATTTAGTTCTTCTTGCTAGACATTGGGCTATCCTCTAAAATGTTCCTTCCAGTGTACCACCTTCCTCTTTGTAAAGTTTCCTTTCCAGTATTTCTTTATTTTAAACATCCTTTTGTCTGGCTTCTAGCCATGTATGGCAGTTTTAGTACTGAACCTCTACGTTAAACCTTGCTAGCTAGCTTACATATGACCCTTCCCTACAGACTATCATTAGCCTATAAGACATCTGAAAGGCATCAGTTAGAGTCCTGAATCAGACCAAATGTGACCTCACAGTGACTTGAGGAAATCTGCATCTATGAAACTCGTAACTTTTGAAGCTGCCAACAGCCTTGCCCTATAATACCTGTCTGTGTGATCTTCTATGTAATGCTGCTGGCATATTCCCTTGAACCCAGGACATCGATAGTCATGAAACTGAGATGGACTGGGCAATGAGGACACACACACAGCAAGGGATGGTGTAAACATGCTTAGTGCTTTTATTTTCAATAAACAAGCATCCACCAAAACAAAGTGGGTTGCAGATCTTCCATGAATAAATACTCAATAGTAAAAACAGTGTTCTGTTAGAAAGTTAAAATCAGCAATAGAAAAGTCAATAGATAAACCATTAAATTGAGAATAAAAATCAGAAGCCAGAATTGCCTTTAAGATCCTTGCCCAGTGCTCTCTCTCACTCACTCTAGCTCGCCCCATCCCCCCTTCACAGGTATACTCAACAGGGCCAAGACCCTGACAAAAACAGTCCTGATCCTACATCCTTGTCCCAGCTAGTGTTCCTTGGCATCTACCAGGACATACTGAGTGAGCCTGGCTCCATCTTCTCTCTGCCGTGGCAACCACTGATCCTTAAGAGCCTCCCTTTGACTCCTTTCCTAGCCACCATTCCCTTGACAACTACCAGGACACACTTAGTCCAGCTCCATCATTCCTATCACCTTTGCATCTGTGGGATCACTAGGAACTTCAATCCCTCTTTTTATTACAGTAACAATCTGGTGCACCCTTAGAGCATCTCATGTGCAACTCCACCGCAAGGTTTCCCCTGACCGCTTCGCCACTTTCCCTCTATACTGGCTCCCCACGGATTCTGCTCTCTCTCTCTTGTCTTTTCTTCTCAGAACATCCTTGTTTTTTTTTGTTCGCCCTTATTTTGAACTCACACATTGATATCTCTCTCTCTTGGCCTTCTTTAATCTCCTGAGGGTGCGGCATACTAACTTTAGTCCACAGATTTCTAATGTGGAGTAGCTGATCTATTCAAGCAATCAGCTTACCTCTCCACTGAGCACCCTGCAGCAGTCCAGCTCCTCAGCCGCACCCCCACCCACAGATCCTAATTTGCACTGCTTTTATTTTAAAACCTGCACACTGCCACTGACCCTTAACATGCATCACCACATCCTTGTGCTGGTTGTCTAGTTGCACTTAAGCCTGGCCTAACTACTCTTAGTGAACATTCATATAAATTGTGGTTCCTGCTCAGCTGAGATTATTATTGTACTTTTATTTTTAAAATAAAGTTCTGCTTTATTCTTGCTTTGTAGAACTTTCTATTTAACTGAAGTCTACTAAAGTATTAAACTTTTGAGTGTCCTACTTAGAGTACTGTGCTAAAACAGGTTCTGTTTCTGCTATTGATGTCAAGTTGTATTCCCTTCTTTTTCAAATGTTCACTTTCTTTATTCTCTCAATCTATTTTCCTAACCCACCTATCTAAGGCAGAGCCATAGGGAAGTTGGAGCCTATCCCAGCAAGCATCAGGCCCAAGGTAGGAACATCACCTTGAAAGGGTGCCAGTGCATCACACGGTGAACGTACATAAACACACACACACACACCCAGGCACTAATTTAACAACACCAATCCACTTAACCTGTTTGTCTTTCAACTTTGGGAGGAAGCTGGTGCACCCAGAGAAAACCCATATGGACACAGCGAGGCTCCACACAAGAAGCACCTCTGATGTGAAACCTGGACTCTTTGTTGTGAGACAGCAGCACTACCATTGCACCACCGTAGAACATGTTCTTTATTCTCATTACAGTATATTTAAATTTCAGAAACCCATCAAGGAAGATTATTTTTAGGCTACATAACACACTTGTTATGCCTCAATTGAAATATTATGTGTACTTTTGGTCTCCAAATTTCAAAAAAGATGTAACAGGATTAGAGAGAGAGTCCAGAGAAGCACAACTAGACTTATTACAAGGTCACAGAGGAAGCCATATGAAACTGAAACTTTTCAGTTGTAGTAAGCAGTTTTTCTGTTACTTTAGTGCATAATTCTGATTTTTAATTACAGACGTGGACAAATTTGTTGGTACCCCTCCACGAAAAAAGAAGAACCCACAATTGTCTCTGAAATAACCTGAAACTGACAAAAGTAACTATCACTTAACATTGTTTAGTCTGTATTTAACAAAAATCAGACTTTACTTTAGAATTTTTATTCAACAGAATATTTAAAATAATAACACAAATGAAAACGATATGGACAAAAATGATGAGACCCATAATCTAATATTTATTTGCACAACCTTTGGAGGCAATCACTGCTATTAGTGATTCCTGTAGCTCTCAATGAAACTTCTTCACCTGTCAACAGGTAGTTTGACCCACTTCTCCTGAACAAACTTCTCCAGCTGTGTCAGGTTTCATGGGTGCCTTCTCCAGACTGCATATTTTAGTTCTTTCTGTAGATGTTTGATAGGATTCAAATCGGGGCTCATCGATTGTCACTTCAGAATAGACCACTTTTTTGTTCTTAGTCATTCTTGGGTGCTTTTAGGTGCATGCTCTGAGTCATTATCCTGTTGGAGGATCCATGACCTGTGACTGAGGGCTGATGTGACTTGCCAAAACGCTCCTATTTTGTCTCATATATCCAATGTACATTCTCCCAGAGGCATTGTTGCTTGCCAATATGCATTTTAGCAAATTCCAGTCTGGCTTTTTTATGTTTTCTTTCAACAGTGCTGGGTCCTCCTGGATCTCCTTGAATTGAGCCCACTATCACTCAAAAGCAACAGATGGTACAATCAGACACTGATAGACCTTGACCTCGGAGTTTAGCTTGTATCTCTTTGGAAATTGTCCTTGGCTTTTTGTCTACCATTCTTACTATTCTGCCCATTTTGGGGTCAATTTTCCTTTTGCGGACACATACAGGGAGGTTGGCTACAGTCCCATGGACCTTAAACTTCTTAATAATAATTGAAACTGTTGTCACTGGAACATCAAGCTGCTTGGAGATGGTCTTATAGTCTTTGCCTTTAACATGCTTGCCTATAATTTTCTTTCTAATCTCCTCAGACAACTCTTTTTCTGGTCTGTTTCAGTTTGGGATACACGGTGATACCAAACAGCAGAGTGACTACTTTTCTCTATTTAAGTAGGCTGAATGACTGATTGCACAATTGGACACATGTATGATACTAATTAAAAAAAAACAGCTACTTTGAAAATTCAATCTAATCTACCTATTTACTCTATGATATTTTCTAGGGGTACCAATAAATGTGTCCAGCTCATTTTAGAATACCTTTGTAGAAGAAGAATTTTCACACTTGCTTTGCTTTACTAGATGACATATCAAAGGCGTGGGACAACTGCTTTTTATTTAATCACATACAGCATTTTTCAATGAGCTGCAAGGGTACCAACAAATTTGTCCACATCTTGCATATGTTATGTCTTTATTTATTAATAATGTCGTTTTGTTCACAGCATTGCAATGACAAATCAATCTTTTATCAGCGACACCATTTTGAGTAGTTGTTGATAATTGGATGTGTTACTAGTCATGTGGTCAGCTAGTTCCATAATCCTATGATTGCATCACAAAATTCCTATATAAGATGATAGTGCTATTTAATGGCCTCCAGGTTCTTCACAATTAACATGTATCTGCTTTTAATAAATATCAAATATCTACTGTGAATTTTTGAGTGGTTCTAATTTAGTTAGGGAAAGAACATTTACAGTATTTACATTATGACCTTTGCTTTGTTACATTGACTTTTGACACTTTTTTTTATGGAGGTATTATTAGTTTTCCTAGTTACATCTTTTTAGATCTGTTTAGTGATTCTCCATTGGGTTTTCTCTTGAAAGCTCTGCTCTGCTCCTGGTCCTTACTGTCCTTCAGTTTTCAGATTAGACAGTTTCATCCTGCCCACAAGAGGAGGCTTAATAGAAACGTCTAAATCTATCACAGAAATTAGTATGGTGGATGCCAGCTGTTACTTTGAAATCAGTTCTTCATTTACAACATGGGAACACAGATGGAAGCTGGTTTACATTCATTTTCTATAATTATATTTTTTAATAACACAGATAACCATAGATATACTAAATAAGTTACCAAGTAGTTTAGTAGATTGTGGTATTTTGGAGACTTGTCAAAGAAGGTCTAATCTTGATTTGCTGCTTGAATGCACCTTGTGGTGGTGCACATTCTCAATGAAGTTGTACATACAAAAGACTGATGACCAAGTTACGTGGTCTAGTTGTTTTTGGTGTACTTTCACCAAAAGTTTCTTCTAAGTAAATTCAAGTGTCTGCAGTAAACTGCTGCCCTGGCCAGAATAGGGTTCTGCCTTGTGCCAGTAGTACACGGATGGATACATACATACTCTTTGAACCTTGAACTGGATAAGTGGGTTGGAAAGTTCTTGTTGTGTGTTTTTGCAATGTAGTTTTTAATAAATTGTTAGATTTAAGGTGCCATGGGCACACAGTATTTTTTATTCCAGATTCCCTTGGCTCCCTCCATATCTCAAAGATATATGTGCTGAAGATGGTCCCGCGAAACTGGCCCAGTTTCCATGAGTGTGTCCTTTAATGGAGTGCTACCCTGTCCAGGACTGGTTTCTACCTTTGAGTTAATAAGCCATCCACTGCCCTACCTTTAAATAAGAGGGCTCAAACAATTGATTTACATTAATTGAAAAAATTTGGTTTGTTTTAATGGAGTTATCAGAATAGGCCTAGTAAAAATGGGAGTCATTTTTCAGGACTTCAGATGTGCATATAGTATGTCTATGCAGTGTATGCAGGCAATTTAGCATTCACATTGCATGTCTGACTTGGAAGGGGCCGTCAAGAGGAAGAGATCATGATTGCTTTTTTCCTCATGCTTCAGTAGCCCTAGAAGTGACCCCATTAGGCTGTATCGAAATGTCAAAGATATTAATATAGAGTAAAATAAAAAAAGCACCCCATGATAAACAATCAGGCCAGAAAATTAAAACTGTTCACCTCTGATCTAAACACTTGGGTAGAAATTTTAATATGTTTTCTGTTTGACATTAAGCTTGTCACTTTGGATTATGAAAGATAAGACCTTGTTAAAATATCTCCTGTGCAGAGAGTCCTGGTTCAAATTTGCACTCTGCTGCTGGATACATTTAATTAAATCAAACAAACAGGCAGGGGGGTAAACAGGCCTTCCAAGACCACATAGACCTTATGTCCCCAGAGACGTCTTCACATTAATATTCTTGAAATGTTCTTCCAGTTGTTTGCTGTAATCTATAGGCACAACACTGCTGAGTATATTCAAAAACTCTATATCAGGCTGCACATGTTTTCTCAGCTTTCCGAAGAAAGAAAAAAAAATCCTCTTTAAACTGAAACGATAAACATAATCAACAGAAGTGTGGTGACACCAACAAAAAATGGTTAAACAATGTGTTAAAAAAAGAAAATAAATCAAAGAGCTAAAAGAGCTCTTTCAATATCCGTAACTACTAAGCTTGCCAAGACGCCTACATTTTTCAGGATTAAACACATTTTTGGACAAAGGCCCAATTTTCATTTCTCAGCCTGGTCAGGGTAATAAATCTGTGTGTATTTTGTTTGTGTGTCTAAAATAGCCAAGATCAGGGAAGATCAAACCGAGAAATCTGTACCACATTAGGACAATGGCTTTAAGGACTTGCTATCATGTGCCTATTAGTCATTTATTGTTATGCAACATATTGTTTAGGACACGTTAAATAACTGTAACTAACAGATGTGCATAGGGATCATCTCTGCTTAAGCGCTCATTGGTACTTGGAAAGTCTTATTAAGTTCAAACAATGCATAAAGGTCTTATTACAAAGCAGTAACTGATTAAATTCAAGTAGGTGGCTATAACTCTCAAGTGTTCCTGAGAAATCTATCAATCCATTCATTTTACTTACTCTATTATTGAGTTGTGGGTGGAAGGGCCTGTACTGGCTAGCTCTCAGTACTAGGCTGGAATCAATATGAGATTAGTGACCAGTTCAATGTGGGGCACACACTAAAAGTCATTCGGACTGGGCCAATTAGTCTAACACAAATGTCTTTAGTATGCGGATGGAAAGGCTAGGTACATGAAAGAAAAAAGAAGAACGATGAAGCTCCACAAAGATAGTGACCAGGGTTCTGATTTATAAAAGTCTGCATGGATTTGAGTATAAAAGTATGTATACGCCAATAAACAAGAAAATGAAAAAAACCTGGTGTATACTTTATAAATCACAATCATCTTGTAAATTTGCGTACATGACCATACCTCAAACCTAGCCCGATTGCCAAGATGAAACATCCTTATATGGATTATGCTTTTAGGCCTTGTACAGGTATATCACAATGCTGCAGACCTTCATTGGCTGGTAGAGCAGCCTTCCACCTGATGCATACACACATTACCCCCTGCATTTGAGAACTCTTATGCTGCATTTTACACGGCATTGTAGAAACTCTCCTCTGTGTATTGGGACCTAGGAATGGCATAAGGAGCCATTGTCAGAGTTGGTAGCCACTTTCAACTGGTAGATGTAATAACATGATTGCTACTACAATGAATAGCATAGAACATATGAAACACTTCATTCAGTTTTTGTTCAATCAGTTACCTTACCAATAAGCCAGCCATCACATACAGCACCTTCAGTAAGTCATCTGATATCAATGCTGCTTTGCCTCATTGGTTGAACCAGGCCACGGTGCCATAATGTGTATCAGTCTCATCGTAGCATAACAGAGGACTTGTGCGTTAATAAAATGTAACTGCTTACACTTAACAAAAGCAGTTTCATTCTTGTAAGGTGCCCCTATTGCAATATGAATGCTGTCAAATGACCCGATTACATTAGGTAAACCAGATACTGCTGCAAATTTCCTTGTTATGTTGGCCTGTACAACTAAACCATACAAAAGCAGAATGTAGAACCTCGTCAGTCATTTATGGCTTTCATCACAGCAGGCATGATAGAGGTGAAGCTTGGATGAGATATTCCTGACCTGCCGGCGAGTTCCCTCATGGGATGTGCCTCATCCTAAAAAGCCAACCATTGATAACACCTGAATATCAACAGGTAGAGCCTGATTTTGAGCAGTCTGTAATTTTAATGCCAGGTCCAACACAACACATAGTTCCAAGAGAATGGTTGTTTTTTGAAAGTCCATATTGCCTCATAAGCCAGTCATCATCATGGACAAAAAATTGTGAAAGCTAGTTCCCTTCGTTTATGACCATTTGCATAGTCTTCAAGCAGTGCCAGGTAAGCCATGTTGTGCCAAACCATTAGGATATAAATAGGCATAAGTTTTAGAACATTCCTTACACAGAGAGTGAATCATACCTGTGTTTTTTTTACTGCGCTTTCATTTGTAATCCATGGAAGTGACAACAGGTAGCTGATATAAACTGACAAAATAATAAAAAGTTGTCTCTGGAAAGAGAGATAAAATAATGTCTGCACATCATAGTCATCACTTTTGAGGTTTAATATGCTTGCTGTGTCAATGCACATTAGAATAACAGTTTGGTGATACTTTTTACTGTACACATGAGCCGGCATGTAGAGGGTTTGGCTGCATTTCCTCACTTGATCAAGGGTGTTGAAATTTGAAGTTTTTCCAAAATATTGTGTACAGATTCATCAAGGTTGCTATAAATGTGGAATCTTTCCCAACAAGTTTTCTTTTATAAATGCCTACTTTTGCGTGGAAAGCTGCATAAGCACATTTTGAGCCTCTTTTTGTGTGTACACATCTTTTAGAAATTTGACCCTAGGCCAGCAAATATATCAATTACTGTATGTGTTTAAAGTTTTTGAATGAAATGAAAAATTCTATAGCCTGAGTGATCTCTGATATTGAAACTATATTTTATATATTAGGCATACACTGGATAGAGGTGCAAGAAGTTGTTGTAGTTATATTGTGTCACAAACTCCACAAAGAGCCATAGCAAGGTTTGGGGCAGCCACCCGTATATTAATTTCCTGGCTGCAAAAGTTGCAAAAATAAATGACAGCACTGATGTGCACAAACTGGAGTCCAAAACAGAACTGAGGGAATAGGGGAAAGGTGGAGGCTTTAAAAGGTCAGGATAGGAAGTGACGTCAAAGGGGCCGGGACCGGAAGGGTCTTCAGCCATAGGCTCGAGCCCAGATGTGACATCAAGGGGGCCAGAGTGGGCAAGGTCTTCCTCTATAGATCTGGACCCGGAAGTGACGTCAACAGGGCCAAGTGGAACTTCCTATGAATGGTCTGTAGGAAAGCGAGAAAAAGAGTCAGTGCATTCTGCCACATCCCGGTCGGATTCGGAATTGCCTTTACTCAAGCCCTTTAGCTGCCTCCCATGCGCACATGTGTGACAATTGTCATATGAAAAATTTGGAGACTGACAAAGATTTTGCAAAACACTAGTCTAATGTGAAGTTGTTATAAAGAAGAGAAGGGTAACTCAAGGTGCTTCCCCCCCACCTGTACCATGCCATTCAAGTTCAGTGATGCAGTGAAGTGAGTTGGCCCTTTCAGTCATCTTCTCAATTTGTTCTCTCTCTAGATTCTTTCTTAGATACCTTCTGGGTCACTTGATACAACAGTACAAAGCTTGGGGACTCAATTTTAAGGAATGAAGATGAGACATGACTTCAGAGAGAACTAACACACAATTGAGACTTAAGGACAGTGCATCCGTCCTCTCAAATATTTACCCATGTAAGTCTTGATAATTCTTCTTATGAGGATATATTTTATATGGGTGGTGCAGTGGTTTGTGCCTTTGTGTTACAGCCTGACAGTTCTGGGTTCAAATTCCTGTCTGGTTCCTGTCAGGTCTGTCCTTGCCAGGTTAGTTTGGTTGGTCCTGTATGAGTAAATTCATTCTTGATTGAACAGTTCCAGGGTTGATTTCTCTTGTAGGAATAGTCTCTGACATGACTGATCTAACTGGTGTCAGAAAATGGTGGATAGATGAATGTACAGTGCATCCGGAAAGTACTCACAGCGCATCACTTTTTCCACATTTTGTTATGTTACAGCCTTATTCCAAAATGGATTAAATTCATTTTTTTCCTCAGAATTCTGCACACAACACCCCATAATGATAACGTGAAAAAGTTTACTTTAGGTTTTTGCAAATTTATTAAAAATAAAAAAACTGAGAAATCACATGTACATAAGTATTCACAGCCTTTGCTCAATACTTTGTCGATGCACCTTTGGCAGCAATTACAGCCTCAAGTCTTTTTTAATATGATGCCACAAGCTTGGCACACCTATCCTTGGCCTGTTTTGCCCATTCCTCTTTGCAGCACCTCTCATGCTCCATCAGGTTGGATGGGAAGCGTTGGTGCACAGCCATTTTAAGATCTCTCCAGAGATGTTCAATCGGATTCAAGTCTGGGCTCTGGCTGGGCCACTCAAGGACATTCACAGAGTTGTCCTGAAGCCACTCCTTTGATATCTTGGCTGTGTGCTTAGGGTCGTTGTCCTGCTGAAAGATGAACCGTCACCCCAGTCTGCAGTCAAGAGTGCTCTGGAGCAGGTTTTCATCCAGGATGTCTCTGTACATTGCTGCAGTCATCTTTCCCTTTATCCTGACTAGTCTCCCAGTTCCTGCCGCTGAAAAACATCCCCACAGCATAATGCTGCCACCACCATGCTTCACTGTAGGGATGGCATTGGCCTGGTGATGAGCGGTGCCTGGTTTCCTCCAAACGTGACGCCTGGCATTCACACCAAAGAGTTCAACATTTGTCTCATCAGACCAGAGAATATTCTTTCTCATGGTCTGAGAGTCCTTCAGGTGCCTTTTGGCAAACTCCAGGCGGGCTGCCATGTGCCTTTTACTAAGGAGTGGCTTCCATCTGGCCACTCTACCATACAGGTCTGATTGGTGGATTGCTGCAGAAATGGTTGTCCTTCTGGAAGGTTCTCCTCTCTCCACAGAGGGTCTCTGCAGCTCTGACAGAGTGACCGTCGGGTTCTTGGTCACCTCCCTGAGTAAGGCCCTTCTCCCCCGATCGCTCAGTTTAGATGGCCGGCCAGCTCTAGGAAGAGTCCTGGTGGTTTCGAACTTCTTCCACATACGGATGATGAAGGCCACTGTACTCATTGGGACCTGCAAAGCAGCAGAAATTTTTCTGTAACCTTCCCCAGATTTGTGCCTCGAGACAATCCTGTTTCGGAGGTCTACAGACAATTCCTTTGACTTCATGCTTGGTTTGTGCTCTGACATGAACTGTCAACTGTGGGACCTTATATAGACAGGTGTGTGCCTTTCCAAATCATGTCCAATCAACTGAATTTACCACAGGTGGACTCCAATTAAGTCGCAGAAACATCTCAAGGATGATCAGGGGAAACAGGATGCACCTGAGCTCAATTTTGAGCTTCATGGCAAAGGCTGTGAATACTTATGTACATGTGCTTTCTCAATTTTTGTATTTTTAATAAATTTGCAAAAACCTCAAGTAAATTTTTTTCACGTTGTCATTATGGGGTGTTGTGTGTAGAATTCTGAGGAAAAAATGAATTTAATCCATTTTGGAATAAGGTTGTAACATAACAAAATGTGGGAAAAGTGATGCGCTGTGAATACTTTCTGGATGCACTGTACATAATGTTAATTTGAAATATAAAATCTGCCTGACACTCTTTTCAACACTTGCCAAGCAAATCAAATTAATCACTCATTGGCGTGTGATCTTTGACAACAAACTTGCCACCATCCTCTAGCCATAGTTGTTTTTCTTATCTGGCCCACTTAGCTCACATTAAAGACACCATTACCTTAAATTAGAGTTTAGCAAACAGTTTTGGAATATTGTTAGACAAACTGCTTCTGGAATCCAGTCACAGCAGGAATTTGGTTGTACAATATGTATAACTCAAGAAATATATTTATCCAACCATTTTTCTTAATCAATGCATGGTTGCAGGGAGTTGAAGCCTATCCTAGCAGCATTGGGTGCAAAGCAGTACCCAGCCCTGTGTGTGGTGCAGGTTCATGTCAAATTGTGTCTACTAGGCCAACGTTGAGTTACCCATGAACCAGATGTGACCTTTGGGATGTGAAAACTCCCGGAAAACGATAACCTTGTGCAGAATTGAACCCGAGTCATGGCACATAATTAGGGGTCAATTTATGATAAATTTGTTTAACCAAATTTTTCCTATGTGTACGTTTAAATTTGTGTAAAGGTTTACCACCTGTAACTGATGAGTATGGTGGACTATGTGTTCCTTATTCATTCATTAAACATTCCATTCTCTGCACCCACCTTTTCTTCATAGGCTTGTGTAGAACAAGTCACTCACTTTTTTCTGGCTCTTATCACAACATGTAGGCTCAGAGTGGTGCTTAG
Source organism: Erpetoichthys calabaricus (assembly GCF_900747795.2). Taxonomy (NCBI): domain Eukaryota; kingdom Metazoa; phylum Chordata; class Cladistia; order Polypteriformes; family Polypteridae; genus Erpetoichthys; species Erpetoichthys calabaricus. Next base: position 111,266,367 of record NC_041397.2, read on the forward strand.
TTATTTGTTCAGCATTTGACCAGATCCTTTGTCATGTCAGATTCATGTGGAGCAACACCTGAAACATTATGTACTTTTGTTGTTTTGCTTCTGATCAACTCAACCATAATGTCTGGCCCAGTACATTTTTTGGATGCCACAAAGACAGACAGCTAGGCATGCTTTTGCAAACATGCATATGCAGTACAGAGTAGGTCTTGTATAAGGTTAAACTAACAATGCCTACAATTCCCTTTTTTCATGAATTGCATCATGCATAAAAATGAATGTTGCCCACCTTTACTACAAGTGAAATCAAAGCTGATACTCACAGCATGATTACAACTGTCAAGTTTTAAATGCTAAAAATAAATTTTTGATCTATGTGTTGTTTTGAAAACTCTAAAGAAGAAAACATAGGAGTGACTCAATTTTTTTTCAATTCTTTCTAACACTTATTATCTCTCTTAAATATATGAGACACTGGTGATCTTTAGTAGAAAGCTTTCTCACAGTCACAAAGCCTATTACTCAAATTGTGGTGTGCACTTGTCACCATCTGAGTGGAACTGGCATGTCATTTCTTCATCTGTCAGTTATGTTCTCCAGTTATTTGTTTTTCTCCTACATCTCAAAGACATGCACATTAAGTCAAAAAAATATTCCACCCAGAAATGATAATTTATTAATATGCCCCTTACCCCAAGTACTTTGTTGCAGTGGCAATGAAAAAGTTTTAATTTTACATGTTCATGCAGAATGGAAAGGTAAAAGGTTTATCACACAATAGAAGCCAATAGTGGCCAATGCTTTACAAAGGCACACAATATGCAAAAAAGAGAAAAAAAAACTCATGTTAGCTAATGTTGCATAATCCAATTGTCATTTATCCAGTCATATGCTCAAAATGTGCCAGATGCAGTAGTGTTAAATAGTTACTTCCAGAATAATCAGTGCACATCATAAACAGGAAATGAAAGCCTCTTGGGAATGACTTTTTGAATTGAAGACCAGGCTTGTGACCAGTGAATGGGGGGAGAGGCAGGTCTTCTATAAAGTACATGAGATAAGTAAAAAATATAATTTTTGCGTGGAGTATTCCTTATATTAGGGATTCTGAATTGATCCTGTGTGTATTTTCACATGGTTGGGCCCTTCGATGGACAGCCACTCTGTCCAGGGTTAGTTCCTACATAGTGCTCAACCTCTCCATCCATCCATCCATTCTCCAACCCGCTGAATCCGAACACAGGGTCACGGGGGTCTGCTGGAGCCAATCCCAGCCAACACAGGGCACAAGGCAGGAAGCAATCCCAGGCAGGGTGCCAACCCACCGCAGGACTGCTCAACCTCTCATGATCCTTAATTAGATTCAGTGGCTCTTAAGATATTAAAATTATATTATGCGTATACAGCTTGGTGGCCCACACTCACTGTAAGTATTCCTTAATTTCTGCTCACGTATTCATTCTGCACGTTCAGACCTAAAGACCCAGGTAGTTTTTTCGCTAAGAATTTTATAATAACTTACATTAACAAATGCTATATAAAAGTTAAGAGGTTATTAGTTCAGATAGTTATTAATGTAATTAAGTGATAATTCTTACATAGTAAACACTTTACAATAACTTTCATCAATAAGTCATTAACAAATATTAAATAATACTTCTTTATATCTTTGCTAATTCTTTATTCAACAGCTGAACATTTTTGCAGCACATAATTTAAATTTGAAACTATTATTCTAATGTAAGTTTTGTAAAGGTGTATTAGTGAAAGTAGCAACGTTTTCATAAAGTGTGGCTGAATATTCCACTCTTCTGTCAGTGAAGCTGCCTTTTTCTATGCTGTCCTCAGTTGCTGTTTATCCATCTTGCATATGTGCACTGTTCAGTTAATCTTAAGTTGTTATGTTAATTGATATGATAACACACAAAAGACTGATTTAATTTGTATGAAAATAAACTCAATTTACCATGCGCTGCACATATTTTAAGAGGATCCTGTACTCAGACCTCCTTGTCCTAATCCACCCAGCCATGGGACCTGCAAATGATTTAAAGTTCTTGAAACTCATTAAGCCGGTTACAAGACGATGCCATTACTAATCCCACGGTCCAACAAATTAGATTCTTCCCTCTTTTATATTCATCATCTTTAGCATAGGAATATCCCATTTCTAACTCAGATGAGGCAAGTTTACTCCCTAACTCTCAGAAGACATGCAGCAAAATTTCCAAAATTAATGTAAAATAAGGTGTAGGCCCTTGCTTCAATTTGTGAGTGTAATTATAACTGAAAAACATTTAAGTCTATCTCTATTTTGACATTATTCCTAGTGTAGACTGTGCAATGCAGAATGAAAATTATGACATTTTACAACAGGAGTATGGTAACCTACTGTAAAGCTTTCACTTCAAAGACCAGCTCCAGGGTCATGAGTAAGAGCATCACCAGTCCTTGAGATTTAGTCTTCTATTCGTGGTGACATGGCATTAACAAAGACATGTCCCTGTCACCTCCTGCAGCTGAAAGTTGACCAAAAGTACTCAATCATAGTATGCAGGAGAGAGGATTGTTCATAAGTTGCAGTCATTCTCTCCTTTGTTGCTATCTCCAGTGAGATAACTGAGCTTGCCTTCTTAATGAAATAGTTGATTCGGTGGGCCTCTCTCGTGATGTTACCAGCCCAGCACACCTCCACATAAAAAATTGCACTGGCCATTACAGAGTTATAGAAGATGTGAAGGATGTCATTTTTCAGATTAACAGAATGCAGTCTCCTAAGGAAAATGAGTCTGCTCTGCCCTTTCTTACATAGTTCCTCTGTATTATGAGACCAGTCCAACCTGCCACTAATGTGGACCACCAAGTCCTTGTATGAATGGACCACCTCAGCAACTACTCCCTATAAATAGTGACCACACACAGAGGCTCTTTGGTGAGGTGAAAGTCAATAACCAGTTCCTTGATTTTGCTGGTATTAAGTTGCAGACCATTCTTTCTCCACCAAGAAATGAAGTTCTCCATCTGACTCCTATACTCTTTCTCATCCCCCTCTCATTTGAGAATTTCTGCAGGTGGGAAAATTCGATAGTGTTATATTTATAGTCCGAGGTATACAGGGTGAAAAAGAGACAGGGATGTTCCTTGTGATGCACCAGTAATGCCACATCCATATCAAATACAGTACCTGTAACACTTCAGCCTTGATGAGTTGGGCATGGTGATGTTTTCTTCTGCCTCTGTTATACTCGGCTGTTAGTGTCTGCTACATTACAGAAGTTTTTTCAGCCTTTGTCACATCCTTTCATCAAGCACAAGGATGCAATTAGATGGAGCGGTCATGGCCCAATACTTAGAAAATCGGTTTTATTGTTGAGCAGGAAAATTAAGCAGGGTTTGCATTTTTAATACTCTGATGGCAGTGCATTCTACATTATAAATAAGTTAAAGCTTTAATCATATCCATTCTCCCTCGAAATTACACACTCACTTGATATATCAGTGCTGGCATACCTGCTTTAAGCAGCATTTTTTACACATACTGTACCACTGACTGAGTAGAAACAATAGGCCACCAATAAACTGCTAATTTAGGGTGTTTTCATATGTTTTTGTATTCAAAACTTATCACAAAAGAAATATAATTGGATAAGTGCTGTATGTTTTCCACAATATGTTTCCATACCTTAGGCAGAGGTCTAGTAAAATCTTATTAACTCCTCCATCTTGTATTTGACTCTGTGTAGTCTGACTCTCTGTAATTAATCACATTTTTAATGTGGGTTGATGAGCATAAAAAAGCACAATGCATCAGTAATCAGTGGGGCCAAACCACCGCCGCGCCTTGTTACGCAGGCTCCCCAGGGTGTATTTGCTCAAGCCTTCCTTGCTTTTACTGCTTAACCCAACAATGCTCCATGATTGCCCGCAGTTAAGATGCCAGTGGATTGCTGACAAGAGTTCATGTGGAAGCTGCGAGTTTCCTTGACAGCCATCAGCTGGCGTGAGTGCTAGAGTGTCTGCTGCAAGCAGACAGGTCAAGGTCAACTCACATCATAATATACTTGGAGTATTTGTTTTTTTTAACTCCTGATGGACCGGCTAACATATTTCTTAAATGCAAATTCCTTTAGCTTGATGAATGTAAGTGAATTAGGAGATCAAATACATTTTCTTTTCTTATTTTTTTAACTTATTTCTTATGAAAGTATTTTGGACAACATACATTTGATCCTGGAAAAAAAGCTTTTTATGTGGAGGTTGTATCAATTACCCATATTCATGTTTCCTCCACAGTTTTGAAGAATGCCACCAGGCTGATTGGGGGTTGCAAAAATGTGCACATAAATTCTGAAAACCATTCAACTCCCTCAAGTCTTTTATCACAATTTTCTTAACGGACAGTTTCATGAATACCGAACACATTCAGAAATGTGAGGCACTCTGAGTTTAGACAAATATCAAGGTGGCAAAAAATAAATATTAGTCAAAAATCAAAAGGGGTGGATAAACACATGGTGGTATAAAGTAAACAAACAACCAAACAGAAACAACAGAAATTAAACAGTGCAGCAGCACCTTTAGGTCTGATTGAACGTGTCTTGAAACCCACTGTTTTAGTTCATACACTTGACTGCAACAGCAGTACTACTTAAAGCATTTACTTTTTTACCTCCCATTTCTTTCTCTTCAGACCCTGGCCAGCTTTGTTGTATCCTGTCTACTCCACTCTTCTTCTAAATTTGTAAGTAATAAGACCCTGAATTGAAGACATCTGTAAACCCCATTCCAGGTTCACATCTGAGGTCATAGGTAGCCTCCAGTTTGCTCCAGTGATGAAAGGTTTGAGCTCCTTTTAGTGACCCCTGGTATCCCTGCATCCTTGAGGCTCCTGTTGCCATTAAAGGGTAAGGTCTCCTTGCTCCATGCTGCCTGCTCCATTTGTGGGGCATTATGACCCTATACATTCACCTCAGTCTCTCTTTATTTAGAGGACCAAGCATCAATGTTTGCTGTATGTAGCTGTTGTGGTTTTGCCAGGGTTTTCCCTGGCTTTAGTCTTTTTAATCCTTTTCTGTTCTTTTTGCTGTTTTCTGTGTTTTATTTTGACACATTTATTAATAAAAGTGGTTTTATTATTTTCTTTATTTTTATGTGCACTCATGTTTCAGTTTTTCAATTATTTAGTTTTTTTTTTCACTTTAATACTTATTATTTAATCGATTATCTGCCTTATGCTTTTTATGTGGAAATTAAGGGGACGGGGCCCCTGACACTGCAGAAGGAACCACCATAAGTTTTGATAAAGTTCTGAGACATTATCTTTTGTGCTCTTGTTGTTCAGCTCATATTTCTTGGATTTAATGATTTTTGACTGTTTGTATTTTGGCTTTGTAAATTCTTTTTGGAGTTTCAGGTTTATGAATATTCTACACTGTCTTTGGTTGATGATTTGTGTCTTTTGGATTGTTTCCTATTTGTTTTGGATTGCCTCTTAAAGAAAATATTTTGTAAATCCTTTTCACTTTTTTGTTATTTCACTCTTGCTTTGTTTTTTGAATACATTTTATTAATAAAACATGTTTTTGTTCTTTTGAGCCAGGGGCTTGTTTGGTTCCTTTCTCCCTTTCAAGATTTATAGACTTAAACTTCTTTTGGGTGTGTTGCCTTCAAGATTGCCTATAAAATTTGACGACCAGGCCTACTTTGTACTTGTGACATGTGTTTGTTTCAGGTTTAAAGGCATAGTTTATGAAGATGAAGCCCTTTTTGAGTTTTGTGAGTCTTGCACTCACAACAGAAGCATACCATTGTTGTATTATATGCTTTCAACTAGGCTGTCTGTCTGAATAATATCCTCTAATATGCTCCTTAGCTTCCTTATATTTACACACTGGCATGTGCAAGGCTTTTGCTATAGTCAATACGGCCCTCTTTCTCTCCTAGGGGCTTCTTGTGCCACCCTAGTTGTGCACTTGCACCCTGTGCCACCTTCTGATTTCAATCCCGCTTAGTCATCCAGTTCAGGATTATGAAAATGCAAACTACTAAACCATTTAACTAACATTAAACCTTTTATTTTCAGTGTTTTCACTTTTGTACGTTCAAGTAATTCCAGGTCATCCTTTCAAAAATACTAAACAAAATAATGAATAGCAGTAGCTCAGTGTGGTGGATGGCTGAGGAGTGGCCAATGTGCTTGTTATCATTTTATTAACTGCAGTGTTTCCTCTTTTCCTCTTTCTCTCTCTCTCTCTCTCTAGTCCATTGATTCCCAGGGGTCGCCAAAGCCTCACAGTGGGTCGCGAGGACCTCTCCATTTTAAGGGGTGCAAAATTTCTTTATTTAAATATTTGTTTATTTAATTTAATTAATGTTTGTGTAACATAAACAACTAAATTTGTAGAATTTTGTATTATTTCTTTTTAAAAATATAAACATCGCGATATCGGCAATGACAAGGACGCTATTTGCATAATACTATTAGTATTCACAGAGTGGAGCTACCATGCAAGCTAATCTAACCACAGAATTACGAGGTAAAACAGTTAAAGGGCTTTTTAAAAAAATGGCCAAGCATCAGGGAGAAGAGAGTATTGATTGTCTCAGAAAGAAAAAAAGGACTTATCAAGACAGTTATTTGGAGTTTGGTTTCATTGAGTCAATGGACAAAGTCAAAATTGAGTGTGTCATTTGCGGTGAGAAACTGGCGAATGAAAGTATGAAACCCTGCAAACTGAAGTGACACCAGACTACCAAACACTCGGACATGGTGAGTAAACCCAGGGAGTTTTTTCTCTGAAAAAAAGAAACTGTGATAACTAAAAGGCCCCAGAATATTAGGGAAAGTTTTTCTAGGGCTGGAAGTGACCAAAAGCAAACAACTATTGCATCATTTGAGTACTCTCTCCTTATTGCACAAGACAAAAAGCCACATAACATAGCAGAAACACTTACAGTATTAAACCGGCTTGCATTAAAATGGCAGAAATAATGTGTGGACCTCAGGTCGCTAGCAAATTCAAGACTGTACCACTGTCTAACAACACGGTGAAAGACAGAATTGATTGATTGATTGGCTGGAAACGTTGAAAACACACTGATAGAAAAATCTCAAAACAGGCCCGTTTTCCATCCAGCTCGATGAAACTACCACTGTGGGAGAGGAGACGATACTGATTATATATGTACAGTACATCGACAAAACCGAACTGAAACAAGACATTCTTATGTCTGCCAATCTAACAACCACCACACAAAGAGAAGATATTTTCTGTGTTGTTGAGACATACTTCACAAAACACAATTTTCCCAATAATAATTTAGTTGCATGCTGCACAGATGGAGCTGCCTCTGTGTTGGGAAAGAATAAAGGCTTCAACAGCCGTTTGAAAGAGAAAGCGCCCCACTACCTGGTGTTTCACGGCATGATACACAGACAGGCTCTGGCCAACAAACACCTCTGTGAGGAACTAAATGAAACCTTAAAGACTGTTGTAAAAATTGTGAACTTTATTAAAGCTCATCCAGTCAACAAATGAATCTTTGCACAGCTGTGTGAGGATGAGTCCCACCAGACACTTCTTCTCCATACTGAGGTGCGCTGGTTGTCCTGGGGCAAAGTGTAGGAGAGTTTAATTGAACTTCAAAATCCGATAAGAGACTTCCTGACTCTTCATAACCAGAAACTACTGGAAGAAATGACAACCGAGTTTCTAATCAAGACATCATACCTGCCGGAGATATTCAGTCTCTATAATGAAACAAACAAACACATGCAGGGTGCAGAGACCAGTATAATGGTGTGCAAGGAAGCAGAGGATGCATTTTTGCGTAAAGTGGAGTACAGAAAGAACAAACTGGTGAAGAGGGGCCTACAGGCCTTCCCCTCTTAAAATAAACAAGCATTATCCAATGCTTTGATCCGCCAGTTCACCCATCACAGACGGAGATGAAATAAATGAACACATCGCAAAAGACGTATGGTGATGGATCCATTTCTCGAGAAAGAGGAGGATGTGGAATATCTTCATGCTGAGGACGAGCTCATGGATATTAAGTCGATGATGAATATGGATACATGCGGTTTTGGCTTGTGAAAGGACCAAGCATCTCTCCAAGACTTGCGCTTCACGCAACTGCCAGATTCATCCTGCCGTTTGCAACGACATACCTATCAGAGACTGCTTTCAGTGCTGTTGTCACCATCAAATCAAAGGCACGCAACAAGCTTGACATGCGCAGTGACTTTCGTTTGGCTGTCACCAAAATCACACCTGACATCCCATCACTGGCCCAAGAGTTACAAGCCCAACGCTCATATTAAATGCCATGTTTGTAGCCTTGAAAGGGAACAAGTACATGTGTCACAAGTTCATTTAAACATAAGAAAGACTGACTGATATATTGCAGTATTCACAGGAAATAATCTGTTCAGAAAAGTAATACACACTGTTAAGCACGTTATTGCACATTATGCTCACTGTTTGGCTTCAATTTACATGTAGCCTATTATTTTTGTTCTGTACTGTTACTGTTATGCATTGAATATAAAAGATCAAAACAATTCAAAAGTGCTAGGGCTATTTTATTTTTTCTTAGTAATAGTGTTTGTCCGGGATTGGAGAGGGTGGGGGTCATCAAAATATTCACTGGTAAAATAGGGGTCCGTTGGGAAAAAGGTTGGGAACCACTGTTCTACTCCATTGCTTGTGCTCACCGATGGCCCAGCACCAACTCAGTGTAAAATTGTTTGCCTACTGTAATTAACTGCTAGTCACTGAAGAACATGTTAGTTTAAACTTCTACTTCTGATTAGCTGCAGTGAAAGCTACACATTAGGTATTGAAAAGTACCAAGGCCCTTCTTATTTTCACACACAGCACATGCAAAACACAGGTTCTGAATGAAAGAGTTGTTTTTGGAGCTTACTCCTGAGATCTGCTAGAGTAAGACGGTCATTATAACCACATGCTGCCTGAAAATATTTTCCACATATCTATCTAATCTAGGTTTGTGGGGCACCAAAGTCTATTCAAACTGTATAATGCACATGGATATCACAAGGTTTATTTATGCACACTCCTATTCTCACTCATATATGGCCAATATAGAAGCAATAATGAACCTAACACAGATGTATCAGTCATTCTAAAATTGCCTTATGTTAGTGAGGTTGTGCGTGCGTGTGTGTGTGTTTGTGTTTGTGTGAGAAGGTCTAATGATGCAATGCAACATCATCCAGGGATTTGTACTCAATGTGGCCCTCCAACCTTAAACTGGATTAAATGGGTTTGAGAATAATATAAAAATATCATAGTAGCATCTGAAAGGTCGCCAGTGTAATTGCAGCCTCACCTCTGCCCCAAATGTTCAAATTTCAGTTAAATATTTGTATGGTACCTCTGTACTGTACCTCTTATAAAGGACTTCGCGATAATGTTTACTGTGAAAAGGCACCGTATAATGGCAAAATCTTATCATAGTCTTAAAATACTCCCACTTGATGCAAGCTCAATAGCTTTCTAGATTTTTTTTTTCATTTTTCAGTGGACAATTCACCTTTACATATTGCTTTTTCTTAAAATGTTATTCTCTAGAAGCCTAATGTTTTCATTTCCCATATCCAGAATGACCAGACTTTACATCACCGTATGTACAAGTCATCTTTCTTTTATTGTTTCATCTATTTTTGAACCAAGTTATGTGAAATATTACATTAAAATATTTCATGCAATAAAAGCAGCTGGTAACAGAAGAAGGTGCAGAGATGTGGTTCAGTCAAGAGCTGTTGGACTCAGAGTCTCATCCTGATGCTCTGTAAAACCGAGTGCACTTTGCCCTGTCAGGGACACATTAATCACTTGACTAGAGTAAGTGGTTAAATCCCAGACAGCCACCGCTAATGCTGTCACTCACTGGTCATTAAGATGATTAATTTTTATTTTAATCCAGTCTGAAAAAAGCTCAGGTCCAGCACATCATTGAATATACTCTAAAGGCAGGGGTGGGGGTTGATATGGTGCTTTGGGACCACACTCCACAGACTTCCCTGGTGTACATACCACCTTGAGCTTTAAAACATTACAGCTGAATGCTTTTCTAGACATCAGCAGCTCAAGGAAAGGCGGTGCCCACATTTCTATTGATTACAAAATGATTGGGGACATGGATCTTCAAATCTACTGACCTAAATCCCTGAATAAGATGTGGGCGGAACAGCATAGCGAAAAGGCATCCACTTTCTGATGTGATGCTTTCTTCAAGGTTGTGAAGAATTAAATTTAGTCAAACATGGGTGGCACAGTACTTACTGCTACTCCCTCATAGCCCCAAGGACCTAAGTTCACTTTCAGTTACAGTTTCCAGTCACTGCCTGTGTAGAAATTTCAGATTCTCTCTGTGTGTTATCTCCAAGTCTCCTACTTTTATCCCATGTCCTGAGAATATACATTTAGGTTAACTGGCAACTCTGCATCAGCTGAAATAAGGCAATGTGGTTGTTTGTGCTTTATATGCAGTATGTGTGCCCTGTGATGGATCGGCATTTCTTTTAGAGTTAGTTCTTCCTTACTGTATGTTGGATGCTGCTTGCATAGGTTCTAATTCTCTGGAGCCTCAAAGGATAAAGCTAAAAAAATTAATATTAAAGAAAGAAAGTAAATGGGAAGAATTTCAAAGATCATAAACTGTAAACTTTTCTAAAAATGTTGTGTCTCTTATAAACCTGAATGTGAGAAAACCTGGAGTCCTATCCAGGGTGGGTCTTTGTTCCTCAGGCTGCTAGAACACCAGCCATTTACCTGTAGCTCTGTAATAAAAAAATCCATTATACAGTAGATCTTACTATTGAGTAACTGTTGATTATCTGATATTTAGACATCAGCTATGTGGGTGCTGGTATTACAACTTTGAAAAAGGGCTCATAGGTTGAAAGGGCTATTCTTTGCGCAGCTGCTTGTATAACATATTGTGGTTGTCAGGTGTAGCCAGTACAGTTTATGTTTGCAATAAATGAAACAATTATTGCATAAGCCTTGTTTTATATTGTAAAATACTTACAAACAATAGTTAATTACTATATTGACCATATTGTTTGTGCTAATAAATCCATATTTAAAAGAACATTTAACTTTTCACTTACCAAGTCACATTTTGGATACGCTAAAGTGGACTTTATTTTATAAAAAATTACCAAAGTTAATTTTTCATTCCGCAGCCATCATTGAAAAAAAATGTAATAACGAACAAAACCTGTTTTTTATGAACGCATGCTGTTTGCATCTTTAGTTTGTTTAGTTTGCCTGAATTGAAAATAAGGAGAATGATTTACCATAATAGGAAATTATTTGTTGCCTAATGCTCATTGTATTTTAATAAACCACACACAAATATTATAAATATGCTATTTTATGCTTTTAAATTAAAACAATTTCCTTTCAGTTGGTAGGAGTTTGCTGTTGTATTACAGTTTGGTGTAAGTGTCATAATGGTTTAGGTTGGCAGTTCAGACCCACCTTATATTTATTATCTGATCGGTTGTTCAGGTCATTATTGTCAAGTATACAGTGAAATTCGTACTTGCATTTGCTAAGTTTGCAACGTGATGCCTGATTACAATCAAGTTACATCATTGTCCCGTGTTTCAGTTGTAAGAGTACTGTATATTGTCTATATTGTCATAATTGTGTTCACAAAACTTTAGTCACAGAAAAACATTTACTTGGGTCATGAAAAGAAGTGGAGCCATTGAAAAAAGGGCTCATTGCTGTGTCTGCTGTTTCCCTAGTCAAACCATGCCATAGGATAACTAGCCATGGCCAGGGCATATCTCAGGGAAGAGTCAAGAAAATGTCATGGTGAAAGGGAAGAGAGAGTGTACCTGTACAAGAGGATCTATAGGTTGTTTCATTTAGCCAGGTTCTATAAATTTGCTTCTTGTAAGAGAAGGACAATTGATTGAGTATCTTAATCTGGGATACTCTCTTCTCACTGCATTTTATCATAAACAGGGAGACTAGTTTATCCTCAAACCTTTGTGTGTTTCTTTGACAATATTTACAATGCATACTGTATATATAGTATGTCTTATATTGTAATGGTGATAACAAGTTGCATTGCATCACCAATGAGTCACCAACAGTATGAGCTGGCATTCCATCATTCAAAGGAGCAGCTTTAGCACCAGCTGTAGGGGAGCCTATAAAAATGGCAACTTTCCAAAGTTGTCTAAGTTCCAACTAGTTTACCAGCAGTGAGTTGCCCTTCTAAAGACAACCAGCTACCTAAATGAGCCATGTTAAGAGTAAGAATCCATTGAGCCAACACTCGCAAGCTCTACAATACAGTATATATTTTGGTGTTTTATTGACTTCTCCTTTTGGATTGCCTGTAACTTTATCTGTTATAAGTGACTGTGGACTAGGATTGTTGTTGATTGGAGTTTTTGTTTTCTTCTTCCCCTTCTGTTGTCAACTGGCTGTATTTCAATTCTAATGTTAATGGAATTTATATTATCATAATTAGCTTCTGTTAATCACATTGGTCTGTTTTGCCGCATGCTTAATTTAGTTTGTGTGTTCATGTATCTTAACTTTGTTTAGCAATTTACTTTTATTGCATTATAGCTGTAACTTTTTGCAAATGCTCCCTGTCCATGTTGGTATGAATTTCAGGGTTTATTATTTTTTAGAACCCATTCCTGCATGTGTTTGTTGTTTTGCACTGCTTTTTCTGGATGTTAATATTTTTCTTGTGATTTTGTGTTTCTGTTTCCATTCCTTGCTAGCAATGACCCTAAAGCTAAATCAATACTACCAAACGTCATGTTGTATGATGTCAGTGTGTCACTCCTATATAGTTTAAACTTTGCTTCAGTTTTGGCTATTTTCTGCTACTTTGAATTAACCATTCGTAACTTTGTTATAATTCACTCAATATTCATATCCCATTTATCAAAGTAAAGTGCAAATAATTTTTTATTACATCTTGACAATCAATAATATTGTGAACTTAAAAGACAACACAATAAGCTGCTAAATTTAACATTTTTCAAAAACTTGAATTTCAGAGTTATTCTTATAGTCGCAAATGTTGTAATAAGCTATCACACACACCATAACATTTACACAAAACGTGTTAGGAAAAAACAAAAAAAATGCCCAGAACTAATAATTGTAGCTGTATTATTTTGATAGAATAAAATATGGGACTCTTCTTCTCCACTTTTACTGATGTTAAATACAGTAAATCACTACAGCATTATTATTCTTTATAATAATGTTGTTCTATAAGATTGAGTACAGGTACCAGGCATCAAAATATATACATCTTTTTAATGGATTTCATAGTGTATAAACAGTACAACATTGTAAGTTCAAATGTTACCTCCAAAAAATTCAAGTTGTAAAACAAAACAAAACTATACAATCATAATAATCGTGGAATATTCTGAAGAACAATAGAAATAAAAAATACTGTGTCTGAGGAAAATTAAAAATTCACATCAGATATGAGGAAATAAAAATAATTCACTTACAAATAAATATGCTAAAGCAGTTCTGTGAAAGTATAAAACAGTTTTGAACAACAGAATTATCTACAGTGTTTTCTCAAAAAGCTTTGTTTTTACAGCTCTCTTAGTGTTGAAACTTGAATGGCCTCAGAATGTGCAGGCATATGAATCATACAAGCAGTTGAAAAGCCTACAAGATACTGTATGCCTGTAATTAATAAAGCACAAAATATATTTTTTACATTATAGTTGTATGTAAAAGTAAAGCATTTTTAATCTGTATTTGTGTAGAAATTGTACAAATCATTACACTTTGTTTGTGACTACTTCTTTGACATCATGTAAAGCACTTTGAGCTACATCCTTTCTATGAAAATGTGCTGCTCTAGAAATAAATGTTGTTGTTGTTGATGTGTGTCAGGAGATGTTCCTTTCTTTTAACAACAGCTAAAGTCTCACTGAGCTAGGAGGGCTGGGATAGATTTCTTATCTGTATTGCTCTTAATTGATTTGCTCCAGACTAACATGGAAGGGCTCTGTTAAATGCTGATAGGCTAGGAATTTTAGTTATCATATTGAATAAATATATAAATGTGACTTTGATATGAAAGCATATTGTTGTTCGGGAGAAAAACACAGGTGACATACATTTATTCATTAAAAAGCTCATCGTGTAATGACCATGACCTATTCAGGTAATGATCAAAGCATTAAATGGACAAACCACTACTTTTTCTATTGGGTAAAAGTGTGTCTGCTGAAACAAATGCTCTCATAAACAGCAAAAACAAAAATGTAATTCCACACCCCTTTGGCCGTGCTCCTCTTGCTGGCACCCGAATGACACAGTCATCTATAAAAAATAATCATCTTACTCTAGAATAACATGTTAGGACTCTTAAAAGTGAACTTGAGATTTCAGACATCTGTTTGTCACAGGATTTTTTTATATAATAGAGTGATTATTATTATTATTATTATTATTATTATTATTGTGCCTCGAGTGTTGTCATTTCTTTGATTCTTCTTTCACCAAAGGTGCTCAAACCCTTCAAGTCTTTGATGATTAAATAAGTACCAAAATATGGTTAGATTCTATTTCTTTGTGGTAACTGAGAAATCAGGATTTGACCTTTATGACAAACACTATACTGTATCTTACTATTGCTAATATGCAGTATCCTTTAATTTACTTTATCCTTATTTAAATCTGTCCTTGTCATTTTCAGTCTGCAGTGTTTTATTGCTTTACAACATTTTCCTGCATATTATTTAATTTGATATGTATATTTAATCAATTGTTTTGTAATGTATTAAAGGAGTTTATAATGGTCATCACTATAAATAGTGGTACTGTAGGATTTCATTGGCTGCAATTTCTTTGAGGTTCAAATAGCTCTACTGACTTGCCTGTAAATGTATGAAAACATCTAAGAGGATCACTTTTACTTAATATGCAATATAAAAACTTGTAGTTTTATCTTCTCCTGTCAGTATTGTTAATGCATTTCTATATGACATATGGATCTGCATACCCAGGATTTTTACGGCCTACATTCTTAAAATACCTGTTCAAAAATGATATATAGTTAGTAATAAAGTGAAGGTCAGTTTAATGGCTTTTGCACTGCCTTTTCTTGAAGGCTTAATTCGGTACCTGATGGACAAGAGTGGAGTGTACTCTCTGCATAAATTAGCAAACAGATGATAAAACACAGATGCACTTGAGAAGGGAACAGCATTAAGAATCTTATCTCTTGCACAGTGGAACTCAATCAAAGCAATTTATTAGACTAAGCTGCCACCGTAGGGGGCATATATGGCATAGGAACAACAGAACAGTGGGAAGATGATTTGATGCTGTGCATATTTTTGCTGTATTTAGAAGAAGATGAGGGGTTGTTTTAAGATACAGTTCGAGTCAGTAAAAGTGATTAGAGGAAAATACAAATCAAGATTTATATAAGGTGTATTTAAAAAAAAAAAAAAAAAAAAAAAGAGTATTGCTTGCATCGCCTTTTCATAATAACTGCCTCCAGGCCTTCACATGTACTCATAATTGATAGTAAATAGTAGTCTCTTCTCTGGGATCTTTAATACACAGATTTATCTGTGGGATGCCAAAAGTTCACATTTGCAGTTTATTACATCCAAGGCAACTAGACTTGTCTCATATCTGTGGGACTTTAGTAGGGTAAATTTATTTTTCTGATTTAATTTGTAAGTATTATAATCACTAACAACATTAAAGAAAAAAAATAGAGAAGGAAACTGAAGCTGATTGTTTGTTTTTTTACCTTCTTTACAGTGGCGGTTTGTAATTATTGGTGCTGCCCCCCAGATAATTTTAAAAATCTACTTAATTAATTAGGTAATGCACAATAATCATGAAATAAATTTCGTTCATTTGCACATTGGCTCCAGCAGACCCCCGTGACCCTGTGTTCGGATTCAACGGGTTGGAAAATGGATGGATGGATGCACAACATGCGTGGTGTCAGTGCGTGTCAACATCCTTTTAAAAACTGGTTTCGACTTACATTTGTTTAATTTCTGTGTGAATACCTGTATTTCCTGAGTGAAGGGTGCCGGCCAGATGAAAGTCTTATTTATGTAAGTCTTTTGGCAAGCAGGTGACCTGAGGCTGCCCTTTAATTGGTCACTTTCAGATTTTTCCAGGGATGCAGCTTTGTGCTCCCCAGACACTCTCATGTTTATTGGCAGCAAATTAGTATTGTTTTAGATTTTTTTTAATCTAATGTGATTGGACAATGTTTGAAGCACTATTTCATTTTCATGGCAATGATTCACAGTTCACACATGCCTTACTGCCATAATGTTATTGCAGATGAGTGAGTACACTTTTAAGGAGATGGCAACTTTAAATGGAACTTCAGAAATCAGGGACAATTGGTTTATTTCTTTAATGAAATGCTCTTTTTCTTTAATGAAAAAAAGAAGTTAAGTCATCTTGGACCGGACCAATCTGACTTAAGAATCCAGCAGCCAGCAAGTAATTGAAGATGAGCTTACATATGGACTTTTTCCAGTTCAAACTCTGCAGGTGGTCAAGATCTGTCTGAGGAGGATAGTTCTACCTGGAGAAGCTGGCATAAAAGCACCTCCACGATTGCCATGTTAGAGCACTTCGGACGTGTCACCTGGCTGCTAGAGTCCATCTGCCCTGGGTGTGTGGTCACCAGCAAGCCTCACAGGGCTGGTGGATAGTGAGCATACGAGTTGCCTCTAAGGCAGGGATGCCACCAAAGTGCTCACTAAATGCTGTGACTGTGAACGCTGATCTTAGACCCTCTTTTTTTTTTTTTTTTTTTAACCGACTTCTCTTGTAGCCCCGTCCCTTCGGGCAGTTGAGCAAATGTATGAGATATAATGTATATGTGTTTGCAGTTAGTAAAAAAGTGGTGTGCCTTGGAATGCTTTTGGTTACAAAAAGTGTGCCATTACAGAAAAAAAAGGGTGGGAAACACTGATCTAGACAATAGTATGCAGCTAAAATCTTTTGGCAGGATTAATGAAATGACTCAGTTTAATCAGAAAGTAACTGAGAAATTTTCAGGCCTGAAAGAAATGAGGGCAAAATTTATGTTCAAGGAAATATAGTTATCTTGATTGTAAATGCAGAATAAGATTTAGACTGGACTTGTCATGTGAGTGTAGTGTAAGATTGAATTGGGAGGGGGGGGGGGGGGGGTTATGTTTTAAAATGTGTGGGTCTGTGTATCTTACAATGTGAATTTGTGTCCAGGTAAGATAAGCCTGGCAAATGTGCATAGGACTGGGCAGACTGTCAGCAAGTGTTGAATAAAAATAGGGTGGGAATGACTCTGTGGGTATGTTAAATGATAAACTGGGAAGCAAGACTTGAGAAAAATCAGTGGACTAGTGATTGTATGATATGGTATGATGGAATACAGTGAAAATGGAAAAGGACTGGGCACTTGGACTTATGCTACTGTATGTGTTATAGGACAGACGTACGTGCACATTATTGTAAAATTACCTGCCTTGTTGGAGGCGGACATTGTGGTGTGGGTTTTAGTAGAATAGGGAACTGGGCAAGTTGGCAGAGGATTGGGCAATTTAGAGACAGGTATAGTATAAAATTTGGGAGGCAGGTGCGCTTGTTCCTTTCCATATCTATATGACAAGTTATAGAAAGAATAAGAGGACTATGGATGTCATGGACTGAAAATTTTGGAGTGCAGTAGAGATGGGAAAGCTGGCATCAGATTGGGCAGCATGGTGGAAAGGGTATAATATATTTTAACCTGGATTTATCCTATGGGTCTGGTACTGGACAGGCCAAGATGTGTATTGACACTATGATGAGGACCATGAGAGCATATGGAATGACTAGATACATACATACATACATATGAAATGCACTATATAATAAATAGATATGAAAGACACTATATAATAGATAGATAATAGTGAAAGACACTATATAATAGATAAATGCAGCTTCAGTTTGTTCCCCCAAAATCTGCCCCCTGCCCAAATTTCTTTCAACAGCTGCCACTGGTTCTTCATGCTGCAGGATTTATGCTTTTGTTTAATTCATTCAACTGAGGAAAGGTATCAAATCTGATATTTATCAGTTATGAAAATGAATGAAATAATAATCAAAGAACCCTTCATTTTACAGGCTATGTGATTGTTGTGTACTTATTGTGTACTATAGCTCCTTTTTACTGTTTGTCTGTAGAGTATAAAAATGCTGACTTACCATATACCTATTGTGTAACTTCTGTACTGTACAAGTGAACAAGCAATGCCAATGGATGTTAACCCCTACAAGCTGTAGCTCAGTCTGCAAAGTAAAACAGGACAGTGGAAAACTACTTGCATACAACTGACGAAAACATAGTAATATAATGATCTGAAGTCAAGAATTAAAGAAGAAAGAAGAGGATGCATTGGTTTGGTATAGTTCTAAAAAAAGTTTAAGAATTGTTCCAACATTAGTGTGAAATTGAAGAAAATATAAAAAAACATTTTTGGTGGGAACAGACAATTCAGTCCATCCTAGCCCTTCTATATCCACTCACCTAACTCTTTTAAGAAAATACCAAGTCCATAGCTTAAGGTCCCAAATGTCTTACTGTCTACTCCACTGCTTGGTATCTAATCCCATATACTCTATTTAAGGTTTCCGTCTGAAGAAATACTTTGTGACTTTAGCATGAAATTTACCTTTAGCCAGCTTCCTGTTGAAGAGCTCATTAAAATAATGGCTGGCATGCAGAAGTAATTCCCTTCAACGATTTGAAACATTGTCACCCTTAATCTTTGATTTATTTAACTGAAAAAAAAATAAAATTCCTTCTGTCTTCCCTTTAATCTGGGCATAGAAATGTTGTTGTTAAATATTAAGAAGTAGATTTGAATCTAGCTATGACAACATCTTTGTCGGCTGGCTAGAATAGTGTTTCTTTTCTTCCTACCTAGACTTTGTACTGGACTTGTACAAAAGATTTGTAGACACTTGTGCTGGTGCTGCCTCTTGGTTTAGAAGCCAGTTACAAGAATTTATTAATGATTTTACCAGTGTCCATCAATCTCTCAGGCTTGCCATTGTCATTTCCAGCACAACTATACCATTTTTAGATATTAGTCTTTCTTTCGGATTTCCAGGACTTAAAATTTCTGCCTATTACAATTGACTCATGCAGTTACTTTCTCTATAGCCTCTTCTGTCCCTGGTATACTTAAAACTCTAACTCTTTCACAGTTCATTAAACTCCATCACCTCTGAAGTGATGATGTTGACTTCTCTAATGAGGCACTCAGAATGAGGAGTTTCTCCATTATAGTGAATACCTACACTATCTCACAATGTGGACAGGATCCTCAATCAAGTCAGGAGTAGACTTCATAACATCCACTCTAAGGGGAACCCCAATAATGAAACTTGTATATCTCTGATCCTCCCATTCCACCCTAACACTCTATCCTTCCCACAAGTCATTAAACATCCATCCATCCATTTTCCAACCCGCTGAATCTGAACACAGGGTCACGGGGGTCTGCTGGAGCCAATCCCAGCCAACACAGGGCACAAGGCAGGAACCAATCCTGGGCAGGGTGCCAACCCACCGCAGAGTCATTAAACAAAATTTCCCAATTTTGCAGACTAATCCTTTTTTCCTGACCCTCCTTTGACGTCCTTCAATCAACCACATAACCTATGCAGAATTCTTGTCCACAGCACACTTCACAGAGGAGAGCCTCGTTCCTCACCATACACTGTAAATTGCAACAGGAGCCAATGTGTCACTTGCAAATATGTTACCAGTAATGCTCTTACATCTGGTCCCTCTGATAAATGTAGTTTTTTTACAACAGATCTTTTGCCAGTCCTCTTATTTTAATACATTTCTTGTAGAAAGGGTCCGGTCATCTACATACTGTAGAAGAACCAGGTTGACAGCTAACAGACTGTTTCAGAGAGCGTGTTTGAGCTGTTAGGATAAAACACTCCACTTCCCTTGATCATAGCCACACTGGTCTCTCTGTTTGTGTTCTATCACAGGGCTTCCAAGACACTTTTCAATGAAAACAAATAAAGCTAAGCTCATTCTCCACATGGGATCATATGTTTCTCCAGGTCTTAATGACCAACTAACTTTTTAATCTCTCCCTTCATCTTTTCTAAAGACAGCTTTTTTCACACCTAGTCTCATCTTTCTTCTGTTCATCTGCCCAACGTTGTTCCTTCTATCCTCTCCTATATATGTTGCCTGGGTTTGCCTTTCCAGTTGCACACCTGGGGCCTCATGTATAAACGGTGCGTACGCACAGAAATGTTGCGTAAGAATGTTTCCACGTTCAAATCGCGATGTATAAAACCTACACTTGGCGTAAAGCCACGCACTTTTCCACGGTACCTCACACCCTGTCGTACGCAAGTTCTCCATTAGGTTTTGCAGACTGGCGGCACCCAGCGTCAAAGCAGTGCTACTGTTCCTGTGTGGTTACCCTTTCTTAGATCCACATCCATGACGGCGGCTCAAATGCTCCTTGTAGAACTGTTTGTACTTGCAAGTTACCATGAGGTAATTGTACTTATGATACAGTTATAATATTGCACATCCTGAGCCACTTTATAAAGTGCGTATTTACGTATGATGACGATATCATTTTTAAGATGAAATGCAGCAAAATATGTTGATTATATTATACAGATAAAACTTTAACTACACGGTGCCGCAGCGCTAGCGAGCTTGAGCTTCGTTCACGGTTTGTTCCTGCCTCGCGCTGTTTTCATGCTGTGGCTGGCACGACACTGGAAGGATAGATGGATAGAATAATTAAACATTACAAAGATATTTCGATGTTCCTTAAACGTTTTGAAGAATCGACATTCTAAGCTTACAGATGGCTTAATGTCTATTACAGAGCTGATTGTGTGGCGATTGGGTATTTGGAGAAAGAAAAGTAAGGGCAAGAATTGGGGGTTAGTACATTTGAAAAAGACAGTACTTCTGTAATCAAGCATTTCATTGAAGGTCACGCATGGCGCAGCAAGCATCTTACTGTAAAACATGAACAATCACTGCGCCACCGTGTTCCCATGTTTAATAGCATGCTTTAACTCATATCATCATGAAAATGATATCACGTATACTTCTCAGTATTTTAATTACTCAGAGAGCTGTAATATTACAAACGTAATGGATTCTGTGTCCTATCGGAGGAAGAGCACGTAGTGATTCAGGCACATAGAGCACATATAAGCTCAAATACAAAACAAAGCATTTAACGTGCTACTTTAGTTACGATGGGATTTGAGAAACTAGTAAATTAAACGATTTTAAGATGAAGTTTATGATGTTCTACTTTAATGACAAAATAAACTATGTGATTAAAGTGGAAATTTCAAGATTAAAGTTGACATTTTCGTGCTTTTTTCACACTGTGTGCCTTTTTTTTTTTCACTGTACCCTAATAAGCTTTCATATGACACTCAGACGGTGGGCTACGAGTCACCTTTTCACGCCAACTTTGATATGTGACAACATTTTTATTTCGGGCACTGTGCGACTTTGTGAACTTGAGCTTTCAAGTTTCTCTGACACGTTATGTCATTCGATCAGCTTCCTTTTGCTGCTTATATAACTGTTTAAACCAACAAATGGTACGTTTTTCTTTGCCTCCATTTGGTGTTCTCTGAAATTCTTCTAATTTTCCTCGTACTTTTGCCATTGCCTTTTCACAGAACACTGGGCTTAAGGGCTATTTATATTGATTTGCATATTCAAAGAGGCGTAATTCTGGGAGGAGTTGGGGTGGGACAGCAAGCATGTGCATGTGCGTTTATTTCCACGCTGAGCGGGATTTATGTAGTGGAAGAACGCGGAAGTTGGCGAACGCACAGATTCCTGCATCTGGATTTTTCTGTGCGTAAGCACATTTCGGCTTTTGTGCTTACGTCATGTTATAGTGCAAATTCTACGCACTGCGTTATGCATGAGGCCCCTGATGAAGACTGTATAGTTGAAACATTATGTCTTTAATCTTTTTTCCTTTTCATTGTGGAAATAACCTTTAACTTTTTTTCCTTTGCAGATGCATGCTAATGCAGCTATATAAAAATAGAACCACGGCAAAATAATAATTAAATTTGACTCATGAGACATTACTGATAGAAGAGTGTAAGTTGCTTCAATACACAAGTGACAATTGTGTAACTGATATTGCAAGGCAAAGACAAATGGCACAAGAACAAGATGCAAAAAACAACAGTAATAAATATTCTGAAACCTTTAGAAAATCCATTGTTATTGAAAAGAATCCATCTTGAAAGCACATCATTTGTTAAAAAGCTGCAGATGTTACCCATCTTATGGCAAGGTAGGTCCTGTTATTAATCATGGGTTTTGTTCACTGCAGAACAATTCAATTTATTATTGTTGTAAATATTGGTAGCTTTCTTAAATTTTAATGTTGCTTTGTTTATTTGTTTGTTTTTGATCACGAGTGTTGTGATTTTGTATGAATTATTCTTTTCAACAGTGGTCTGGTTGCTACCATGAGATTTCCAGAAGTGCAACATTTGACATCATTGTGTTGAATATACAAAAGAAGGCAGTGTCCTCTTCCCTGCATTCAAGTTTCTGGATAAAATTGCAATGTAATATGATTAGTCATTTTGATCTTTTGAAAGTGTCAGAACTTTTTGCACATGTCTTCAACAAGTCATTTTTGTGGTCTGTTTTTTCAAAGTAGAATAGAAACTTGAACCTTCTTAAAATTGAGTGACCCCAAGATGGGACACCTAATAATAATATATATTGTATATCATTAAGTTGGCTTTTGAGAAGTGACATCACTGGCTGTGAAATGCTTGATTGTATTTAATATAAGCTAAGAGAATGATCTATGTAAATGACTGGTGTATTTTGAGTTTTGAACAATACTGAATCTTTTTTTACATATTTTGTACTTTGATTTTTTGGAGACATAAACTTATACCATTTTAACATGACAGACCACAAGATTCATTCACTTCATCAGTTGATCCATCTATGCTGCCCTTTTGCGTCTATTTCTCAAAGCCGTGATCTTTAGAGTTGTTATGCCCATTGCCCGCTTCTTTAATTTCATAATGCTTTCATAATGCATTATGTCATCATGTCACACCTATTTATGATGGTGGCATGAAGATTGTAACTTTTAAGCTTTGGGACTCACTTCAAAAATCATTGACTACCTTCAGAGTTACAGTGCATCAGGAAAGTATTCACAGCGCATCACTTTTTCCACGTTTTGTTATGTTACAGCCTTATTCCAAAATGGATTAAATTCATTTTTTTCCTCAGAATTCTACACACAACACCCCATAATGACAACGTGAAAAAAATTTACTTGAGGTTTTTGCAAATTTATTAAAAATAAAAAAATTGAGAAAGCACATGTACATACTGTAAGTATTCATAGCCTTTGCCATGAAGCTCAAAATTGAGCTCAGGTGCATCCTGTTTCCCCTGATCATCCTTGAGATGTTTCTGCAGCTTAATTGGAGTCCACCTGTGGTAAATTCAGTTGATTGGACATGATTTGGAAAGGCACACACCTGTCTATATAAGGTCCCACAGTTGACAGTTCATGTCAGAGCACAAATCAAGCATGAAGTCAAAGGAATTGTCTGTAGACCTCCGAGACAGGATTGTCTCAAGGCACAAGTCTGGGGAAGGTTACAGAAAAATTTCTGCTGCTTTGAAGGTCCCAATGAGCATAGTGGCCTCCATCATCCGTAAGTGGAAAAAGTTCGAAACCACCAGGACTGTTCCTAGAGCTGGCCAGCCATCTAAACTGAGCGATCGGGGGAGAAGGGCCTTAGTCAGGGAGGTGACCAAGAACCTGATGGTCACTCTGTCAGAGCTCCAGAGGTTCTCTGTGGAGAGAGGAGAACCTTCCAGAAGGACAAACATCTCTGCAGCAATCCACCAATCAGGCCTGTATGGTAGAGTGGCCAGACGGAAGCCACTCCTTAGTAAAAGGCACATGGCAGCCCACCTGGAGTTTGCCCAAAGGCACCTGAAGGACTCTCAGACCATGAGAAAGAAAATTCTCTGGTCTGATGAGACAAAGATTGAACTCTTTGGTGTGTATGCCAGGCGTCACATTTGGAGGAACCCAGGCACCGCTCATCACCAGGCCAATGCCATCCCTACAGTGAAGCATGGTGGTGGCAGCATCATGCTGTGGGGATGTTTTTCAGCGGCAGGAACTGGAAGACTAGTCAGGATAAAGGGAAAGATGACTGCAGCAATGTACAGAGACATCCTGGATGAAAACCTGTTCCAGAGCGCTCTTGAACTCAGACTGGAGCGACGGTTCATCTTTCAGCAGGACAACGACCCTAAGCACACAGCCAAGATATCAAAGGAGTGGCTTCAGGACAACTCTGTGAATGTCCTTGAGTGGCCCAGCCAGAGCCCAGACTTGAATCTGATTGAACATCTCTGGAGAGATCTTAAAATGGCTGTGCACCAACGCTTCCCATCCAACCTGATGGAGCTGGAGAGGTGCGGCAAAGAGGAATGGGCGAAACTGGCCAAGGATAGGTGTGCCAAGCTTGTGGCATCATATTCAAAAAGACTTGAGGCTGTAATTGCTGCCAAAGGTGCATCGACAAAGTATTGAGCAAAGGCTGTGAATACTTATGTACATTTGATTTCTTGGTTTTTTTATTTTTAATAAATTTGCAAAAACCTCAAGTAAACTTTTTTCACGTTGTCATTATGGGGTGTTGTGTGTAGAATTCTGAGGAAAAAAATGAATTTAATCCATTTTGGAATAAGGCTGTAACATAACAAAATGTGGAAAAAGCGATGCGCTGTGAATACTTTCCGGATGCACTGTAGTTAGGGGCAAATCAATTTAGTTTGTGTGAACATTTTAGCAAAGTTATTCTAAATTTCGACTTTGGTTTTCTGTTTTTGGTCTTGACAACCAGTTCTGTCTCTCATGATTTTTTGACCTTTGCTTATTTTACGCAAATCTTTGCTTGCTCCAAACTGCTTTGTATATCGTCTGGTCATTTTCTTCTTTCACTGTTGCAAAGTGATTGTAACAACATTAAAGTCATTAACATTTAGTTATCTGTTCTCTGATTACCAGATTTGTTTTTTTTTTCAGTCGGTACAGTCAACAAAAAGCCAGAGTGATTTATTTTAAAAAAAAAGTGTGTAATATTTTATTTAAGGTTTATAATTAGGATTTACTCATTTTTCTTTGTTTACATGTTGCCTTCATTTTTCATTTGCAGGTGAATAGAACTACAAATATATGTTCCTTGGTTTCTTATCACAGTTGATATTGTTAGACTGATTATTGACACTGAAATTGTTCTGTTATGTATGTGTGTAAGTATGTGTGTGAACATGCCAACAATCAACTGACATACGTTCCAACCTGTGGTTTGTGCATCGTGCTCATTTCTCCATTGACTGAGTTTGGCTTTCTAAAATGTTGTAATGGAAAAAGCAGGATCAGACTAATAGATATTGAGCTCATTACTATTCTGCATGCAAGGTTGTATGCAGAGCTGTAGTACATGGTTTGTTGTATGTGTGTGTTTTCCTAAAAAGTCTGAATAATTTGATAATTAGTTACTGAAATATTACAGAATACAGAATCTTAATAAGAAGGTTCAACACCTCTGCCATGTAAAAGAAATTCTCATTGTGTTTTTTTGTGATCTGATTGCAGAAACAAGCCATTTAATTAAACTATCAATTAAAGAGTGAAGAATTTATCTAATGAAAATTTTAATTGAAACAACAACAAGCAGCCCACTGGTCCCCTAAATCAAAGATTGAAAACAACTGGCTCTTCCAGAAGAAATCTGAGTCTGAATTTAAATGAAAATACAAGAAATGCTCAGGTGAAAGAGCAGAACAGTATAAATTCCAGGGAGCTTAACCTGGGTGCACTGTGTCATTTTTTGGAGACTAGTTCTTAGCTGTACTTAGTCATAATGAAAATTGTCTACTCATATTTAGTTAACCATTTATTAGGAGTTGGTAGTAGCTCCTCCCTCAACTCCCCATTAAGCCAGCAGTTTGCCCTTGGCCCCTCCTATCAGTATCTGTTGCTATGCAAAATTAATCGGGCAGCAGTTATTGGACGGTAGGGACACTGTGTTTCCAGCTTTTGAACAAATTTTGGTGATTTTTGATTTGAGCCTGTGTGACAGATGGCTGGCACCCTTGCACAGCCGGGATGTATTATCTACCCCAGAGCGTTAGATTGTAGCCCCCCTGGCTTGCAGCGGTGCGTCGGAATCCCACAGGGCTCCATGGGAGTTAGACTTCAGCACAGCTTTGGCCGCCATGGGGTGTTGCAGGGACTGCAGAACCCTACTTTGTCTAGCTTCCGTCCCACCCGGAAGTGCTTCCAGACCACGCTAACAGGCCACCGAAAGTTGTTCTGGATGCAGTATAAAAGAAGCCAGCTGCCTTCATTCCAGGAGCCGGAGTCTGGAGGGAGAGAACGACGCTTGTTGGGAGGAGTGGAGGCAGAAGACAGGGAGACAGGGAGAAAAAAGAAGAAATGAAAGGGATTGCTGTGTGTGCTTTTATTATTGGTGCTTGCCTGTACTGTACTGTGCTGTGGGAAATGATTGAAAAGCGTTTAACCCTGAAATAAAAGTCCGTGTGTGTGAAAGAACTTGTGCCTGTGTCTGTCTGAGTCAGGTTTGGGGAGCCGGTTCTGTATATATTTTGTGATTTTTTCTGATACTCCTGCCTGTTCCATTTTGTCAATTTACTTACGACTTTCTTCCTCATTTTTATCCAATCTGATTGATTACACCATTTTTGTTTGTCTTTATTTTAGCTCATCAAGATTTACATTCCAGCCTACAGTATGTTTTACTGCCAGCATTCATACAAGCTAGTGCCACACTGCAGTCCTGAAGTACATGTTTTTCGTCAAAGAAGCCGACCCTGACGTATTATACATACTCCCACATCTGTTAGAATGTATGTGCATCTGTGTTTATTATGTATTGATTTTTTCATGTATTTAGATCAAGGTCCATGCTAATTCAACTTGCATGGAAGATACAATAGAGAGGTGAGTGTATATTTTAAGAGGCTTAATCATACATCCGTTTACACAGTCAGGATTAAGGGGACTGGAATTTGTCCTGGGATCATTGTGCATGAGAGGATTGCCGGTTTATTGCATGGCATATTCACACCTAAACACACACATATCCATATTCACTCACAGCTAACATGTACAAATCCAGGAAAATACTCACACATACAGTCACAGGGTGGACATGCAGGCAATGATCTTATACACAGGAGAATTGCTGCTACGTTTGTATTCCCATGCATACATTTATAAAGCAGAAACTCAAAGTTATTTGCCTGTTATTTAAACAAAAGAAAGTGTATATATTCATAAAATAACAAATATTTGGACTGTGCCAATCTAAGATAATAAAAAATCAGTTTAAACATTTTAGTGTTATAGACCTAGTCAAAGTCATGATGACCGTTATACATCTAGGGGCTTAATCCTTTTATTCCCCGGGAAATTTTTGTGAAGTAGATGTGAACTCTATGTGAATTTTATATATTAAATGAGTTATCATTCATAATGGCTACACAAAATTGTGGTGGTACGTACAGTATTCATGTCTGGATCTCACATTTTACCTTTAAAGAGAAAACCCCAGGAGGGACAAGTCCTTGTTATTAAAGCAAAAAAAAAGATACTGCAAAACCATAAGAGCAAATGACTCATGAAAATAACACGAAGCATAACTGAAAAGTGACACAATATGTTATTTTTATTATGTAGAAAATAAATAAATAACAATACTGCTGTCCTTGTGTTGTGTAGCCCACAAGTTAAATCTAAATTGCTTTTTAAAGGGTGCACATTCAGTAAATGAGACCAAAGATTGGAAAAGAACCATATAAATGCTTTTTATTTTTTTCAATCTATTTAAATTAGCATTAGTATTCTCGGGGTAGATTTTCTAAAATGTCTCTAGATAATGGGCGGCTGTTAAAATTATTCTGAAAAACTTGCCTTTTATGAGTACAGCTGCTCTCTTTGTGTCTGTATGTGTGTTTTACAGCATCTCTCTGTAGACCAGATCTTTTCCTCCAGCAGCAGACTCTCTGATCGACCTTCACATGTCTTGCTGATGACAGCTTGGAAATTTTTTTGGCGAGTTTCAGAAAGATAAGCAGTTAATTGCCCTGCTTAGGAAACCAAAAACGGATGATAACTTGTTTGTTGGCGAGTGAAGTGATTTGTAAAGCTTTGCATTTATTTATCAAATGACATGCAGTCAGACGTGGAACAAAGAGCAATATTGTAAAATACACTCTATTTTTGTAAGTGATGCATAATCTACTTGAGGTATTACCCCATTTTTCTTTCATTTTGATTAAATGAATTTTTCCTGTCTATGTATGCTTCATGTTCTTGTCCTCTTTAAACCGTAGCAGAAGAGCAAAAATGCAGAAGTCAACACTGCAGATCCTTTTAATTTAATTGGATTTACATCCAAATGGGAATCATGTGCTTCACAGGGCTTAACTGTTTTTGTATGTACTGCATTCTAATACTTAGAATGAAGAAACTACTTATTTTGTCAAGCAAAATGTTTCAGAAAAAATATTATTGTATATAAATAAGCAGACATATGCTTACAAATCAATGCTCCTTTGTATGATATAGCTATTTACTGTATATAAAGGGAAATATGAATGAAAAAACCCTATAACATGATCAGGACACTATATTCAGCACTCCATTAATCCATCCATATAATGGAGGGGTATAATGGAGTGTACAGGAAGAGGTAGTACCTCAGATGGGGGAACACGTGGTGCTCCCAGGAGCAGTTCGTCCGCTTTGGTCCTCACCTGTCACTCAACTCTCACCTGTGGCTCCCCGCAGCTGTTAGCATGCAACAGCGGCCATACCCGGGACAACGGCTTCCACTGGCCGGCTAAACCAGGTGAGGGTAGCAGATGGGCCCAAACCCTCGGTGAACACTCGGTGAACTAGGTCTGCCTACCTACGCATGCGAAGTCTGGACGTCGGCAGAACCTGTGGAAGAGACCATCTAGGTCCAACGGAGGTGAAGGCGATTACAGCAATGCACCGTGGAGTGCACAGAGCAAGATGAGGCACGTAGAACATCTTGGTCATCCACTGCATCCGTACCCATCTCCGGTCGTCATGACTTGGTCTTGCCACTGGACACAGGTGGTCCCGGACTAGAGAGTGAGGCCGACGCTGCACAACTCTTCCTCATTATAAACAAAGTCAGCCGCGCAAGTCATCTGTCATCAGTCATCAATCTCACATCATCTTTCAAGCCCCGTGGCGACGGGTAAGCGACGAAGCGACAGGTGTGGTACACTGGGAGTTGTAGCCGCAAGCCTGCACACAGGCGACTCAGGCCATAAGGTCGCTCTTCACTTACCGGAGCAGAAGTGGAGTTCAGCAGCCACCTGAGTGTCTGAGCAGCCCTATTTAGGACAGCACTGCTCACCTCCATGCATGAGGAAGGGGCTAGAAAAGGTGCCCCAAATATTGCCTGCTCCTTTCCACCCTGGCCTGCTAGCCGCAGTCGTCGGGGACCCAACTATGTGGTCGAAATTCAAAAACAAAATCTATTTCACTAAAACTTGCCACATGGAACATCTGCACCCTGCTTGACAGGGATAACACAGACCGACCCCAACGACGCAGGCACTCATTGCCCACGAACTTGCCAGATACAACATAGACATCGCCTCCCTCAGTGAAACCAGACTCTCCGGTGAAGGAGAACTTACAGAAAGGCTTGCTGGCTACTCATTCTACTGAAGCGGACGCAACCCCGACTCAAGGCGAGAAGCTGGAGTTGGCTTTGCTATCAAAACCTCTCTTGCGAGCAAACTCTCCAGTTCCCCGAAAGGAATCAATGATCGTCTCGTGATGATGAAACTCCCCCTCATCCATGGAACGAAGTCTGCCACCATTGTCAGCTTGTATGCACCCACCATGACAAACCCAGAAGAGACCATAGACAAGTTTTACGAAGACCTGAACACCGTCATCTTCTCTACTCCTACTGCTGACAAACTCATCATTCTCTGAGACTTTAATGCACGTGTTGGCAGTGACAACACCCCCAGGGAAGGTGTGATGGGGAAGCATGGGGTTGGAAAGTGCAACAGCAACGGCCTGCTGCTCCTTCAGACCTCTGTTAAACATGGCCTTCTAATAACAAACACAGTCTTCAACCTCCCCACACGCAACAAGACATCCTGGATGCACCCCCGCTCAAAACACTGGCATCTAATCGACTACGTCATCGTCAGAAACAAGGGCCGACAGGACGTGAAGGTGACTAAAGCCATGTGCGGAGCAGAATGCTGGACGGATCACCGCCTCATCGTCTTAAAGATGAAAATCCACATCCAACCTAAGAGAAGATCTCAAGCCACTAAAGCTCCGAAACGCCTTAACATCAGCAAGCTGAAGATCCCCGTTGTCAGACAGACCTTTGTTGACACCCTGGATGAACGCCTTGCTTCCATCACACTGGACAACCAGGACGCGGAGACGCCGTGGACCACACTTCGTGAGATGGTGTATAGCACAGCCGCTGAGCGCCTCAGAACCTCTACCAGGAAACACAAGGACTGGTTTGATGAAAACAATACAGCGATCCAATTGCTACTTCAGCAAAAACACCGGGCATACAAGGCGCTACATAACGATCCAACGTCAACAGCAAAGAAAGTCGCACTAAGAAGCATCCGCAGCAACGTCCAGCTGCAACTGCGCCGGATGCAAGACTCCTGGCTGAGTGTGAAAGCTGATGAGATTCAGGGCTTTGCAGACAGGAAAGACATGAAGAACTTCTACGGAAGCCTGAGAGAAATCTATGGCCCTACCACCTCAGGCTCTTCCCCTGTCCTCAGTGCAGACGGCTCTACATTCATCACAGACAAGGAAAAAATCTTAGAAAGATGGGCGGAACACTTTGCTAGTGTGTTGAATACACCTTCCATCATCAATGATGAATCCATTGAAAGACTGCCCCAGGTTCCAGCGAACAAGGCACTGGACGCTGTTCCAACGCTGGACGAGATACAGACAGCCATCCGCCAGCTGTCCAGTGGTAAAGCACCTGGCTCCGATATGATTCCTGTCGAAATCTACAAAGAGGGTGGACCAGCGCTGACGGATAAGCCATTGAGTCTAATCCAGATCATCTGGCAGACCGAAACTGTACCACAGGACCTAAAAGACGCTTCCATTATCCACCTGTATAAACGCAAAGGAAACTGCCAGGCCTGCGAGAACCACCGCGGAATTTCACTACTGTCCATCGCAGGCAAGATATTGGCCCGAGTCCTACTGAACCGCCTGAATGCACATCTTGAGCAAGGTCTCCTACTCGAGAGTCAGTGCGGTTTCCGCAAAGAACGTGGGACTATCGACATGGTGTTTGCTGCCAGGCAGCTCCAAGAGAAATGCCAGGAACAAAATACGGACCTATATTCTACATTTATTGACCTGACCAAGGCTTTCGACACGGTCAGCAGAGATGGCCTGTGGAAAATCATGAAGAAGTACGGATGCCCAGACAAGTTCACTGCTATCATTCGACAGTTGCATGATGGCATGCTCGCCCGAATCCAGGACAACAGTCAGTCATCTCATGCATTCCCTGTCACAAACGGCGTGAAGCAGGGCTGTGTGGCCCCCACACTCTTCAGTACAATGTATTCTGCAATGCTGTCTGACGCGTTCAAGGCCTCCACTACGGGCTTGTCAATCCGTTTCCGTACCGATGGATCAGTCTTTAACCTTAGGAGGCTTCAAGCGAAAACCAAGGTCAAATGTAACACCATCAACGAGCTTCTGTTCGCGGATGACTGCGCCCTCAATGCTGCCTCAGAAGCCGACATGCAGCACAGCGTTGATATCTTTGCCGAGGTCTGCAACAACTTTGGTCTCACAATCAACACAAAGAAAACTGAAGTGATGTATCAACCAGCCCCCAGGAAGCCCTACGTGGAACCCACCATCACCATCAGCGGGCAGCGTCTAAACGTGGTGGACAAATTCACCTACTTGGGCAGCACCCTTTCCAGAACTGTCGTCATGGATGACGAAACGAATGCCAGACTGGCAAAAGCGAGTGCAACATTTGGCAGACTCCGCAGCACCGTGTGGGACAGGAGAGGTATCAGACAAGAAGCCTAGATCAAGGTGTATCGCGCAGCAGTCCTCTCTACATTGCTCTACGGATGTGAAGCGTGGACAGTATACCAGCGTCACGCCAAGAAATTAAACCACTTTCACACAACCTGCCTCAGAAAGCTTCTCGGCATCAAGTGGCAAGACAAAGTCCCTGACACGGAGGTTCTTGCCAGAGCAGACCTACCCAGCATCTTTACCACCTTGATGCAGTCTCAACTCCGATGGGCAGGACACGTAGCTCGTATGGGTGACAATCGGCTTCCTAAAAAGCTGTTCTTCGGTGAACTCACGCAAGGCAAGCGCTCCCAAGGAGGTCAACGTAAACGCTATAAAGACACACTCAAAGCAGCCCTGAAAGCCTTCAACATCAATCCTACTAAATGGGAACAGACAGCTCAGGACAGAACCAAATGGAGATCAGCTGTCAAGAAGGGGGCTCAATCTTATGAAACCAGCAGGACCGCGGCAGCTGAACAACGCAGACAAGCCAGAAAAAACAGCATTAGACCACCGTCTGCCGCAACCATTCCCTGTCTGCATTGCCAGAGACTATTCCTAGCATGCATCGGACTAGTAAGCCACCTACGCACCCAAACAGACCCACCCCACCCTTAACCAGATGACTAGATGGTCCTTGTCAATTCGACGGACGAACAACAATCCATCCATAATGAAACCTGCTTAATCCAGTTCAAGGCTATGGGACGTCGATGATTACCTCATCAGCAATGAGTGCAAGGCAGGAATCAGCCCTGCCATGGGCACTTGTCTATTGCAGGGCATTCCCATGACAATAATTTCAATAGTGCATAATGGGCTAATTTAGCATCATCTATTAGCTTAACCTGCATGACTTTGGAATGGTATTGTTCAACACAAAAAGTGACAGGACTTGGGATGTAAACTCAGAATACTGGCTCTGTATACAGTAGAAAATTAGAACAATTTTGACACAATTAGGCCATTCAGTACCACAAAGCTTCCCAAAATAACACCAAGTTGAGTTTTCATGAATTGGGAGAGCATGGAGGGTCATAAGGTTGCTGGAAAGGGGTGTGTGGCGCTCCCAGTATCTTTGCAAAAGGATGAAGGTCCAAGTCTTTATAGTCCTGGTGCTTCCTATCTTGCTATATGATTGCGAGACATGGACCCTATCCAATGACCTGAGATGAAGACTGGACTCCTTCGGTACTTTGTTTCTTTGGAGAATCCTTGGGTACCGCTGGTTTTACTTTGTGTCGAATGAGCGGTTGCTCATGGAGTCCCGAATGAAACACATTACCTGCATTGTGAGGGAGTGTCAGTTACAGCACTATGGCCATTTGGCGCGATTCCCCAAGGTGATCCAGCTCATAGGATTCTTCTAATTCTATTTCATTCTATTTATTCTAATAATGAATGTTGAACTGACATTTAAGAAAATAGAAAATCAATTTATTTTTATTTTGAAACTATCATATTTATTCCTATTCAATTCATGACAGAAAATGGGTCCTAAAAAGAAGTTGGGAGCACAAAATCTGTAAGAAAAAAAAATATGTAGTGAAAGACGACGCAAGAACTCAAATACTTTAAAACAATGGATTTCAACCAGAAGTAAAAATTTAAGTGAAGAAAACAATGAAAATTAGATAATATTCGTAATGTGAGAAGTGAAAACACAGAACATAACAAAGAAGTTGAAGTTGAAAATGAAACATGTAATGAACAGAATTCTTCCTTTGAAAATACAGAACTAATACAGGATGATGCTGATGACAATAGAGAAACATATATTCAGGAGCAGGCACAATTTTAATTACAATATGAGGATCCCTACACATGGCCACCTACAGTATTTCTGACCAACTAAGGTGTCTTCTAGTAACACACTTACCTGTGCAAAATACAGAATATAATTTATATCCTGTGTCAGATGATGGAAGAAGCTTTAACAACAAATGGGTTTTTATTGAATGGGGAAAAAGTTACATGATACTGGCTGATGTATAGTAAATCCAAAAATGCTTTATTTTGTTTTTATTGTGTATTATTTTCCCATTAGAGAAAATCTCATTTTACTGATATAAACAAAGGTTTTATGAATTGCCGTCATTTAAGTCACAGAATACCAGACCATGAGAAGAGCGTTCCAAACATAAGAAATATTACATTTTATGGAAGGACTTTGATAAAAAAGATTGCACAGTAGTAAAACAATTGATGCAAACCTGCAAAATATGGTTAAAATAGAAAAAGATAAATGGTATCAAATTTTAAAAGTTGTAGTTGATGCTATTTTATTTTGTGCAAAAAATAATCTCATTCTCCAAGGTACTAATGAAATAACAGGTGATCCTGCAAGTGGAATATTTTTACAGATAATAGAACTGATCGGTCACTATGATCCTTTTATATCAGAACATATCCAAAATATCAAAATATAAAAATCAACTGGTTACCTATTTCTCACCACAAATACAAAATAAAATTATTGATCTTATCAGGAATAATGTCAGAAAAGTATTACTGAATAGAATAAGGGATGCTAAGTATTATTCTATTTTATTTGATTGTTCTCCGGACAGGAAGTTTGATGTATATAATCTGTATTTATTGACGGATTTTGATGAAGCTTGATATCTGAGTTCCAAATATGGTCCATTGTAGCTAATTAGAGTTTGATTAAGCCTGATAGGGCGCAAAGTGTTCGACCGTTACACATGGCCAAATTTTGTTCTGTCCTGAATCTTTATTTTTTTATGCATTGTGATAATTTTATCAAAAGTATTGTAATTTGTTTACTTACATAAATAAAATTCAAAAATAATTATTTTTTGTTTTCTTTGTGATTTGTTTTATCCATTTTGATTTTCCTTTTCCCACGCTACAGCTCTGCCAGCTTGTTACCACACCATCATAGAATAATCTATTTTCTTCCTTTCAGTCTACTGGTCCTCAAAATACTGTTGCATGGTTTTGTGCATTTAAACAATGAGCTGTAATTGAATTTCTTGGGACACAGAAGGATTCAGTAACTAACATTTACAGGCAGTCAAAAGTATCTACTTAGATGATGCTGTGGATAAAAGCATTATTAGGTTTTGAGCTTCATGAATTGTTGCTTTCTGAGGATGGTCAAGTAGCGTTGATTGATGTGCCTCATTCTGATTGGTCAACAACAGCATTAACTCCAGTATTGCTTCAAGATATTAACTTTTTAGTTAGCCAATAAAAGGTGTCATTTTGCTTGACTTTTCACTACATTCAACATATTAATAAATTCATGTAAATTACAGATCACATCAGAAAGATTGTAACTGAACCCTCAGCATCCAAGGGAAGTGTGAACAAGAGTAATGATATTTAATGACATTTAAAGGTGTATGTACATTTGTTTCCATCACAATAGAAGTTATCCTCAGATATTATGAGGCTGAGGGTTAAAAACCAGAATGATGAAACATAAATCCATCACTTTTGCTGGAGACAAAAAATACAAATGAAATGACATCAACAAGCTTCTTCTTGGAAGAAGTGTAAGGTTTCCCTTTGGAAAAGAGAGAGTCTTGGCCGCTGTTTTTTGGGATGAAGAAGGGTTGATTTTGGTGCACATTACTGCGAACAATGTAGTCAAACTTTTATCCTTGATCTGTATATTCAAACTATTCTCACTTAGCACAACCTTTTGACCTTATTAAAACCTCTTTAAACACAATAATACAAAACCACACAAGTCTGAAAGCACAGGACCCAATCACAAGTGTCTGGTGGATGGTGCTTTCCCATCTACTCTAGAGTTCCAGGACTTTTATCCTCAGATTTTAAAGAGCCATCATGGATGCCAGTCATAATAAAAGGTGGAATAGTTCTGACAAGGTTGTCGAGAAAATGTCTGAGTGTGCAAGAAATGTGAATTATGTTCCAATAATTCTATAATAAATTAGTCACAATAAAAAAAATGTTTTGCACTCCTTTGTGAGAAGCCCTTATGTCAGAACACTAACAATATGTTCTAATATTATTTGATTGGTCAATAAAACTCAGATTTCTCAGTCTGAATTGGAAACAGAAAGATGACATACCATAGCACTTGGGCAAGAACAGGCTCCCTAAGTCGAATGAAACATTTCAGTTATAGGGCCTGTCATGAACCTTTCAAGAGTGAGTAGCTTAAACCTAATGTGGTATAGATTACTAATGTCTGTGAATTAAGCAAAAAAAGAGTTGAAGTCCCAACCTTGGGTTCTCTGGATAATGGCCTTCTCAAAGAGTTTTTGAAAGCAGAGACATTTGCTTCCTAAGTACAACTGTCAGGAATGAGGGTGCGCTCCTCATGATTGTTGATAGCATTCTAAAGGTTATTTCTTATGTTGATCTTTTCTACAGTATCATCAGAAGCAGAAGGAGAGAAATGAAGTACCATCATGAGTGATGTCAGTTGGCATCAGATGGGACCTTGTCCTTTCTGGTAATGGAAGCGGCAGTTACTGTGATTCAGAGTGTAACCCCTTTTTCAGTCCCCACAATGTTCTTGGAACTAGGTCCCCGTAAGACATTCACGATACTCATGTGCATGACAGGACCTATATATTTTAATTGAGGATATAAGACTGAAGAGAAACAAAAACAAGGTAAAGTCTTTATTTGATGTTTTAAAAACAACATGTTAAAGTAATCATAGGATTAGCCTGAATGTTGCTCATGTTTTGTCCCTTAAAAGCCTAGCAGAACTGGTAACATCCACTTTATCCTCCATCGCCTTCAGGGGATTCTTTGTGCAGTGTTTGTTTATGTATTGGTACCTCCAGGTCTTGGTTTGAATTGCAATATGAAGGTTTTCTTGAATTGTAAAAACTATTAAAATACAGGCAAGGATATTTTAACAGAATTTTAACATTAACTAGTAAAAAAAAATCATATTTAAGTAGAAGATTAAATTATTCGTCAAAGAACATTAGTGGCTACAAAAATTATCTTAGATCACCAAAAATGAGATGCTGTAAAAAGAAGAAAGCACATGCTAATATCAATCTACCTGTTGAAACCATGTCATCTAACTTTGGTGTTACAAGGAGCTGAAGACTATCCATGTAGTTTTTGGCACAAGGTAGGGACCAGCTCTGGATGCGGTGCCAATGTCAGTTCATCACAAAGCAAGCGTCATGCTCACTCATACTGAAACGACCTAACACACACAGCTTGGCATATGGGATTTAAACCTCGAGAAAAATCCATGATAACATAATTTAATAAGTACAAGGGACAATCAAGAATGAGAAAGTTGACAGACAACAGAGAATGCTGGGATGACAGAACTTGGCATCTGGAATGTTTGTGTTTATACAACTTCTAAAAAAAGTTAGGGCAGTGTGAGACATTATAAGAAAAACAAGTAGGATAGATTTGTACATTTTCATCAAAACAAATACATTACTGTAATTAAGACAAAATTTTTCGTGAATTACATTATCAACAGTATTTTTTTTTTTGAAGATAGACATTTATTCTAAAATTGAAATTGCAACATGTTCCAAAAAATTGTGATGGGGTACCTTAGCACTAATAATGATGACAAGTTGAAATAAAAAGGTGATGTTAAACAGATGAGGCGATCATGTTATACTATATAAGGAGCATCTAGAAAAGGCCTTTTCCTTCAAGAATAACGATGGGTCAAGGTTTGCCAATTTACCATCACATGCATCCGGAAATAATTCAGCACTTTGAGAGAAATCGGTAGGTTTTGGTATTGTTTCATCATAAATAGTGCACAAAATTATATTCAAGGAGCCTGGTCAAATCTTGTTGTGTGAAAGGCAATGCCGAAAACTACTTCTGAATGCACATGATCTCCAGTCCCCCAGACCTTAATGTGTTAAAAGTCATCTGTAATGGATATCATGACTTAGGCTTAGGAATACTTCAGTCAAACTTTGTCAGTCAACACAATTCACTGCTGCACCCAAAGATGCAAGTTAAGGCTTTACTGTGCAAAGCAGAAGCTTTCCAACTACCTATTTTCAAACCCACTTAATTTAATATGATTCTTCAAGGTCATGGTTGGTAAAGAAAGGTCCTCTTTCCTTTATCGGTAGACATTTTATCCCAGGATAATCATTGTTCTGAAGGTTCAGACAAATAAAATCACATTGTCCTGCCTTTCTATTGGTGCTCCTTTACCTTTCACTAGTGTCACCTTACTGGAAGGAGCAGACCTCCTGGCTTTCTTCAGGATTATCTCCTGGAAACATTAGGTGTCTTTTAGTGGCCTGGCTGCTGTGATGTACCTGTATATCTCCCACTCTCTCAAGAATAACGTAGGGCAAACTCCAGGTTTGTTGGAGCTCTCAAATTTTGGTGGGCCCACCCTGTGTTCCAAATTCTTTTTCCCCCCAAAGTTGAGTTGAGTCATGGGGATAGAACTGGATAAAAAGCAGGACACCACCCTGGCTGGAGAGTCCGTAACCAACATATGTTTTAAATTTAATTTACAGGCTCCAATGATTTTTTTCATCCCTCAGAATAGCAAGAACAAAATAGTCAGAAAAGTCAAAGTTAAATGCTATAGCATGCATGATAAAAAAAAACACTGAGAATATTACACAATAAAAGAAACAACATAATATGTAGTTTAAGTATATATACAAATTATGGAAAAAGCTGTCTCGATTTAGACATTTAATAATATTTAGACATCTGGTGTCTTTCCAGCTACCTGATTTTCCTTAGAAAAAATGTTCTGATGCTAATTTCAACAGAAGCTTCATTATAAACATTTTTATTTTAATTTAAATATAAAACACCCACCGGTGAACAATTTATTTTACATTACATAAACAACACATGCATATGTCTAGATAATACATGTGGCAGAAAATAATTCATAAAAAGGAATAATAATTAAGGATGCACTTAAAATGGAGCCGGTGTGTAAACAGCGCCTCGAGGTTTGTAGCAGTGCTTAATTATTACTCCACCTGCACCATTAAAACAAGACCTGCTGATGATACAACACTTGGCAGCTGAAGCCCCCCAAAAACAACATCCAAGGCAAAGAAAACACGACTAATCTTTTTAAAGATTAAAAATGGTTCATAGGAAAAAGTCCAAGGGCAATGTGTCCAAATCAATGTTTGATAGACTAGCTGTTGTATTAGCGAGAATATGTGTTTTATTGATTTGAACCTCAGAAGACATAACAGCTTCAGGGAATATACGGTCGAATGCTGACTTTTACTTCTTATTCAGTACAAATGCCTTGAGGTTTTTTTCCACCTCACCAGGTCTGTTTTAAAACAGCCAAAATAATTTCCTTTCTATTTCAGTGAGCAGTTCTGCATTATTACTTGTTAAATTAGACAGATATTCAACTAATTCCTGTTGAAAATGTACTGTTCTGTAACAGCCAGCTCTTAGGCTTTAGTGTGAGAGTCCTTTATTTTTACTAGAAGACTTTTCACATATATGATAAGCACAATTGTTCATTTCTCATTATATAACTGTAAAGAATTTGAACTCACTCTTAATTTTATTGGCTCTAGATTAGTTAGTATTAACATGCCAGTAAATCAATGGCATGAAGTCTGAAGACCACTAGGTAAATACATCTAACGCCACTGAATCTTTGCGCACTGTCCAGTCCAAAATGGAGGAGGTTGATGAGGTAGCTTATGGATCAGCTCATATTAAAAGTGCTAAAGGTCCTATCTGATCTAGTCAGTGGTTGTGTGCTACCGCTTAGCAGCCTGGAGGGTTTGGATTTGCCCAATATGAACTTTCTGTCTGTCTCTCTGGAAACCAAATATGTATTGCTTTTAGGGCATCCTCAGCTTTTATAGTTTTTTCTGTACCCTGGTGGCTGGTGTGTTCATTCTACCTTCATTTCTGTGTTCATTCAACAGCTGCTGAGACCTTACAGGTTTGGGGAGTTGGAAGAGTCAGGGGGAAGGGTGGCCACTACTATATATAAAGTCAAATTTGATTTCATCCACAATACCACTCATTCTAACTTGAAACTCTTGAGAGCCGTCTTTAAAAAAATTAATTTACTACACATTACAGGGCAGCTTAGCTATTTCATAAAATACTTTGGCAAGTTTTATCATTTATATGGAAGGAACTAGGTAAACACATATCAGTTCAGCTCAGAAATGGGTCTGTTTATTGAACAACAATAATCTACAACACTATATTTCAAAAGCCTAGTCACACTTTCCCACTATTTCAGGCACAGGAAATCTTCATAAAGCAATAGAATTGGCCATCATTTCTCCTCTCTGGTACTTTTTCTGTCTTTCACACTCTCTGTCTGTGATCCTCAAGGGTAAGAAGGGATGATAACTTGTGCAGGGGGCCATTTTTTCCTCTTCTTCCATATCCAAACTTCTTCTGGCTTGTAGAAACTCCTCCTGCCCCTGCCAAATTGGCTTTTGTAAGTTATGTACTGTGATCCCTCGCTATATTGCGCTTCGTCTTTCGCGGCTTCACTCCATCGCGGATTTTAAATGTAAGCATATGTGAATATATATCGCGGATTTTTCACTGCTTCGCGGATGTCTGCGGTCTACAGTACGTGTGCTTCTTCAGTTGATTTGCCCATTTGAATTCAAACAAGGGACGTATTTGAATTCAAACAAGGGACGCTATTGGCGGATGGCTGAGAAGCTACCCAATCAGAGCCTTTGGTTAAGTTCCTGTGTGCTGTTGATTGGCTCAGCGACGAAGTGCTGCATTAACCAGGAAGTCTAATCTCACTCATTCAGCATTAACGCACGTTACTGCTACTGCTGCAGGAGCCGTGTCCAAGCGCCAACAAAAGATGCAAATGATTGCAGAAAAGGTAAAAGTTTTGGACATGTTGAAGGAAGGAAACAGCTACACCGCTGCAGGACACCATTACAGCATCAATGAGTCCACGATTCTTTTTATTTAAAAAGGAGGAAAAGCATATAAGATCTACAGCCGCGGTGTCCTTTAACCAGGGTGCAAAACGAGTTGCAAGTGGACGTGATAAGGCAGTAGTCTGGATGGAATCTGCTTTAGGGATTTGGATTGAAGAGTGATGGAAGAAATACAACGGCGGTGCTAAACAGTCGCCTGAAGAGGCTCCTTTAGAAGAGCTGTAACGCTATCCTTTGTAGTGCAGTAAAATTAAACTCATCGTTATTGGACAAGTCGTCGTGTCATTGTTGGTGAGTAACCATAATTAATTATTTACGTACAGTACTTATTACATGTACATAGTTTAGTGTCACTGTACACACATTTTACTGTATACAATTTTTCTTGCATTGTACGTATTTATTGCTGGTGGCCTGTCTGTCGTAATGGCTGTAACATATGTGATATCGGAGACGCTCGATATCTTTAAAATAATATTTAGGTTTTACTGTACATAATTTCAACGAATCTTACC
The DNA here is from genome assembly GCF_900747795.2 of Erpetoichthys calabaricus. Taxonomy (NCBI): domain Eukaryota; kingdom Metazoa; phylum Chordata; class Cladistia; order Polypteriformes; family Polypteridae; genus Erpetoichthys; species Erpetoichthys calabaricus. The sequence continues at coordinate 111,308,030 of NC_041397.2, forward strand.
TAATATCTAAGAGAATACAAAGGGTTTATGCTGTATAATTGTGCGTGAAATGTTTATAATAGTGTGGGAGAGTTTATAAGGGCTTAAAATATATAAAAATAACCATATAAACATATGGTTTGTACTTCGCGGATTTTCTTATTTCGCGGGTGGCTCTGGAACGCAACCCCCGCGATGGAGGAGGGATTACTGTATCTAACTTCACCTGTCTTATTATATATGTATATAGTATATGGACAGTGAAACAATTTTCATCAATGATTATGTGATTGAAGTGTAGACTTTCAGCTTTAATTCAAGGGTTTTAATGTAAATATCATATGAGCCATTTAGAATGACAGCCATTTTCAGGGGCTCAAAGGTATTTGGACAATTGACTGACAAGCTGTTCCATAGCCAGGTGTGAGCAGGTCCCTCAATATTTCATTAACTATTAAGCAGGTAGAAGATCTGGAGTTGATTCCAAGTAGGGAATGTGCATGTGAAAGCTGTTACTGTGAGCTCTCAATATTGAGGTCCAAAGAGCTGTCCATACAAGTAAAAACAGTCCACCATTAGGCAGAGAAAACAATACAAACCCATCAGAGAGAGATAGCAGAAGCACCGGGAGTGGTCACATCAACCAGTTGGTACATTCTTAACACCAACACCAGAAGGCCTGGACAAGCATGGAAGACTTGAAGAAAACTCCCTTCACGACATTTAGCCAATCCAAGAACACTTCTGGGAGGCAGACCTATCATTGCTGAAGTCTACAATCAAAAGAAGACTTCACGAAAGTAAAGACAGAAGATTTACCATAAGGTGCAAACCACTGGTAAGCCTCAAGCTTAGGAAGGACAGATTAGACTTTTCCAGAAAACATTTTTAGAAACGCAGTTCAGTTCCGGAACAGGAAACTAAGATCAATATATACCAGAATGATGGATAGAGAAGAATATGGAGAATGGAAGAAATAGCTCATGATCTGAAGCATACCACATCATCTGTGAAACATGATAGAGACCGTGTAATGGCATGGGTGTGCATGGTTGCCAATGGATATCAGTCACTAGAGTTTATTAATAACATGACTGCTGACAGAAGTAGCAGGATGAATTCCGAAGTGTACAGGGCTATACTATCTGCTGAGATTCAGACAAATGCTGCAAAACTGATAGGGCAACGGCGCACAGTACAGAAGGACAATTAGCCGAAACTTACTGTGACAGCAAACCAAGTGCTTTTCAAGGCAAACAAGTAGACTGCTCTTCAATGACCACGTAAATCTACTGACTTCAACCCAACTGGACATGAATTTCACTTGTTGAAGACAAAACTGATGGCAGAACGTTCAACGAACAAGCAGCAACTGAAGACAGATGCAGTAAAGGCCTACAAAAGCATCAGTAGGATGGAACAACAGCACTTGGAGATGGCTATGGGATTCAGACTTCAATTGACTGTAAAGGAATTTCAACCAAACATTGAAAATGATCATTATATTTATGACTATGTTGGCTTACCCAAATAATTTAGAGCCCCTGAAAAACTGGAGAATATTGTATAAAAGTGCCTATCATTCCTAAATGGCCATTACAGTATTTACATTAAATTCCTTGAATCAAAGCTAAAAGTCTGCCCTTCAATCACATAAAGATTTCTTCATTCCAAATCCATTGTGAGTGTACAGATCCAGCATTATGAAAAAATATATAATATACTGTATAATGATATACCATTTTGAGTCAATAATGATATATTAGTTTACTATTACTTGCCCAGAGAGTTTGGACACGTCATTGTTGTTATTGTATACATCCCTCCTCGGGCAGACGTGGAGACAGCGAGTGACATCATCCATTCTGCTGTTGCTCAGTTACAAACGCAGCACCCTGAGGCGCTTGTGCTAATCGCTGGAGACTTTAACCATGTGACGCTGGACAAAACATTACCTGCCTTCTCCCAGTATGTGGACTGTAACACCCAGGGAAATAAGACTATTCATTTACTGTATGCAAACGTTAAAGACGCATACAGCGCCACCTCGCTGCCTGCGCTTGGGAAAGCAGATCATAACCTGGTTCTGCTTCAGCCTCACTACAAACCAAAAGTGAGGGTCCTACCCACAACCACACACTCATTCAGGAAGTGGTCCCCTGAGGCAGAGAAGGCTCTGAGAGAATGCTTTGGAACTACAGACTGGGATATCCTGCAGGGATCACATAGTGAGAACATTGAGGAGGTTGTTGACTGCACTACTGACTACATCAACTTCTGTATGGACATTGTAGTTCCAGTAAGAACAGTACGCTGCTATGCTAACAACAAGCCATGGATTACAAGTGACATCAAGGGCCTTTTGAACCAAAAGAAAAGGGCTTTTAAAGGCGGTGATCAGCATGAGCTCAAGTGCGTGCAGAAGGAACTTAGAATCCAGCTCAGGGCGGCGAAGGAGCAGTACAGGAGAAAGCTGGAGCAGAAGTTGCAGAATAACAGCATGAAGGAAGTGTGGGATAGGATGAAGATCTTCACTGGCTGCAGCTCGAAGCGGGGTGCCACCATCGAGAGAGACGTGAAGAGAGCAAACCAAATGAACAACTTCTTTAACAGGTTTGACCACCCTAACCCACTCTCATCCTCACCCTCCACACATCCTTCTGCTGATACCAGCATAGGAGAGACATCCCCACCCACAATTACAACAGCGCAGGTGTGCAGAGAGCTGAGGAGACTTCTTACCAGCAAAGCAGCGGGTCCAGATGGAGTATCGTCACGACTGCTGAAGGTCTGTGCATCGGAGCTGGGGGATCCTCTACAGCACATCTTCAACCTGAGCCTGGAACAGGGGAGAGTCCTGAAGCTTTGGAAAACATCTTGCATCACCCCCCCCCCCCCCAAAGGTATCACGTCCTAGTGAGCTGAATGACTTCTGGCCTGTTGCTCTGACGTCACATGTGATGAAGACCATGGAGAGGCTGCTGCTTCACCACCTGAGGCCACAGGTTCAACACGCCCTTGACCCTCTGCAGTTTGCATATCATGAGAAGGTGGGAGCGGAGGATGCCATCATCTACAGGTATATGCTACACCGATCCCTCTCCCACTTGGACAGAGGCAGTGGTGCTGTAAGAATTATGTTTCTAGACTTCTCTAGCGCGTTCAACACAATCCAACCTCTGCTCCTTAGAGACAAGCTGACAGAGATGGGAGTAGATTCATACCTGGTGGCATGGATCGTGGACTATCTTAAAGACAGACCTCAGTATGTGCGTCTTGGGAACTGCAGGTCTGACATTGTGGTCAGCAACACAGGAGCGCCACAGGGGACTGTACTTTCTCCGGTCCTGTTCAGCCTATATACATCGGACTTCCAATACAACTCGGAGTCCTGCCACGTGCAAAAGTTTGCTGATGACACTGCTATCGTGGGCTGCATCAGGAGTGGGCAGGAGGAGGAGTATAGGAACCTCATCAAGGACTTTCTTAAATGGTGCGACTCAAACCACCTACACCTGAACACCAGCAAAACCAAGGAGCTGGTGGTGGATTTTAGGAGGCCCAGACCACTCATGGACCCCGTGATCATCAGAGGTGACTGTGTACAGATGGTGCAGACCTATAAATGCCTGGGAGTGCAGCTGAATGATAAATTAGACTGGAATGCCAATACTGATGCTCTGTGTAAGAAAGGACAGAGCCGGTTATACTTCCTTAGAAGGCTGGCGTCCTTCAACATCTGCAATAAGATGCTGCAGATGTTCTATCAGACGGTTGTGGCGAGCGCCCTCTTCTACACGGTGGTGTGCTAGGGAGGCAGCATTAAGAAGAATGACACCTCATGCCTGGACAAACTGGTGAGGAAGGCAAGCTCTATTGTTGGTATGGAGCTGGACAGCTTGACATCTGTGGCAGAGCGATGGGTGCTCAGCAGGCTACTAGGCGGAGTGGTGGCTCTGAGGCTAGGGATCTGCACTGGCAATCGGAAGGTTGCCGGTTCGAATCCCGTAAATGCCAAAAGGGACTCTGCTCTGTTGGGCCCTTAAGCAAGGCCCTTAACCTGCAATTGCTAAGCGCTTTGAGTAGTGAGAAAAGCGCTATATAAATGCAAAAAATTATTATTATTACTATCAATTATGGAGAATCCTCTGCATCCACTAAACAGTGTCATCTCCAGACAGAAGAACAGCTTCAGCGACAGACTGTTGTCACTGTCCTGCTCCACTGACAGATTGAGGAGATCGTTCCTCCCCCAAACTATGCGACTCTTCAATTCCACCCGGGGGTATCTATCTATCTATCTATCTATCTATCTATCTATCTATCTATCTATCTATCTATCTATCTATCTATCTATCTATCTAATAACTCAAAATAATATAATGTTCAAAAGCTTTTGAAATATAAAAATTATATATCAGGTTGTGTGTTGGGAAGAATTGCTATTTAATCTAATCAAAACAGCCCATAGTTGTTTCAGTACTACCTCAGTAAAATAACATATATACTCTATCCTACCTAATCCAAGTCACGGTTACTGTAGGAGAAAGAACCTATCCTTGAAACACCAAAAGCAAGTCAGGAAACAGCTTTGGACGATGTGCTACTCCACCTAAAGGCTCCCTCATGCACATACCTATATTCACTAAAGTTGCGACAATTTAAGAATTGCTATTTAATCTAACACATAAGTCTTTATGGCTGTTGCAGAAAATCCAGAGAACTAAGATGAAAATTTTAGCAAGCCTAAGGAGAAAATGAAAACTCCTCACACCAGGCATGGGAATGCCAGCAGAAGAAATAAATGGAGTGCCTTAGGCAAAAGTAAATGTAAGCTTAGAGAAACAAATCAAACCCTTGATGTGTAGAAGTCTAATAAAATCTTCAGCCATGATGGGATTTTATAGGTATTAGAAATTATTTACATAAACTGTCATTCACGTGGGCATCATGAGTTGTCTTATGGGACCATATTGCCGAGACATTAGGGGTATTGGAGAATTGCTTATTCTATCTACAGTAAGAATTTCCGTTCCCATTGCCAAAACAGAGGAATTTCCAGATGAAGATGACAGAAATTCACAATCTTCCCCTTTTGCTCCAGACAACATTTGCTTCAGAGCATCATCAGAGGAATTAATCAATCAGTGACAGTCAAGTGAAATGCAACTCTATAACTCACCATGGTATATTCTAAATACCCATGATTATTATTTATTTGTAAATATTTTATTAATTTTGTTTCAAGAAAGTAACATAGTATACAATCAAGGAGATAAAATTGCAGAGCTTTACAACAAACCACTTCACAATCAATCTAAAAAGAACATCAGAAAAAAAAAATAAAGCCATGGTAAAACAAAATCTAACAAAGCAACAATTCAACCCTCGCCCAAGGGAAAGAGAGGAGAGGCAAAAGCAGTAAAAAACTTTTTCCCCCTATATAAATACTTAATCTAATTTTTAAAAATTAAATCTTGCCATTTCTCTTTACACCCTCATCCCCACTTCCTTCAACATCTGGCTTCCTTCAACATCTGCAATAAGATGCTGCAGATGTTCTATCAAACAGTTGTGGCGAGCGCCCTCTTCTACGCAGTGGTGTGCTGGGGAGGCAGCATTAAGAGGAAAGACGCCTCACGCCTGGACAAACTGGTGAGGAAGGCAGGCTCTATTGTTGGCATGGAGCTGGACAGTTTAACATCTGTGGCAGAGCGAAGGGCGCTCAGCAGGCTCCTATCAATTATGGAGAATCCACTGCATCCACTAAATAATGTCATCTCCAGACAGAAGAGCAGCTTCAGCGACAGACTGCTGTCACTGTCCTGCTCCACAGACAGATTGAGGAGATCGTTCCTCCCCCAAACTATGCGACTCTTTAATTCCACCAGGGGGGGTAAACGTTAATATTTAACATTATACATAGTTATTGTCTGTTTTTTTCACCTGTATTATTATCATTCTTTAATTTAATATTATTTATTGTATCAGTATGCTGCTGCTGAAGAATGTGAATTTCCCATTGGGATTAATAAAGTATCTATCTATCTATCTATCTATCTATCTATCTATCTATCTATCTATCTATCTATCTATCTATCTATCTATCTATCTATCTATCTATCTATCTATCTATCTATCTATCTATCTATCTATCTAAAAAATGTAAAGACTCCCTAACCCAAATACCTGTTTTTAGTAAGTTTCACTTTTGCAAGCTCACACACGAAACATAACATATTCAAAAGTAAACTCCGCTGTTTTGCTTATCGTTACCCATTATTGTTATATTTGATAATCTATGAAGTGAGATTCATGCACCCAGAAAATGGCAACATGATGCACTTGGCCAAGCATGTACATCATTTTAATGTGTCCACCACATGTGACAATAAATCTACATTTTTTTAATCAGTGCTTATCCTTGCATTTTCTAAAAAAAACAAAACTGTTGTCCACCTGCATATCATCGTTACATTCACAGTAACAATCAATGATCAGCAGTAAGCACTTTTTGTAGTTACAAAAAACAAGGAGGAAATAAATAAAGAAGATAAAACACTACAAATTAACCAATGGAGTCAAGCCACAACTGAACTGAATGAAGCGCAAGTTTTTTCTATATCCCATGGAGTTATTGTTTTTCAGAATATGATAAGAAGAGAACAAGTTGATACTTTTGAATAAGTAAAAATAATTAGTAAGTTTTGTTTCTATTTGTTTATAGACATTGTCACGCACGCGCGCATGGGGAGTCGCAGAACGACCCGGGTAGTAGCGCGAAATCCGAAAGCCATACGGGATGGGCAGGCAACTAACCTTGTTTTCTTTATCTTCCCAGAAAGAAGGAAACGACGGCACCCTGAATCACCTCCCGCTACTCCACTTCCACATCTTTCTTCCCTCTGATGACATCAGTATCCCAGACTACGCCACTCCTCGTTACCCAGCATTCCTCTGTTCAATTCCAGTCCCCTCTATAAATGTTCCCCCATCATGCCATGTTGTTGTTAACAGTTAAACCAGTGAATGCACTTTGGACTGTATAACCTCATTTTGAACCTTCTTTACAGTATACGGGGCCGGAAACCCCAAACCTTTATGCTCTGTTGTGTCTTTACTTTTACAACATTTATTCAAACCTAAGGCAGTACAAATTTTAGTTTTTGATGCTAATCAAGAGTCGAGATTTTTAGTAGTTTTTGGATTTGATTGAGTGAACTTTATATCACCTTTGTAACATTACTAAGTACCACTTTGATATGGAGTTCTGCTACAATCTCTTTCACACCAGCACCACCAAGGACTATACATAGGAGGGTCAATAGTAAGCAGCTCATGTTAACAAATAATATTAGCCCCTGGTTTAAAAAAATACAAATATTGTATACAGAAAAGTACTTAGTTAATCACATAGTCCTTCTGATACATCTAATTAGCCTGTGGCACAATAACAGAGGACCATTGACTTAGAAAAGTTCCCCGTGTGAAGCCAGAAAATACAGCTGGTTATTTACTAAGCATATTCCAGTAATTGCTTCAGATGGGAGATGACAGGACAGTTGCAAATGTCACTTCAGTCTGCACACAGAGAAGCAAAATCAATCCAAGTAATTATAGACCAAGAAGGCATACCTCTATCTTATGAAATATTTACTTTATATACTGACTTATAAGTCGAGTCTTGAAACCTGAAGAATCGATCATAAAATCAGAGCTGACTTATATGCCGTTCAAAAATGTGACACTTATTTATTTATTTTACATCTTCTTGCCTCCTCCAATCTCGCTTTCTCAGGCGCATTAAAGTTTGTTGCAGCAGAGCAGTGACCAATTTCTTTCGCTACTTCACCGACGTTTAATATAAAACTAGCTTTGTATTTTCTTCTGATCGAACGCTTCATCGTAGGTAAGGGATGCTCTTACGATAATGTTGTATGAGGGTGTGAGATACAAAAAACACAAAACAGTGCAAACGTCGCTTCAGAGTAGTTTGAGTATTACTGTGTGGTCACGGAGGCACAATACATAGGAAAAAAAGGGCAGTGTGCTCCGTGGTTACTCTCTCAGGTGGGTGTTAGCATATCATAATCTCTTGGACCAATAGTGTGAGTTTTCCTCATTCAATTTATATGACCGATATTATAAAATACCAGAAATTATATGGTAAAATCAAGCCCCGACTTATCCGCAGGAGAACTCAAACGTGAGTATATACGGTAATTAAAATAAATTAGAAATCTAGTGTACTTATATAAAAATATAATACACCAAATAACAGCCTGCATGTGTATATGAGAGAAAAAAACAATTGCCAAACCAATCAGACATTTTTGGATGGGTGACCGGAGTAGTAGACCAAAACAAAGCACGCAACATAATTTGTTTAGACTTTTAAAAATCCTGTGATAATTTTGAAACTACAAGATATTGGCATTGAAGGTAACTTACAAAATCAAACTTCAAGTTGGTTAACTGGCTGAGACAAAGAGTAAAGGAAACAGAATGCACCACGTGGTCATTTGTGGTGTCCCTCAGGACTTATTTATAATAACAACACAGAATCTTATATAATTAGTAACATTTTAAAATTCCCAGATGTAATTAAAATTGAAGCAATGCCCAATTCAGAAGAGCCAGCAAAAACAATTAAAAAAAAAACAAGAAAACTTGTTAAAGACTTAAAAATGTACAGTACTTTAATGGAGAGATTTGTAAGGTTTTATTCATAGACAAAAGAAACAGTAATTATAAATTCAAGATGGCTGATCTTTCAACAAGATTTAGGGGGTTTATGTTGCTGTAACCCTGTCTGTGCAATGTTCAGAAGCAAACAAAGGGTTAGGTTATATTGCAGAACCCCTGAATATATAGTAAACTGATGGACATTATGCTCAGAATGTACAATGCATTCCTAAGACTACATTTGGAATACAGTGTGCAATTCTGGTCATGCCATGCTACAAAACTGTTGGAACCTATGTAGGAAAAAACAACTAAATGCATTCCTGGGCTAAAAGGCATGTCCTACTCAGTCAGGGAAAGGAAATTAAAATTCTTCAGTCTTGAGCAGAGAAGGCTATGTGAGCACCTAATCCAGGTATTCAGAATTCTCATAGGCACTGATAATGTTGATCCATCACAATTCTTTCAGCTAAATGGTGAATCACCTACTTGAAAACACCGTGGGAAATTTGAGGAGTGCAGTTAAGAATAAAGCCAGGAAGAGCTTCTTTACACAAAATGTCAAGAGATTTTCAAACAAATCACCAAGGCATGCAGTTGAAGAGTAAACTTTGACAACTTTAAAGTTGGATGAGATCCTCTGACAACTAAGCTATAAGCTAACCCAAAGAACTTGATGATCTGAATGGTGTCTTTGTGTTTGTAAAATGCCTTATCTTCTTAGGTAACTTACTAGAGGATAGACAAGTAAGCAGAGCTGTATATGGTGGAGTTTTATTTCAGTAGAAGATTGACTTCTAATACAACGCTTTACTCACATTCTATTTTCTTTCAGTTCAGTCCAAAGACATTTGGGGCGGAGTGGTGGCTCTGAGGCTAAGGATCAGTGCTGGTATCCTGAAGGTTGCCGGTTTGAATCCCCGTCACTGCCAAAGAGATCCTACTCTGCTGGGCCCTTCAGCAAGGTCCTTAACCTTCAATTGCTCCAGGGGCGCTGTACAATGGCTGACCCTGCGCTCTGACCCCGAAGGGTATGCCAAAACTAACAAATTCCTAATACAAGCAATTATATAAGGCGAAATAAATAAAGAACAAAAGAACACAAAAGAACACAAGACCTATTACAAGGGCCAGGAATTAGGGGCATACTTTTAAGTCCCTAAATTGTCCTTCAGTTAACTTTAGGGCTGGATCTTTCTTCTAACACATACAAACTTAAATGTCTTTAGCGCTGTCCACTTTACAAAACTTATCAATGCATAAATACTGGAGTGTTAGGGCCGGCTCATCCATACAAGCAACATAGCTGATTGTCTAGAGTGTGCTTGAGCAAGTTTGTCCAAATGCCACTTTCACCTGTTATGTGACTTATTAGGATATTGACGGCAGGACATTTCATCCTACAGTGCTCTTTCTGATCATGTTGATTGGTCGAGGATTGTGTCAGTCCCAGCTCTGGCTAGTCCATCACTCTATGCCACTGCCACAATTTCTGATCAGTGGGGTACGAAATGGTAAATTTAGAGCAAAGTGCAATATTAAAATGCCAAAACTGTCTGGCCATAACTACATAAAGAGAAGAATGTTTAAAGAGCAAGCACTAAAAAAAAACAGTCTTCATTCTTAAAATATATTGATTCTGACTTAGCAAGGATAATGATCCACCATCGTCATGTTGTTAAGGCACTAATTCCACAGGCCACACCACATGTACTTTGGTAAAGGTCATCCACCTGAAGGTAAGCATGTTCGGGCCCGGCCAGCACTTGGATGGGAGACCATCTAGGTAAAGGTTGGGTTGCTGCTGGAAGAGATTTTGGTAAGGCTAGGAGGGGATGCTTACCCTGTGGTCTGTGCGTGCATCCTGATGACACAGTGCTGTTAAAATGGTGCCGTTCTTCAGATGACATCCTGACTCTCTATGGCCATAAAAGATCCCTGGGAATCCTTCATAAAGAGTGGGGTATATCCCAATGCCCTGGCTAAATTGCTCACCTCAGCCTAGTCATTTGGGCCCCCTAATCATTCCCTAACCCTATTTGGCTATCTCTCTCACCACTTCAGCACCAAATGGCTATTGTGTGGTGAGCGTACTGGTGCATTAATGGCTGCTGTTGCATCATCCAGGTGGCTGCTACACATTAGTGGTGGTTGGAGTGGCTCATCACTCACTATGTAAAGCACTTTAAGTAGTGAGAAAAGCTCTATGTAAAGGTAAGAATTTTATTATTCTTACTACAACAGCACAAGCTGTAGAAGATTCTGCTTCTAAGATAATTGGTGTGTCTTATCCAAAACAAAGACTGACCAGAATCTAACATTAAAAATTGGGAAATTTTTATTTTTTATATGCTGTACATGTACATGTATTCATGTAGCAGACACTATTATCCAAAGAAACATAAAAATGAGGTCAACATAATTGAGCCAAGATCAGTTAGGTGTCTGTTTTGTAATAAGTATTACAAGACAAGCATGAAAGCAAATGAAGCACAATGGGGTCCCGGAAGATGCCCCACTTAATTTGGGTGCCCAAAAAGTGATTGCACAAACATGCTTAATAAGATCAGCATCTTCCTGTTGAAAGAGTTGTCAGACTCGCAGAGCTCCTTGTCATTCCTGCGAGAATGATCTGGTAGTGGACGCTGACTTCTGTGAGTGACTTCAAATAAGTGCTGTGTTAACCGGAAGGGGCGGGATTTAACAGTCACAGGAAGTGACCTCAGTGGTCTTCAAACTGTTTCTGTTCTTCCACTATAGGAAAAAAAGTTAGAGGCGGTATCACACTCAAATCCTTCCCTGTATTAGCTTGGGAATATGCCTGTTAAATGCAGCATACAGTTGCATAAAAATTGACTAAAACAAATGAAAAATGCACTAGATTGTTAAAGTCAGAAACCATAAGCATTTAAAATGAGAAATCAGCCATACCTTGATAGAAAACATTAACAATCAGACTACTGTTCACAAAGCAGGAAAGCCTTCAAATACTTCTAAAATTGAGGGAGCTGCCTGGTCAGATGTATGCGGGTTAAAGCTGAGATCCCAGCAGTAAAATGCAGTTCAGATCTTTATGGACATACGGCTTTTATGTGTAGGAACTTATTGGTTATGATGTCCAAATAAAGGGGGCACAGTACAATTGTGTTTTATCTACAGTGGCAGAATGGTTTGTGCTATTGTGAAGACTGACACCTTTAGTCCAGCACACCCTGATTAAAGGCAGCTCACGTGGTAGCTATGCTTATTCATTTTATTATTAATTGAATTTGATGTTTGTGTTCAAGTATGTACATTTTGTTTTGGTTTTGTAATTTGTTGTTATTGCATTATACATAGGTAAAAGCACAGCAAAGGGTACTACGTAAGAATAAATTAAACTTCATCATATTTAAAGAACCACTGCTTTTCTGTGCCCGCTTGAGTCTAAAATTAGTGGGAGAGTTAGGCAGAAGGTTTTCTAGCAATTGTGACAATTGTGCAGGGAGAAATCAGGAAGCAACGTTTCACACATTTTAGTACAGTGACATGAATTCAACATGTCCTAGTCAGGCTCTAACGCTGTAAATGAAGAAGTCTAATCCCACTCTTATTTATGGGTCTGTCTCAAATCTATCATATAAGAAGGTTATCTTGTAGGTCCTGCCACACCACTGGGAGACAGACATTGGTCTGACAATAATATGTTCAGCAGGTAATTAAACTGTGGTAATGAGAACTGTAAATCTCGCTATCTTGGAATTCCCTCCAGCACTGATGCTGTGACCACTTTTATCAAAATATTTTATAAACCTCTTCTGCTCAGCAATGGCTTGAGGTCAGAGCAGAGTAATTCATCTGTTGGGAAGGCCAAGGTAAATACAGTAGTAAAATTTGCTAAGTCATTGGAAGATCATTTTTTGGATTTCACTTGCTTATCTCATCATCTGCAGTGATGAGAGTGTATGTTGGCACTGCCTTTGCATTCTCCATAAGTGAGGATCAGCAGGATTTAGCCAGGGTTAATAAAAGCTGTCTCTGGCTGGAGGCCTCATATCAATGTAGAAATCTTCTGGTTGATCCTCTACTAATGGGGGACTCATTGATGCAGGTTGATGTCAGTGAGAAGTACGCCTGACTTAGGTGAGATACAGGAGGCTATCTGGCCTTTAGCCAGCTAGCTTGCCTGTCCTAGGAACCCATATCTTTCATGAAGCACTTTTGTTTATGTGCAAGAGCAGATGCTCAAGTTTGGGGAGAATGTGGAACTGTCCTAGCAAAGCCTTAAACCCCCAACCGTTCATGAAAAACCATTCATAACCTTGTAAAATAATAATGAAAGATGTATTACTGTTTACATAGCATTTCTATCTTTTTTATGGAAGAAAAAAAGTGAAAAGCATCTGCACAGGGACTGGAAATTAAAGCAACATTCTGCTGAGCCCAGGACCACCACTTCAAACAATGGAACAAGCCAGTCTTATGCCGCCGCTTCATGGCATGGCGACGAGACGTGATCTTTTGAAAAGAGATCTTTGAGAGACAGAGAGACACTTTCACTTTCCGCGAGATGGGCAAGTCACGTCATACTTACAAGCTTTGGAATCAAGTCCTGTGATACACATGCAGAGCAGGTTAGAGATAATGGAAGTAGGAAAAGTCTCAAGAAAATGAGAGTAAAGCTCACATTAGTGCAAACAAATGAAAAATATTACTCAGTGAAATAACAGAACAGCGAAAAGAGATCAAATAGTGTTTGAGGATGTCTGGGGGAGAAGAGAGACAAGGCAGTGACTTTAAAATGTTTGAAGCGCCGCACGAAATACAGATCACGCGGCAAGCCAGCAGCTGATCGAGCAAAGAGGAGGTAAGAAAAACAACTGTTATTTGATTCCCATTGTATCACAGTTCAAGAGGGGTTTCGGAGGACCGGCCACGTCTCCTCAGGGAGCGTTCAGCCCCCCTCTTCACAATGGCACATAGCACTTGGTGGGAAGGGGGAGGAGTTGGCAAGTGAAGCAAGCAGGGGGCACATACAATGTATACATATATATACATATAATACATATATGTGTCTACAATGTTTATATATAATGTTTATATGTTTATGTGCAGTATATATATATATATATATATATATATATATATATATATATATATATATATATATATATATATATGCACACACACACACACACACTGTATATATATAATTATATATATTTTTTCTTATTGCTAGTTTATGGCCATTTGTTGTATTTTGGTAGTAGTTATCATTCTGTCAGTGTCGTTTGTCTTAGGAATGGTGGTGGTGTGGTTAGCACCGCTTCCTCACAGCTCAGGTCACGTTTTTGGCAACAATAATAAGTACAGCATAGTTGGCAAATGCTTTGCTAGCTCTCATGGACAATTAAAACACCATTGCATCATTATAAGCCACTCAAAACCATTACAGTTCCTCCTTTCTCTTTGTCATCAACACATTTCTCAGAGTTCGGCAAATTTCCCAAACACTTCGGTGATTTTGCTAAACACGCAGCAAACTCCGCCAGGATTTCTAATTACTAATAATCAACTTTATAGCCTTACCTTACAACTTCTGTCTTCCTTACCTGAAAAATTTCAGAATCTATATACCATGGGGTGATCCAGAAATTTCCAGAATCAGTCAGTAGCGCTAGAGTAGGGTGTAGTTATTGAATATAGTTACAGTATATAGACAGATAGATAGATCTTTATTTGTCCCAAGTGGGAAATTTGGCTTTTACAGAATCTCTTTAAATAAATAAATAAGTACATAAATAGGTAAATAAACAAACAAATAAATACATACATACATAACACACATACATAAATAAATAAACACTTTGGTCTTAATACTCATCAGAATGATTTAAAGCAAGAGAATAATAATAGTAGTGGAGCACAAAAATCAATCCAGTAAAACAGACACACTTCGGGACTCAAGTTGAGGTTCATTCCAGTTTTGAAATGTAATTAAACTAAACCATTGTTGAGAAATTAATCCCCCAAGAAAATTAAAAAGAAAGAAAAAGTTCTGACTTGGCTGTCAAAATCACAATGAGGCATTATGTAGACATATTGCTGTTGGCGTGAAGGAGCCCCAGTTTGCTTTTCTTGGCACACTTCTGCTGAATGATTCATTGGTGGAAAGTACTGTGTTAGTGTGTCAGAGAGAGGATGTGCACTTGGTGTTTAGAGCTGAATCAATCAAAGCATGATTCTTCATTCTACAGATTTCTACTCTCTCTCTCTGTATATATATATATATATATATATATATATATATATAGTCCTGCGGTGGGTTGGCACCCTGCCCAGGATTGGTTCCTGCCTTGTGCCCTGTGTTGGCTGGGATTGGCTCCAGCACACCCCCGTGACCCTGTGTTCGGATCCAGCGGGTTGGAAAATGGATGGATGGATATATATATATATATATATATATATATATATATATATATATATCTATATATAAAATCCTAAGCCTAAAAGTGCAACGATTTTGTGCAATGATTTTATGTGACTTTTTTTGTAATGCTTTAAATCGGGCTTATTTTAAAACCTACATATATATGTTTGGTATCATTATTTCCAGACTTTATCGAACTTTAATGTTATGTTGTTAGATTTTCAGATTCTTATTCCATTTTTAAATTATAAACTAAAAAATATCAAGAACTCACGTCCCCCGAGACGAGACTTTGTGCCAAGAGATTTAACCATACCCGGGGGCAGAAATTAAAGACAAAGAGTAGATGACAAAGACAGCTGCTGTACAGGCTTTTAAATGTTTGAAGCAGCGCGTGAGATGCAAATCATGCAGCAGCAAGCCAGCAGCTGATCGAGCAAAGAGGAGGTAAAAAAAACTGTATTTGTTTCCCATTGTATCTCCGTTTAAGATGAGGTTTCGGAGAAGCGACCGCCTCTCCTTGGGGTGCGTTCAGCCCCCCTCTTCACAACACAATTGGCAGGGATGCGAAGTGGTGGGCGCGTAGCACAGGCCAGGGGGGTTGGCGAGTGAAGCGAGCAGGGGAAATGCCCCCTACTATAGTAATACAAAAGACCACCATTACAATAGGTTCTGTACTAGTGTGTATTACCCAAAACTTTATAAAACCAGTGCAAATGTTTGTGATACGCCATCTGTTGGAATGAGAGACATATAGCAACCAGACAGACACACAGACAGATCTTTTTATTAAGTTGAATTAGACTGGCATTATGAGACTTTTTTGGAATCCTAGATATGGCATTGAGTCAGATAAGACATGTAAAATGCATTTTTCCTGGAATGTGAAAAGTTTGCATTGATGCTATGGAGCACCCTTCTTAACAGGCAGAATAGGTCAGTGAATTGCATTAGCAGAAGTCTGGTTTCAGCAAGGATTTTAGTGCCCCTTCAGTTCACACCACCCAGTCCACGGTTTGAAAATTGTCTATCAAAATAATGAAATGCTTCTAAGTTAATGGTATTTTCAAAACTGATCTCTTAGATTTCATTTTGTGGGGAGGTTGCAGACATCTTGGCCAAGGCGTAGCACTTCTCAGTTATTAAAGTTCACTAAATGGACTGTAGTATGAAAAGGAGACACACTTTCATTATTTCCTTAAGCTTGTAACTGGGCGTCAGCATACTGCATGACTTGAATCTCAATGTGGCCGGCATCTGTAATATATATTGAGATGCATCTTATCCTGCAGACTCAGTATGTCTGTGTTTGTTGTCATCATTGTCTTCAGGGTGATGTTTATTTTTTAAATTAATTTCCCCATCCAGCATATTCATTAATTCTTTAACTGCCAAGAAAATGCCACTTCAGTTGCAGCTTGAAATATTCTGAAATTTTGTCAAGTGTGCCTTGGTTTCATTAGCTTATGAGGTGCTCAGACTATAATGCAGATAATATTGTCTACAACACATAATTGTTACCAGGGAAAAGAGGGGGAAACCGTTTTATTGATGTTACTCAAGAAAATACCTCTGACAGTTGGTAATCATGGGATGATGACAAAAGTGGAGACCTAGAAAGATTCAGCATTCAGACAAAAGCAACTAAACAGTTTGAAATAAAAACACATAATCATGCAATTTAAATGTATGGGCTAATACCTCAATGTGATTTGTAGCCACAGGAGCAATGCATTAAATCAAATCTCACATCTATCAATCTGATCTCCTTGGTAGAAAAATAAAGCATTATTAGTTTTGTAATGGAGTATTCAATGACAGTGTGCAGCAAAGAAAAAAAAATCTAAAATGTGAAAGATAAGACACTCAAATGGGGATTACCATTCAAACTCTTTCCAGCTAGAATGTAAGTGATTTAACGGCAAACAAACAGAGTCCCAATCAGTTGTAATGGTGTTTTATTCTCCTTGTTGCACTGCTGATTACTTCTGGATGCTTTAATCTAGCGTTGACAGCATTCATTTCTTGTGTGGACTTTTCAGACTGCTGGCTTAAGTCTAGCCTACATGTGGAATATCAGCCTTTCATTATTTGGAAAATACAAATGATTGGTTTAGCTGCTTATAATAATTGTTGGTAGCAGTGTGAAATAGAGAAATTAAAAAGAAGAAGGGACAAATGAATATTTAAAACCTTACCTACCATAGCTAGGTAGAGTGACTTATGTCCAGTCTGCCAAGTAAATATCACACAGAGTATTTTTAAAGTTGGCTTTTAATATAGAAGGTACTAAAATATAGATAAGATTTTCTGTGTAAAATTAACATTCATAAAAAAGTAAATAAATCCATCAAGTCACTGATTTTCTGGACCTGATTATTCTAATTCTGGGTTATGATCAATGAAAGACTGTGGTAGTAGCATTGGATACAAGGAAGTAACCAACACAGAATGTGGCATCAGCCCATTACAGGACACACTCACTGATAATGGGCCAATTTAGAATCCACAGACAATCTTTGGGATGGACGGAGAAATTGGAGTACCCTGTAAAAAAAACTGACTATAACAAGGACTGAATTTAAGTCCTGTCTACTAATAGAAGAAATATAGAATTTTATAGGAGAGCTAAGTTCCTTTCTTTGTTTGTTTCATCCTTCAAGCAGTCTCTGTAAAAAGAAGATATCCTGCAACTAGCACTCAGACAATTACTTGTACAACATTAACACTAGAATTACCAAAGCCAACAAAAAAAATCAGGCCCACCTTAAATCCCTTCGCACCTCTCCGTCAGCGTCTTTTGTCTTGTAAATGTGTCAATCAAGACAAGCAGCAAGCAGCCTGCTGTACCACACCCCCACATTTGATTTGTGTCTGTAACAGCCGGTGTAAATTGTACTTGTAAAAGTTTTTTTTTCACTTTTATTCTCTCAGTCCCAATCACGATACAACACCCCCCCCCCCCCCCCTGCCCCAGATCTGACGCTGTTAGTTTTTATTTGAAACTGGGAATAACTGTAGATGTGAGTGGTGTTTTGAGACAATGGAACTGGAAATTCTCTGATCTGGATGGATAAAAGCTGACACACAAACGCTGCTGTATCATGCCTTTCGCGTATGTCATTGTCACTTGAATTTTTTTTTATTTAGTTTTATTGAGTGTTCCTGGTCACGCTGAATTAGAATACACCTTATGGTCCATGATGTCAAAGCTGCACTGACAAAAAACAGAGACATAGATATATATGATATTTGGAATAATTCATTATATGACCTGTATAGTATATTTCAGAAAACACTGTGGCACTGATGCAACATTATTCATATTATTCATATTCATTCACATGCCTTCTTGCGGTTGTAATCAGTGACTGTGTTTTTTTTTTCCTATCTTGCCCAGTCTCCACATTGCTGTATGGTGCTGTTTCTTTTGTACTCCTGGACATGCAGAGGAAAGAATAGTACAGAGAGGTCAGTTCCACGCTATATGCAATCATTAGATTCAAATGTTAACAGTTCACACACACCCAAGGACCATCCTTTCTACATTTATGACATGTGTACCTATTGCAATGTACACACTTCTCTCTATGCTGTGGTTCCTATTACATTAAAGGGGTACCTGACGCTCACTGAGTTTGCTTTCCTGGGGGAAGCGGCGGTCTTGGAACAGAAGCTTGTCGATGTTGCATCCTCTTTTTCTTTTTCCATCACCTTTTCTTGTAAGAAGCGACGACGAAGTTCCTCTGTAAGGTGATCAAAGAACACTCTTCTTTTCTCAGTGGAACCGTGCATGGCTTGTATAGTACATGTGCGTTGATTGCCGCCAGGTTGTACGTTGTTGCATGTTGTAGCACATAGCAACCGGCCACCCACGTGCTCCTGCTCACACTGAATAAGCTTACATCTTCTGGTGCATGATGTCAAAGCAGCACAGGGGAAAAAAAAGAAAGAGACAAATATATGTGACATTTTGAAGAAATCATTTGATGACCTGATCTATTATTTCCCCTCTAAAACTCCAGCACTTCACTCCAAGATAATCAAGGCTTGAACTGGGAGAACTTCTTGTCCTTTCTGTGGTGGTGGGGGGATGGTATAGCAGGCTGCTTGCTGCTTGTGCTTATCGAAACATTTACAAGACAAAAGACGCTGACAGAGAGGTGCAAAGGGATTTAAGGTGGGCCGGATTTATGAGTTTTTCGTAAGCTTTGGTAATTCTAGTGTTAAAAAAGACTGTACTGTATAGCCCACATGCTTGTAACCTTCTGAACTGCCTGCTTATGAATATGGTGAAACATAAAGGAGGAACCACTGACCACATCATAACTACAGTAAATCACATCAGACAATTCCTTAATGTGCTTTTACACTAATGCAAATGTTCACTGGTTGTTTATAGACCCTCTACACATTTTGTGGACCCTAATTTTTACCTTTCAAAAACTTGTTCCATACCATGTTTATATGCCTAAGCACAATTATATACTGATTTCTATCTCTCTAACAGTGTGGTTTTGTTATGGAGTCACACCACACTCCATCCCAATCTGGAGATTTGCACAATGAGAACTACCAGCTTAAAGGAGTTGCTTCTGAGGGCCTTTGCTATCCAGACATTGTGGTTTTGCAGCTGGATAATGATAAGAGTTCCCTCCCAAGCAAGATAAGTTGAGGCCTCCAAAAATTAACATAGAGAGCAGGCCAGGATCAGCACTTATCTGTCCAGCTCTAGCTTCCTTCAAAACTTAAATACAAACTGCTGGCTTTAGCCGGAGTAGGCCCCAAAAATGGGGAATTGGAAAATAACCACAAATTTTTCAAAATCAGGACAAACGATGTCCATAAACCTTTGGATTGTATGAACAGGGCAAACAAAGAATCTTTGTAAATTAATGATTTATTTAACCAAAATAAAACAACATAAGGCAAAGCACAACAGAGCAAAAAGAGGTACAAAAGTAGCTGCCTAAAAGGCAATCCTAAATTAACCAATCCTAAAACTAAGTCCAGAAATCATCCATCCATCCATCCATTATCCAACCCGCTATATCCCAACTACAGGGTCTGCTGGAGCCAATCCCAGCCAACACAGGGCGTAAGGCAGGAAACAAACCCAGGGCAGGGTGCCAGCCCACTGCAGGGCAAGTCCAGAAAATTGAAACCTGTAAATGAAAGCAAAAAATCACAAAAATCAGATAATCCACCAAGAACAGCTTCTTCTTTCTTCTTCTTCTTTCGGCTGCTTCAGTTAGGGGTTGCCACAGGGGATCATCTTCTTCCATATCGTCCTGTCTTCTGGATCTTGCTCTGTTATACCCACTACCTGCATGTCCTCTCTCAGCACATCCATAAACCTTATCTTAGGCCTTCCTCTTTTTCTCTTCCCTGGCAGCTCTGTCCTTGGCATCCTTCTCCCAATATACTCAGCATGTCCAAACCAATGCAATCTCACCTCTCTGATTTTGTCTCCCAACTGTCCAACCTGAGATGACACTCTAATGTACTCATTTCTAATCCTGTCCATCCTCGTCACACCCAGTGCAAATCTTAACATCTTTAACTCTGCCACCTCTAGTTCTGTCTCCTGCTTTCTGGTCATTGCCATACTCAATAATCAAAGACAAATGATTCTTAAATGTGCACTTATATAGACAGAGAGTGGGCCCAGGACTGGTAACGTCAAAGTCATCCTGCCTCTTGGGTTTCCATCCACAAAGAACCCAGAATATATGAACATTTAACGAAAAAGTATACAATTGTAACAGAAAATGCATAACAATAAAACAGACACAACAAAAACAGGAGTTAAATACATAACCACAATACCAAAACATAACCACAGTGCAAGGGTCCATATTGGGATGGTTTATAGGATGATTCCACAACAGAAAGTTTGACGTAGTCAGTAAGATTTGCAATATGGACCAGTTGAATGTAGTGGCAGCCCTTCCAAAAAAGACAAAAGCTGAGTGCAAGAGTTTGGCCGATGCTACCAGAAATTGCTCCACATGCAGGGCTAAGAGGCATCCCCTGTGCTCACAAGTGGATGAGTTCTCTTATTGCTCATGGCATAAAGAAGTTTCTTCTGAGGAACTTTGTAATCCAAATGTTAAAGGTTAATGGATGGCCAAATGCAGTTACCAACGTGCAAATGTCCAAATTGGGATGGATCGTGGTATGATTCCACAGTAAAACCCTTGGCGTAGTCGGCAGCATTTGCACTATAGATAGGTGGGTGGAGTGCACTGGCAGTGCTACACAAAAGGTGGAGACTGAGTGAGAGAGCATAGCCGACATCACCAGGAAGTGTTCCGCTTGCAGTGCTTACAGCCAGTCCCTGTGTGCATGAACACAGGTGTTCTTCTATTGCCCGTGGTGTGAAGGATTTCATTTGATGGCCTCTGTAATGCAGACATCAGAAATATGCACCACAGTTCAAATGTCCAGATTGGGACAAATTGTGATTTGATTCCATGACAAAATAGTTTGTTTGTTGTATGATTTTAAAGTAACTAAAGAAGGAGAGACAGAAAAGGTTGAATTAGATTGATTCTGTGAAACCCTAGAACTGCATGTTATTAAAAAAATATATCTGTGAAAAGCTATTTTGGGAAGAGTGTTCAAAAGGTGCAAATGCATTATCAATGTATAACTCTCTGAAGGTCTCAATGCCATCTGCTTTGTTTTTTTGTTTTTTTAAAACTCAATATTTTATTCCTGGAGAAGATATATGGTTGGTTTGTTATTGATTGACAGTAACACTTCTGACTTAAGATATCATCTTAACTCACACTAAAATCTCAATTTGTTGGACATTGGCTGGGTTTGTTGTAATTCACAGATGTGGATATAAACAGAAGAAAATACAGAGAGAAGGAGTTATTAGATTTCCTTTCTGTCTCAAATGATGCTGGTATAACCTAACAGGTGTTTGATTCATTCCATAGTATAAGAATCTGAACAATTGCTTTCCAGTAATAAAGCTGAAAATAAGGCAAGCCAGGATGTCTAACCTGCTTTAGAGAAGTAATTTATTCAACTGAGTCAGTGCATTGTCTGAATGAATATACTGTAGGTATGGCTGTTTCCAGGTTCATAACTCGAGAATGTATTATTTTAGGGGTACAGGTACCATTTTATATTATGTCTACTATTATAGTGTACATGTGCTGCATGGAGCGACAGTATAAGTGCACAGAATTACCACATACAGTGCATCCGGAAAGTATTCACAGATCATTACTTTTTCCACATTTTGTTATGTTACAGCCTTATTCCAAAATGGATTAAATTCATTTTTTCCTCAGAATTCTACACACAACACCCCATAATGAAAACATGAAAAAAGTTTACTTGAGGTTTTTGCAAATTTATTAAAAATAAAAAAACTGAGAAATCCCATGTACATAAGTATTCACAGCCTTTGCTCAATACTTTGTCGATGCACTTTTGGCAGCAATTACAGCCTCAAGTCTTGTTGAATATGATGCCACAAGCTTGGCACACCTATCCTTGGCCAGTTTCGCCCATTCCTCTTTGCAGCACCTCTCAAGCTCCATCAGAATGGATGGGAAGCATCGGTGCAAAGCCATTTTAAGATCTCTCCAGAGATGTTCAATCGGATTCAAGTCTGGGCTCTGGCTGAGCCACTCAAGGACATTCACAGAGTTGTCCTGAAGCCACTCCTT
The DNA here is from genome assembly GCF_900747795.2 of Erpetoichthys calabaricus. NCBI lineage: Eukaryota > Metazoa > Chordata > Cladistia > Polypteriformes > Polypteridae > Erpetoichthys > Erpetoichthys calabaricus. The sequence goes on from NC_041397.2 coordinate 111,330,794, forward strand.
TGATATCTTGGCTGTGTGCTTAGGGTCGTTGTCCTGCTGAAAGATGAACCGTTGCCCCAGTCTGAGGTCAAGAGCGCTCTGGAGCAGGTTTTCATCCAGTATGTCTCTGTACATTGCTGCAGTCATCTTTTCCTATATCCTGACTAGTCTCCCAGTCCTTGCCGCTGAAAAACATCCCCACAGCATGATGCTGCCACCACCATGCTTCACTGTAGGGATGGTATTGGCCTGGTGATGAGCGGTGCCTGGTTTCCTCCAAACATGATGCCTGGCATTCACACCAAAGAGTTCAATCTTTGTCTCATCAGACCAGAGAATTTTCTTTCTCATGGTCTGAGAGTCCTTCAGGTGCCTTTTGGCAAACTCCAGGCGGGCTGCCATGTGCCTTTTACTAAGGAGTGGCTTCCGTCTGGCCACTCTACCATACAGGCCTGATTGGTGGATTGCTGCAGAGATGTTTGTCCTTCTGGAAGGTTCTCCTCTCTCCACAGAGAACCTCTGGAGCTCTGACAGAGTGACCATCGGGTTCTTGGTCACCTCCCTGACTAAGGCCCTTCTCCCCCGATAGCTCAGTTTAGATGGTCGGCCAGCTCTAGGAAGAGTCCTGGTGGTTTCAACCTTCCACTTACAGATGATGGAGGCTACAGTGCTCATTGGGATCTTCAAAGCAGCAGAAATTTTTCTGTAACCTTCCCCAGATTTGTGCCTTGAGACAATCCTGTCTCAGAGGTCTACAGACAATTCCTTTGACTTCATGCTTGGTTTGTGCTCTGACATGAACTGTCAACTGTGGGACCTTATATAGACAGGTGTGTGCCTTTCCAAATCATGTCCAGTCAACTGAATTTACCACAGGTGGACTCCAATTAAGCTGCAGAAACATCTCAAGGATGATCAGGGGAAACAGGATGCACCTGAGCTCAATTTTGAGCTTCATGGCAAAGGCTGTGAATACTTATGTACATGTGCTTTCTCAATTTTTTTATTTTTAAAAAATTTGCAAAAACCTCAAGTAAACATTTTTCATGTTGTCATTATGGGGTATTGTGTGTAGAATTCTGAGGAAAAAAATGAATTTAATCCATTTTGGAATAAGGCTGTAACATAACAAAATGTGGAAAAAGTGATGCGCTGTGAATACTTTCCGGATGAACTGTATTTACAGTGTAGTAGCAGAATAGGGAAGCACTGTCGCTGCCTCACTGCTGCATGGACCTGGGTTAAATTCCCAAGTGAGCCCAATGTCTGTGTAGTGTCTGCATGGTATTTCTATTGCCTTTTGGGGTTTCTGTGGGAACTGTGATGTCTTAGAAGACACAAATATCCACATTAGGCTAATTAACATATGAGTGTCTCCTGTGGGAAAAGGCTACAGGGTTTGCTTCTGTCATGCAATTCACCCTATGGGAATAGACACTAGCTTCATACAACCCTTATGTAAAAACTGATTGGTTGATGAATTGTTACCGTCATGACACCAACAACCCTTTATATGTAATTTTAAAAAAAAAAAATTCTTCTCTAATCACTCCCATTTTTGAATGTATGTGTGATAGAAAAGCATCAAAGAAATTTCACAAAACAATCTGTGCCTGATGTATTTTTAAAAGTGTGCATATAAATCTAAGAGAAAACTTCCCACAGCTGACAATTCTTTTGTCCAATTTATCAATCATACAATAAAAGTTAAAAAGTAGTTTCAAAACAACTATTTGTCACAATGAATGGATAGTGCTAATTCAGCAAAAGTTAAACCATTTTTCTGCCAGAGATTCTTATCACAGCTAAGCTTCCCCATGGGGAAAGATTTCAGCTCTCTGCATAGATTTTACCATAGACATGGAGACAGTACAATGTGCTGATGCCTGCAGAACAAAAGTAGTGTTAAAGTGAAACAATTCACTTCAGAAGAATTTCATAGAAATGCCCTTCAAACCTGAAAATCTGAAGTGAATTGATGAAGGACAACTGCATTTACTAATTTGATTAACATTCCTGTTGGGAATTCTTACCAGTTAATCTGTTGCTATTAGTATGAAAATAATTTACTTCTCATTTTCAAAATGTGCATTAATAAAACATTTTTAATTATAGTAACAAATTACAAGTACATTTTAAAGGCATCTACTCCAGGAATTATTCAACTGACACCTTCTTGGTAGTTTACTCATAATGTCCTAATCAAAGGGAAATTCTTGTGCCTAATCTTGTTTTTGATTTGTCTGACGAAATGAAGGGTTTAATTGCAATGAACTTTCGATTAGAATGCTAAGATATTTGTTAATCAGCTGCTATTTCGTTTTTCAGGAACATCCAAAAAGTCAAAACTTAGATGGAGCAATGAAATCTGTGAATTATACAATATGGTTTGAATATAACATCTGGAAAACCAAGATCCTCCACCAAGATCCTCCACCAGCTAAGTGATCCCCATCCCTGGAGAAATGTTGAATTGTTACGCCAGTTTTCATACCTTGTTAGATAACTGTTGTAAAAATCAACCTTTGATTAAGAAGCTCAATTTCAGAATCAACTGTGACAACATCTCAACTGCTGACCATATGACAGTATTCAAGCTAACAGTCTGTAAGACTGGACTATGGTTTCCTATGTTAGGTATGACATTAAGGTTTGGAAACATGCTTAACAAGAATGTTTCAATTTTTGTGATTTTGGATTCATTTTGAATATGTTGATTATATTTCATGTTATATTTTTATGTTATAACACCATTTTGTTTCCCATTTTCAGCACCCCATTTTGTCCTGTTTGTTGAGAGTAACAATAATTTTTGCTACTACATAACTTCAGAAAGTCGCAGAATGTAACGTCATTGGGGTTCCACTATATAAAATGGCAACAGGCTCAAAACTTTCTGCAAGGGCTAGCTTTGTTAAATGATTTTTTTATTTAAAGACTTCTACTAGAGAATTTTGAGTTTGAGTTTAATTTGTGTATGGGGTTCTGTCTCACAATTGTTTGCTTTCTGGTTTTGACTCCGGGCTTGTTCACAATTAATGATTGAATCTCCAAGGGTCAAATTTATAAAAGTTGCAAACACACATAAAAGAGGTCTGAAATGTACATACACAACTTTACACATGAAAGTAGTTTTATAAAAGAAAACCTGACTGGGGAACTGTGTATATTTACTGCAACTCTGACCTGCCCATATGCAACATTTAGGCGAAACCAGGAAATGACGACACCCTTGATCAAGTGGGGAAACCAGCTAATTGACGACTCACACTCACAATAATTCATATCACAGAGGAGTTATTAGACAGAACCGTTGATTTGACAAACATATTATACCTTAAAAGTGATGAATATGATGTGCAATATGGTATTTGCACTGAAGAACATTTTTGGTTTTTCATCAGTTTATACAGCCTACCTGTTTTCGCTTCTAAGGGAACTGGCCGAAGGTCAGCTATATCTCGGCCAAGCTTTGCTCCATCATGCCTGCCGTGTAGGAAGCCAATAACTGACCAGCAAGGCACTAAATTGAGTTTTTGTACATACATTAAACATATGTTTGCCAACATAATAAAGCAATTTGCATCAGTGTTTTGTTCTCCTAACATAATATTTCAATAAGGGCATCTAGCAAGAATCAAGCTCCTTTTGTTAATTGTAAGAAGTGACATTCCATTTATGCACAAGTCATTTATGATGCCAAGATAACATTTAACAAAAACCATGGCTTGGTGTCCTGGGTCAACCCATGGTTCAGTTATTTTGAGGCAAAGTAACTTTGACAGACGTGATGGTACTGTATGTGGTGGCTGGCTTCTTGGTAAGATAAGCAGCTGACCCTTAACTTTATCATATGTTCTGTACTACTCATTGTAACAGCGATCGTGTCATTACATGTGTCAGGTCATAGTGGCCACCTGCTAAGATGCTGGTGCTTTATGCCTTTCCCTGATCCTGCTTTTCAGTGCCATGCTGAGCGCACCATAGATGCGGGGGGTGATGTCTCAATGCACTTTTTTTTTGTTCAATTTTTATTGATTCATATTTAACATACACATAAAGAAAGTTAATTGAAAAAGGGAAAAACTGTAAAACCAAACAGCACCCAGTACCCACGTGCCCTTAACACAGATCAGTGTCACAAATAAAAGAAAATGGATGAACTAGGAAGATAAAAGCAAGACTGAAGAGAATGAAACATCAATGTCAAACAGATCACCCAGAAGGCTGACTCCCTGGTGCTGCCAGAGAGGAAAACTGCATGACTTGCCACCAATGGACAGGCCAGCGATTTGAAAGATGGATTGATGTGTCATGTGGGAGGCATGCTAGCGCCTTACACCTTTCCCTGACCCCCACAATTCAAAGCCATGCTAAATGCAGGGGGGGTCTCTCAGTGTGTCAGGAGGGAAGCTGCTCTACAAGCCAATGAAGATCTGCAGCGTCTTTATGGAGCATTTATGAGGTTGATTAGCATGGTCCATATGTGGTTGTTTCAGGGTGGCAACACAGAGCAGGGTTCAAGGCATGCTCACAAGTACTCATTTACCAAATGATTGTGATTTAAAAAGGTAAATTGCATACAAATACAGTGTATACGTACTCACAGCAGGTTTTATAAATTAGATTTTTTTGCTGTGTTCATTTTCCTGTTTATTGGCATACACTTATTTTAACACTCAAATCCACACAATTTTTTTTTATAAATGAGACCCCTGGTCCTTTTCTTTTCTGCTGTGACCTGCTAAATTTTTTCATCCTATCACCTTAAACACCCTTCAGAGATTTCATCACCATTGTCTTTGGCAGATAAGCCATAGATAATGTGGGAATTGCTGCCCCAATTCCACTTTCCTAACTGAGACAAAAACAACCAAGATTGAAGCTGAAATTAACAAAAAAAAAAAAAGAAGGAGAACCCAAATTTATAAAAAGTTACTTTAAATGAAATCTCCTATTCTTACTTAGTCCAAGATCTGCCAGTCTGAGGAGCAATAAATAACCTCGTCGAGTTCCAAGTGACTGCAGAGAAAAACAGCAATTGAGCTCAAGAACTGCTGGAAACAAGGATAATGAGAATTAATATGTTTCAAGTTTTTGTCAGATCAAGCCAATTTTATTTCATATAGTTCTGTTAACAAAATTGTCCTATACTTCTTCTTCTATGTGTTTCGGCTGTTCCCGTTAGGGGTTGCCACAGCGGATCATCTTCTTCCATATCTCTCTGTCCCCTGCATCTTGTTCTGTTACACTCATCACCTGCATGTTCTCTCTCACCATATCCATAAACCTTCTCTTAGGCCTTCCTCTTTTTCTCTTGCCTGGCAGCTCTATCCTTAGCATCCTTCTCCCAATATACCCAGCATCTCTCCTCTGCACATGTCCAAACCAATGCAATCTCGCCTCTCTGACTTTGTCTCCCAACTGTTCAACTTGAGCTGACCCTCTAATGTACTCATTTCTAATCCTATCCATCCTATACTAATTTTACAAAATATCAATGTAAGTATTAAAATATGATGCATTGTCGATTTCTATACTGTATATGCTCTGTCAGAATCCTCTGAAAATTATATATTTTTAAATAGTGTAGTATATAAAAACAGTAGTCTGTACTGCATGGGAACTGAAGCACACTTCTAAAAATAAAAATCATTTTGTTCACAACCTGTTTCAATACATTGAGATGCATGGCTGTATGAAGAGAATGGTCTCCAGATACTGTACCTACAATTTTAATTTTAAAGTGACAAAATCTATTATTTTATTAAATGTATAGAATAAAAGAAAATTGTTTAAAGCATGTATTCCTTGAAGATAATCAAGAGACTTACTCATTCATCTCTTGAACCCTTTGATTGAAAAAGCAAGTGTGATTACAGATTGTTTCATTGCTTTAATTAGAATCTTGGCTGAAATAACAACAAGTAGTCTCTGTTAGGCAACACAAACCAAGTATGACACTCCAAAAGGAAAGTACATTTAACAATATTTCCAAAACACTACACAATAAGGGTCTTTGCAGAGAATGTAAAGCATTTTGTTCACACACAGTACCAGTCCTTATGTAGTGGATCTGGGGTTTTAATCCTTGTTAGTGAATTTTTGGCCACTTCAAATTTATTTAACTTGATTTACTAGTCTTCAGAAATGTGGTATTATTACTGTGATGTCACATTGATCCTATTTTGGATCCTTTTTTTTCCCACAGGCACCACCATTTTGTGGTTATTTTACATAGCCACAGCCATTTTGTTTTAGGCTGCAAAACTCCCTGTTGTTATGATCCTTGCCACAATGAATCACAAAAGAAGAGTATGTTTGGCCTTACTGGATAGGCCTCACCCAGGGATTCTAGCCCCAAACTCAAATGGCAGGCCTCCTGCCTGAAACCCTCTGGTCTAAGGACAAATAAAAACAAAGTTTCTTTAAAAAAATGTGCAAGAAGGCAATGAAGAACAAAATTAACAAAAAATAAGTTTTGCTCCAAAAGGCAAAAATGTAAAACAATCAAACCCAAATATTCATTGTACCTTACACAGTCGCAGTTACTCTCTTTTTGTAAACAGCTAGGGCAGTCCCCCAGCGGCATCACTGAGTGGCCCTACCTCCCCGGGAATCACAGAAGTTAGGGCAGACAACATAGAATATGAATACTGTACAAAGACACTTAATACAAAATTGAATAACACCATATTAACAAAAATTTTAATATTATATTAATACAAAGACAAAGCCACCAACAGAATTAATAACATAATATGAAAAGTATACTTAAATAACAAAAAGAATAAATAAACAAAAAAAATAAACTGGCTGTACCATATAATGTGATGTCAGCCATATGATTGCCAGCATTGTATGTGTGAAGTCATCGCCTGCTCCTTATAAAAGATGCCAATGTGATAACAAAGTTATACAAATATTGGACTTGCTTCAAAATCATGTCATCTTTCTTTAGTAATAATTACTAACAAACAAAAATTAGGTCATGTAAGTCAAGTCTAGTTAGTGTTTCTGGTGTTGTTGCTCATCTTGACCATATAATAGTGCACTCTCTGTTCTTCTGTTATCTTTTGGTTGTATCCTCTGTTTGTTCGTTGAGATCACAACACCCTAAGTGTCCCACCACTTGAGTCCCATATCAGTGATGTACAACAACACAACAAAATGGGTGAAAAGAGGGGCAGCATTGGACTCTGGAGCAATACCACATTTTATCCTTTGTGTAAATAGAAGTAGGTGTGTTTGTTTGTTGGCTTTGAAACAGTCACATTTATCTGCAACAATACTTTACATCGACAGTGTGCTTTTTCATTATACTTGTGTTCTTTTTTGTTTAAACATGTTTCCTTGCTAATTCATGATGTTAGATGTAGTGAAGAGGTTATAAGTGAAGGGCAACAATAAATCTCTATTGGAAATTTAAATGGAATGAGGAGGTTTTTTAATTCAAGGTTCACCGTCCAAGTGAGGGACAGAGAGAAAGAGAGAATGTGGTGCCTTAGGTCCAGGAGCAGCAGGTGAAGTGTGGGGTCACTGTGCCAAATGGATGAATAATTACCGATCAATGGAGATACGCACATCAGATGAGTCAAGTGAGACTCACACATGAGGCCCTGTTACGACAATAAACTGGTAGGAACGTTTTGTTTATTCTCTTTGAGGCTGTTAAATTTATTGCTATTCTTCATTATTTTTCTGCATTTTGCCAGCATTAGGATAATTTATAATTTATCACTGAAGTTATGAGATCTGGATAAAGGTTTACTGTTGTTTGTTGTAAATGGCATGTTAGTGTTTATTGTCTTTGTGTGGCCTTGCTGTGGCACATGTTTTCCCTCTGTGGTGTAAAAAAAAAAATTTCCCCCTTGCAATATATTCATTATTGGTGTCTTTAATATTATTGTGACTGTCTTAGTTATTGGAGTGGGGTACTAACTGGCCTAGTTTTATATAAGCATAGTTGCTTAGGAGTAATTACACAGATCTTAGGGAAACTAAGAGTTAGCAGGTTTGGGGTCCACAATACAGCATAACGATTGCTTCATTGCAAAATCACAAAGAAAATTTGCACATCTTTTTTGTGACACAGTAGGTTGCTTCAAATATCAAAATCAATTGGTAGTTCTTCCTTATCAGTACTCTAAGTCACAAGCCACACTGACCCTCACTTCAATTTGAGAATATCTTTCAACTGCTAACATACAAACAGGTTGAAAATTCTAATCATACTGCTTTGTATGCTTCTGCTCTGCTTTGCAGGTATGATCTGACATATTCCATGGATATGAGAATTGTGAAATACTTCAAATAGCTCATTTAAAATTTACTTTACAAATTTAGTGTCCCTTAAAGACACAGACCCCTGATCAAATCAATTCTTTAGCAAATTTCTCAAATCTGAAAAGCTAATTAAAATTGAAAGGTACTGGTGCGAAGAACAATATATATTGTATGCAGCAGAGCCTAAGATAATTTAGCAATTCAACTATCCTACAGTGTCATCAGAATGTGGAAACACTGCAAAACTCTATAGTTAGCAAGCTGAAAACAGGGAACTTAAGGTGAAAAAAGAACATTTACCACACAGTACTGGAGATCTCATAACACACCCTTCAGTGATGAATTGGTCCAAATCAAATAATACCAAGTATAGAAGTTTCTCAATAAGATGCAACTTTGACAGAGATAGCAGACTCTGAAACTAACACATTAACATAATACAAGGCTAGAAGAAACTTGGCAGAAAAGTAAAAAAACATTCAGAATGGAGAGAAAGAGAAAAAGAGAGAAACTGCTTCTTGACGGAAATCAACAGTATGAATGTTTCTTTCAAATGGTACAAGCCAGTGAAAGAATTGGTTCTCATTTTCTACAGTCTTATTGTTGGAATCAGGTATGTTCTTGGCAGCACCAAATAAGCTGTGGAAGAATACCACAAATAGGGATTTTTCAGAGTGGGGAAGCCCTAAAAATGAATGTAATGATTAAGAGATTTACATTCTTAAGAAATCTAGGAAGCTTAATAGTTTTGCCATTTATTTAAGTTCCTAACTTTATTTTGTTGTTTTCTCATTGATTCATTTTTTTCTGTGTAGTTTGCTTTCTTAAGTGTATCCTAATAATTGTGAAAACCTACATGTAGAGTAGACATGCTGGCAAACAACACAAAAAGGGTTGGCACTGCAGAAATTTTAAAACTGGGTTTATCCATCTTAATAAAAGGATAAATGTCCGTATGAAAGACTCACATATAGAATAGGTTCAGTAATTTTTGAAGTCAAAATATTTATTATTATTAACAGGAGCCACAAAATAAATGAACATATTACATCATGTGGATCTGTAATGATTTAATAATAAAATCTAAGACTTTTGGATGTAAGACTCCCTTACTCATTAAATCTATTCCTTTTAAAATTATTAGATCCTGTAATAAACACAATGGCCATGTCCAACAGTGACCCAGTGGGTGTGTATCCCATTTTCCAACAAACCTACTTAACTAATGCATTTGTTTTATATATATATATATATTGTGAAAATGAATAGACTTGACACACTTAAAAAGGTTTGGGGCAGCCATCCGTATATTATTCCTTGCTGCAAAAGGCTTTTAAATAGCACAGAGATGTTCTCAGTACAGAGTCCAAAACAGAACTACTGACGGTTTGCAAAGATGGAGGCTTTAAGGGATCAGACAGGAAGTGACGTAAGGGAAGCGGAAGTGATGTTCTTCTGATGTCAGATTGTGTGCTGGAAGTGATATTCTTCTGGGCACTGGAACTGGAAGTGACGTCATCTGCTCTGAATCAGACAGGTTTTCCTGTGGCTGGTCTGCAGAGATAGCAGGAGAAGGTTTAGTGCACCCTGCTACCCCCTGGCCTGGCGTGGAATTACTTTTGCTTGGTTAATACAACGTCCTCCTATTCACACGTGTGTGACAATATATATACAGTATATATATATATATATATATATATATATATATATATATATATATATATATATATATATATATTGCATAGTTTACTGTCAAATAATGCAAAGAGTATGCGACATGTGTTTCGCCCTCATTTGGGCTCATCAGGCGTACACACTCTACTGCTCCCCTCTCGGGGATCGAACCTTGGACGTCAGCGTCAGAGATGAAGTCCCTTTATGCTGCGCCATGGCTTGTATATATATATATATATAGGATATATATCCACCTTAATTAAAGGATAAGTGACTGTGTGTCCGCCTGGTTGCTAGGCCTGGTGTACGCATCACAAACTTTTCTACAGTGCATCCAGAAAGTATTCACAGCGCATCACTTTTTCCACATTTTGTTATGTTACAGCCTTATTCCAAAATGGATTAAATTCATTTTTTTCCTCAGAATTCTGCACACAACACCCCATAATGACAATGTGAAAAAAATTTACTTGAGGTTTTTGCAAATTTATTAAAAATAAAAAAACTGAGAAATCACATGTACATAAGTATTCACAGCCTTTGCTCAATACTTTGTCGATGCACCTTTGGCAGCAATTACAACCTCAAGTCTTGTTGAATATGATGCCACAAGCTTGGCACACCTATCCTTGGCCAGTTTCGCCCATTCCTCTTTGCAGCACCTCTCAAGCTCCATCAGGTTGGATGGGAAGTGTTGGTGCACAGCCATTTTAAGATCTCTCCAGAGATGTTCAATCGGATTCAAGTCTGGGCTCTGGCTGGGCCACTCAAGGACATTCACAGAGTTGTCCTGAAGCCACTCCTTTGATATCTTGGCTGTGTGCTTAGGGTCGTTGTCCTGCTGAAAGATGAACCGTCGCCCCAGTCTGAAGTCAAGAGCGCTCTGGAGCAGGTTTTCATCCAGGATGTCTCTGTACATTGCTGCAGTCATCTTTCCCTTTATCCTGACTAGTCTCTCAGTTCCTGCCACTGAAAAACATCCCCACAGCATGATGCTGCCACCACCATGCTTCACTGTAGGGATGGTGCCAGGTTTCCTCCAAACGTGACGCCTGGCATTCACACCAAAGAGTTCAATCTTTGTGTCATCAGACCAGAGAATTTTCTTTCTCATGGTCTGAGAGTCTGTCAGGTGCCTTTTGGCAAACTCCAGGCGGGCTGCCATGTGCCTTTTACTAAGGAGTGGCTTCCATCTGGCCACTCTACCATACAAGCCTGATTGGTGGATTGCTGCAGAGATGGTTGTCCTTCTGGAAGGTTCTCCTCTCTCCACAGAGGACCTCTGGAGCTCTGACAGAGTGACCATCGGGTTCTTGGTCACCTCCCTGACTAAGGCCCTTCTCCCCCGATCGCTCAGTTTAGATGGCCGGCCAGCTCTAGGAAGAGTCCTGGTGGTTTTGAACTTCTTCCACTTTAAAAAATTTGCAAAAACCTCAAGTAAACTTTTTTCACGTTGTCATTATGGGGTGTTGTGTGTAGAATTCTGAGGAAAAAAATGAATTTAATCCATTTTGGAATAAGGTTGTAACATAACAAAATGTGGAAAAAGTGATGCGCTGTGAATACTTTCCGGATGCACTGTAATTGCATTTGTCATTCCAACAGATGGTGTATTGCAAACATTTGTAGTAATGCATTTTATCACTACAAATTTTTGTGTTGAACCATCTGCTGGAATGTCAAACACAATTAATTTTATTGCTAAATGCATTACAAAAAACATTCAGTAGATGATTACTGCGAATGTTAACACTGAGGTCTACGTTGGTTAGTTACATTTCAACCCCAACCCATCTTAGACAGGGGCACAGCTAGTTAAATATTATTTGAATGTAGCAAGCCTTTATGTGTGTTACAAGGAAATAATGTAGCCTTTTTTATCTTGATTTTTAAGGTTGTTATCATTATCATTATCGTCATTCAGAGTCTGTGTGGTTTGAATTTTAAGTTTGTTGTTGCTAGGGTTGATGATCAGGAACATGCAAACATGACAACAATACTGTGATCAATGTCTTTCACTTCCTGGCTGCCCAAAGTTTGGATTTATGACTAAAAAATCTTTCTTATTGCTATTTTCTGATTTACTAGTTATGACAACTTTTTCTGCCCTCTGGCTACGACTTACATCTCACATTTTTTTTGTTTCTGGTTACAAGTATCCTTTTTGACTTAAGACCACTCTGTTCCTTGACCACGATTCATTGTTACACGTTCCGATCTTTGCCTATTAGCTTTTGACCCAATTAGTTACAGCCCATGTTTGAATTCTGATCTGTCCCTGCCATCCCTCAGTTTCATTCTGTGTCAAAACACACCATAAATTTTTTTTCTCAGGCATTTTCCATCTGTGGCATGGCACATGCAGTAACATTGTTAATCATGTGACTGGCAACATTGTAAATAACAAATTAATTGTAAGGCGATGGGAAAATAAATTGGCACCATGATGATGTCATCAACAAAATGGTGAAATATAACAGCAACTTTAAACATTTGTTAAACCGAAAAATAAAGAACCAAAATTAATCTTTACATCAAAATATATACACATTAGAAAAAGACAGCATTTTTCAAAATATTTAAACTTCTTACTAAAGAAAAGACTACAGTGGTCTGGTGTCCTGTCCAGGGATTTGTTCCTGCCTTGCTCCCTGTGCTGGCTGGGATTGGCTCCAGCTGATCCCCATGACCCTGTGTTAGGATATAGCGGGTTGGAGAATGACTGATTGACTGACTAAAGAAAAGATTATTCTTTCAGGCAAGGTGAAGTCAATCATATACTTTGGGAAGCAGCTGAGCAAGATTTAGTCAGAAAGACAATTTGATAATGAAATCACCTGAAATGGTGATGAAATCTGGTCAGGACTCATGTGAAAGTGAAAGAGATGGGTGATTTAACAGCATGATCTGGATCAGCAAGATCTTGCAGCTCTTTTTGGGTACAAGGTGGCCATAACAGTGGTGGAAGGAGCAATGTGTGGCCACCTATGATGTTGAAATGAAAGTGAATACTTCAACTGTTGATGAGACCCACTGCATCGAATCCTCTAGGGCAAAGCTTAAAAAACAATAGGAACCACTTATATACATTTATGCATTTATGATAGGTGGAATGTCCAGCGAGGACTGGGTAGTCATTTGATGTTGGGGCCCTGCAGATTTTTTTTTTCTCCAGCACCTTCTCCTGGAGTTTATTTTGTCTGACATCCCTGGCTGTCTAACCATAGCATCGAACTTATCATTAGAGACTTAAGAACAAGTTTATAAATAAGGACTCTACTTTTATCATTACTATAACAAATATCTGTGTCAATATACAGTATGCACACGTTGGTTTCTTCTTATTTACTATTTTTGTATCTCATTTATTTATCAACAGTCTTATTTATTTCTATTGCAACTTTTTCTTTGACATCTTGTAAAGCACTTTAAGTTACATGCTTTATATGAAAATGTCCTACAGTATAGAAATACAAGTTGTTCTTGTTATCAGTAGGGTTGTAAAATTCATAAGATCATGCCCACTGTTACCCCCTTTGTGTTCATTTATTGAATGATTCAGTATTTAAAATGTAAAGTTGAGATGATCTTTAGTAACTCAACAGATGACTAGTACAGAGGGGTACAGATGATCACTTGATCAGAAGGAAACTGCTCAGCCACCCAGGCAGGGAATGCTTTAAACATCCAAGGCATCATTGGAAATCCCTGATTTGAATGGCAAGGCCTTGAAAACTGCAGACATACAGTATAGTGGTGGGTAAAAGCAAGATGAAAGCAAAGGAAGAAATTAGAATTTCAAAGACAAGAATTGGAAATCTGTAGCCCTGGACATAGTGCAAGAAAATGATGAAGTAGAATATTCCATGAAGAACACTAACATGAAAGGACTGGTGGTAGCTGAAACCACAGTTTGGCAGTATGCTTCCTGCTGCAGTCTGTCATCAGCACTCTTCTGCTTATAAAGTGAGGGGGAAATTCACTGTGCAAGCTTTGATTTGACATCTTGACCTTATACTGTATCTTGGAGCTTGTTAACACTAGGAATAGAGACAATATAAGACCTTTACTGTATTCCACTGCGTTAATTTACATTTTAAGATATTGCTCATTCAAGGTTCAAGGTTTATAAAGTCATATTTTCTTGTATAAAATTATCTTCTTAATCACATCCAATAACAGAAAGAAAAAAGTAAAACAAACAATTAGAGACAAGACAAGTTAGAAACATACACAGAAATTCTTATGAGTTGCATTGACAAGGGCTATAGCATAGGAGTCAGGTGGGGAACTTTGTTTCTTGGAGAATAGAGAATTGTCAGCATCTTAACATCAGCAAAACCAAGGAACTGGTTATTGACTATCATCGCACCAAAGTGCAGCTATGTCCAGATGTAGAAGTGGTCCACTCCTACAAGTACTGGGGGATCCACATAAATGACAGGTTGGACTAGCCTCATAACACATAGGAACCATATAATAAGGGGCATAGCAGACTCTTTTACCTTAGGAGGCTGTGTTCCTGTAATAGGGGAAGTGACATCAGACTGCATAGTGGGTAGATATTTTTTTTTTCTCTCCTAAGTAGTTTGACCTGTAATTCTGTCCATGACCGTGAATTCCAGAGGTTTATTTTCATTGGAATCTGTTGTAGACTTATTTTATCTACTTCCTTGCCATCTGACATTAACTTATTAAGCATTTCCAAACAATATATTCTTAATATTAATACTATTTTGTACTAGGGCGCTCTGCTCCCTGCTCGCTTCGTTCACCAACCCCCATTCGGGCCCTACACGCTAGACATTTCCCGGATCTGCCACTTGCGACGAATCGTGCTGTGATTTTGGATAAACATGAATATCAACTCTGTCTAGTTCTTTCGAACTATTATCTCTGACAATTCATCACATGTTGGTTTATTATACATGTTGTAGCAAATAAGCCCTTTGTCCACCTCTTGAACCCTCAGGTACCACTCTGATGACCAGGGGAAAGTATAATAATTATTTATTTTGTTATTACACGGTGCACAAAGCACTCCACACACCACACTACTCATATAAATCACAATACTCTCTATAATAACCAATCACAGAAATCCAAGAAAACTTCTTTGTCCGTATTTTTCAGATAAATTTTGTGTAAAGTGAGATACTTCTGGACGTATGGATTTGTATCCAATATTGGCTGTAGAATTTCAAATACATCCGATCGTTTAACTCTTTCGATTCTATATTGCATTGCTTCTCTGTGATCATAAATATAAACCTGACCGAATTGTGATTTCTTTAAAAATTACACTTGTAATAGCTCTGTCATATCACCTATGTCCCTATAGTCGATCTCTTTTCGATGTTTCATTATTTCACAGAGTAAAAATTTCCGTTTGCAGTAATGCGATCTTTACTATCATTTTTTTGAGACTTTCGAATTTTTGTACTTTCATTATCTCTAACCTGCTCTGCATGTGTATCGCGCCAACGTTTTTGAACCTCTTTAAGATGTTCTACTTTGTCTTCTACTCTTTGTCTTTTCTTCTTCTACTGCTTATCTTTTATTTCCACCCCCAATTGGACCTGTTAGGTTTTCAATTCATCTCTTGGCACAAAGTCTCGTCTCGCAGGATGTGAAATCTCTGAAAATGATTTTTTATATAATAGTACTTATAAATAAATAAATAAATAAATAGTAAATGTACTTATTTATTTATACTATTATATATTTACAATCTAATACTATTCTAATACTAAATTTTAAAAAGCATATAAACATATATAATGTAACATTTACATACCCATTTACCCCAATAGAGGCTCCCTGGAGACTGGAGGATATTTAGACTTCACTGGATACAAAACACAAATCAAACATCAATGGATTACAAGTCCACTGCAGGGTGTATTGATGTACAGGTCCAGTTTAGAATCAGCAGTTAAACTAATAGACAGATCTGTCAAATGGGAGTGCAAAACCAGATTACATGGAGTGAAATGCACAAAGAACAGAAAACAAGCAAACGGCCCACAGATTGTGACCAGACACATAACTTGAACCTAGTGATTTGGATCTGCAATATACCGGGTGTCCCAAAAAGAATAGCGGAGTTTTAAAGAGCTGTAGCTTGGCGCCCATTCATCGGAGACTGCAGAACAACCTAGTGGCGTCTTGAGGAATTAATCTAGTTTCATTTCATGCTAACAGTGTGTTGTTTCGATTAGTTACGTTTGCAGTTATGGCTGTGCCACAACAAAAAGCTTTTTATGTTTGCAAATTCGCCAGAACTCAATCGGTTGTTATTGTGCAGCGGGCATTTCGTCAAAAATATGGGACTGACACTCCAAATGACAATAACATCCGTTGATGGTACCGGCAATTTTGGGATACTGGGTGTATCTGCAAAGGTAAGAGCACCGGGCGACCTCGAACTTCCTCCTCTGCTGAGAATGTCGCCCGAGTGCAAACTGCGTTCACTCGGAGCCCATCGAAATCAGTTTGACAAGCAAGTCATGAGTTACAGATACTAAAGTCAAGTTTATGGAGAATTCTCTGACGCCAGTTGGTTATGAAACCGTAATGTCTGCAGTTGGTTTAGGCCCTTAGACGACAGGATGGGGCACCACCTCACTGGTCTCTTCCAGTGCAGCATTTCCTAAATGAGACCTATCCCCAACGTTAGATAGGAAGATCTGGGAATCAAGATTTGTCACTTCACCATTGGCTTCCAAGATCCCCAGATATCACCCGATGTGGTTCCAACCACCAATGCCTACAACTTTGGACGAAATGAAGTTGTAGATAACGGCTGCCATTCAGAGCATCAATCCTGGTATGTTAGAGAGAGTTTGGCAGGAATTTGAATACCGCCTCGATATTGTTGCAGTTACTCGTGGGGGGCACATAGAACATTTATAGACAATGTGGGAAACATGTGAATGTAACAGTTTTTGTATATGCTTGTATAATTCAATGAATATAGCTCTTTGAAACTCCGATGTTCTTTTTGGGACACCCTGTATTAGTGCTAATATTTCTACCATTTTATACATTCTATGACATAAAATAGTTTCACGTAGAAGCATCAGTTCATTTTGTAAAAACAGCAAGAACAGAAAAAAGTTCCATTATACTGGATCCTTGCAGTAGCTGTGGTAACAGATGTGGCCCCAATGCCACCACCTTATATAAATTAATGTGTTCTCTATAATGAAAAACAGTCTGTCAGTCTGTTGATGTTGTCTGCCACAGTCAATGCCATTTTTCCATATTAAAGTATACCGGCCCTTGAATGGTTTTTTATATAGTTTTGGAGTATGTTATCTGCACTTCTGGACATTCAAATGAGCACCGACAACGAACACAAACATGTCTCCCACTTGGCACAACAAAATCTACGTCTGTTCTTTGCAATGGTTTATTTGGCCATGGGCAGAGTAGTGCTTAGTGCTGCATTTTCTGGACTTTTTAGCAGAAGTGGCAACATTTTACTAGATGGCCAATATCACTCTTAATTCCAGGCTAATGTGTATAATTGCCAAAAAATTGCCAGCATCAGGATGACAAGCATTTTCAGACCTAACAAAGGTGGAACAGTAACTCGCATAAATCACAATAAGCATCCTTAATATACAGTTAGTTCTGCACAACTACTAAGAAATGATGACAACTCATCAACATCTCCCACTCAGTTTCCTTTTGTTACTAAATCCAGAATATACAATAAAATAGGATCCGCTCGCATCTCTCTCTCTTACAACCACACAATAGAATTTCAATTGTTAACATTCCCAATTGCTACAGATAGAACAGCTATGCTAGGCCTAGTTTGTCCTTATGTTCCTCACTTAAAGGAAGTCACAAAAAGCTGTGTGGTACACTTCTGTGGTATGCTGCCTTTCTGTATTCTTTTGTGTAGCTGACATTAGGGAGGTGGGTTAATTTAAACCCAACTTTTTGGACACTGTGCATATGGAACAATGAATGACTTCCAGAACTTGGATTTTTGTGTAGGAATCAATAACACATTGTCTCTGTTTCCTTCAACACCCCAAGCTCTCTAGAAAAGTAAAGAAAAAAAAGCTGCAGCAGGTTCCTACAGCACAATTTCCAGTGTGTTCCAGTAGAATTTTTATTTATCTCTTTCCAGTTTAATTTTAATTTACACAACCAGTCTCTGTGAAACAGCAGTTTGCTTATTCATTTAGAGCATCTTGTAGGCAGAGAAGTTCTCCCTTGTATATTTTTAGAATAATGTCTGTTGGATGTAGAAGTAAGTGGTTTAGTACTGTCACATATGTTAACAATAAAGAGACTAATGCCTCAATTGGTAGATTGAAAGAACAAGGAAATTCTAATTCTAATAAAATTTCATCGTCAATATCTCCTCCAAACTCACTGCTTTCTGACAGTCTTTTAAGAATAGCTGTGTGCTGAGGCACCGTTTCCCACTCTCCATAGTTCTTTTTGAGAAAACTACTTTCCAGTGGCAAGAAGCTTGGAGAAGAAGGCATAACTTTTTTTGTCTGGCTTCTTTAGATAGAGTAGGATATGGAACAAGTTATGCATTTTGCTTCCCAAAACAGTGAACAACACCAGCACTTGCTTGTTGTCATTAATATTATTTAGCAGCTGGAAAGAGCTCAGATCTTTTCAATGTAGGTTCTCTATTCCTCCACATTTTCATCGGACATTAAGGTTGCTATGGTGCTCGACATGCTTTTTCTTTTAACTCAGCACCCTGTACTTTGAACAGTTCTCAAATAGTGTTGGTAACACTTTAGTTTAGGTACTGCAAAAATACATCTATTACTCCTTTACTCTTATGTAACAAAACCTTAACATACACTTCTTTTGGTCTTCATAACACTTACAAAACATCAGTAAGTTATTCATTAATCTCTTCAATGTGACCTACTAACTGTCATACATGTGCGAGTAGGAGGCAGCTAAAGGGCCTATGTAATAGTAATTCCATGACAGACCAGGGGGAGGCGGATTGCACTGACTGTCTCTCTTGATTCCTTGCAGATGACTCTCGGGAAATCCCACTAGGTTCTGGCCCCAGAGATGACGTCACTTCCAATTCCGGCCCAAGAGATGATGTTACTTCCGGTTCCGACCCCAGAGACAACATCACTTCTGGTTCCGGCCCTAGAGATGATGTCACTTCCTTAACTGGCCTGTAAAGCCGCCCTCTTAACTCAAAGACTTCAGTTCTGTTTTGGACTCTGACTTGTGAACATATCACAATTATTTAAACCCATTTTGCAGCCAGGGAATATTATACAGGTGGCTGCCCCAAACCTTCATGATGTCTTTTGGTCATTATTCTGACATAACAAGAAGTCACTTTGCTGTGGTTTGAGGTGGCTTAACTGAGACATATTTCTCTTGACATTACATATTGGGCGGCACGGTGGAGCAGTGGGTAGCGCTGCTGCCTCGCAGTTGGGACATCTGGGGACCTGGGTTCGCTTCCCGGGTCCTCCCTGCGTGGAGTTTGCATGTTCTCCCCGTGTCTGCGTGGGTTTCCTCCGGGCGCTCCGGTTTCCTCCCACAGTCCAAAGACATGCTGGTTAGGTGGATTGGTGATTCTAAATTGGCCCTAGTGTGTGCTTGGTGTGTGGGTGTGTTTGTGTGTGTCCTGCGGTGGGTTGGCACCCTGTCCAGGATTGGTTCCTGCCCTGTGTTGGCTGAGATTGGCTCCAGCAGACCCCCGTGACCCTGTGTTCGGATTCAGCGGGTTGGATAATGGATGGATGGATGGATTACATATTTAGTATACAATTTCTGAATCCTTCATATTAACTTCAAGTAATTTTACAATCATGTCAATAAGCCAAACTGCACAGAGCTAAATATCTACTGATATTTTGTAAATGTTATGAAGACCTAAAGAAGCCTTTGTTAAGGTCTTGTTTCATAAGAGTAAATGAGTAATAAGTGCATTTTCGCAGCACCTAAACTAAAGTGTTACCTTAGTGTTTTTCTGGCATGTACTGTAAGTCCAGGCTGAGTTCATTCAACAACAACAACAACATTTATTTATATAGCACATTTTCATACAAAAAGTAGCTCAAAGTGCTTTACATAATGAAGAAAAGAAAAATAAAAGACAAAATCAGAAATTAAAATAAGACAACATTAATTAACAGAGAATAAGAATAAGGTCCAATGGCCAGGGAGGACAGAAAAAACAAACAAAAAAACTCCAAACGGCTGGAGAAAAAAATAAAATCTGCGGGGTTTCCAGGCCACGAGACCGCCCAGTCCCCTCTGGGCTTTCTACCTAACATAAATGGGATAGTCCTCTTTGTATTTAGGGTTCTCATGGAAGGACTTGATGATGATGGTCATGCAGACTTCTGGCTTTTAATCCATCAATGTTGGAACATCACGGTGCTTTGAGTAGATGGTGGTGGCGCAAGCAAGTGCAAGTAAAGACAACAAACGGTATCATGAAGGAATCAAATGGACTGAACTTTATTGCTAACTTTGGAAAATCAGATAAAGTGGAGCAATTAAAACTGCCTGCAGAACTGAATTTAATGGGTGATGTGTCCTAGCAATGGAAGCATTTTAAGTAGCATCAGAGCAAACGATAAAAACAACAAACAAGAAGTGGCAATGTTTTTAACTGTGTTAGTTTTATATGGCATTGATGTGATTAACAGTTTGCAGCTGATGGTGGATGAAAAAAATAACTTTGACCTCGTCTTACAGAAATTCAAGGCCTTCTGTACTCCTAAGAAAAATGAGACCTACAAGGGTTCTGTTTTCTATAGCAGAGTGCAAAGCAAGATGGAAATGGTAGGAGAATTTACTATGAACTTAAAATTAAAAAGTCAGACATGCAATTTTGGAAACTAACAGATTTCATGATATGAGATAGAATCATCCGTTATAGGAGTGTGAGAAATGAGCTTGAGAGAAAAGTTACTTGTTGTTAAAACAATTCAAGAGTGGCAGGCAAGAGAACTGACACAGACCAGAATAAAGTTAATAGATGAAAAGCAACTAATAGACAAGATGTATAAGGTCAACAAAGACAACACTCTACGTCAGTGGTTCCCAGCCATTTCTGTGCCCCAAACTGAACCACATACAGTACAGTACAGTGGGTGAACAAACTGAACTCGATTGATGATCCAGGGGTTGGGGTATCCCACGAATCATGAAGCATCTCAAGGAAATAACGTATGATTAACAAGCGAGGGGTTTGGGGGATATGAGACCTTGTGAAACAATGGGTACCAGCATGCTACTCAGCAATGAAACACAGTCAACGAGCTTTTTGTCCCCAATAACACTGGCACTGCAGTTCAAAAACAGATGTACCGCACAGTTAAAATTGTTTTGCTGCTGCCAGGACTGCCAGTAAGACAGATGGGCAAAAATGTCAATGAAACCTCAAAATCAGTGATGTTTCATGATCAGGACTTGCACAGAGATCAATATTAGACCTTGCTATTGTTTACGGATCATAGCAAGGTCCAAATTCCATTCTCTTAAATAAATTATTCACCTTTACGAACGCTCCACCCTCAGCAAGGAACTAATGAGAATGTGCATTTCATTCACAGGTGACAATTGTGTGCGGAATGTTTGATTCCTTTTACATCACAGAATAGGACCACTAACTAATAAATGACCTACAAATGACTCCACACTGCATGACAATAATTGTGCCACGATAATGTCAGACAACACGCCTCACCCAATTCTGGCGAATCGTGGTTTAGCCTTCGTCTTTGTTGCACACCCTGAAATGCCACTTTACAACCCTTGGGGGTGCTCTATATACTGTAAAATTGAAAAGAGAACGATAGTGTTACAATACTGACATTAAACAAAAGGGATGCAAAAGAAGTCCTTGTTCTTTATTGGATTACCTGGTAGAACACACTACCAAGTTTACCAGCACATACATCTTTACTTAGCAACTGTAGCACCGATTCCCAGGAGGTCCGGAGGAGGGCTTGTACCTCCTCCAGAACATGAGGGGGTGACCACCCTGGTTGCTTTGGGGGCCACGGGTACAGAGGTGGGAAGCTCAACCCTGTAGGGGCCTGTGGCCACCGCCAGGGGGCGCCCCAATGCCTTGGGAGCCCTGGACCTCAGCACTTCCGCCACACCCGGAGGTGCTGGGGGGAAGAGGAGCAGGGACACCCGGAGTCCTTCCGGTTGCGCAGCCGGCACTTCTACCACACAGGGGAGTGTCAACGGAAGAGTGTCGGGAAGCACCTGGAGCCCATCCGGGGGTGTATAAAAGGGCTGCCTCCCTCCATTCAATGGCAAGAGTCGGGTGGAAGTGGATGGAGACTCGGTGGAGAGGAGTGGAGGCGGACCAGAGACTGTGAAGGCATTGTGTTGTGTGGCCAGGACTGAAGGGGTGATTGGTGCTGCGGCACTGGGTATTGTGCACCATATTACTGTAAATATTGTAAATAAACGTGTGTGTGGTGAAACCATCATGTCTACCTGTCTGTGTCCAGGCTGTTCCCCACACAACCTAACCGAATATATTAGTCATGTGCACAGAGCTTTTCAAAATAATAGTGGCTTTATAATATACATCACAGCCATCAGAAGATTATTATGGTCTCAGCATTATTATGGGCTAATTAGTGTAGGGTATTTTTAGGTTGTATTACTGTAAAGCTGGAAAAAATTTTTATTTGGTACAGAAATCTGCGTTATAGAGCCTGCTGAGATGTTATATATTCAATATGTTTGGTCCCATTTAACACATTTAATGTGTTTGAAGGCGAAAGAAAGGAGTAGTTTTCAGTGCAATCTTTACCTCTAGAACAATGGACTGAGCTGAGCATTTTGAAAGCATAGTGGCCTTTTGATTTTTTCATTATGTTTATGCTGTTCCCTTGTCATTCACTCTGCACATTTATGCATTTATCCATACACATGACAATAAAGGGCACTGAAATTTTACCTGTTATGCTAGATCTGGAAAAAAAAAATGTAAATCTGAAGATAATAATTGGAGAGCCAACTTCAAGTAACCCTGCAACCTTAATCGTATAGTAAAGTTGAGCTAAAATTGCTTTTCCCCTTTCTTGGTAATGCACTGAACAGCAAGCCAATTTAACGTTTAGAGATGTCTCTCTCTTTCTGTCTTTTCATATCCTCCCAAGGTTTGCTGGTTATTGAATATACAGAAATAGATTGCATTTTATTCTAAGATAGGATAAAAATATCACAAAAATAGGACAATGTCACAGGAAGTCATTTTGTGACAATCTTTTAATTAATTTGTAATATTATGAAATTAAAGTATATTTTAAGATACTCATAATTCATGTTACGGTACCTCAATATGGTTCAATGACATTTCTCATTTTGCTTTTATTCCAGCTGAGACTTTTAATAAATCGAGTCTTACTATTACATGTTCATTTAAAAAAATTAACGGACTGTCTCGTATTAATCTGTGTTCCCATATTACAACCTTCCCCACCTCTGTTTCCATTTTGTGAAGTCTCTCCTTTTTTATTATTACCAAATCTGGAAAGTGGCAATTGCTTATTGTCTGAGGTACCCTAAGCAGCATTACACCAGTCCGTCACAGAATGCCCTCACTTACACTGGGCCAGTTTAGAGGTGCCAATCAACCTAAGGGTCTTGTACTGCCTTGCCCCTGTCCTGAATCACTTTGGGCTGACTGTCTGATTCATACCGTATACAGTATATCTATATAGATAGATATATGTGCACAGTTAAGAGCAGAAATGCTTCAACAGTAAATCAAACTGTCAATGGTCTAGAAGGAAACAATTTGATTTTTGAGTTACAAGGATTTAATAGTTTACAATACTGTATCGAGGGAAGCTTTCTTGCATGTAGGGGTCAATCCAAGGTTTTGAATACTATGGTCTCTTCTCCACTACACTTTCTGGGGTCTTCTATTATCTCATTGGAGCAGTAGACGTTGATTGAGCTCTTTGTGAAAATCCTCTGACATACAGCAGTGTAACTGTCCATCTTCAGCTGACCCTTGACTCGCTCGTTCTTCTAATCAGCCCTGGCAGGTAATAGCAGTAATGCTTCTGACAATCTATGAATAAATCCCCAATGAAATTTCCAAAGGTTTTCCTGGGCAGGCAGTGAGGCAGCTTCTAATAGCAGTGTGCTGTCACACCAGTATGAAAAACCTTCTTATCTAATGGGGTGTCTGTTTTGCTGAAGTAGTTTCTAAGGGGCAAAGGGGAAAGCTATTTGCTGTATGCAATTATGGCACTGAAGCTGGACTATCCTCTTGGCTTTAACAACCCGTAGGAAATGCTTTGAGGAGAAGCCATAAAAATCTGCCTAGAGCTTAGCATTAGGGCAAATGAGCAGAACAGCTTGAGCGGGACATACAAAGCGTATCTTACTAGTTCGTATTTTGGCACTTGAAAGGGTACAAAGCTGAGTAGTCACAATACCAGCTTGAATAAACAGGAATTATTATCTGGGAAGGCCAGAGAGGTGCAGCAATACACCACTTCCATACACTGTGCCTCTATGATACCGATTGCTTATTTAATTGACAGCTGGCCAGAACTGTGCATCTCATCTTCAGTGCTATAAAGAAAGTGCTTCTGTTTGCTTTGAATCCTTCAGATACAGTGCATTTATGTATCTGCCATTCTTGTTCAGTGAGT
Source organism: Erpetoichthys calabaricus (assembly GCF_900747795.2). Lineage (NCBI taxonomy): Eukaryota > Metazoa > Chordata > Cladistia > Polypteriformes > Polypteridae > Erpetoichthys > Erpetoichthys calabaricus. The sequence goes on from NC_041397.2 coordinate 111,355,393, forward strand.
TAACATGCTGAATACTAATCTTCTCTAATTATCTGTAATTACTGTCTTTTGGTGGGGAAAGAAAATTCTAGTCCTCCCCCCCCCCTGTTGCAGCTGTGCATGACAAGATGAACAAGTGAATAATAGTCAAAATGATTTACACTGTGGATAGCTGAATATAAATCATTACATAATTAAATTAAAATTTCCAACAAAACAAAAAGATGGAGCTTGCTCCTTGTTGTCTTCCCCTGCTCAGCACAAAATGCTTCATGTGAATAAAAGGACTCTAACGTTAACTTTTATTTCCCAAAACAAAATGTTTGCCATTCTGAAACCTTCAAGAGAAGCTCTTTTCTACACACTGTTACTCAGTGTGTTCCTCCTCACAGAATGCTCTTACATCATGGATGCAGGTCACATGTGATGAGTGAATTCTTGGCTCTAGACTGTCTGCATCTCTGTATTTTGTCGAAATTGCAGAGACGTCACAGTTTGAACACTATGGGAGAAACAAGCTGTGTGCATTCTGATTTTTGGTAAAGGAACGAACTTGCAGCTTATGTTTTTAGCATACAGCACTGGCACCAGGGGATCTCTATTTGTATTTTAGGATTTGAATTATGAGGGGAGGAGGTGACAGTTTGGTTGAAACGGAGCCACTGCAGCTACTCAAGAGAAACTTTACAATCAGTTTCAATAAACAGCTAAAGTAACAACAAATACTGACCAGCAGAATGTAGCATTATAAAATCAGATTCTTTATTTAAGTAATTGATGATCCATTGTATTATCTATAGCTGCAGCTCAAGCAAAAAATAATATGGTCAAATCTTTGACTTTCTCCAATCCTTGTCTTCCTTAACAAATTCAAAGATGTTTAAGACGATGTATTTAAAAGTTAATACAACAGACATACACTATATGAGAAATATCAACAATTATTACAATTGGGAACCACAATTGACTTACTAAAAAACAATTTGGACTCAAAATGAAAATAAAATCATCAAGAATGCAATTTGAACACTAAAAAATTACTTTCAAAGATCCATGAAAACCCATCGTTTTTATTCCCACCTGCAGCCCTGAAATATAGAACTGAATTGATCAGATGAGTACTTGTGCTAGTCCTGCCATCATTTTCACTAGGCTCTGTCCCTGACCTTTTTATTTGTCTATCTTGTTGTTTTTGTAAATTCTTTTGTGTTTTAAGTTATTGAACATGTTTTTGTTTCTTTCCTTTTGCATTTTATTAGTATTGTCTTGTCTGTTAATATTTGTATTCCTGTGATATGTTGATTATATTCAATAATTTCCTTTCTCCTTGTATGATGAACCTAAGGGGTCGGGGCCCAACGCTACAACTGTCGGACTGGACTCAGCTTATGAAGGGCCTTTGATGCCCTTAACACTTCCTGCTACTCTTGTTGTTATTCTCCCATCCTTGGGTTCCCTTTTTTTGTATTATAAATTCTTGCTCTGATTGTTCTCATTTTTGTATTTGCTTTTGGATTTCAGATGTGATTTTTGTTCACTTCTGGATTGCCTTTTTTAAGCATCTTTAGTAATCTAATTAACCTGTTATTTGTTTTTCCTTTTGCAAACTTGTTTTGAATTTCATTGTTCTAAAAATCTGGTTTTATTTACTGGGGCAGAAGTTCACAGTTCCTCTCCTTTGAGATTTATAGGCTTTAGTTCATTTTTCGGGTGTGCAAGCTAATGTTAACAATGAGTTTGTTATGACCCTTCTTGCTATCTGAACATCATGGTTTTCTAATCTTTTCCATCTTTGGTGATAATGGTGATAAGGGTTTTTATTTAATTAATTTAATTAATATTATTTAATTTTTCCATCTTGTTTTGATGAAATTTAGTTTTTCCATGGACAGGGTCATTTTGTTTACAGTTGTCATGATGTTGCTAAGGAAATAACTTGGAAGCGCACAGCCTCATCATTTCAATGAGATCAAAGGTCAGCACAGGGAATTTCTTGGCCAGCTGGGATTGGATCTCTCCTTAAAGCTTCGTATAATTTTCTTTGTTCCTGAACGAGACTTTTTTGGCTCTGTCTTTTAACTTTGACTTAGGTTTATATTTCTGATTTTGACACATACATTTTGCTTTCCTCGTTTTGATCTGTACGCCTATTTTTTGACTATGTCATTCTCCCAATCATTTTTGTCCAGTTTTTTGTAGCAAGGATGTCTGGGACTAAAAGAGCAGAGGGACTTGCCTACATTGCAACCCAGCTGAACAGCTAGGGTTTTCTCCTAGCTTTTGTCCTGCCTTTTCCTTTTGGTGGAGTAGTTACATAGCCTGCTTCTTCAGTTTCACAAACTAGGCTTACTTTGTGCTAGTGAGGCCTACTTTCTTTCCAGAAAGTCTTGAGCACAGGCCTGTTTTTTGAAATTAAAGCCGGCTGATGCTAATCATTGTGCTGTGCCACTCTCAATATGAATTAAAATGTTATTAAATATGTTACACCTGTAGTAGGTTCTATGAATATGTGATTTGAAATATGTGCTTTTAGTTTTTAAGTCTAACTTCATATTATGACAACTCATTAGAAGAACTCATTCTAAGAAATATCATGTTGAAATAATTGTAACATAAATTGCAATTGCCACTGCATAATAAAACCTCTGTTGCAAAAAATTATGATTAGATATTCTCAAGAAAGACCCAAACTGAAAACATCTTCTCATTTACACACTTTCATTTTACATATGACTAAGACTGGCCCTTACAATTCAAAACACTGTTGCCAGACTCCAGGCGTGTTCAAAAGTTGTGACCACATAATCAATTATCTACAGTGACTAGTGTCACAGTTTACTGAGACTTCTATTATTAAAATATCAGGAAGAACATGAAAACCTCAGAACTCTGGTAGCCTAAGAACTTGTTATTGACTTTTCTCTAGAACAAGTTTAGAGTGTGTCACTTGTAACACACTATTTTAGGTCCACCCATGACACAACTAAACGTCAGAATTGACTCTACTCTGTCGGGCTCTTAAGCAAGGCCCTTAACCTGTAATTACTCCTTCCTGGGTATGACGTTAATCTGTATCCAGCCCTGTAAGCAGGTCCTCCAGCTTGCAGGGAAAACCTGGGCGTTGGTGTCAGGATTGGTGCTGTAAAAAACCTTATACTGTTCCAGTGTGGTGCTAAGTTGTTTGTATACACTCCTGTAAGAAAATGACTCTCCCAGAGAATTTTCAGTTTTTTGTAGGGCACAGAAGGTGCATAATTTCAAACTGAGAGGTCACTCCAAGAAATCCAGGTGAGCAAAGAAGGGGGATATGGTAAATAAGGCCTTAACCTTTTCAGGTTTATATTTTAAAAGTGTAATTTTTAATTAAATGCTAAGGTCTGTGTGTTGTGGTCGAGTGGCGGAACAATAGTCTCAAACTCAAAGGATTTTTGGGACGCCAAACAGGTTGCCCCTTTTATTCGTCACCAGACAAACTTAAAGCTCTTGGAAATAGAAAGAAAAATATGTGTCCTTGTACAACTCCCAATTCTGGGGCTCCTCATAAACTAGAAACAAAAAGATCGCTGTTGGGCACCTCGTCTTGCGGCTTACTCTGGCATGATAAGATGCCGCTTCCGGGATGCCCGGCTTTTATGGCAGTTGGACCGGAACAGGCAAGGGTTATTTGTTCTCACTGGGCGGCTTCTATGTACTGTGAGGGAAGAAAAAAGAGAAGATAAAGTTAGCGGTAGCTCCTCCTCTGATCTTGGAGGGTTATTGCATACCTTTACTGATCCTGTGAAGGAGTCCTCCGACGCACATGTGTGACAGTGCATATATAATTAAATTGTAAGATCTATGTGTCCAGCTGCTCTGAGCAATCTGTTTGGGTAGTATGACTTTGAACTGATTGTTCTGTTTGACTTGGGTGAAGTGATCGAAGGAAAAAGTGTGAGTGTGAGACACATGAGTAAAGGTGTAGGATGTATGCTGAATGACACCTTCAAAGATGGAGAACATAAAAGCGGAGAGGAGGCAGGCGAGGTGCATCGAAATGACAGAGTACAAGAAGCAGTTTTTATGGGAACATTCCAGAGAGATGGAACGCTGGTCAAGACAGTTTCAGACACACAGGAATACAGAGGAAAGACACTGAAGGTACATATAGGGCAAGAGATATCAAATATTTAGAAAATTTACCCTATTACCTGTCATTGATTGATGATGTGGCTAGTAAATAAATTAACAATTTGGCATTGTGAGAGCTTGAACTTGAATGATAAATGCACTGTAGTATCCTGTGTTTTCCTTTTTAAGCAGTGCCTAGCATTCACACGTTTTTCTACTTACTTGTCTATTTATCCATTTGTTGAACCCATTCATTTATAAGGAGACTTCTAAATACTCACACAATGTTTGTTATTATATACACATGCTGCATTTCTGTGTATGCATTGCCTGGTGCCTTTTCTGCTTAAGCTTCCTGGGTCTACCCTGACAGTAAGGAGAGTACTCCAGAAGTCTAATGCATGCATGTTTAGCAGAGATCATTTAGAGTTGTTAACCTAACATAGATATCTTTGGGATGTGAGAAGAAACCAGATAACAGGTATTACTCCACAAAGACAATGCCTGGTTAATAGTAGTTATATGTATTGTAAGGATGAGTAAAGCTAGTGTCCTATTTCCTTTGTTAATCAAAAAACATTAAATGGTGCTTTGCAAATGTTTATTTCTCAAGGAACATATAACCCTTTGAGACACTAGATAAAGTCATTTAAAATGCAGGTGGATTAAACTGAAAAAGTCTGCACTTGTGAGCTTTCATTGCTATTTTTCTAATTTTAATAAAACTGTCACTGATCCTTCTTGACCTTCACTTATGCATTTAGACTCACCTTGGCCAGTATAAAATGTCTTCACTACTTGCTATGTCAAATGTACGTAAATGATATAAAAGTGCAGGAGCAGTAGAGTAAAGGTTTAAATAAATGAAAAGTATGAAAAGCGATAGGACATAAATGGCACACAGCAGTTATCACTCAAAAAAAACCGACAAATGCAGCAGAATTTCTTTTAAATACACTTAAAGCCTAAAGCCTGCTAATAAAAAGGGTTTTTTATTTTTCTTCTAAAATTCAGAGATGAATCTGAATTCCTTATATATATTTTGTGTGAAAGAGTTTGATTTAATTAATTTCAATTTAATATATTCTTAGAAAGTGTGCTTCCCCTAAATTAACCCAGTGCACTATACGTTAATCACAGTGTAGTTAAAGTATATTACAAAATGTCATGCAACAAAAACACAAAACATGATTTAATTTTATATAAGCAGTAATGCAGAGAAAAAAAAATATTTTAGATTCCACTTTCGGGCATCCATATAATCTGCATATATGTGTATATACGTATACAGTACTGTGTCAGAGTCTGCAAAGTTTTATGAAGATATGCTGTAAATAGGGTATGCTTTCAAAAACAAAACCATTAATAGTTTTTTATTAATCAATACATTTCCTATAAAATGAGGTAACAAAACATAAATGAAATTGATATCTGGTGTCACCACTATTTGCCTTAAAAACAACAGCAATTCTCGTAGGTCCAATGTCATGCACTTTCTAAAGGACTTCACATGGTTGGTTGATACAGGCCTCTTAGAGAACTTGCCTGTAGACCTTGGTCATGTCTCTTGCCTTTGTCACTGCAGGTAATACTAGACTGCCTCAGTGGCATTGAGATCAGGGCCCTTTGGGGACTATACTGTCTGATACAGGATTCCCTGTTCCCCTTTTTGTGATTTTGACCATGTGTTTGGGGTCATTGTCATACTGCAGAATGAAGCTGGGACTGATCAGATGCCTTCCTGATGGTACTACATGATGGATCTGAATCTGCCTGTACTTCTCAGCAGTGTAGGATCCATCAAGTTTGATCAAATCACCATCTTTCTTTGTGGAAATATAGCCCCAAACTTGCAGAGAACTTCCACCATGTTTCACTGTTCCAGGCAGGACATTCATCCATGCACCATTCTCCAGCCCTTCAGCGGGCAAACTGCCTTCTGTTAGAGCTAACAATTTCATATTTGGAGTGCACGGCACCTGATTCCATTTTTCTGCACCCTAGTCCTTGTGTTTACCTAAAATGGTGAGTTGTTTGACTTTATTTCCCCAGACTGTAGATCGGTGTACCAGAGACCAGTGGTTCCTGCCAGTTTTGCACATATGCTGGATATCTTTGAAAGAGAAGTAAGCTTGATGTGCTTCTTGTTTGCTGCACTCAGTTTCTGTCACTGGCTATTGTGTTTCTGATCCTATACCTTGCCTGTTTATTTGTGCTTCTGCAGTAGAGCTTGGACAACACACGTCAGTCAGGCCAGTGTGTTTTCATCACTTGCAAGTACAGTAAACTGTGGATACTGTGATAGTGGAGCAACTGGATGGGGCGGGTTTAGAGAAACGTCTGAGGTGGTCTCGGATGGAGTCATACTGGGCTAAAGCCATTTTCAATGGAATAAAAGAATATAAGCAATTACCTGGTGTTACCCCTTCTTTCTTCTCTTATGTCCATCTTGAAAAAGCTTCCTGGTTTCTCTTGCAGCTGGCAGTATTTATATAGGCAGGAGGAGTAGTAATTGGGCATTAAAAAGTTGGTGCGACACGGGGAGAATTATATCGCAAATGAAGGTCACTATGTAGAAAAGTGATGTCATTTGTTTTTGAAATTCTTAATAAAGTTAAAAAAAGTGGGGATACTTTTTAAACATCCCTTGTATATATATACAGTATATATACAGTATATATATATATATATATATACATATATATGGTTGAAATAGCTTACTGTCAAATAATGCAAAGAGTACGCGACACGTGTTTCGCCCTAATTCTGGGCTCATCAGGCGTACACACTCTACTGCACTCCCTCTCAGGAATCGAACCTCGGAATATATATATATATATATATATATATATATATATATATATATATATATATATATATATATGAATACTGCCAGCAGCAAGAGAAATCAGGAAGCTGTTTTAAGGTGTGTGTGTGTGTTTTTATCTGTGTATGTAGTACTATACAAAAGACCATCTAAGGAAATTACAGTTGCAGTATTTTAGTAGATAATTTTAATGTAATTATTTTGCACTTATTTTTCTGCCAGGTGTCCTTGATACTGCCAGCGCCTCTCCTTACGACACAGCTAAAGCTGACCCTGTGGTTCATGGGAGTAATGTAGGTCACTATGGCATGCATCATGTTGCTGTATATGTAGATATCCAATGTTGGCCTAAAGGGATGTAGATAAGCTTCTTCAGCGTTTACTGTACAATGAATGTTCACCTGGTAAGAATCAGCCTATTTAAATATGAGAAACTGACAAAAGATGAAACACATTTTTTTAATATACAAATGTTCAGTACTAGGCAAAATACTAGAATAAATAAAATATTAAAATGCAACATTGTAAAACAGTTTTCAGAAATGCAGTTTCTAGGTCAGCGTCTTTCACTCCCTGGATTGCCAGTATAACGCCTGTGTGTAGGTTACTTGTAAAATGAATCATGTGGACATGTGCCACTTGCAGATCCTACTAGTTTTAAATTTGACACAGAGAATTTCTGAGGCACAGTTTAAGCTGATTTGAAGAAAGAGGGTACTTTTTGCATAAAAAAAAGTATTTGTAGAAACTATAATGATGAGTAAGTATGTGCAATACTTTGAAAAGGAAGCAAAGTATTTTTGGCCTTTGTCTACTGAGTAATACCAATAACTGACAATTTAATTACTGTAAAATGACCTCTGTAAATCAGTCATGTTTTCAATGTTTACAGCTGGCAAAGGAAGAGCTAAATACATTTAGAAAAGAATCATTAAAGAGTTATAAACTCAAAACTCTTCTTCTAATGCCTTCTTAATGTGAAAAGGCACCTGACCCAACTATGCGATGGGTTATCAAACTGTCAGTAAAGAAGGATGGATCGATGCACTGAAGAGAGCAGCCAAGGTGGGTTCAAAGCTTCCAGGTGTTCACAGTATGGGTCTTTAGACCCCATGATGAAACAAGACAGGTAAGTTAGGGAAGACTTCATTCCTTTTGTATTTCCCATCTGTAGTCCTTCAAGGAATGGATGTGATTTGTTTAGACATTATAATTATTTAAAATGTTGACCTAAATTGGAATAGATGAAGATAACATTTAGCCAAACATGCATGTCTATGGATCGTGAAAGGAAACTTGAATAAAGTCACATAGTAATGGATAATAGTAGGATATACTTTATGAACTCCACACAAAAAAGAACTGGGTTGAGAAGTGAAACCAGGTTCCTGGAGCTGTAAGAGAGCAGAGCTAACCACTGTACTGCCTTTTTGTCAAAGTATACTTGCTTCTTGCAAACATCAAATGTTTATTTATGTGGGCACCATATCTACGAGGTGAGACACAAAAATATCCGGGTTGGTAGAAAAAAATATTTATTGATGAAGTACAGCATTCTAAACATTGTCACCTTCTATATACTCCCCCTCCCGAAGTCTACACTGTGCCATAGGCATCTTCCATTAATTGAAACAGTGCAGGAAGCCTTCTTGTTTGAGGTGCTTCAACAGGCTTTCACTTCATCCACTGAAGAAAAATGTGTTCCCCATAAGGTCACTTTTGATTTTCGGGACCACGCAAAAATCACAGGGAGCTAAATCGGGTGAATAGGGAGGATGGTCGAGAATGTTTTTGTCAGTCAAAAACTGCTTTACGGAAAAAGAGAAAATTCGTGAGAAATTTGATGTTGATTCGCTTTTCGTTTTTTTCCTCTTGACATTATAGCGGCAACTCGTGTAGCGATTGTTGTGCAAATACTGACTTGACTATTCACAGGATATACCTAGCCGGTTGACAGTTTTCCAGGAAAGCCCCAAGCCCAGTCCGATTATTTTTGTGTCTCACCTCGTACTATATAATAAAATGCTAAGGTTTGTCCAGTTAGTTGTTAGTGGTTAGTTTGGCTTTGGTGCTATTGGTCAGTTTGGCTTTGGTGATGCAATTGAAAGAGTAAGTGTGAGTGTGAGACACATGAGGAGGAGTAATGGCATAGGAGCCATACTGAGAGTCACATTCAGAGATGGGATGTATGAAAGCTGATAAGAGGTGAGCAAGATGCTTTGAAGGCTTTAGGGAAGTGTGCCCTGGAGAGGGAGCGCTATAGTCAAGACAGGTTCAGACACAGGATAACAAGGAAAGATGCTGAAAGTACACTTAGGGCCAGAGATATCCAATATTTTAAAATTTATTCTATTATCTGTTAGCTAGTTACTTGTAAAATAAATCCATGACTCGCTTTTTGTTGAATATAAAACTGAAAAGTGAGTGCTAGACCATTACTGTAATAAGTACAATGCAATTAATTTTTTCAGATGACACTCCACATGCATCCTGGGTAGAATGATATTCTATTCTATAATGTATTTAAAACTAATAAATGAGGGGTCTCACAGCTGAGAAAAGTGACCCGCCAGCAGCACTTCTTGGCACCCTTTGGCATACAGGACCAAGAGTGGGGCAGGAATTGCCCTGAGTTTGCATGTCATGTGCATGCTAGATGGATGCTGCCAAACTGTCATTTGAAGGAGATGATTAATTGTGAGGATGTATTTCTTCTTCACCAGGCAGCCTGCCTTTATTAAAAGCTTTCCATTCTTTACCTACAATTATTACTGTTCTTGCTTGGGATTTGCCTGAGATTCGTTTTCTGTAAGCTCTACTAGAGCAGATAGCTTGGTTTCTATCTTTTGCTTTTTCTTATCTTTTCTCTTACGTGTGCAGTTTATGATTACATTATGTATGAGGATATCGTGTGTCGACTGCTTGCAACTTTATCTCATGCTTAATGTTTGGCTCCTCATGCAAGAGCACCTATCTGCTATAACTATCTACCACTGTCAAACAGACTAAATGTATCTGGGAAATGTCATGCTCTGTTTGTTCAGAGTAAGAGCCGTAGCCATCCTGAGAGGCTCAGAGAATACATTGCAGTCAGATGCGCTTTCACAATCTCTTGGTGTTTAACCTTGGTCTCTGTTTTGGTACACCTACGTTTAACTATGAAATACAGAAATAAACAAAATCATTAGTCACTGGGCTAGCAGATACTTTTTCCACATCCAATACAACCTTTATTGTCCATAAACAGAAGGAGTTAACTGTTTTAAAGCACACTAAATGAAAATTGTGCTGCCAGTATGCTTTTATTTTCCATTTTTATGGAGGAAAATGAAGGTGGTTTTAAAAAATTCTTCACAGCTGATAACACAGTCAACTCCCTAAAAATGTATTTATTGTTATTTTACTTGTTCATCCAAAATGTTTTACAAATTGCCCTTTTCAGGGTCACATGAAACTGGATTATCCTGAGGCAAAACTAGACTCAAGACAGAATTGAAAAAAGAAGTGGCGGTAGTCAAGGTGTTTTGACTACTATGTCAAAGTAGAAGAAAGTGAGATCCTTATTAATCCATTGGCGTAGTGGTGGGAGGGGGTGGTCAGTGCTGGAGAAGTGTCCATTATTCAGTGAGGGGAATATTCTCCCCTCTCAAAGGCCATGTGTGTTTCTGGGCACTCATCCACTGACGGCCTTGGTTATTCAGTTCTACCATTCCTCCCACTCTGATGCCCCTGATTGCTACTATATTTCCATAGTCTCAGAGCTGAATTTCTTAGGGTTGTACATATAAGGAGTGGTAAGGATTGAATTACCATCAAAAATCCACGGGTGTTTAATTAAAATTGCAATAGTATAAGAGTCCACTCTCTCCATGAATCAAATTTAAGGATCACTTTGACTCAATTGGACTTAATTTAAAGCTAGATAATTTTCTGCACACACTATCTGTTGCTAATAAGTGAAGAGCTGTCTCCGCAGGTAGAGGAGAGTGAGGGACAACAGTGGGTCTACACAATTTTGGAAAAAGAAGATCTGGAGAAAATGTTCTTCATTTAGTTAAAACAGTAATAAACAGGTCATTTAAAGCTAGAAAAAGTTGGTGATCGTTCCTTATGAAAGTCATTTGTACTCTGAAGATTTTACCCGCTAGTCTACACTGTCCATTCCTTACAAATGAAGAGCAGTACCCTGCTGGGCAAGAGGGAGTCCAACGCAGCAGTAGATCCACACATTTCGGAAAAAAGATGTTTTAGAAATAATCCTCATTTTGTAAACAGATATAATTACACTATTTTCAGCTAGAAAAACTAAAACTAAACTAAACTAAAAAGATCTTTCAGATTATTAAAGTAATTTCTGACTAGAATTAAGAATGTAGTACTGAAACTATTCACAGCCATTCCACTCATCAACATATATAACTGAGACCTTCATGGCACTTAGAGTACATCTTCTCACTTACTGTGAAACTGTGAAATTTCATTTGCAAGTCTGGAAGAAAATGCTTACTACCCTTTCCGATATGAAAGGTTTGTCAGAAGATTTCAAATTAAAAGTAATTGTTTCAAATCCCATGGCTCATGTGCATTTTTATGGACTTGCTTACAGTTTGCATTCTCAAAGCACTGGAACATACACACCCCAGAATATTCAATAGCATCACCACAACAGTGTTATGAAGCTTAGGTGCAGAACCTCCACCATTGTACAAAGAGTGAAGTACGGGTGAAGTGGAGTAGGCTTGAAATTAAACTCATAGTACACTATAATTCAGTTATTATGGAAATACACCCATAACAAACAGAGTTTTTTTTTCTTTTGACTTTAGATTAAAAATATACCCTGACACTAATTACTATTGTGTAATAGTGAAATATACAGTATAGTAACTGCATGTATTATTTTGATTTAATGAATGAGAATGTATTTGTTTTCCTAATAGCAGCATATAAGTATAAGAAGTCTAACTTGCACAGCTGCCGAATATGATCCTAACCTCCTGAATTATACATTTTATAACACATTGTTTAATAGAAACAGAATAATAATGCACATTTTTCATAACATCCTGGAATAGTGATGAGAGCGTCTGGTAGCATCAAAACAATCTCACATATTGTCTTTCTTATCTGTGGCATGTTTAATATCACAAAACTTTGCTGAGATTTGGCAGATTTTTTTCCCATTCATAAGTAAAAGTCACTTTGGTTTAATTTCATCTTTATTAAAAGCACAAACACAGACAGTAAAACAGAGCTCAGTAAAAAAATACAATCAGTAAAGGAGTAGACGCTGTGTTCCAAAAAAAATTGTTAATCTGAACACTTCATGCCATTCCCCTGCCCAATTCTGAAAGCTGTATGCCATCTTCTTTCTCTTCATTTTTCCCACTTCTATGAGGGGTCCATGTGCTTTATCAGTCTTCTCCAAACAGCTCTGTCCTGCAACTCCTTGTCAGACCACTTTTCTTAAGATCTTCTTTTACTTTGTCCATCTACCTTTGGCATTACTTGCTTTCTCTTCCCCTGCACTTCCATTCCCATCACTCTTTTGCTCACATATTCAGTTGTCTTTCATCATTATATGTCCATAACAGATCAACCTACTTTCCTGTATTTTCTTAGATATCTCTCCCACTTTTGTTGTACCTCTGATTGTCTCATTTCTCATTCTGTCCTTTTTTTGTAACTCCACACATTCATCTCAAACATTCTCATTTCTGTCACATTAAACTTCTTCACCTGTGCTCCCTTCACTGCCCATGTCTCAGCTCCATACAACATTGCTGGTCTTACCACTGTCCTAAAAAACATACCTTTAACCTTCACCATAATTCTTGTGATCACACAATACTCCTGATACCTTCTTCTAATTGTTCCATCCACACTGCACTCTATGGGTTAATCCTGCATCTAGTTTTCCATCTCGGACTACCACTGATCCTAGATATTTATATTTATGCACTCTTCTCAATAGCTCTCACTGCAGGCTAACCTCTGAAACCTGATCATCAAACCTCATACTGTATATTCTGTCTTCTTATTTATCTTCAGCCCTTTATCTTCCAAAGCCCTCCTCCATTCTTACAACTTCATCTTGTCAGAGGGGGACACTTTTACATTTTTTTGTGCACTGGGTGGTTCCATTAGGCACCCACTGTTGGGACTGGGGGGTGAGAAGTTAAAAGGCTATCTGTACTTATTAGTGGTATTTGCTGTCCTGCAAGGGAGTCACTGCTTTGAAGTTTGGCCTTAGAGAATGTTTGTATTTATCTGGCTTGGAAATATTGGTTCCTAATCAGCATATCTGTACTTATTAATGTTTGGTAACCATACATTTTGTTAACTTGTGTTTTTATTAATTGTTAAACCCAGGCAATTTAGATGTGCCATTGATTAAACTGTTTGTCCAGGACTGACAACAGAGGGGTGAAGTAAATATAAACTGCTGGCCAGCAGAAGGCAGGAGGGAGAGTCCACAGGAAACGCTGCCAAGACACTCGGACAGGGCACAGGGGCGCGCAGGCAGACAAGGGTACCTGGCTGGCACAACGTGAGGCACAAGGACGGCAACACTTCCAGGGAGGAAGAGACAGCTCCACAAAGAGACGCCGGATGTGGGTTCAGCGAGAGAGGGAATCTGCATGAAAGGACCCAGTAAAGCCGACAGACGAGAAATGAGGCGTGCCTAGGTCCCAGCAACACAAGGAGCCCAGAGTGGAAGAAAAAAGGACAACGAAGAGACGCTGACAGGGAGTCAACAATTTGACACAACTTCTGCCGGGGAACAGAGTGCATCCATGAACAATTAAGTGTTGAGGTAACACAGTGCCCAAACTGGACTCTGCACCACTAAAGGTTGTATCCTCCAATTCTTGTTTTTACGGACTTTTAGAGTGTGGACTGTGTATTTTCCTTTTAAAAAAGGAAATTAATTCCTGATATGTTTAGGTTCTGTTATGTTCATTTATCTTTTTAATGTACCTTATATTGTCTTGTACAATAGAACTTACTGTTGCTTTTTACTGAAATTACTGTTGTGTCTTTCATTGTGTGTTTACTCACCGCCCAATTTAAAGAAACCTGTGTGCTATTATTGGTAAATTTCAGGAGTTCCCAGTCTCTTCATAAAACTGGGTGGCGTAGTCGGATATTTTAATGGTGTCTAAGTTAGATTACCTATAAGTGTGACCAGAGACCTGTGACAATCTCCATTTCCTCTTTTCAGGTGGTACAAAACACAATGTCATCAACAAAAACCATTCACCAGATTCATTAGTCTTTTATCCCATTACTCAATACATCTATAACCAGATCAGAGAGGTAAGGACTTAAAGAAGATTCTTTTTGCAGACCCATTCTAACTGTGATTTTGCTTGTTAACCCAAGTCATCATCCCTTCATATACAGCATATCCTGGACAATCCTCACATACAGGGTGAGCTGAAATGAAGTATCACATTTCTCAAGGTCATTGAGCGAGATAGAGGCAGCCGAGTGGGTTGGGGTCCTTTGATAGATGATCCCTTGGAGTGTTTAGTCAGTTACATGCCTTGGTCCAGTGTGCACTGTACTTTCACTGTCGAAGTGTTCTTCAAAAACAACGAAACCCACATCAGCATTCTTCGTAACAGTGACGTTCCAAATCAGAAAACAATTCTTCAATGAGTGGCTAAATTTAGTCAGACAGGTACAATATTGAACAGAATCTCCAGGCCGTCCTCAGACTGCATGAACAGCTGAAAACATCCAAGCTATAAGGACATCAATTTTGTAGTCTCCTAGATGTTCAGCGCGCAAACCTGCTTCTGCCTTAGGGTTAGGGTTAACCTTAATTTCCATCCTTACAAAATGATGGTAGTGCAGGAACTTGCTGAGAGAGACTGGGAGAGCCGTAGAGAGTTGTGTGTGAACATCCTGCAAACCATTCATCGAGATGCCATTGTCAGGTGCAGCGACGCAGCACATTTCCATTTGAATGGTTACGTAAATAAGCAAAACTTTTGCAATTGGGCTGAAACCAAACCTCGTGAACTTCATCAAAGACCCCTGCACAGTGAGTGTGTTATAGTTTGTTATGTGGTTGCAGAATTTGGCATTGTAGGCCCTTACTTTTTTGAGGAAGGGGGAGCAATGGTCACCATCACTTCAGAACGTTATATTGAAATACTAGAGAACTTTTTGCGGCCCCATCTGAAAGAAATGGATGTGGTGGATGCCTGGTTTCAATAGGATGGAGCAACAGCTCATATACTGTGGAGATCCATGCAAGTTTTGCAGGAGATGTTTCCGGGGACGCTGATCTGCCTGCACAGTGGAGACGGGTGGCCTTCACATTTGCCTGCTCTCGCTCCGGGCAATTTCTTCTTGTGGGGCTATCTAAAGTCGAAGGTATACACACACTAACCTGAAAACCTTGAAGCCCACAAGTACACTATTTACCACAAAATCGCCGCTTTTCTCCTTGAAATAGCCGAACAAGTCATGCAAGCGTTCAGAAATTGTCTCGAAGTGTGTATTGCTAATGATGACATCATTTTTAAAACACAGTGAAAAAAATCTATTTTGTATACCCTTTCTTGTGTCGTAATGAAATTTATTGTAGCGTTTTTTGTAGAATAAACGTTTGAAATGTGGTACTTCTTTTTGGCTCACCCTGTACTTCTCTGGGTTTCCTTTCTGTCTTATGCACCTCAAGACCTTCTGACGTGTCACTCCAACATTCAGTAAGCCTTCTCCAAATCAAAAAACACCATGAATAAAACCTGTTTTTCTCAAGGCTTCTCTATCAGCTCTATCAGCATAAAACCAAACTGTTCCTCCCCTATGGTGGTATCTTACCTAAGCCTTCACTCTATAACCATTTCCCAAATATTTTTTGTATGTGACGTCAGCTTTATCCCCAGCTTTATCCCCTGTTCCTCCACTCCTCTGGTATTCTCTGCTGTTCATAGATCCTCTACATTAGATCCAACAGCACATCTACTCCCTCTTCTGTTTTATTCTTTTCAGTTCTCTCCTTTACTTCCTCCCTCCTTTTTCTTGGTACTAGTCCTTTATTTGTAATAAAGGACTTCAAAATCCCAAAAAAGGAAGAGCAGGTTTTCTCATTTTTTGAGGTATTCACTTGTGAGGTAATTTTTAAATTATGGGTTATTATAAAAAATATCATAAACGAGTTTGAAATTATAGAGAGTAGATGCTAACAGATTATTTATCCAAGAGGGTTCAAAGTAGCTATAAAGAATTGTCATGCAGTTTTCAGAAATAACTACAGTACATACCAGGAATATTCCTAAGGACTGGAAGTTAGCAAGCACAGGATTGGCTGAAATTGCTTCTGGAGACGGTACACCAGTTAGCTTAATGAGCATCATGGCAATTAAAGGAAAACAGTCAACAAAGATAGAGGACCACTGGTTCATTAAAGGTAAAATGAGATTAAATGAGGTAGATTGTGTTTCACCAGTGGCTGGCAAGTGAAGAATGTGAGGAGAGAAGTGAATTTCACGGCCATAGAGCAGCAGCACTAAATGCTTAATAGCCCAAGAACTTGGATTTAATGTGACAAACAATGTGCAACTTATTTTTGGAGGAGCATAACCTGAGAAACGGGGGCAGGAATGGTAAGTGAAATACCTTGAAATATTTTTTACATATGAAGAAAAGAAGTTTTCAAAAATATAGCAAATACATAATTAATAGAGTGAAATTAATTTAGTCAACGATAAAGTCCTCTGGAGGGTATTTGACCAGGTATGTCTTGTGGCTCTGGTGAACAGCTAGCATGAAGATTAACCAGCTGAGCAAAAGACACATTCTGTTAGACCACTTACCTGTGTTTGTGGCTTTTACACTGTCAAGAGGGCACACCTAGGAACTGATGGACTATGCAAATGAATCCTTTATTTCTTGAAACGTAAATACACCATAAATAATAATAGTAGAAGAAAAAATAATGATAAAAGCATACACAACTGTTTCAACTTGCCCTTCAGTGAAAGAAATATTTGACAAGAGTTCTATTCAGGCTAAAAAAGCAGATTTAGTTCAACGTTTTATGTTTTTACAATGATGGGCTTGAGTCAAGCATTATGCCGTGTTTTCTAAGTTTAAACAAGGAAAGTTTAGCATGGCCATCATGATCTAGGCTGAAAAAGGCCAAAGATTTGATTGCTTTATTACCTATATGTCAATCTTTCATCTTTTTTCTGGCAAGGCAATTCACTTATGAAGCTGGAGTGAAATTAAAGACTGTTATTGTGGAAACAGATAACTCCAGATTTGTTGCCTAATAATTTACCATAAATTTAAAATTTGGAAATAGGACTCTGAGGGATCAAAGGAAAACAGATCTCTCAATTACTGTTTCAGAAAAAGGATGAAGCATGCCATAATTCAGTTAAAATTTGCTCATTGTTCACATATATCTCATCTAAAATTGTTTAAAATGTACCCAGGACATAGTCCAACCTGTGACTTTTTCATCACATGTTCTGGGAGTGTCATATGCTGAAATCATTTTGGGCAAAAATATCTGATTTGGCAGTGTGGCGTTTTTCAAAATACGTTAATGCGGCTGCCCACACCCTGATGTAAACAGTGACAAAACTCCAATGGGTACACCCCCATCCCCAGACATCAACAGCACCAAACCTTCAAGGAGACATTACCTCAACTGTGGCAAATTTCCAAGGGTGGATCCAACAGTGCCATTTATTGTGCTGGTCCACAGCACGATTAGGCGGGTTTTCAGCTGTAGTTGAGCTGGGAATATTTCTAGGGCCTGGCAACGCTACTTGGGTAGCCTTGAATTTAAAATATCTTCTAACTTATTACTACATAATTGGAATAATACCTATTGGGTTTAGAGAGGGTGCTTTAAAAATCAGTTGTACTATCCTACAGTATACCATACTAATTGCATAAAGATTCATGCTGTTTAACTGGAAGATCCCCTGTTATAAGTCATGCCATGGCAATGGTGTTTACCATTTATGCGTGTGTGTTTTTGTGTAACTATTTATAATTTTTGTTTGGTTTAAATAGTTATACAAGAGTGTTTACCTTGAGTGTTGTAAGGTGGTGCCACAAAGAGCTCTGATTGTGAGAAAAAGTGAGGTAGCTTTATGGTGTATAACATGAGTCAGCTCAGTTGGGACACAAGGAGGCGTCCTGGCGCAAGGTACCGAGCTGTGATGTAATATGATAAAAAGTAGTGAAGCTAATTGAGCCAATTGGGCCTGAGAAAGAGAAGGCAATCAAAGGTTGGAACCTCTGTGGCTGGGCATGAGACTTTGATAGCTTCCTTCCAGGTTACAGCTCGAAGAACAGACGGAATTATAAGACATGCTTGGTAACTTGAGGAGGCAGGGTAAGGCGTTAATCAGGATTGGTGGAAGGGATTCTGAGATCATATAAGAAGAGGGAGATGGACATCAGGGATTGTGTTCGTGTTGCAGTTGAGTCTGTCATGGTGCAGAATGCACCACAGTACTTCTGAGCAGTTTGAGCAAAGCTAGGAGGGGGAGAAGTTATTCTTATTTGTCCCCTAGAACATGGAGAGGTGTGGATAATGTCATAAGTAGGGACATTCATTTTTGTTTGTTTTTTTTTTTGGATTAATATTTGTTTTTTAGAAGAAGTCCTTGGAGGTCACTTCAAGAAGCCTGAACAAGGGAGAAGGGAATGGGACTAGAGTCGCTGAGATTTTGTGCTTTTATTTTTATTTTATCATGTTTATTTAGACAGGTGAAATGTGAATTAGTTTGATGGACTTCCTGGCGTGATTTTCATTGAATTCACTTAACTTCAACTTTTGATAAGAACTGATGCTTTTGATATCACCTGTGTCTGTCATGTCTGTCCCTCACTATGGTTTATCCTTGGTACGACGACTTGATGGCCATTTGTTGAACCATTGCAGGGTACATGGTGGAGGTGGTGTATCACAATTCCAATCTATAATGCTGTGGGAAAGCAATGTTCTATATTGTCTCAAATTGGAAGAAATCAAGATCCTTCTTTAAAGATCTGGGGCCTCATGTGCGTAGAACTCACACTATAACATGGCGTAAGCACAAAGCGGGAATGTGCGTACGCACAGAAAAATGTACGTACGCAAACTTTCACGTTCTTCCACTACATAAATCCCGATCAGCGTGAAAAGTAACGTACATGCACGCGCCTTCTGTCCCGCCCCAACTCCTCCCAGAATTACGCCTCTTTGAAGGAAAAACGTACTATTTGTTGGTTTAAACAGTGGTATAATCAACAAAAGGAAGTTGATCGAGTGACAGAGTGTTGGAGAAACTCGAAGGCTCAAGTTCACAAAGTCGTAGAGTGCCCGAAATAAAAAAGAAATCACATATCAAAGTCGCCGTGAAAAGGTGAGTCGTAGCCCACTGTCTGAGTGTCATATGAAAGCTTATTAGGGTACAGACAAAAAAAAAATAGGCACACAGTGGGAAAAAAGCACGAAATGTCAACTTTAATCTCGAAATTTCCACTTTAATCACGTAGTTTATTTTGCCATTAAAGTAGAACATCATAAACTTCATCTTAAAATCGTTTAATTTACTAGTTTCTCAAATCCCATTGTAACTAAAGTGGCACATTAAATGCTTTGTTCTGTATTTGATCTTCTATGTGCTCTACATGTGTGAATCACTTCCTGCTTCTTAATCGGGCTTTCTCTTTCTCCGACAGGACACATAATCCATTACATTCGTGATATTTCAGCTCTCTGAATAATTAAAATACTGAGATGTATACGTGATATCTTTTTCATGATGATAGGAATGAAAGCATGGTATTAAACATGGGAACACGGTGGCGCAGTGCTTGTTCATGTCTCACGCAAGAGGCTTGCGGCGCCATGCGCGACCTTCAATGAAATAATTTATTACAGAAGTACTGTCTCTTTCAAACGTACTAACCTCCAATTCCTGTCCTTACTTTTCTTTCTCCAAAAACCCAATCGCCACACAATCAGCTATGTAATAGACGTGAAGCCATCTGTAAGCTTAAAACGCTGATTCTTCAAAATTTTTAAGGAACATTGAAATATCTTAGTAGTACGTGTTTAATAATTATATCCTTCTATCCTTCCAGTGTCGCGTCAGCACCAGCAAGAATACAACGCAATGCAGGAACAATCCCTGAACTAGCTAGCACTGCGGTACCGTGTCCTCACATGTTTAATTATTAACAATAAAGATTATTTAAATGAAGTTAAAGTTTTATCTGTATAATATAATCAACATATTTTGCTGTATTTCATCTTAAAAATGAATACCATCATCATATGTAAATACGCGCTTTATAAAGTGGCGCAGGTTGTGCAATATTATAACTGTAATGCAAGTTTACAGTGAGGTAATTGTACTTATAAGTAAACAGTTCTACAAGGAGCACTTGATGGACTGATTGAGTGCTTTTATAGTTCTTGGGATGAAACCTTTTCTAAACCGCGAAGTCCGTACTGGGAAGTCTCTAAAGCGTTTTGCCGTGGCTCGGGCAGCGTCTGCTTCATGCTGTATACCGATATTTCTCTTTCCGATCAGCTGCTGCTGTGATTCCTCACTCAGATACAGTGATATAAATACTCCGAGTGGTACAGTGAGAGTAATATGGAAAAAGATGATCTGCTGTGGCAACCCTTAACGGGAGCAGCTGAAAGAAGAAGAAGATGCAGTGAGAGTTACAACGCTAAAGCAGTTAGGGTATTTGGAATACTATGGCTATTCCCTGGACCATTATATTGCTGCAGGTTAATTACAATCAGATGCATTACACTAATAAACAATATGCAGTTAGTTTCAGTGTATTTATAAAGCCGCGTCAGGAATGTGGAGCTAAGAAAGAAAGGGTGTCCACGCAGGAACAGTAGCACTGCTTTGACGCTGGGTGCCGACAGTCTACAAAAACGAGCGGAGAAATTGCGTACGCCAAGGTATGAATTACCGTGGAAATGTGCGTGGCTTTACGCCAAGTTTAGGTTTTATACATCGTGATTTGAGCGTGGAAACAGGAGTTCGCAACATTTCTGTGCGTACGCACCGTTTATACATGAGGCCCCTGCTGATGATTATTTCCTTAGAAATTATCTAAGGCAATTTGCTGTTTTACTCTGTGTACAGAATCGCTTTAGATGGGGATCTATAACCATAAGGCTGTTCTTGTGGGGTGTCACTTAAGTGCTAATTTTCATGGAGGGTCTTTGGAACGTACTATTGTACTTGTTATGTTGCTTTGACTTGACTGACTTCTGCTTTGTTATTATGCTTTGTTTCTAAAATTAACTAAAAATTAAATAGAAACAATGGTTTAATTTATTATATCAACGTTATCTAAATTCTTTCTTTAGGAACAGTCCGATAAGTTTATAGATTGTTTAGGACTCTGTTATCTGCAAATGCATGTAAAAGTCACATGGTTCTATTCAGTTTTGTTACTGTTTTCTATTCATAAATCTGTGTATATCTTCAGAGCTACTATTGTATATCTTCAGAGAAGAGTAGTATACAGTATAACAATAAATCTGAATGAAATTAAATTAAATATCTTTTTTATATAAATTTGCCTTCCCCATGTCTGTGAAGTGTAAACTGCAGCTGTAGATGTGTGATTAACAATGGATGAACTGTAGAAAGGCCTACAGGCAATAAGTAAATCCCTTGGGTCTGATGGAATACTGCCAGGAAATCTATTAAGATTCTGGTCATAGTTAGTCAACCGACTTTTTCATATTTCACAGTAATCCTTTGATTCATTACATTTCCAGTCATGACTATATTGTCCTTGCTGTTGAAATCAACATCTTTTAGTTAAAGAAACAATCCCTGCTCTCTTAGATAACAGCAGATGCAAATTGTCTAGCACAGTAGATAATATTGGTTGCACTCAGTCATATGCCACTGCATGGGTGGCAGTTGGAATGCTAAGTTCAAAGCCAGAGAGTAATGTCAGTCCTTCTTTTGTCTTAGTTAATAATGTTAAAGACAAAATCGAAGTCAGTAAAGCTAGCAAAGGGTAAAGTACAAAAATGTTTCAAGAATAATCACACACCAGCGTAGAGTGTTTTAGTTTGCAATCTTGGATGACCTGGAAATGTGCTTATGGTCATCACTGGGAACCAAAAACCATTGCAACTGCAAATAATCCAGAACACTCAATGGCCATGTTCATAATAAACAATCATGGCATCCCATAAAATATTTTTAATGTCTTTAAGTATGTTTCTAGTAATTTTTTAAACCGCAAAAATGAATTTCGAGCATGACAAAACCACAAAAGGAAGAAAATATGATTCAGGTAGATGCAGAGAAATGGCAAGAAAATGAATAAATAAATAAACGAGACTTTTAAATGATAACACTTACAAATAATCCTGGCATATCAAAAATGTTTATCTGTTAGAATGTGTATCAGATAAATCCCACTGTATTCTGTAAATGATTAATACATGTTGTGGAATCAAATCCCCCTTCATGTGCTCTTCCCTGCTGCAAATACTTGAGTCTACCACTACGACGTTACGGGGAGGATTGGTTGGATTTACTCGTTCCTTGATTGACACTTACAGGCATACATAGAAATAGCAAGGGAGATCCACTGGGCTTGTGAAAATTAACGTACGTTTACATCTATGGCTGATAATTAGTATGACAAAGTTTATTTTGTGCTTAAACAGGGGGAGTTGGATAACCCCTTAAAAAAAACACAAAAATAAGCCTGGTGTGTCCCTCAGGACATCTGTTCCCTCTGGCCCTGAGTTGGATAAGTGGGTTAGAAGATTAATAGTTTTCACTTTTTTTTTTAATCACTGCACTTAATGTCAGAAAAGAACAAATCAAAATCTCCAACTAACAACCTCTCTAAAGAAAGTAAACCTTTGGGGGACCCCACTCCTTTGGAAAAAAGGTAAATTTTGTCAGATTTTCTCACCCTTCACCTCTTCTCAATGCAGTATTATAGTAAGGCCATCTCTAAAGACCATAAGTATGGTATTATCATATGATGATGTGGATGCAGCATTTTAAACTAACTGAAGATGAAGACAGAAAAATGTGTAGTTAATAACACTATTTGGACCAAAGATTGTAGACACCTGATTGCTGTATGGTGTATAAGGGGTCCGTGGCAGATCGGAACGGGGCAGGCATCTCAGACATGCAAGTGTAGGTATATGCGGATATGTAGGTATATGTGGATCAATAAGTGTAGGACCTACTTTCACAGGGATAAAAAGGAGTCAGTAGTTGGAAGAAAAGAAACAGAATGAAAAAAGAGGATAAAACTGAGGAAAATGGAGAAAGCAGGATCAGGATGGAGCCACAGCTGAGGAAAGGTGGCAAGGCAGTCAGGAGTCCCCGCAGCACAGTAGTGACAACAATGTTCCAGGAGTGAATCGCCCCTGTTGAGTTGGCTGAAGCAGGAATGATTCGCGTTTGTACAAACCTGCAGATGGTAAAGGATGGCAGTAGGAAGGTCTCAACGGCTACCAACCAAGATGGCCGGGACGAGAGGGAGACGGGAGGTTGATCATGTTTGCCTTCGTCTCATCGCCTGCTGCCAGACCCTAGGAGGGTGAACAAGGAAGATGAGAGAGTGAATAAGCACTAGGAAAGTGGCAAGGGAGGAGACAATGAATTTTTATTTCTGATTTTCAAAGGAAGTATTTATTGGAATTTATTTATTTGATTAATCTTCACACACATTTTTATAGATTATTTATTAATAAAGAATTTGGAATTACTCTGTACTTTGAGCTCTTTGTTTGTGAAAAACTTGTCGTTTGAGTGCACATTGCACTAGTCAATCCTCAGTTCATGACTATTAATGTTCCAGGAACAGGAAGATACCAAGCTAAGGGTATTGGGACATCACACTGAACATCACACCTACTGTATATGAACTTGTAGGACATCATATTCCAAAACCATGGGCATCTATACAGAGGTGCATAACCCCCATCTTATGGCTATAACAGCCTCAATTCTTCTGGGAAGACTTTGAAGATTTTGAAGTGTGTTTGTAGAAATTTGTGCTCATTCAGCTAAAAGAAAAATTTGTTAGGTCCGATACTGATATTGGATAAGAAGGTATGACTGACAATCAGTGTTTTAATGCATCACAATGGGGTTGAGGTCAGGGCTCTGTGCAGGCCAATCATGTTCCTCCACATGTCTTTATGGACCTGGCTTTGTGCACAGGAGCGCAGTCATGCTGGAGCATAAAAGGGCCTCCCCCAAGCTTTAGTACAGTTGCCTAAAATGTTTTTGTGTTCAGCAGCATTAACTGTTCCCTTCATTAGAACCAAAGCGTCAAACCCAAACCCTGAAAAACTGCCCCAGACTATCATTCCTCTTTCACCAAACATTACAGTAGGTAATATGCAGTCCTGGCAAACTCAGACTTGTCCTTCAGACTTCCAGATAGTGAAATGTGCTTGAGTTTATGCACATGCTAAGTATCTAGTTTATACAGTAAATTCATTATTATTTTTATTTTTATTATGGGGTGCAACTAAAACACCCAAATTCAATAATTTGGATGGGTGTCCACATACTGCTACCAATATAGTGTATATTTGGCAAATTTAAACTGGTCTGTATATGTGGGTGGGATCTGTGCTCATCAGTTATGGGGTTGATTCCTGGGGTTGTGCCCAGTGGTTCTAGAATAGACTATAGCCTCACACAATGCTGAATTGGATAAAAGAGGGTTTAACAAGCCATGGACAGTAGGGGGCAGTCCAGCTCCCCAAAACCCCCAACACAAGCAGGATTAGGATACAAGTTCATAGCACAAAGAGTCTTTATTTATGGAAAACTCTTCCGTACAAGCATTTCCCACAACAAGTAAAATAAAGTACAATAGCACAATAAATCACTCTTTGTCTTCTCTCTCTCAGTCACTCACTGCCTCCTCTACTCCTACTCATAAGCTTTGTTCACCTAAACCTGAATCTGGTCTGTCAATGTGTGGTAAGCAGCTCCTTTTATCTAATCCCCTGGGAGTGTTTCCGCTGAATCTCCAAAGCACTTCTGGGTGAAGTTAGAGTCCCACGGAATACGGTCTCACAGATCCCACAGCTCTCCCTGGGGACCCAACAAGGCTGTTCCCTGGGACTACAGTACCCAGCATGCATTGTGGGCACCCATGTGGGGATCGGAGCCTGGGCTTGTTGCCATCTAGCTCTCCTGTAAAGATAATGCCCCATGCACATTCTCTCCCCAAGTTCTTCTGTTCCAAGGACATCCAGGCCAGGCAAGGACCCAGGCTGTCCTTCACAAAGCTTAATGTTACATTAGGTTATAAATATCATATTTTAGCTATAAATGAAACTTTGCCAGAACACTGGGGGGTAGATTAGTGAAATATTAATCAGTACATTTTGTTCAGAAAAAGTCTGAAATTATGACGTGATGGCCTTCTTAACAGGAGAGACAAGACTTAATGAATGTACTTGGGTTAGAGCAGAAATCAACAAAAATATAGATGTAATTCTGGATGTACGTTATACCCCCAGGTAACATGGATAACAGTATGAAACGGTAAGTTTAAACTGTGACGTAACTGATGGGCAGCTTTATTTACCATGTAGAGACTGCAACAAGTCGTGGAACACAAAAACAGAATTCATAGAGTCTGAATCTGGCATGTTAAATTATCAATAATGAGCGAAACCTCTCAAAACATGACATGCTATAATCACTAAGACAGGATCCATCATGAAAGCATCATTCGGATCATAATGTATTTCATAGTGTGTTGTCAGAGTGAATCAGTAAACTGTAAAATATCAAATTAAATTACAGAGAAGCAAATTTAAAAAATAATGTAACAAAATCTTTAAGAATTACCAGAGGCAATCATGTAGATGTGGAGTCACTTGAGAAGCAACTGGGGACATAGACAAAAATTAAAAGAATTAAGAAATCAAACAAATGTGCTCAATGTATTACTCAAAGTGTAAAAAATGTTATTGACAGATATGCCTATAAAATAAAAACATAAATTGAAAAAAACAACCCAGTGTATAAAAAATTAGAGCAACAATTCAAAGAGAATGTAGAAAGACAGAGAAACGGTTGGAAAAGAATATTGCTAACAATGCTAAAGAAATTTCAAAGCAGTTCTTTTATTATTTAAGCAGTTGAATAACAGACAGAAGTATTGTATTAAGAACAAGACATAAAAAACACAGAGAGAAAAAGAAACACACAGAGATATACATTTCATTTATCATTTTTGAAGAGGTCAGCAACATGCTAATAGATACAGACAAAGCCTTAGAAATAATAACCGATTTGAAATTGTAGAGAGCGAAATGATAATAAGAAAAGTTAAAAAAAATGATTACCAGAAAACAAATCTTGGAGTAGACATTTAACACAGAATACTCAGAGAAGACGATACGTGTTTCTTCAAACCTTCAATTTGTGTTTTTTTTTCAGGAATGAATACATACCAGGGAAAGTCCTGACTGAAATGTGGAAATTGCACCATTCTTTAAAAATGGAGATTGTGCGGACTCTGGTTACAGTAGGTGAGTACCTTAAAATTCATTACAGGCAAATTTTTGGATGCAGGTATCAAAAAATGAGATGGTCCTAGTATACAATCGACATGGTTTTTGACAGTACATATGATGCTTCACTGAGGAAGGAAGTGACAACAGCATTTGTTTGTAGTTGAGCATTGATGTTGTTGGAAAGTAGAGGGTCTTGGGAGGCTCAGTTCTCAGTAAATGGTGTAAGGAGTACATAGACAGCTCAATTGGAGAGCTACAACTCTTCGTTTCAGTACTTCCACCTCTATTCTGCCAGATGTATTCCAACCGATCCAAAAAGTTCCTCTACCCTTGAGGTTTTTCTAGGCTTGCTACCCCAGTCAGGTACAGTACAGCTGCAAACATTTTTTATAAAAAGCTGTATCAAAATAAAAGACAGAACAATAAGTACACAATAACATAACTAATACAAACACTGTGCTCTCTAACTATAACCAAAATAATAAATGACATCCTATTATTTACCTTGACCATCAAAATACTTTTGCAGGATTACTCAATTAAAGGCTACTTTTTAAATTAAAAGGGATAGATAGAAGAGTGAAGATAGGAGAGGATTTGGGATTACTGTGAGAGAAAGAAATAGAACTGGGAGATTATAACATAAGGGACAAGGGCCAGGGACAAAACTGGAAGGTCGAAAAACACACAGGAGCATCGAAAGTACAAGGGCAAAGCGAGAATCAAAGTCAACATCAACAAGGAGATCAAAAACCTGAAACGAGACCCAGAATTTGGTCTACTTGAAAATAGAACTACTAACTACTGCAGTGGATTCAGAAAGTTTTCAGACCCCTTCACTTTCTGCCCGTTTTATTGTATTTTGGATTTCATTTTAATTGAATACATTTTCCATTTTTGCCCATAATTCTACTCTCAATAATCCATAATGAGAAAGTGAAAACATTTTTTGTGAAAGCCTTGCAAATTTATTAAAAATCAAAAACTGATTCTCATTTATATAACCAGTGAGATGCTTTGTGGCACACCAGCGTGTGGTCACACATATCCTCTTTGCTTTTTTATCCTGTCTAGAAATTGATTGGAGTCCACCTGTGGCAAACTGGATTGAGTGCACATTGTTGAGAAAGGTACACGCCTGTGTATATAAGGTCAGACAATTCACATTTCATGTCAGGACAAAAACAAGCCATGAAGCCGAAGGAACTCTCTGTAGACCTCTACAATCAAACTTTGGTAAGATGTATATCAAGGCAAGGGTACAGAACCATTCCTAGAGCTTTGAGTGTTCCCAGGAGCACAGCTGCCTCAATAAATGTGAAAAGGAAAAAGTTTGGAATTAGCAGGACTCCTTCAAGAGTTGGCTATCTGGCCAAACTGAGTAATGGGGCAAGAAGAAGCCTGGTCAGGGAGGTGACCAAGGACCCAATGGTCACTCTGGCAGAGCTTCCATAGTCCTCTGCTGAGATGGGAGAACCTCTCAGAAGGACAATCATCCCAGCAGCACTCCATCAATCAGGCACATGTGACAGTCTGTTTGCAATATGGAAACAAATTCTCCAGTTTAATAAAAAAAAAAATTAGAACTTTAAGGACTACGCCTGGCAGTGCTGTTCCCCTGTCTAATAGCATCTCTACGGTGAAGCATGATGGTGGCAGCATGACGCTATGGGGATTCTTCTCAGTGGGCAGGGACAAGGAGACTGGTGAAAGTTGAGGAAAGGATAAATGTAGCCAAATACAGAGAAGTCTTTGAAGGAAACCTGCTCCAGAGTTCACACAACCTCAAACTGTGGCAACAGTTCATTTTTCAACACAACAAGGACTGGAAGCATACAACAAAGACAATGCTGGAGTGGCTATGTGACAAGTGTCTGAATGTCCTTGAGAGGCCCAGCCAAAGCCCAACTACAAATCCCATGATATGTGTGGGGAGGCCTGCCAGGAAGAATGGGATGAACTGCCCAAGTTCAGGTGTGAAGGCCTTGTAGAGACTGACCCAAGAAGACATTAAGCTGTAACTGCTGCCAAAGGGACTTCTACAAAGTACTGAACTAAGGGGCTGAATACTTACACATTTGAGAGATTTCAGCTTCTCATTTTCAATAAATTTGCAAATTTTTCTGAAAACATGTTTTTTTTATACTTTGTCATTATGGGTAATTAAGTGTAGATGGATGGGCAATAATGGCAAATGTATCCATTTAAAATTAAAACCACAATTCAATGAAGTATTCAGAAGGTGAAGGGGTCCAAATACTTCCTGACTCAGCTGTATATGTATGTCATATGTCCTTAGAATTCATATAATTTTCAACAGTCTTATCAGAAGAAAGAGTAATATTGCATACAGTTGATTTAAAAGAAATTGTTTCAAGGGTTGCAAAGATGAAGTAAAAAAAAAAGCAGTTCTGAATTCCAATGATTCATATTTTTATAATGTAATGATCTTTAATTTAACATTTTATTCTTTTTTTAAAACTTGTGTTCTCTTTGTAAAATGTAACTAACTTCAAGTGATTAACCTATGTATTATTATGTAATATTATTTACATTACTATATTATAATATTTGTGTTTACATATTTTGTAAGTAAAATATATACTTAATTCTAAAAACTATCCTTTTTCCAAACCCACTTATCCAGGGCAGGGCCAATGGGAAGCTGGAGCCAATCCCAGCAAACACTTGGCTCACAATCCTGGACAAGGTGCCAGCCCATCACAGGGTGAACACACACACACATATGTCAGCAGGCAGTGGGGTGTAGTGGTTAAGGATTCAGATTCTGAGATTGTGGGTTCAAATCCCACTACTGACAATGTGTGACCATGAGCAAGTCACATGACTTCCCAGTACTCCAATTAGAAAACCAAAAGAAATGTAACCAGTTGTATCATAATTGTTGTAAGTCGCATTGGATAAAGGCGTCAACAGATAAAGGCATTAGCCAAATAAGTAAATGTAAAATATCAAGGGTTGACTAGGTCATATAACCAGCATGTTATGGACTGTGGGACAAAACCAACACACACACGGGAAGGGGACTCCATGAATGGAACACCAAGGATGAGAACCCTGGATTCCTTGTGGCAAGGCAGCGGTGCTTCCACTGCTCCACCACTATCTGTTTTCATTGGCATAATTTACCAAGAATTATGAAATTTATTGACAGAAATATATAACTATTGTCATCATAAAATGCACAGATGAATGTAAATTTATAAATCAGTTAATAATCCATTTAAAGTACCAGATTACAAACAAAATTTTATATTCTGTAGGTAGTACTATATCAAAGGATAAAATAACCATAATCCTACATTTGTCAAACTCTTATGTTATAGAAATGGCTGTACAGCTGGGTGGCAGGGGGTGGTGGTCTGGGGGGTGCCATTTGTAGTTTCTCCTAGGCCATCTAGAATGCTAGAGCTGGCACTGACTACAGACATGGGCACAACGGCACTGTGCTATTATGCAAAGTCTGGAAAATCCCTGATGAAATTTAGGGATAAAATTGTTACAGACAGATGTACAGCAAGTGAGATTTAATGTAAATAATTTTACATATGGAGTATAGAAAATTTGATATGAGTGTATAGTGGAATAGAAACTGCACCTTATAAGGAGGACTGGGAAGTTTTAATGATCTTATAACCACTCACGACTGGGCAGTGTATATGGAATTAAAAAAAGCAAGGAGGGTGTTAGGGTGTATGCTATGAGGAGTACACGTCAGGAGAGTTTAAGCCGAATCATGTACATTTGAGGCCTCATCTGGAATATTGTGTGCAGATTTGGTCTTCATATTACAAGCACAACATAACAGCTCTTGAAAAAGTCATGAGAAGAATGATTTGATTATTTCCAGGACTGTATGGTGTGAGTTATGAGAAAAGGCTGAAGGAGATTAATCTTTTCATTTTAAATTAATAGCAGTCAAGAGGATAAATGACAGAAGTGTTCAAATTATGAAGTGCATTAGTACAGTGGATGCCAGTTCTGAGTGTAAAATCCATTCTTTAATAAGGATGTCAGATGGTTGTTTGCAAAGGAGATATTTTTCACAAATGGAGGATAGTCAATACATGGAACAAGTGACCAAAGCATGCACTTGAAATTTGCATTTTGGAGACCTTCAGAGTAAATATAGAGTACATTGGAAATATTACGTACTAACGGAAGAAACTTTATCTAATTAAAATGAATTCAACAGAGTAACTGTAGTGTATAATACATATACTGTAACACCTCTCACGACATACTCACACAGGAGAGCCGTTCTTGACAAGCCCAGCTCAAGGTGCTTGTCTCACATGCTAATAAAATAGATTACATATTTCATTCCAACAAATGGCACATACAACCAACACTATAAATAGGAAGCAAAAAAGGCTGACAGAGGAAGTACTGATCCCTTTGGAACCTATTGAAAGTCACAGAGCAGAAAGCAGATGAATGGAATGATCATGGGTGTCTCAAACTTGGCTTTTAGGAGGCCAGTGTGCACTCTTTATAGCTGTTAATGGAATGATTTGTTTACTTGCACTATTTGTTTCTGCTGTCAGTTTGCTATATTAATGAAGGTGGTTCATCAGAATGTTCAAATGAGATTAGGTCTCTTTAGTATTTACAGTATATATTTGCATATAAGTCGGGTCTTGAAACCCGAAAAATCAGTCATAAAATCAAACCCCGACTTATATGCCCGTTCAAAAGTATGACACTTAAATTTTTTTTTTTACATCTTCCTGCTTCCTCCAATCTCGCACCAGTTTCTCAGATACATCTAATTTTGTTGTAGCAGCGCAGTTACCAATTTCTTTCGCCACTTCAACAACGTTTAATTTAAAACCAGCTTTATATTTTCTTCTGATTGAACGCTCCATCATAGATAAGGGATGCTCTTATGATAAAGGTGTATGAGGGTGTGAGATACAAAAAATACAAAACAGTGCAAACGTCTTTGCGGAATATTTTGGGTATTACCGTGTGGTCACGTAGGCACAATACGTAGAAAGAAAGGCAGTGTGCTCCATGGTTACTCTCTCAGGTGGACGTTAGCACATCATAATCTCTTGGACCAATAGTGTGAGTTTTCGCATTCTACTTATATGACTAACATTATAAAATACTGGAAATTATACGGTAAAATCAAGCCCCGACTTATCCACGGGAGAACGTAAACGTGAGTATATACGGTTCTCTATTTTTTTCTATTTATGCGTTCCTTTGTTAAGTTATAGTGACAGTTTGCTGTAGGATTCACAGTATCAGTGCCGATATTTGCATTGCGCCATCTGTTGGAATGAAAAATGCAATGCATTTTATTCCAACAAACATTCCCAACGTACATTCCAATAAATGGAACATTGCAAATGTTTACACTGAATATGACCAATAGGGTCTAGGGTTGCATTGCACCATCTGTTGGAATGAAAAATGCAATGCATTTTATTCCAACAAACATTCCCAACGTACATTCCAATAAATGGAACATTGCAAATGTTTACACTGAATATGACCAATAGGGTCTAACAGAAATTGGCTTACATTTTTAAGACACCATGAGTGTGAAAGTAAAGCACTGACTTTGTTGGCCATGTTAATAGACTTTTACAGTACATTATGCCCTACTAGATTTCATTTGGAGTGTTGTACATTTTGATGGAATAAAGCTCAAAGAGAATGGTCAGAATGACCTGTTTTTAAAATAAAGTGTGCTCCTGTTTATTACAGTGGTTTTCAGGTTCAATCCTGGGGATCCTACATGGCTTTAGGTTTTTATTCCAAAGACATTTCCCAATCAATGCGTCATTCTTACTTTTAATTGATCTCATTGTTCAGGTAGTGGGCCTCTACGATATTAAAAATTATTTGGATTCTTTGCCATAGCTTTAAATGCTTATTGCTTGGCTGTTTCATTTTAATTTGCCCTTGACAGCAGAGTTTGTTCTCTTGGATGTATCCAAATACTGATGATTACCAATGAGCAGAGCAGGGGCATACTGCATTGAATGCTAAAGGGGGACAGCTAATTCCCTGCCTCCTCACTTGTCAGCTAATGAAGAAATGCTTGTTTCAACTGAGCAGGCACATGAAAATGGCACTAAAGTCATTGATCCCTTTTGCTTTCAGTGTTGTCAGCATTTGGATACAATTGAGGGAGCAAACTCTACTGCAAAGTCAGCTTAAGCATACTGTATAAGGTTCTGACCAAAATACAAATATCTCTGAATTTCTTAAAATAAGTAAAATATAAAGGTCAACGCAGTAAACAATGTCCATTGATCCAATCCTTCATTTTCCGAATCTACTTATCCAGGGCAGGGTTGCTGGGCAGTTGGATCCTATACCAGCAGTATTATTACATCACATGGTCACTAAATAATGCAATCTATCCAGAGGAAGAATGATGTGCTGATTGGGAAATTATTTTGAATAAAACCCCACAGGCAAAGTGACTCTCTTTGAACATGTGAACCACTGGTTTATAAAATGCCATTCTATCCAAAGAACTCAAGTGTGCAGATCGCCACCTACCAACCTCCTTTTGGGTCCACTCTTCCAAAGCACTTTTTTTTAATTGTGTCAAGTTGATTTTGATATGACAATATGTAACAATTGTTTGTGGCAATTCACTGAGCTAAGAGCACAAGAATATTCAATTGTGAGAGATATTGAGAGTTCCAGATGCATGGTCTGTTTATTGGCAGGAAGGAGCCAAAGGTGGGTTGGCCTAGACGTGTTCAAGAGGGTCCACAGAGGAATGAACAAGCCACACTAGCCCATAAAGGTCAAAAAAGGAAATGCCTCCTCAGGCCATAAGACTTTAGTAGAGAAAGTGGAATCAATTACATTTTGCATCAAACCATTTCCCCCCACTCTGCTAACTGGAGATGGACTTTGTTTATCAGTCTGCCTTACTAATGAGTGATTATTCATCTTATAGGCATCTAACTGCTTGAAATTTGTCTAACCCAACATAACGGAGTGGGATTTTCTGAGAGTTCTGTGGTGACAAGGGTAAAATAAAGGTTTGAAAAAGATTTAGGCCTTCATGACCTGGTCTGTTGGAGATCTAAGCGTCCCCTAGCAGTCACATATCTGTGATATTTGGTTCATATTTCAACCATTGATTGATCCAAACGGAACAGTAACAATATATCTATTTTAAAACATCTTACTGGTTAGATTGATTCTTATGATTTACTTCTAAGTAAAGACAGTGAAACGTTTCAGGCTATTTGAGGATTAAGTGACAGTGACAGTTAACTGAGTGTGATGTGATTTAGGATGGACTGACAGCCCATCCAGGCTTAATTCTTACCTGAAACCAATTGCCCCTTAATAGAACCAGCATGAAGAAAAAATAAAAGAATCAATTAATGAATCAATCAATCAGTCACTCGATGGTGCCATCCAGGGAAAGCTGTCATGTACTTCAAATGCACTAAAATGTAGTGGAGTAAGATATACCTTAATGATCATTTGATCTGTGTTTCACCAAAAAAGCTCTATATGATGAAGCTGATGTCAAAATTGACTAACAGCCTCATATGTGTAGATGGGTCTATTTAAAGATTGCATGAACACATGTACAGTACGTAATGAAATTTGACCAAACTAATAATTTTGCATGTTTTCATATGGCATGGTAACTGCTACCAGAGTATCAAAAGTGGCATCCTTACTCAGGATTTTCTGTCATAACTGAGTGGCTAAATGGTTAAGAGAAGTTCAACCACAAGCAACTCCATGGCTGTAAATATGCTGTTGATGAAAGGAACCAATAAAGTCTGACACCACTTGTCCCGGATAATAGTTGAAGTCAATCAACAAATAGCTGAATAGTGGTGTTGAAAGAATCATTAATGAAGAAACACCTAATCATAACACAGCAAAATTAAGAGTGTTAGAAAAACATTAAGTGAACACTTTGTGGCCTGCAGGGGGCTCTCAGTCCTCCAAACCTGACACAGACAGACACATGCTTTTTATTTTTCTTGTGGAAAACGCTTCCCTTTCATTTCCCACCTGTGACAGCACAGTCACTAGCACAAATAAGCATAATAATAAATCATTAAGCACTTTCTCATTGACTTCTCTTCTTTTTCTCTCTCTCTCTGTCTTCCGCCTCCACTCTCCTTCTTAACTCGGGCTTCTAGAGCAGTGGCAGCTGGCTCCTTTTATCCTGCACCCAGAAACACTACTGGTGGCCTATTAGCGTGGTCCAAGTGAGGCAGAAACCCAACGTAATAGAGCTCTGCAGCACCTGTAGCACCCCCTGGTGGCATCCACGGAACCCAACAGGGCTGTGCCATACTCCAACAACCATGAAGCCCTGTGGAAATCAGTGGTGCTGCAGCAACCCAGAGGGGCTGCCACCTAGCCCTCCTGGGGTAAGTTCTCTAGCCATCTGCCACAACTTTTAAGGGTTACTTTGATACTATAAGAAATCATCTAACATTGGAGAATGTGCAGTGAATTGAAGTATGGCAGCCAACAACCTAAATTCCCATCAGTTGAACACAGGAAGAAACGGTTGCAGTGGACTTACTGAATAGAAATGAATCTATCCTGACATATTCTATAGTCTGCTGGTTCACACTGATTGGAACAGTCAGGTTAAGAAAAAGAAAAAAAAATCCAATGGACCAGTAGATTTCTTCTTACCTTCTTAAAAGTGTCACAAATCCAGAGAGGTAATGGTGTGGATTGTGATTTATGGCACAAATTTGGTTATTTAATGTAGACAGAGGAGTGCTTGAATGAAGGAGGAGATGTGACCACTGAGCAATGTGAATGGACGTTTTCAGCAGAGCAGGAATTTTGATAGATGATGTAAGTCCAAATACTTTGTAGAATGGTCCAATGAAACATAACAGTGAAACAGGCCAGTCACCAGATCTCAATCTAACTGAGCTTGTCTAGGTGGTAACGGAATAAGGAGAACAGAAATGTATTAGGAGACATGATGGAGTTGTAATTTGAAAACAATTCTGAAGTATTCACTTTCAAAATCTTCCTGAATTCATGCCTCAATAAAGTCAGGCATTTCTGTGTACAAATGGGGGCTAACTCATTATTAGGTTGCTATACCCCCATCAAAATGATTGATCCCCATGTGAAATAACTTTGATCTTATATATTTATGTACATTTCCAAAAATGCTTAATCCACTTCAGGATGTGGTGTTTATCTTGGAAGAAACTAACACAAGGAAAGATGCAATTCTAGACGGGGCCAGTAATGCAAATCACACTCATACAGGTAATTTAGAGTTGCACAAGGAAAAACAGGAGAACATACAAACTGCACACAGGACTAACAACCACAAGTCTGAAACCCAAGGGGCTGAATTCATGAAGCAGAAGCACTGAATACTGCACCACAATGCAGCGAGACTTTAGATCTCTATGCGATCTACAGTAAAAATCAAATGATCAAATTAAGCCTTCTGTTTGTTTAACAGAAAGTGTTGCTTTTATATGATGTGTATGCTGCAATAAACTCAACATCATTGACTGTTTAAAGTGCCTACAGGAAAGCGATTGACCAAAGATGCCATTGATTTGAGCTTCCACTTTAAATGAGTGAACGTTGGCTTGCTAACACTTCCTTTTGTTGTTGTGAGGCACAGGAAATTCAAAACAAGTATGACATTCATGAATTTTTCTTTAGTTTTTATATATATAAAATGAACAAATACAAAATGACACAATAATAACATTTTCAGCACTTAATAAAAAATTATAGAACTGCAAAAACATGTAATAAAAGTGAAACAAGGAAAATCTAATCCACTTAAAGCAAGGAATGATGGCTTATATAAACAACAAGAATTTAAAAGTAAAATAGTCCTCATCTTTTAAAAAAACAAGATGCATTGGTTACAGACATTTCTCGCATGGTTTTTCATATACAAGTACAAGAAGTGTTCATCATTGCTTGATCTGCAAAAAATATGTATTATGTAAAATTTCTAAATATTGTACCTGAAAAGTATCTGCATATTAAGAGCTAAAAAACACAATGGCAATCAAATTATCTTCCTGAATTTCTAAATGCTTCTTTTTTACTTTGTGTAAACTTTGATGTGTTCTCTAAGTGGAGCTTAAAAACTACTTAGCTATTGTAACTTCATCTGAGTCTGCAGGCTAATATTGTGATAATTAGATAAACAATAAATGATTCAAATAAATCAAATTTACTGTTAAAGTACAGAAAGAATGTTGGTAGCATCTCACTTATTCTAATCTGATAAATTCTGTGCTGAACTACTCACACTTGGACAAGAGTAGAGCCTCCCATAAACATTATAGTTTTGTCTGAATTAATCATTAATAGTTTTTTTTTTAAGATAATACCTACTTCTCCCTCTCTCTAGTTAACTCAATACCAGGCGATGTGGCTTTTGTCACTGAGGAAAGAGCTTTATGTTAGAGCCTTAGCTATGTAAGGCTCTGCTTAAATTATTGAGTTGGCTTTAAATGACTGTGAGACTCACATATATAAATAAGAATAGGTTCAGTAATTTTTGAAGTCAAAATATTTATTATTATTAACAGGAGCCACAAAATAAATGAACGTATTACACCATGTGGATCTGTAATGATTTAATAATAAAATCTAAGACTTTTGGATGCAAGACTCCCTTACTCATTAAACCTCTTTCTTTTAAATTTATTAGATCCTGTAATAAACACAATGGCCATGTTCAACAGTGAGCCCATAGGTGTTTATCCTATTTTCCTACAAACCTGCCTAACTAATGCATTTGTTTTATATATATACTGTATATATATCCATCCATCCTTCCATCCATTTTCCAACCTGCTGAATCTGAACACAGGGTCACGGGGGTCTGCTGGAGCCAATCCCAGCCAACACAGGGCACAAGGCAGGAACCAATCCCGGGCAGGGTGCCAACCCACCGCAGGACACACACACACACACCAAATTCACACTAGGGCCAATTTAGAATCGCCAATCAACCTAACCTGCATGTCTTTGGACTGTGGGAGGAAACCGGAGCACCCGGAGGAAACCCACGCATGGAGGACACGGGAAGCAAACCCAGGCCTCCTTACTTGCCGCCCACCTATATATATATAAATATATATATATATATATATATATATATATATATATATCCACCTTAATAAAAAGATAAGTGACTGTGTGTCTGTCTGTCTGTGTGCCTGCATGCTAGGCCTGGTGTACCCATCACAAACATTTTTAGTAATATAATGCATTGTATTTGTCATTCCAACTGATGGTGCATCATAAACATTAGCACTGCTTTATGAATCTCATACCCATATAATACGTATAACCATCTATAACAAAAAATATAATAAAAAGTATTAAAACAATAACGTGTATGTGTTTAAATCAAACTTATAATGTTGTACATTTAAAATATAGCATAAATAGTGTCCCCTGCTGTGAGGCTTATTGACATATATGGGTGTAGAATTTGTAATTTTGCCATCAAGTAATGTAACAGTTGTAACAGTTTTTGCTGTTATATTTTTATAAGTCCAAGGACATGGCAATCAGTACAACCTTTTAGAATTACTGAAGACTTTATAATTTGTAAAGTAACAGTGGCCTTGTCAATTCTGCTTACCAAATTTATTTATTTCAAACATTTCATCTCTGGGATTGACTTGTTCATTTCATTTACTTTTGTTTAGTATTTAGTGGTGCCACCAGTTCTGGGAAGTAACTAACTAAGAAAAAATATTGTTGAGAAAGAAAGTCTGAATTAATTTGGTGATATAAAAACTCGCCAACTTCTGAAGTCCTAGTCATAACCCTGTGAATATCCCAGACATGTTGCTAAAACAGGATGTATACACACAGCGTATATATCCACCGTAATAAAAGGATAAGTGACTGTGTGTCTGCGTGTCCGCCTGGTTGCTAGGCCTGGTGTATGCATCACAAACATTTTTAGTAATATAATGCATTATATTTGTCATTCCAACTGATGGTGCATCATAATAATTAGAACTGCTTTATGAATCCCATACCAAATGGCATATAACAGAGGCACATGCATTGCAAGGTGCACTGCAAACATTAACACTGAGGTCTACATTGATTACTTATATTTCAGACCATCTTTTATATATATGTATCTATATATATATATAGTTGTTAGTTATGTTAGTTTATATATACATTATATATATATATATATATATATATATATATATATATATATATATATATATATATATATATATATATAAACTAATATAACTAACAACTAATTAGTAATAATTCATATAAGTAATGTAACTGATATAACTTAGTGTCACATTCACCTTAAGCATTCAGCTCTCCAGTATTGATTTTTGTTTTTAATTGTACATGTATTATGATTTTGTGTTTCTGCTTATATACTGTGTACTATGCAGAAGAATCAACATAATTGTACAATCAAAACCACTTAAAATGCCATTCTGTAAGGATGGAAATAGCTGTTTTGAATTGTTTCTAATTTTTATTATTTTCATGCAGTTTCCATCTTTATTTTCTGCTCCTGATGCTAAGCCTTCAAAGCCTGTTCAGTTATGGAGGATATTCTAAACATATTGGCCAAGAGGAGCAGTCTACCTTATGAACAGAGTTGGCAGAAGCACACAAGGTATCGCTGGTTCCTCAAGGTGCTATTTTGTGCAATATAAAAAAACTAAAAATGCACACTTGAGTGTATTTTCAAGGTTCTGTAGTTTAATTTTTGCTCCAACTTTTAGTTTTGTCTTTCATTTTATTTACTTATATTTCTATATGACTGTCTTTGTCCAGGAATTCGCTCTATGGTGTCATAGTTAAATGCTGCCCACCAGTTGCGAC
This sequence comes from Erpetoichthys calabaricus, assembly GCF_900747795.2. Classification (NCBI taxonomy): domain Eukaryota; kingdom Metazoa; phylum Chordata; class Cladistia; order Polypteriformes; family Polypteridae; genus Erpetoichthys; species Erpetoichthys calabaricus. The sequence continues at coordinate 111,394,713 of NC_041397.2, forward strand.
CCTTGGACCAGATTCATCATCCTATCTCAGTGAACATTAAAGACAGAACTCCCCCTCCTCACCTTTCGAGATGAAGGGCCACACTACCATTTGTGTGACGTTAGGCTGGCTTTTCCCACTTCCATGTGTGTCTGAACTCTTGCAATTACACAACACTCTCAGGCTCACTTAAAGTTATTCAGTGTTGCAGGGAGCAAGCACCTATCATGGCATCACTGGGTGCAAGGCAGGGAGCAAAGGGCACCAGGTAATCACAAGGCCCAGTTGCACATTCAAGTATGGAATTTGGAGGGTGGAATTGCCAATTAACATAAAACAATGTATTGAAGATGTTTGAGGAAAACCTGAGTACCTGTAGGAAAAACCCACACAGACACGACACATAGGCTCATGCTGTGAGGCAATAGCACTAATCAGTGTGCCACCATGATAGCCTTCTTTCTGCAGATGGAATGACGATGGTGTATAAATGCTATTGAGAGAGGTGTTGCTAAAGTCACAAACTCCATTTGTGTACAAATACAGTTACTTACTGTGGCCAGTAAATACATTTATTTGTACATAAATATAATACATTTCTTTTTATAAACAAGAGGCAAAGGATTGAAATTTCAAAAATTGGAATCGGAACTGTTTAATTCTTTCAAAGTGTCAAGATCAGAAAGATTTATTTATTTTTGCAGACCAGGAAATGTTTTAATAATTTTACTTAAGAGAGCTTGAAGAGTTGTTGCTTTTCTTGATTTTATGTTTAGATCAGAGGAAAAAGAGGCAATAACAGGATGCCCCCAGCAACCAACACAATGCATAGAGCAGGGTGGTGACATGAATGTAACGAAAAGATCAGGAAATTCGCCAACACTGAAGTAAACTTCATTTCAAAAAAATTTTTTTAAAAAGTGGACAAAGCAATTTTACTAAAACCATCAAAATAGACAGCATAACCAGTTCCTTACATTGTTTTTTTTTCTTCTTTTCATTAACTATTTCTTTCCTTAATCCCTTTGTTTAGATGTCTTGGTTTGAAAATTAGAATAGTGTTAAGAGAAGGGATCAGGAGATTATCCATTAGCTTGTTTAGAGTGTGGAATGCCTCATTTTATAATACTCAAGATGCAAAGCCAATAATTTAACAAATTCTCTGCATACTTTTTATTTTACAAAATGAGTAACTTCTATAGATTGTTTGGAAGAGTACAAAATCAAAATTACAAACTACAGGTGATAGCCCAGGTGGGGACAAGGCTTCAATCACTTTTACACCGTTCAGAATAGGAGTAGAATCATAAAGAGTCCCAGGATAATGCATACTGGCAGTAGCAACTCATGCGGCCATGTTTTTGTAACCACCATCAGAGGTATTCCATATCTATGTAGGGTGCCCTGGATGACTATATAAACGTGATACCTGTAAGAATTAGAGAGAGTGCATGTTGGGTGGAAGAGTGCTGTGTTCTCAGTGACACTAGAGGATAGACAACACAGAGAATAATATGATTGTCTGACTCTCTTTCAATTAGAAGTATGCCACCAGGGCAGTAGGGAGCCCGAGAGTTGAGTACCCTCATACTAAGGGTTTATCTTCTCTGTCTATACATGGAAACAGGGAGACTTCTTAAGTTATACATGGCTCCTTTGTACACTATATTATAAGATGGCTATCTAGGCCCTGTAATTAAATCCTGGGGTTTAGAAATTCAGAGAATCCTTGAGTCGCTAGAGGAGTTCTCAGAGGAAGATCCTAGGAGTTCCAGAGGTCACTCCTCAACCCAGAATGAAAGCCCCATTTAGACAGTGCCTAGCGACTGGTTGAATGTAGAGTAAGTAGGACAGCCCTAGGATGGTGCAAGACAAACAAGAAGAAGAGAGCCTAGAGGAAGGAGAGCACCAGATACTGTAGATAGCGCAAAGAACCTGTATCCAACATGGCTGCATTGTGTTTTGTTTAATCTAGTGTTTTCACACCATTTGTTTCCAGTTTCCCTGTACTTTTCTGTTTTCTCCTAAGTTTTTTTTTAAATACACATTTTATATTTTGCCCTTTTTGGGATTATTTACACTCAAGGATGGGTCAAATGTAAGCCCCAGTAATGACAGTACCTTTTCTGACACCCTTATATCGGTCATGCAAGCATTAAAAAAGGGACAAGAAAAACATTACGCAAAACAAAGGTCTATATCTGTGTTTTTAAATCTGTTGGCTATATTTTCATGTGCTGGAAACTATATAGTCAGTCTGCCAGAAGAAGCATAATACGGGAATGGACATGTACTTTACAGTTAACTTGTGAACACAGTTTACAGTATATTAGTAATAAAGCTTTGTAATATTGTATTAGTCTCTGTAAAAAACATTTTAAAAAACAAAAGCAAAATTCAAGAGTTTCTCACTGAGAATAGTTAGGTGATACGAGCTTTCATTTTATTACACTGCATGCATGTCTAATGTTCAAGTAATGCCCATCAATGGGTGCAAGTTACACTCAGGTAAATGGGAGATGAATATGCATGAAGGTACAGGATAAACAGGAGAACTGTACTTTAAAGCACATGAAGCAAGAAAAAATAAGCTAAAGGTTAAGGCTAATTAGGTCTCAGGATTTTCATCTGTAGAATCTACGAATAAAGCCAAAAATGGATTCAGTGTAATGGACCTTGCAAACTTCCAATCTAAACAAAGGTGACAAGGAGAAAGAGAGAGGAATGCTTTCAGCTATGTGGGTAATGCTTTCACAAAGAACAGACAGAGTATGCCTTTTACAAAATGAATTTATTGAGATTTTTGGATCACTACTCTTCACGACAACAAGTGGCTAAATCACTGAAAAGTAAATTAATGGTCTGCTTTCTTACGAGTTGTAATGAAAGATCAGATAATTGCTTAGCGTGAGTATGTGTATAGTTATATGAGGCATATTTAAAAATAAATCACATTTTGGATACTGCACAGCAAACATCGTGACAATGTCTAGAATTGTTGGTCAGCCAGCCACCTAATGTATTTAATATAAATAAAATAAATGAAAAATGTACATAATGCAAACAGAAGTTGGGACAAGCTTGGGCACTGTGTCTATAATCATTTCGTTAGTGCTGCACCATGCTGTTGGTTGCAGTGTCCTAAAATGCTTATCATCTGGCAATGCAATTGATGTGAATATTATATACGAAGTCAATTAAAGAAAGATGATCCACATCTATAGGCAGAATTTGGAGATAATGCAAAACACAAAATGAAGAGCAAATACTGTATATGTAAAAATATACAGTATATACTGTATATGCATATATACATGTCGGCCCTTACGATTCATAGGTTTACAATTTGCAGATCCAACTATTTGTGGGTTTGTCATCAATAAGTAAATGGAAATTATTTTGAGAGTTTAGCAGCCTATTGCTGAATACTGCTGACAACGCTGTAGCTCTGCAACATAACTGGACTACAAATCCCAGTAACCCTGGGAGAGCTGCATCATTGGTCAGCTTTGGCAGTTTCCAAGAGGGCTGCTGGGTGAAAAATGAAGGTGCTAGTTTTAAAAGTGAGCCATAATAAGCTGACAGGATCACAATCGTTGGTTTAAACGCTTCACTGCACAATTGGTTTTCAATTACACAGTTTTCTCTGGATTTATGTTCTTGTTCTGTGCACGCTTGTTTGTGTGATGTTGTCTGGGTTGGAAAATGACTTTGTCTGAGGGCACTCACAAATTCTACAAATCTTCACATACGGTATCATGGTAGGAAAAAACTTTACATTAACTTTCTGGAGGCTGTTACAGTTCACTAAAAATCTGCTGAACTACGCACTTTGTCTGAGGGATGCCACGTCTCTTTGTCCCAGCAGCCAGCTTCACACGTATGATTTTGCACACTGATCATTCTATCTCGCATTTCTCACAATGTTTTCATCTTATTTAGTGCAATTAATGTAGAATGTACAGTAATCATGGGCCCAAAACATATTTGCAGGTTTTCACATTCACGGGTGTCCTGCGCCCCTAACCCCCATGAATTGCAAGGAATACCAATTTCGAGTTGGTGAAAGGATGGTTCCTCAGTGATACCAGCTGTCAAACATGGAGGAGGAAGTGTGATGGTCAGGGGTTCTTTTGCTGGAGGCAGACTTGGTGACTTGCACAAAAAGACTGGCATTCTGAATCAAAACGGTTACGACAATTTGGCTGTTATATCAAGAAAAGTTGGCTATTTTGATAAATCAAAAATTTGAATAACATTTTGCACACTTAATGATTCTTTGACTTATTTTTTTTTTATTTGCCATTGTTAATTTGTTCTATGCCTTGATTTCACAAAACATTAAGACATTAAATTGTGTGCATTTCCATAAAAACTGGGAAAACGGAGGTGTTCTAAAACTTTTGACCGTTAGTGTATGCATGTATATATATATATATACATTCTAAGATCAATGTTCCCTTTTGCATTTAGCAAGAAAGTTGTCATGAAAAAAATCATCCTTTGATGTTAAAATGCATGGATGGAGTACAGGTCAAAGTAAGACATGACAAGAACAGATTCTCTGGACCAAAGGATTCTTAGGACCACAGATAGTGGAGGAAAATAATTAGAGGTGAAACCACTCAACCTGGGTAAATCTCGAATGTCCATTGAACCAAAGATAATGATATACATTCTCTCTCTCTCTATGTATTTATATACAGTATACTGTATACATACATATATAAATGTACTTACATTTATACACATTCTAAATGTAAAGTAATAATGAAAACCCTAACCAAGAAAGAAAGAAAGAAAGAAAGAAAGAAAGAAAGAAAGAAAGAAAGAAAGAAAGGTACATATAAAGCTCTCCATTGTAATTGATCATCTTACATTTCTTAAAAAACAGTGATTTATGAGGAGACATTATAAAATAAAATAAAAAGTGGATCCTTCCACAGTCTGAGTTTAGCTCCAAAGTTATGTCTGATTGGCACAATACAACAGATTCAAGTGTAAATTTGTCATTAAAGGTCCTGCTAATATTTTCTGGTTTGACAGTTGCAATAAGGCTCAGAAGTTAGGCTCCCTGTAGCTTCCACATCTTTCTTAAAGGTGCCCACAAAGCAAAGCATTGTCAGAGAAACTGTGATTTGCCACTTAGGAGCGCCACTGGCAGGCACAGAATTCTAGTGATTCATACCCAGTTTCATGACTGTTTCGTTGCTGATATTGAAATAATGATTCCCAGTTTGCCATTGTCCGAGAAGATGCGTGCAAGGGGTTCACTGAGTACTAGACAGTCACTCTCAGCTATCACAGTGTTGATGCCCTCAGAGATGGACCTAACTGTGGACTCCCAGCTTAAGCGTCGCCGATCACGACTCAGCTCCAGCCTGTAAGTGAACTTCTCTGCTGCACTGTCTGGCCCCAGCAACATGACAACTGCAAAGTACTGTTGGAACCCTTCTCGCTTCTCCTGCTTCTTCAGCACTAGGAGAAACTCCTCACCAAGGCAGCACTGTAATGTCAACCAATCCTCTGCTTCTGGGAGATTCATATCAGCTGCCAGAAAAACAAAATGCTGTCCTTGGAGAGTAGTGACCTGATGTATTTCTTTGAGATGAACCCCAACCACCTCTGAGTCTCCTTCCCAGTCACAGGAATGTAAAGGACAGCTGCAGGGTCTGTTGGGGAGGCCTCTGGGAAACTTGGCCTCCACTTGTCCTGTTCTCAAACTCAAACTGGAACATCTTCTAAGTGATGAATCCTGGCAAAAGAAGAGACAGCAATGCAAAGCAATTAATTTTTAGATCATTATTTTGTTAGAAAACAATAGGTACCAAATAAGAGCTACTTTGTAATGTTTAAAATATGTATCCATGGAAAACTCTCGGGTCTCTTACAATCACTTGAAGCTGCAATGTTTCTTAGATTTAATACGACTGTTAATTTATATATAATAATACTATTAAAAGTCAGCACAATGCATAGCTCCAAATATGGCAGAATTTTTTTTACACACTTCAAAAACATGATTGTTAGGTTAATGTGCCTGGTGTGTGTATGAGGTGACATCTCATCCACAAAATGCTTCAGTTTTAATTCAAAGCTGTACTTGAGCTAGTTTCTGCCCAAGACCATCCCTCATACAGGAATAATTTTCGTACTATTAATGACACCAAATAAAATGTGCTTTGCAGCCCACACCTGGTAATTGAGAATTTTGACCCCAGATTGTGAGAAATTTCCTATTTTAATGCTCCTCCAATTTCCCCTTTCATCATTGTTGGAGGGGATCTAGTTCTAAAAACATTTATTTCTATAGCATATTTTCATACACAGGACATAGCTCAAAGTGCTTTACAAGATGCACTATTAAATGCATTTATTTTCTACTAACATTTAATTCTGCACTGAAGTGTATTTGCTATATACTTAATATTGTATATTCAATATAAAAACACTGGGGGTATATGAGCTTAATTTTTTGATCATCTATCATACCAAGTTAAATCCTCTTCACATAATGTGTTCAAGAAAAAGATAAGTCAAAATATGAATGTTGTCTTTGCAAAAATACAATGAAGTACTACAGCATGATATTTTCTAACCCACTTAATCCAATTCAGGGTCACTGTGGCTGGATATTACCTAGGCAGCGCTGGGCACAAGACAGAAAACAACCCTGGGCTAATGCCCAACCCTTGCAGGGCTCACTTTCTGTATGCATACATCCACACTCACAGGCAAATTTATAGTTGACAATTACCTTAACTGACATGTTTTTGGGGCATATGAGAAAAACCTGGAGAAGAAAACATGCAGCCACAGAAAGAATGTGTAAACCACACATAGAAAACAGATAGGTAAAGGATTCTAACTCTGGAAGCTGGATACGTGAGGTAGCAACATTAATAACTGCATCAGTGTGCTACCCTCAAACAGCATAACAAAACCAAATTCTGTAAATGAAATTTTAAAGTCCAAATCACAACTAGACCTTTCAGAAAAGAAAAGAAAAATCCAAATACCAAGAGGTCTACCAAAAAACTAGAATACGTTGTTGCAGTGCTCACCTTTTATTTGCTTGACTCATTGTCGTGAATACTTTTTAATGTTTGGATATAACTTTGGTTTATTAATCACTAGCTGTGCCCTACAGCACTGTATAAAGTGCACCATGTTGCTAAAGATTAATTTTCAACATTCACACTTGGAGTTTTTTCTTGCTAATCTTGGTGTAGTCAGTGACGAGTATGGTGAAAGGTTTCATCAGTTCATTTCAATGATGCATCAGGGCAAGTGGAAATTCATCAATTCTGGATAAATATTGTTGGGTACTGAAACAAGAAGCATCAGATGCTGTGCACAAAAATCAGCAGCAATACATTTTTAGTTTAATTGAACTAATGCAATGTGCCAGCATCATTGATCAATTGAACAGGATAAAGTCAATAAAAGTTAATTTCACATTTCTCCAAACTCCTACTTGGTATAGCAATCTGAAATTTTACTTGAGTTCAGCTTGAAGCTGTCTATCATAATATTCCAGACATTTTTTAGGAAGCAAAACTTTTGAAAAAATGTGTTGTCCAGTGTAAGGGCCGGTTTATACTTCATGCTCAGAACGCGTACAAGCATGCATAATGGCTGCCATGCGTTCCCAGCATTCATTGGACGTGTCCTCTGAGCATGTCCTCAGAAATTAATGCGATGCATGTGCGCATTACAGTACCAGAAAAAAGTAGGTGGGCCTAGTGTGATAAAGTCAGAAAATAACGTCAGAGTCTCTGATTACTATGTTCATGTGACAGAAAGACGATTTGCGGATCCTCAGGGATTGATGTGCGTGCTTCGATGTTTGATGAATGGTTCGAGGTGGTGAAGCAAAATGTTGACATACAAATGCATTCATGGTGCTTTTATATTCAAGCGTCGCATATTCTCCATTGTAATGACACGATACATTTTAAAAGTCTCACATACCATCTTCTGTGCTGTCCTTTTTTTTTTTTTTTTTTACACTTTCTCAACAGCATCAGAGTATACGGTGGCGTATGTGAGCCACAGAGAAAAAAAAGGTGTATTTTGTGATTAAAGTGGAAATTTCAGCTTAAATCTCGAAATGTCCACTTTAAGCTTGTAGTTTATTTTATCATTGAAGTAGACCGTCGTAAACGTCATCTTAAAACCGACCCAGTTGTTAATCGCTATGTGCTTCTGGGGCTTCCTCCTGCATTGACAGCAGCTGCAAGCAGCAATCGCCACACAGAACACATTAAATGTATGATATTCCAGCTCTCTGCACATTTACAATATTTTGATTTATACTTGATATCATTTTTATAATGAAATGCATTAAAGTATGTATATTACATTTTACAGATAAATATTTAACTTCATTTAAATAATAAATACTGTTAATAATTACACATGTGGGGTGGCACGGTGGCAGAGTGGTAGCGCTGCTGTCTCGCACGGAATCACGTCTCTGGTGTTCCCTGCCTGGAGTTTGCATGTTTTCCTGGTGGGTTTCCACAGTGTGCTCCAGTTTCCTTACAAAGATATGCAGGTTTGGGGATCTGGTGACACTAAAATGACGCTAGTGTATGTGTGTGCTTGTGTTCACCTTGTAATGAGCTGATGCCCCGTCCAGGGATTGTATCTACCTTGTGCCCAATGCTTGCTGGAATGGGTGCATCCCTGGATTGATGGATGTAATCATTAAACATCCTTTTAGGAGATATTGTGGCAAAGTGTCCTTGGAATTTAAGGGGTGTTTCAGGCAATTTACAACGCAGCGTTGCTGAACCTGCTCTCACCATAACACTATCTCGCACTTCCACCTGGTGGAATCTTCCAGATTTACGTAAAGTATGTGCACAAGTATAAAAGGTACAACGTTTGTGTAGCAGTAGTGTCCACTGGAGCATGTGTCGCTTCGCATGAAGTATAAACCTGGCCTAACTGAAAGCTGTATTATGTAGTTGAAAACTTACACCAAACAGGCTTGTGGTGGTTCTACAGCTTTCATATTGAGCAGATTTCAATTCAAGTGATGTAATGCTGTTATTGATTGATGTCCTATTAGTTGTTGGTTGGTAAACATAATATTTTTGAAAGATCTTGGGATTAATAATCTATCTATCTATCTATCTATCTATCTATCTATCTATCTATCTATCTATCTATCTATCTATCTATCTATCTATCTATCTATCTATCTATCTATCTATCTATCTATCTATCTATCTATCTATCTATCTATCTATCTATCTATCCCCAAAGAAGAGTTGTTTGTTTAAGCCTTACGACAAAATTGGTCTAGTGCTTTGCTGATAAATTATTTTAGGAATTATAACAGTTACCATACTAGTTATATCAATGGTTACCATTGCCAGTCATGTGGCATTGAAGTCACATAGCTTATGAAGTCAGCATGTCCCTACTATTTAATATGGCAGTATATTTGCCATGATTCAATAAACAAGCCTTTTTTTAGTATTACCCACAGTAAAACAGCTATTTTTGGGAGTCAGAACTTTGCTTGCTTTTTACGAAGAGTTTTCATTTTGCTTTTTTGATTCATTTGATTTTTGTTCTTTTCTGTATCATTTTTTAGCCACAAGTTACCTAATCATTTCCTGATCATTTCTTCTCATTTTTTCCCTGGCATCACAGTTTGGTAAATTAATTCTAAGTATAACACACAGTTTCTTGAAAAACTCATGGAATCATTTTTTTTAGTTATCAACATCTTACAGCATTATGAAATAATTGTCTGGCTGCTGGACCTTCATAGAAAGTGTTAGGTTCTCCGGTAAGAAACTAGAAAGAGATACAGCAAATGGAGAGGGATGAAATTAAAATCATTTAGGGCCCAAAGATGGAGGCATCTGAGAGATAAAACTTTTGTTTTGCTTATTAATTGTCTTTTTTATTCTCTTCTGCATACATTACTTGAATAATCCTTGTTTAAATAAACTGCCTTGTCTTTTAAAACAAGCTTAAACTTCAGTTACTTTGACAGAAATGCAATAGCTGCAAAATCTCCAAATTCAATGCAATGGAAATTAGTTGTAAATCTAGTAAGACAGAACAAATATAAACACATTCCAAAAACTCCACTATTTCCTGCTATGAAATAAAACATTTCCTCTCACTTGTACACATTTGTAAGTTCTAATGATTAATTAAAGTAATTGATTCAAGAGTGTTGCAATATCTAATTAAAACAGATAAGCAGTGAAGAGAAGCAGAGCTATCATTTCCTGGACTGGTTTTACTATTTTTGATATTATGATACAGAACAATAAACACTTGAGCATCACTTGAAGTCAAATAATTAAATGCTTGCATCAGATATTTTCTTAAAGTTAGGGTATTTGCAGGTTTCCATGGAGGTGTTGCTACCTGAATTCCATGTACATCTCCAGAGTAACACAATTTAAGAACATGCTAAAATGTTCTACTAAAACATCTTTGTAATAAAGTAATCAGCATATTCTTTATAGCGTGAGGTTAGAAAACAGACCATAACACAGAGATATTTGTATTTTCTTTTAAGAACAATGTGAGTGTTCCATGTAATGAACTAGCACCGCATCAAACATCTTATTGCTATCTCATCTCCCTGTGATCCTAAATTTCAATGGAAAAGGGTTTAGTAGAGATTAATTGCTGGGTGGATGGATGGAAAAGTTGGACTTTTGAAATGTTAGCTTCTTCTACACTTAATAGATAGATAGATAGATAGATAGATAGATAGATAGATAGATAGATAGATAGATAGATAGATAGATAGATAGATAGATAGATAGATAGATAGATAGATAGATAGATAGATAGATAGATACTTTATTAATCCCAAGGGGAAATTCACAATAATTAATAGCAGCAATAACAGGTCACTAATTAAGAAAAGGGTTAGAGTGAAAACCTGCAGCCACTGGGGCCCTCCAGGACCGGAGTTGGGGACCCCTGGTGTATACCGTTTACTATGTGAGCCTGAGCAAGTCACTCAGTCTGTCTAAGTTTTAGTTGCAGGACAAAAAATATATTATATTGTACTTGATTTTTAAGGTGCTTTGAAAAATGACTCTGAAAAAACAAATCTACATTGATAAAATTGTGAAGACAGGCTCCAGCTCTCTCACAACCCTGCTCAGGATGACACAGGTTAGAAAAGGGATGGATGATATATTTCATGTATAAACAGGGCTTGCTAAAAACAGATTATAATAAGAATAAAGATGATGGTGATGAATGCAATTATTTGTTTCATCCTACAAACATACAGAGGAGAAAGTGGAAAAGAAGACATTTGGGAACATAGCCTTGCACAGTCAAATGTATAATATCAAGGAAGGAAGCGATTGTCACTGTTGTATACTTTTGAAGGATAGGTTTAATGTCTTATTGATAGTATCGCTCTTTTAGCAAGGTCACAGAGCACAGCCCTCATTAGACAGACCAGACTCAGACAAAGAAACATGAAGGTAAATCACTCCACTCAATTGTCTGTTTTTAAGGTTGGAAAAGAGAAAGCAGGCATAACACTCTTAATAAATGAGCAACTGCCCACACAGCGACTCACTCCAATTATTTATCAACTTATACACCTAATAATGTGTCGCTGTCCATGCACGTTTGCTCATCCAGGCAGTAACAGCCAATTCATCACAGAACACATCGGAGTTTACAAAACTACAAATCTCTTATTTTTGGTTCTTTATTATTATGGCTGGTGAAGGAAGTGAAAGACAATCTAGCATCATGATTAAAAATAAACTGAAGATTCAAGAGAAAATCTTGGAATTTGCAAACGCCTTTGATAATGGCTGAATTCCTTATAAAGATTTGAGATTATGCTCCAGTGATCCACATTGTAAATAATCATGCTTTCATATATAATCGTTCATGGGAGAAAGCCCTCAAAGTAGTGATATTCATGGAAAAAATAAGGGTCCCTAGTACACAGAATCCTTTATGCTTAAGGTACTCCAAACATAACAGTATGGTGTTCAACAAATTGTATGAATTATAAATTATACATACAGAAAGATACAGAAAGATGTATTTTGTAGAGTGTGGCAGAGATTAGTAAATGTCTTAGAGGAATGGCAAAGAATAGCTAAGAAGCAATGGTGGGCACCTAGCACATTAAATAAGTGCCAATGATCAAGGACAGACTGTGTTTAAGAGTCATTGTTTCAGTTTTAACTGTTACTCTAGACCTTGGAAACTATTGCCATTAACCTAGAAATGATGTTTGGAATTGGGTGTAAAAGTTCCTTGGGACTTTCATAAAAGACTTTGGGTAAATAAGAGCAAGGTCTCCTGGAAAGTTTGGAAAAAACAGTCAGAGTTGTGAAGGGGAGGGAGCTTGGTTTGCATTTATTGACTGGGGTTACGCTGCTAACAAAGCATGCTTAATGGTCAGAGCACCTATTGCTCATTCAAGTCTATAAGGCATTATTTGTTTTGTTTTTTTTTTAATTGCTTTATTATGTCATGTTGCAAAGCCCACACACTTTGGCAGAAAATTAATGAAAAGAGAAGAAACAATAGGGCTGGCATACTGGAACAGTGGAAAGCGAATCCTGTGCTGTCACTATCTGTTGCAGGATTGTATGTTCTCTATGTGTCTGTGTTGGTACAACAGTTTCCCTTAAGTTAACTGGCAACACAATATTTTACCACTCTTGGTGTGTGCATGAGTATGCCCTTCAATGGATTGGTGATTCAGGATTACAGCCTTGCATTTGATATTCTTTGAATTACGCAGCTCTCACTAAATCCATAAGTGGATATAAGACAAAATAACTGTGCCGTCCGTGTTACTAGGAAAACCGGGAGACAACAACATGTTACTGCACCATAGTTAATTTTATTAATACAAATGATGTCTAAAGTAGGTCTCCTCTTTCCTTCATTCATTCCTTTATTTATTTATTAATTAGGCTTAGATTTTCAGTAACAGCAAAGAGCTGGCTGAGAAGCGCTGTCAGGGTCATTCTTCTCCTAATCATATTATGCATCCCCACAAGTTCAACATGCCGCATGATAATGTCTGCTGTTTCCAAGAGGCTAATATTCAATAATGCAAGTCAGGGAGCTCAATGAAAAAGTGTCATTCATCACTCTGTTTTTAGGAAGCCTAAAACTGTAATCAGCACCATTAGGCTTTGCTAATGTCCTGTTGGCTTCCATAGGAGGAACCCAATGAATTACAGCATCAAGCGAAAAAAATAATAATAATAATATAACATGGACCAGATGCTGCCATGTCTAACGTATTTTGTCTGTTTCTTTGTAAATAACAGAAGTAGAGACTGACTACCTAAAATTGAGGGGCTCTTAAACTAGAATGAACAATAAACAACTCTGTGGTTCATCATAATTATTTGTCATTTAATATAAAGAGGAGGAAGGATGGAAACTATTCTCCCTGTGAATATGGACCTAATTGGGTTTTATTAGGGTCTTTTTGTTAAAAATCCTATCATTTGGGTTAAGAGGCATTATAGGAGACAAATCTATTTTTATAAGATTTTTTTTTACCTAATCAAAGCTCCAGAGACACAGGTCTTATTCCCCAGGTTGCCATGGTGATGTGACAATGGTTACATATTTATCATAACTTAAGCTACAGACAGAATATTGTTGTAAAATGAAAAGCTCAGAAAAAAAAACCAATTACTGTTCCTGCTAATAACACACAAGTCATTATTAAAACGAGTCCGAATATCTTAGCCCAAGCTGTCAATCTGAAGTATAAAAGCAGTCTGTTAAAACTAGTGATTGGTAAAAACACAATCCTCTTCTTCATTGATGGGGAAAACTGCTCTTATTAAGCAGTTCAAATTGCTTGGCGACGAGACAGCAGGGCGCTTACAGGGCTGGCTGCTAATGGTCAAGCTCCATTTTAGTGGGTCACCCCCATGACCTACGACTGAACTGAGCAGGCTTCATAATAGACGGATGATGGATGGAAGGAAGCAGTATTCAAATGTGAAGGGAAACTCAAGGACTTGGCAAAGTGCAGACATAACAGCAGGTCTGAGTCTGCATCCAAACAGAGTGGAAATGAAGCAAAAATTGGAGCTGCATGCATAAAAATTGACCAAATAAAATACTGGGTGTAAGTACCTGAAAAACTTAAATGAGCCAAGTTGCCATTTATTATTTTAGCTTTTGTAATCATTTTTCATTTTTAAATAGTTACATTTCTAATACTTTTTTCATTATGTTTATTTCCACAAATCTTGCTCACAGAGATCTAACCTAGCAGTTGTTGGAATGCTTTTGGCAGACACACTTCATGTGCTCCCAGCTCTTTAAACAACGACAAGCAGAACATGCAGCTTGCCAGCAGCAGCAAGCCAGTAGATGATCCGACCGCTTCTCCTTAGCGTGCGTTCAGTACCCCCCCCCCCCCCCCCTCACAACGCGAATGGCAGTGACGCAAAGTGGCAAAAGGACAGGTGCTGTACATGCTTTTAAATGATCAACGCAACGCAACAAGCAGAACACGCAGCTCGCCAGCAGCAGCAGCAGCAGCAGCAACAAGCCAGCAGATGATCCGACCTCTTCTCCTTAGTGTGCATTCAGCCGCCCCCCCTTCACAACGCGAGCAGCGTTATACGTCCTGCGAGAAAGAGATTCAGCCGGAAATAAAGGACAAATATTGTTTTTACAAAAGTTTTAAAGTAAAAGTGAAAATAATACATATGTAACAATTCCCATGAAAATAACAATCTCTTTAAATTGTATATCCGGTAAACCAAACCCGGGGGATAGGTGAGCAAAGGGAGCAGGGGGCAGAGCCCCCTAGTACCAAATGATAAAGAGAAAACATATTTTCAGAAAGATTCGTAAATTTATTAAAATTCAAAAATGGCAATCTCTCATTCACATAAGTATTCAGACCCTTAATTCGGTATTTTGTAGAAGCTCATTTGGCAGCAATTACAGCTTTGAATCTTCAAGGATAAATCTCTACAAGGTTTGCACATTTGGATTTAGGGAGTTTATCACATTCTTCCTGGCAGAGCTTCTCAAACTCTCCTTAGACAGGATGGAAAGCATCTGTAAACTGCCATCTTTAGGTCTCTCCACAGATGGCAAATTTAACCACTTAAAATAAATGTAAAACAAAAGTAAAGTGTGCCGAAAGCAAAGAACACTAAATACATCCTGAATCCACTATATATGATGATTTAATAATGAACTCATAATTAAAATCTGCAAAAAATTAAAAAAAGATATCAATACATGTGTAAAAATAGTATATTTAAGCATGGTGTACTGTGGTCGGTGCATTCCCATGATTCTGTGTGGAGCCTACACTTTAACTTCAGGTTTGTTTGTTTTTTTGCATCCCACACTTGCATTTTATTCTACGTTATTTATTTATTGTCTCTTTTGCCATTATAACCATTACAGACTACCTTAGTTCAATCATAGTTTAATTTGCATTTACTTCCTTTAGGAATTCTTCAAATTCTATTCTTTATTTGTTTTTGTACCTTTTAGTTATGTTTTGCAATTGTATTATTTTACTTTTTGTTAAGCACTTTAAGTTATGCTCATATGAGAATGTATAAATAAAAATGTTGCTTAATGAGATTTTTTCGTGGCATAACATCAATAACATGCTAAATAAAGTAAGAATCTTGGTAAAAATGCAAGATGTAATCATGTTAGTAAAAAAGTTACTGTAAAGAATAGTATCCATTAATCTTCAAGAATAAACAGTGAATAATAAACTATTGGACAAGCATGGCAGATTACATTGCAATTGGTTGAGAATGGGTAAGCGTGTGCAAATATATTAAATTGTATACTGTACACTAGCTGGTGTATAATTGGATGTATTACATAGTACCTGTCAGTTTCTGTTTATAATATTTGTAGTTTTTTTTTTTTTTACCAAAGTGTATTATTTGCAGGAGCTGTGTTGTAGAGCTACAATATGGACAGATGCAAGAGATCTTTTGCTCCCAAAGCCATTTGACTCTTCTACTCTTTACAACAGGGGCTGGGAGTGATTGAGCTCTGAACCTGATACTCCTCTGCTCATAAGCCATATTAGATGTATTAGCTATGCACTACATTGATTTTACTGTATAACCCTTTTTTAAAACATTTTTTGCTTGTTTTTAATGTATTCAGCATAAGCCACATCACTTTATTTTAATTTACTCTGACATTAAGTCGCTTTAGTATCTTTCTCTTTGGCTTTGATATTATGTGCCACCTGGTAGTAGTAGTATTTGCACAATTCTCACTGCACTTACATTATTGTATGTACCATCTAGTGTACTGCGATTGCATTATTTGTACAGTATTTGTTATTTGTGTAGTAAGTGTACTTAAAAGTTTGCATTTTACTTGCTATAATTAATTCTTGGCTACTGGTACTTGAATTTTCTTTGGGATTAATAAAGTATCTATCTATCTATCTATCTATCTATCTATCTATCTATCTATCTATCTATCTATCTATCTATCTATCTATCTATCTATCTATCTATCTATCTATCTATCTATCTATCTATCTATCTTAAGGCGTCACACTGAAACTCTGAAGTTTAAATCCTGCTATTGACACTGTGTGACCATGAGCAAGTCACTTTATCTGTTTGTGCTTCAAAAAACAAAAGAAATGTAATGGATTTGGAAAAGGCATAAAGTCCCTTGGGGTGTTCTGTGGGGGGCAGGGGGGTGCTTTGGGACAGTTGTAAACTAACTGTGATTGAATAAACTATATCACAGATACAAGCGGTTGAAATTAGTTTCCTTTGCAGGGTGTCTGGGCTCAGCCTTAAAGGTGAGAACCTCAGACATTTGGGAGATCACCAGGGGTTATGTGGAGTCTCTCATTGATGTTCTATAGATTATAGAATCAAAAAAGAACCAAAAGTAGTGATTCATACAATTCACTTCAACTCTTTGCAAACTCTTGTAAATAGTAATTTTGATTAAGGATTAGGTAGTGTCACACACATGTGCATAGGAGGCAGTCAAAGGGCTTGACTGAGGATGAGATGTCAGCTCAGGGGTTGATGGAGTGCATGAACCTTTTTTCTACCTCTTCTACAGATCAACAGAAGAAAAACCCAATTAAACTGGCATCAACTTCTGCATTACTGTCCAGACCACGCCCTCCTACTGACCTCACTTCCGCCACGCCCCACACAGACCCACCTCTTCCTGCACACCACCTATGAACACCTGCACCAGTCCTCCCCATGCAGTCTATTGGGACTCAGTCTTCTTTGATTACTCAGTTGCTTACTCATTTTTTTTGCCTTACAGTATATGGGGCGGATCCCCAAACCTTTATCTTTCTCTTTGTCTTTTTGTTACAGTAGTCATCGATGAGAAAGCAGTTGCAAGGTAGGAAATGTAGGATTAAAGCAACAAATTTGGTACGATGTGTGAAAATGTAAGTTATGCCATTTTATTTTTCTGTGTTTTATAGTGTATAGGCATCACGGCTTGCAGTAAAAACTGTTATTTTCTCATTGAGCTTACAGCTAGGTAGTTCTTGGCTGGTGTGCTTTTTTGAGGAGTTTGGTTGCTCTCCCTGTGCCCTCATCCAGTTTTTACCCACAATCCAAAGATATACACTACTATTAAGTTGCCAGGCAACTGTTAACTGTCACCATGCGGGGGTCAATGTGAATACACCTTTTGGTATCCAATGAAGAGAAAAAAGTTGGTAATGAAAATGGAAGGTTGAAGGAGTCCAGTGTTGCAGGAATTAAGTCAATTACTTTAAGATCTCTGCATTGTAACAAATTAATAAATGAACATTGTGTATGGAAAGTGCATGCCTTCAGTGCACAAACAAATCACTGTTACACATTTACATTTCACATCTATTTACAAAAAAGCTGTAACAGCTTTAAAATCAGTGGAGAATACCAGTTGAGTTACCAGAGATGGTTTAATTACAGGTTAAATAACAAATGTCTTCCCATCAGCTTGTCATTCCTGAATGTTTTTGACACAGTCTTTCCCTACTGAAATGTATGGGCATGCTGCCATGTTTGCCTCATGTCAGCCATCTGGCTGGGAAAGCTTTGGAGGAAGTGATCTTAAATAAATGGTGGAAGCTGTGTGTGTTCCAGTTAATCATTTTGTATTTTAACATAAGCGCAGATAGCATTTAGGTGGTATACACCATCAAAGTCACCAGCAAAGAGATGTATGCATGACATACAAAATGTATATACTGTATATCTTTAAGCTAAGTAGAATGTGCAAAAAATTCAGTTGTAATCAAAGGGTCCCATTAGTCTTCCATTGTTGGCTGAACACTGGTACTATAGAATAGCAGAACGGCATTACTTAGGATATGCATATGTTAAGTGAACAAACCACATCACATACCAATCTGCAAGCAGAAGCCATGCCACCTTGTAGTTTTGACAACATCATGCAGAGCCTCCATTTTCCTTGATACACTTTTATGCAGGACAGCAGAACTTGCAAACTCTCACATGAGCTGATGTTATTATATTCAACAGTGAAGAAAGTTTGGGAAAATTTCATTCTGTTCAAAGTTTTTTAGATGTAAATCCAAAATTTATGAGCAGAAAATGTTCTTTTCTTCTGTTTGCTTCCAAGTGAAATTGGGATAAACAAATCATCACTAGCTAAAATGGCTTTTGCATCATGTGGATTAAAATAATTGTGTATGATGAACCAGTTTGTTACAGAGGCACCACACTTCAGACAACTGCTGCAGCTCTAGTTACTTAAAGCCGACGCCACATCACACAACGTCTAGTTAGACGGTACGTCAGACTTGATGACAGAATTTGCTGATCTCGTCACCTGAGTATGTCAGCTTATATGAGTAGAAATTGCTGGGGGTGTCAAATTACCTGAATGCATGATAACATTCCAGCAGTTTCACATGTTCACATGTTCATTCCTTTTTTCTGATGGCCATGTTTATTTGATGGAGCTGGTGGTCCCCAATGGGTTTACAGATACTATGAGTTCAGCCTCAATCTCTGCTTTTTCATCTCTTTTCCATTCAGTTGAGGTAAGTAAAACAAAAGACATCAGATGGACAAGCTTCTCTATTATTCTTTACAAAGTCCAAAACAACCACGTTCCTCTTTCATTGTCACTGCACTATATACTGTACATTTTACTTCAAGGTAGGTGCTCTTTGCTTGTCAACTCTCATGCAAACAAACCTCATGCCAATTACTTGGCACAAAAATAAACTCATTTGACTTTGTCGGGGTCAGTCATGGACTAGCTGGACAGAGTCACTGAGTATGGGAGTACGGGAACGTGCTATAAATGCCCCAGACTCACTAAAATTTCGTAAATGAAGTAAACGACTGAAAATCACTGAAAAAATTGTGAAAGGTGACATGGACTTAGGAGTGCAGAATGCAGGAACACATTATTTCAAAGGTAAAGCAGACTAAAATAAAAAGCAACAGCCTAACAGTGACCTTTTTCTGAATTTGTTTTTGAGTATAATTTCTTGGATACCCAGTAGCTGGCACTTACACAAGAAGAACACCATAAAATGTATTTTAAAAATTCAGTTCAGGAATTTCCCAGAATTTTCAGTTTGAGGCTTTCAAGTTGTCCAACCAGTTAATTAGTGGGTCTGTGTCTCTCGTATTTCACAACTTGATGTAGGATCTTCTGTAGTGTAGCTTGCTGTAGGCCGCTGTTATTCTTCTGGCCAGCAGGTTGTAATCTCTACTTTAAGAGTAATAACTGTTATCAAATCTGTTAGTTCACATTTTGAGAAACCAAAGATTTACTAGACAGAACAAGAGTAAACAGAAATGGGGGGCTGGATTCAGATAAGATCTTAATGGTGTTTCAAAAGCAGAGTGAACCCGCACTACATTGGGGAGGTGGTGACAGATGATACCAGATGTGTTGCACATCACTTTCTTTAGCTGCTTTTTATCCTTGGCAGAAAAACAGTGATGGAGATGCTCAGAACATTTTCAATAACAGACCTGCAGAAAAGGGTCACTGCATCCTATAACACTCTAATCTCCTTTAACTGTTTCAGTAAGAGCAACATCTGGTGAGCTTTCACCATAATGAATGGGCTGACCTCTGAAGGCAGAGCGTTGTAAATGGCAGTGACCAGGAAGTTGAAGTTGAATTTCTTATCAACTTTTGCAGCCTGGTCATTGATGCGTAAAGGTGAGAGGGATGTTTTGCCTCACTTAAAGTCCTTCAACAGCTCTTTTGCTTTATTGACAATTAGTTTTAGACATTTGGCTTCATTGACTATTTTTATGAACTGGCCTGTAAAATGAAAAATGTACTTTAATTTCAGATGGGTTCACTGACCTTGACCACATCAAGAACATGTTTGCCATTTTCTTAATTTATTTTTTCTAAACTTTGGAGTGGTTAGTATTGTAATTTTACTGCTATTTATTTTTACAACACCTTCATCATTTCATTCCGTTTGCTATTTTTCTAGGCACGGCACCATTTTTCATGTTACTTGCATGGATGTCACCATATTGTTTAACTAAATAGATTAGAAATGCAAGCTTTCAAGGTAGCTAAGGCCCCTTTATCAGGCAAGGTGTCCTTGCCTGATGAAGGGGCCTTAGCTGCCTCGAAAGCTTGCAATTGTAATCTATTTAGTTACTGTAGCTAATAAAATGTGTCATTTCACCCTACTTTCTCCTGTATCAATCATGGTACAACACTCTACTGCTACCATATTGTTTTGTATCAGTGATCCCTGTTGCTATTTACTTGGTTGACTTTCTGAGATGTCATTAAATGATTGTCCTGCTGTACACAGTTTATCCAAATTTCAGACTGAAGAGCCTTAAAATAAATGAAGACAAGTGCAAGTTTTGGAAAGGCTAAGAGACCAGTTTCCTGCTTTCTTCCTTTTGGATTGCAAGTTTTCAGTTTCTTTTTGGCTTTGATTTGCAGTTAATATGCTCAGACTCCTGTCTGATAAATGACTATTAATTTAGTGTTTTCTCTCTTTGTCACATCCTGGATCAAAAAACATGTAATAGCATAAAAAGGTCTGTTTGCTTTTACAAACATACCTCATAACAGACCATTCAGCAAGGAGTGGGCAACATGGGTAAAAATCCATATTACAGTAAATTTATACTGTTTTAGTAGACTGAAGCATATTTTTAACAAGTAACAAATGGACTGCTGACACTCAGGCGCACCTCTTATCTGTCGAAACACATGTTTAGACTTTGCTACTCATTTGATTTGATAGCAGGTGTAGCTGTTACCTTTTAATGCTACTGCCAGGTTTTTCTCTAATTTTTAGCATGACAGTATTATTTGTTTCTTTTAATTCATATCAGAATTAAGAATCTTACCTCAGCTGGTATAACTAACTCCCACTCCTAATTCTGCGGGTGAAATGTTGCTGTTGGTATACAATGAATAAAGTAGCTATAAGATGCAGCATTGTATAGCACTCATATTTAAGGTAGAATGGCTTAGAGAAGTGATCCTTTAACTTTGTCACCTGCTTCCTGTCAGACAGGAGATCTACCAATAACACAGACCAGAAAAAATTGATTAGAACAGAAGTTCCCAGCTATTTCAATGCCCTGTACTCCTAGAAAATGTTTGATTTATGTTTGCACCCGCTAAAAAAGTCTTATCACATTTACGATTAAGATGTCAAATTTCTCATTTTTGAGCTACAAATTGAACCACATACAGTACTGTGAGTGAACAAATTGAACTCAAAAACATAAGCTTATAACTCAGTGCATCAAATTTAAATATAAATTGAGCAATTTACCTTTATAAATCTCAATAATCTTGCAAATGTGCCCCCTGTGAAGCTTAGGACACTCAATTGTTGATCTGGGGGTAGTGGTATCCTGTGTAGCATCAAGCACCGTGAGGAAATGACACATGATCAACAATTAGGAGGAACTGGAGACCATCATGAAGCAACAGGTGCTGGCGTGCCATTAAGCAATGAAACACAGTCAACAAGCTTTGTCCCCCGATAACTCCTGCACTGCAGTTCAAAAGCAGGGGCATCACACAGTCAAAATTGCTGTGCTACTGCCATTACCTCCAACGGGAGAGATGACCTGAGTGTAAGTCGCAGGTACTGAATCCAATTCAGTCCTCTAAAGGCAAAAATGTCAACCAAACCTTGAAATCGGTGACGTTTCACAATCAGGGCTTACACAGAAATCAATACTAGACCTCGACTTTCTCTACGGATCATTCTCAAATTCCATTCTCTTAAAACAAAAAGTTATGTGCCTTTACAAATGTTCTGTCTGCAGTAAAGAACCCACAAGAACATGCATTTCTGTGTCTCATTCACAGGTGAAAATTGTGTGCACAATGCTTGATTCTTTTGATATTATAAAACAGGAGTATTAACTAATAAATGATGACTGGTGCGTGACTATCCATTGAGATGCAAAGATTCTAAAGGTATAATCTCAGTGTGGACAAAGAACTTGGTTGAAGGCTTACACTATATTGGCAAACGTATTGGGACCCCCCCCCCCCCCCCCCCCAAATCATTGAATTCAGGTGTTCCAATCACTTCCATGGCCACAGGTGTATAATATCAAGCAGCTAGGCATGCAGACTGCATCTATAAACATGTGAAAGAATGGGTCGCTCTCAGCAGCTCAGTGAATTCAAGTGTGGTACTGTGATAGGATGCCATCTGTGCAATAAGTCCATTTGTGAAATTTCCTCGCTACTACTGTAAATATTCCATGGTCAACTGTTAGTGGTATTATAACAAAGTGGAAGCAGTTGGGAACAACAGCAACTCAGCCATGAAGTGGTAGGCTACATAAAATCACAGAGCGGGGACAGCGCATGCTGAGGCTCCCAGTGTGCAGAAGCCAGTAACTTTCTGCAGAGTCAATAGCTCCAAAAGCTCAAGAACAATGTGTACAGAGCTTCATGGAATGGGTTTCTATGGTCAAGCAGCTGCATCCAAGCCTTACTTCACCAAGTGCAATGCAAAGCGTTGGATGCAGAGGTGTAAAGCACACCACCACTGGACCCTAGACAGGTAGAGACGTGTTCTCTGGAGTGACGAATCACACTTCTCTGTCTGGCGATCCAATGGATGAGTCTGAGTTTGGGGGTTTCCAGGAGAACAGTACTTGCCTGACTGCATTGTGTCAAGTGTAAAGTTTGGTGGAGGGGAGATTATGGTGTGGGGTTGTTTTTCAGGGGTTGGGCTTGGCCTCTTAGTTGCAGTGAAAGGAACTCTTAATGCTTCAGCATACAAAGCCATTTTGGACAATTTCATGCCCCCAACTTTGTGGGAACAGTTTGGGTTTGGCACCTTCCTGTTTCAACATGACTGTGCACCAGTGCACGAAGCAAAGTCTATAAAGAAATAGATGAGCGAGTTTGGTGTGGAGGAACTTGACTGGCCTGCACAGAGCCCTGACCTCAGCCCGATAGAACACCTTTGGGATGAATTAGAGCAAAGACTGCGAGCCAGACCTTCTCGTCCAACATCAGTGCCTGACCTCACAAATGCTCTCCTGGAAGAATGGTCAACAATTCCTTTAAACACACTCCTACACCTTGTGAAAAGCCTTCCCAGAAGAGTTGAAGCTGTTATAGCTGCAAAGGGTTGGCCAACTCCATATTAAAGCCTATGTATTAGGAATGGGATGTCATTAAAGTTCATGTGTGTGAAAAGACAGGTGTCATAATACTTTTGGCAATATAGTGGGCTTATATGTGAAATTGCTGTGAATGGCAAGCTGTATTAATCAAACTGATATCCATAGAAAAGAGTCTTTTAGAT
This sequence comes from Erpetoichthys calabaricus, assembly GCF_900747795.2. Classification (NCBI taxonomy): domain Eukaryota; kingdom Metazoa; phylum Chordata; class Cladistia; order Polypteriformes; family Polypteridae; genus Erpetoichthys; species Erpetoichthys calabaricus. Next base: position 111,418,495 of record NC_041397.2, read on the forward strand.
TCACATAATTTAATTATTTTGACTTTTCATCATATACAACGATTGGATTCCAACAACTGATATCTATATTAATATTCTTTACACAATGAAGAAGGAAGGAGCAAGTTTTGGGAATTTGTTTTCAGTTGTTGGCAGTCAGGGTAATATGAATGACCTCTGAAATTTGCTCACCATTACATTACTCGTAAAATAAATATTAAGTTTATCAAATACAGTATTAATAGCTATAAGGGACAGAGCAGTGTTAATTTTAAACAGTAAACAACAAAAAACGTTTTGAAAGTTTTAATGGGAATCAGACACTAAGACTTGCTGTTCACCTAATGTTTCCAAGTCTCTGCATTCATGCTATAGTTAACTGATTCCATTTACGTATAACTTTCTCTGTCATTAGGGTCAAAATTACTATTAACCATGCTTCAGTCATGCTTGCGTGCCTCTGCTGGGTAATACTTGAAAATGAGAACCAACTACTACTTTTACTTCTTATTTAGAATATTAAATAATTCTGTCATTACTCTCCTTTGTTTGTATTTTGTTACACTGAAATTATCCATTGATTCATGTCAACTGCACAGTCTTGAATAGCAAGAGCATATCCTGGCAGCATCATTCACAAAGCAGCAACCACTTTGGGGGAGACCCCAATAATCACAGAGCACACCTCACATTGGATTATACTGAAACAGATAAGGTTCACGAAGTACTCTAATCCACATTTCTTTGGGATGTCAAATGTGTAATCTTCTGCAGACACAGAGAAAACATCCTATACATTGTGACCAAGATAATAACTTATGCAATTTAAGTTCGTGTTTTGTTAAATCTTTCTTTGTAACTTGAAATTTTTTTAAAGTGTTTTTTCATCCTTTTTAACATATGGGCCCCATATCAAAATATTTTAACATTTTAGTATGCTTAACTTTGAAGTGAGGGAGGGGATTTTGTGTTAAATAGTTAAAGACACTGCTTTCAATTTCCTTCGTAAAGATATGAGAAAAAATATGCATCATTTTATGCTAATTGACTATTTACCTACAGGAAATTACAGTTAGAAAATGACTGTAGCTTTACGATATAGTAATTAGCCATATTTGCATGAAAACTTTGAATCGTACTGGTAACTCTCATGATCCAGCTGGCTACAGAAATAGATTTGGCTCCATGAAAATCATAACAGGGACAAAACTGTCCTCTTTTAAAGGTAGTTAGGGACACATTCTTTTGTGGTTGCTGCCAAGATTTTAGCTCATAATAAAACACAATCTCTTCTTACCGTCTGGAAAACTGCTATCCTTTCTTGTGTTTTATATCAGCTTCCATTAATTTAAAATACCTATAAGATGGTGCTGTGGCTAGCAGAGCCTCCTTGACAGATCAGCATTTAAATCCAACATCTCTCGGTGAAGTTTGCACATTCACCCTATAGCAGCATGAGATTTACCCCCAAGGGTACTCTGGATTTCTACCCACATCCCAAAGGAATGCAAGTAAGGATGATTGTCAATTCCAAATTGGTCTCATATGGATGTGTCTATGAGTGGGCTCTACGATAAACTGGTAACTGTACAGGGTTATTTTCTGCCCTCTGATTAAGTGAACTTGAGAATACAATGCTAAATTTAGGATTTACCTGTAATACAAAGTAGGTAACAATTTCCAGCACTGCATTTTAAATCACTGTGAAGAATTACTTGGCCTCCGGTCATTAAAAATTTTCCAGACATTATAAATAAACAATATATATATATATATATATATATATATATATATATATATATATATATATATATATATATATATATATATATATATAGTGATATATGGCAGGCCGTTCATCCAGGCCAATACCCCCACGCCGCTAGATGGAGCCCCTCTGGCAGCATGGAGGTGCCAAGAATTCTAGCAGGGCATCATGGATATGGAGTTTTCCTTCACAGCCCTGCTGGATACCATGGGGGCCGCAAGGGGACGCTGCAGGGAGGCTCAGAGACTTGTATTTGCCCTATAACCCGGAAGTACGTCCTGGTCACAGGGACAGAGGAAATGACGTACTTCTGGGATGAAGAAAAGGAGAGGTTTTTACCTGACCCGGAAATGACAGAAAGTCACATGGACTGAGGGACAAACACTTCCGGGTCAAGGACTATAAAGGACTCTGGGAAATCCCAGACGGACGAGCTGAGTTGGGAGGCAGGGTGGCTAAGCGTCTGGGAGAGTGGAGGATTGTTATTGTTTATAGTATTGTGTAGTGATTTATGAGTATTGTGGAGTGGAGGGTGCTTGGTGCACATTATTATTATAATAAAGTCAACTATTTGACTTTTATCTGGTGTCTAACATCTGGTCTGAGGGTTCAAGGGAGCGAGAGCGCCCTTATCTGTCACAATATATATATATATAGTGGCCCTTCAGTATATGTTCCGGGGGAGCAAGCATGGGCTACCCAATACCTCCCTCAGGACGCTAGATGGCAATCCCCCCTGGGTAGTAGCGGTGCCTCGGATTCCCGCAGGGCTTCATTGGAGTTGGAGTTTGGTGCAGCCCTGTTGGGATCCACAGGTGCCGTCAGGGGGTGCTGCAGCATGAGCTGCTGAGCCTTTATGGGCATTGTTTTCGCCACACCCAGAAGTGCAGCTGGAAACGAGCAATCAAACACCCTGAGCACTTCTGGGTGCCTTATAAAAGGAGCCAGCAGCCACCACTCGAGGAGCCAGAGTCGGGAGGAGGGAGACAAAGCTGCCAGAGAGGAGTGGAGGAAACAAAAGAGTGTATTTTGTGTGTTTCCTTTAGTTCTTGTGGGACTGTGCTATGCCAGCAGGACATGGGGAAGACATGCCTCACAGGTGAAGAAAATAAAAAATCTTTGTTTTTATATGTGTGCCTCCCGTGTCTGTCTGTGTTCTGTATCTCACACACCCAAAGGAAGCATCAACAGAGCTCTGATAAAGTAACCCCATTGACAGAACTGTCCAATGGAACACGGCTGCTAACTCCTTCTTCTCTCTCAGATCATAATGCGTTACGATGCCAGTTCTGGTTTTCCCTTGCAAATCCCGACCTGTCTGCACTGTAGACTATTTAAAGAAATAAAAGCAATGGAAGTTGCCATTCATTAACAAACCCAGAATCAAGAAGGACAGAACTCCACTGAGACGAGCGATTTTTACATCTATTTAGCATTCCATGAGAAAGACTACAAGAGGACACAAGATGTTTGCAATATTACTTGGACTTTTCCAGTTTCTGTTATAATAGATGAGGTACCCAATAGGTCCCCAACCCTTTGTCATCTCTCTATTGTTTAATCTCTTACAATATATGCAGGACAGTGCCAACTACATTTCTATATAACGTATATCAAACAACAACATTTATTTATATAGTGCATTTTCATGTAAAGAATGTAGCTCAAAGTGCATTACAAGATGTCATAGAGAAAGTTACAAGAAAAAAGAAAAAACAAATAAGAGTAGGTAAGAATATTAATGAATACAAAAGAAAGAAAAAATAAATCCATAAATAAATCTTCTCAATCTTATAAAACATAGATATATAATTAGTAGAAGAATACCGTCCTTATCAACAATAGCATAATGAATATCTCTAAAGATGAGTCCAGTGATAAGGTCAGAAGGCTATGAGGACAAAAATAAATAAATAAATTCCAGTTAATCTAGAGAGTAAAAATCTGCATACTGTAAAATCTGTATACTAATTCATGCCACCATAACTTTGAACAAAATAAAGGATGTAAAGTCAACAATATGAATAAAAACCCTAACTGTCCCAACTGGGCCTAGCCAAACACAAGCTCCTATCTACCTGGTGAAACCTGAAATATTCTTAGTTTTTATGTACATTTTGTGTGTATTTTTGGGGGTTTTGTACCTGCAAATCAAATTTCTCTTTTTTTCATTTTGATCTTGTTCTAAAGAATTGATTTTGCCTAAAATCTTATTTTTTGCCATTTATATAATGTTGTTTGAAACATCACTTGAGGCTAATCATCACATTAGTGTAGTTGCAGTGCCTATGTGGTACATATGTAATGGTTTCAGTATAACACTAACCATCAGTGGATTACACTATGTTTGTTTTAGTGTAGCTATCTTATTTCCAAGTAGGCCATAGTGCCAGGTTTATTTTTGGTTTCCTAACTCTTGCCTACATCCTTCACTTTTGACTTTTTGTCTTGCCACTTGGCTTGCATATTCTTGGTTCATTTTGACTTACAACTTTGTCTCCCACCTCAGATGACATCTTGTTTTCATTACCATCTCCTAGTCTTTTGCTTCTCGCAGTAATCCCAGGATAATTTATTTGTCCTTTAACAAAATCACCTACCTTCTATAACATCAAAATTAGTTTCTTTTTTTCCTTCTCTCTCTTTATATCTGCATGGAGTTCTCTAACTATACTATCCTCATACCAGTTCAGTCTTTTCTGAACTCATCACCCAACTCTAGTCTCAAGTTAATCGTTGAGAGTGCTCCTTAAACACTGGCTTGAGTAACTATTTTATGTGTCATGAACATCTCTAGAAAGTTTTCTGGTCTTAGAGAAGTATCCTGACGTGGTTCAAGGTTGCCCTGCATCCCTTTGCATCCACTAGCCATAATATGCAACTGTGTCCTACTTTATCTCATCTAGGACATTTTTATGACCATTCTGGGTGTAAGAAGCTTCAAGCCATGTTATTCCAATGCCCCGAGGCCTCCTACCCATTCTGACACTCATAAGAAAATTTACTTATGTAGGTACCAATGGCAAAACTTGGATGGAGCTTTCCAGTCACCAGCATGATCTTTTGTTTCTATATGCATTACTATCAGGTAATGGATTTAACTGTTTATTAAAGTGAGCTCAGAAAAACCTTGTGATATGGGGTTTCTAAAACAAAAATAAGGAATGAAAAACCTTTACAAAGAGTTATGTTTCATCTTTTCCTATTAAATGCTGAATGAAGTACAAACATTTCTCTCAGGACCCTGTTTTAATCCAAATGATTTATACAGCTAAACAAACTATGGGCCACCTGAGATTTTTCTATGGTTATTGTGTTGGATATGCTAATGGAGGTAAAAGACTGCCAGGTGTACAAAAATTATCATATACTGACTACCAGGCAAGAGATCAGACCAAATTCCGAGTATAAAACTAGGGAATTGAGGCATTTCAGCAGCACACATTAAAATGCATGCATGCTGGAGCGGGCAACAGCAGAGAGTCAGGTGTGCTAAATGGGAAGCTCCGGCAAGGTCATTTCTCTCAAGCTATTTCATTACCCTCTGCTAGATTGCATATTTAACAAAAACCAGCAGAGGAAGCCAGGTAAATTTGATTGATGTGAGAGGCAGGGCATTTGTTTACATATCACAACAGCTGTCTACTTACATCTGGGAAAGGTGTCAAGAGATCCCGGTTCAAGCCGCTGTCACAGACTTTCGAATAAATGGCCCACAGTGACAGGGATGTGCTTGAAAGAATTTTTAGTAGCACAGTTTGTGCCTCAGAAGAGGACAAATGCCTTTTACAGCATTAGAAAGGAAATACAATATTAACACCCTATCAAGGTATCAATATTTATTTTATCTCCAGGTTGAATCTTTCATGGTGAACACACTTCAAAGGCGCATTATAAAGCAATTCAAGATACAGCAGATGGATTACTTCCAACAGTAGATACAGGATCCACAGTATATCAGAAAAACAAAACTAAAATGTCAAAATTGTCACAAATTTCATGTTAGGATAAGTGCCACTTAGCCAAATGAGCATATGCAAGATAAAAAAAAAAAAGAATTATCTTACCTCCTAAAGTCATGACACACACTCACTGCATGCTTCTAATTCTACAGAATCATTGCAGCCAAAATGAACAATAAATCTTGGGATTTTCGCTTAGTCAAGAGATGTGCAATTCTGACATTTTTCTATTTACCGTATATACCCGCATATAAGTCGGGTCTTGAAACCCGAAAAATCCATCATAAAATCAGACCCTGACTTATACGCATGTTCAAAAATACAACAGTTACATTTTTTTTTTAAAATCTTCTTGGCTTCCTCCAATCTCGCACCAGTTTCTCAGACACATCAAATTTTGTTGTAGCAGTGCAGTTACCAATTTCTTTCGCCACTGCAACGACTTTTAATTTAAAACCAGCTTCATATTTTCTTCTGATCGAACGCTCCATCATAGATAAAGGATGCTCTTACGATAAAGGTGTATGAGGGTGTGAGATACACAAAATAGTGCAAACGTCACTTCGGAATAGTTTGGGTATTACCATGTGGCCACATGGGCACGTGGTTACTCTCTCAGGTGGGCATTAGCATATCATAATCTCTTGGACCAATAGCGTAGGTAAAGAAAGGTAAAGAACTAAACAGTGGAATGAAGCAATAAAGAATGTTGAATAGGACCTAAAAAGGATGTGGTGTAGTAGAGGTAGTACGGTGTAGCAACCAGGACATTGAACTTCAAACCTGGGGACTGTCACCTAAGATCCCGCATGGGATTCACTGCATCACCCTAAACAAGTCTCTTAACACACTTGACTCTAACTGTAAAAAATACCCTTCTCTTCTGAGGACGACACTATTCTGTTCTCTGTCCCTGGATTTGGGATGTGGTGGGTTCTTTACCACTGCATTCCTTTTTTAATTCTATATTTGAATCAATGAAAAAGTGTTTGCAACATATCCTGAACTTGTAGGTTGCATTAAGTATAGTAATCCAATAAAAGTAAAATAATAAATAGAAAAAGTAAAAAATGACCAGAAAGTAGTATACTACTACTAGTTATAAAAACTGTATAAATAGTTATAGATTCAGGCTTATATTTGGGCATTTTTCCATCCTCACGTTAAAGTCTCAGCTCATCTAATTGACTGCTTTAAGAAGCAGGTTCATGAGCCTCATTTTTTTCATCCCTTACACCCCATAACATTCTGGTTCATGATCTGCAGATTTTTCTTTACTGCCACGACATCCAACTTTGACAAACTGCAACTGAAAATGATGGCCAGCACAATTCTTCTGTCATTAATATTGTTAACTTATAGGTCCTTGGGTGCTGGGCTCAAATGACTGTGTGTTTCTTTTTTTTTTTTTTTTTTTGCTGTTTCCTATTGTATTCTTGTAGATTCCAAATATTAACTGGGATAACCTTGCAGATGGAGGAGCACAAGAGCAGCAGTTTTTAGAAGTAATCTGTGACTGTTTTCTAACACAGCATGTTAAAGCACCAACAAGAGGTGAAGCCTGTCTGGATTTAGTATTTTGTAATAATCAGGATAGAGTTGAGGGTGTAACGGTGATTGAACCACTAGGGTCAAGTGACCATAATATAATACAATTTTCAGTATTTTGTAAGAGTACAGATGCAAAGACTAAAATTGTTAAGTTGAACTTTGGTAAGGCTAATTTTGAGCAGATGCGACAATGTCTAAGTAGTATACACTGGGATAAGCTTTTAAGTGTGGAGACAGTTGAGGAGCAGTGGAACAGGTTTAAAAATGTTTTACATGTAATGCAGGACAGATACATACCTAAATTTGGAATTAATAGGAAACTGAAAAAAACTCCACGGTGGATTAATAACGATTTAAAAAAGAAGTTGCAAAGGAAAAAACTGCTTTATAAGGCATATAAGACTAATGACTGCAAAGTGAATTGTAGAGTGTATGAGAACATGCGGGAAACCATTAAGAAAGATATCAGGGAGGCTAAAAGACAGTTGGAGAGGAATATAGCAGATAAGGCGAAAGACGACCCTAAGAGATTCTTTCAGTATTTTAGTAGTGAAAGAACAGTCATGGAGGAGGTCAAGTGCATCAGAAATAGTAAAGGGGAATTAAAAGATACAGACAGTGAAATAAAGGATGCCCTAAACTTACACTTTTCTGAGTTGTTTACAACTGAGCAAGTGGATAACCTCCCAGAGGTAACAGGGACTACTAAGGAGGTTCTGAGGGATTGTAGAGGGAGAAGTGCTGCTCAGATTAAAAAGGCTGAAATCAAACAAATCACCAGGACCAGATAATATTTACCCTCGAGTTCTTAAGGAATCTAGCGAGTACATATATAAACCCTTGACACATACAGTATTTTTAGGAAGTCACTGCACACTGGAGAGATTCCGAAGGACTGGAAAATGGCAAATATCATCCCAGTATATAAAAAGGGTGACAGGGCAGATCCAAGCAATTATAGGCCAGTAAGCTTAACATGCATCACAGGAAAATTAATAGAAGGAATCACAGGTCTACAAAAAAATTTTTTTTCAGGTGCCAAGGTTTTTTGAATGGATTTAGTGTATTTTGAGGGTGCTGAATTAAAAAATCTTTACTTTTGCTGAATTGGTTCTAGTTTTTGAGATAATGGACATCCATGAAAATAATGCATTCCCCCAATGCGACTTGTGTGTGATAACAAATGCAATAGGTTTTGGTCTGTCTTTTGACTCTTTAACAGTGTCTTAGGTAATGAAATATCCCATATAATTATTTTGCATTTCAATTTGTAGGCCTACAATGCTATAAAAGTGACTTTTTGAAGCCCAAATTCAACTGTGAATTTGCAGAGGAAAGAAGTATAAGTTTGTCAACCCAGTCTTGGTTTATACCCAAAACGTTCTGTCTTAATAAGTGTATAAATACATGTAAAAATTATGACTTCATCAAGAAGAGCCTGCTTCAACAATCCTGATGTATTCTGCTACATCTGTGGAGAGTACATGGTTGAAAAACAAAGAAGAAATATCAGACTTTGTACATCGAATACACCTGTCTTATTTTTGAGTACAGCTTGGAGACCAGGATAAGTCTTGGGCTCCACATATGGTTTGTAAAACATGTGTGGAGCACCTACGACAGTGAAAGAAAAAGTTTAAATTTTGGCATGCCAATGGTATGGAGAGAACCGAAAAACCACCATGACAATTGTTTTTTTTGTGTAAACTTAATATAAAACCGTTCAGACATCGTTGGCACCAAAATCACTGTATACCAGTGAATTATTAAGCATAAGATTGAGCAACACCTGGCAAGGACAGGAGTTATTCTGAACAGTCAGCATGGGTTCAGAAGAGGAAGGTCGTGTTTTACTAACATGCTGGAATTCTATGAGGAGGCAACAAAAGGATACTGTCAAAGTGGAGCATATGATATTATTCATCTGGACTTTCAGAAAGCATTTGATAAGGTGCCACATGAGAGGTTGGGCATTAAATTAAAAGAAGTGGGAGTTCAGGGTGATGTTTTTAGATGGGTGCAGAATTGGCTCAGACACAGGAAGCAGAGGGTGATGGTGCGAGGAACCTCTTCAGAATTGGCTGATGTTAAGAGTGGTGTTCCACAGGGGCCAGTTCTAGGGCCTCTGCTATTTTTAATATATACAAATTATTTAGATAGGCAACAAGCTGGTTAAGTTTGCAGATGATACCAAGATAGGTGGATTAGCAGATAATTTGGAATCTGTCATATCATTACAGGAGGACTTGGATAGCATACAGGCTTGGGCAGATTTGTAGCAGATGAAATTTAATGTCAGTAAATGTAAAGTATTACACATAGGAAGTAAAAATGTTAGGTTTGAATACACAATGGGTGGCCGGAAAATCGAGAGTACACCTTATGAGAAGGATTTAGGAGTCATAGTGGACTCTAAGCTATCGACTTCTCGACAGTGTTCAGAAGCCATTAAGTAAGCTAACAGAATGTTAGGTTATATAGTACCATGTGTGGAGTACAAGTCCAAGGAGGTTATGCTTAACCTTTATAATTCTTTCCAGGTTTCCAATCCAGGCTAGGTTACTGATAACTTTAATAAAGTAAAATAATAAAACCCATTTTTAATGATGCACCGATTGTATTGGCCCACTATCAGAATTGGTCAATAAAGCAAGAAAATGCTATAACTGGCTATTGGCTGATTGTTAGAAATAAGCCAATATATACTACCGATTATTCCTGTTGCAAAAATATTTCCCATGATGCTTCAGCAACAAAACTTAGTGGGTAGAAAAATGTCTGCGGTGTGGGCTCACAAAAATTTCATGAGGAAGGAATATTAGTAAAAACTACAATACAACAAATCTGACTGCTCATCTCTAGGCAAGGCATACTAAGTAACATGACAAGTTTCTGAAAAGCAAATCGGCTTCGGCCAAGAACACTGAAGTTTTAGTGCTGGCCAAGTACAGCAGAACTCCGACAAAGCATTTGATAGCTGAAGAAAATTGCATTTAAGCAGTGCAAAATCTTAAAGTATTACTCCGAAAATAATGGAAATCATCACACTTGATGATCGATTATTTGTTATTAATTTTAAATAAAATAGTTTTTGGAAATGTGTAACTGAGGGTAGTTAAATTATAAAATTTATAACTCAGAGACCGTATTTTATTTATTAAGCTAATGTTACTGTTGCTTACATGAAATTAAAGTGACTGACCAGTGACTTAAAATGGGAGCAGTTTAGTTATAAAATTATACCATTCAGAGGCTGTGTTTTGTTTATTTGTATGCCAAGAGTTGGTTTCACTTTCATATCAGAAAATACATGCTATCTGATTTTTCATATTTTGCAAATGTCATTTATTATACTTTCACAAATGTACTTATCCAATGTGAGCAGAACCACCAAACAATTGGTATCGGCATTGGCACTGGAGTTTTTTTTTGCATATTGGTATCAGCCAGTAGTGCTGGTGCATCACTACCCATTTCACATTATTATTAAAGCACCCTCATCTGCAAGAATGTATTAACTCATTAAAGTTTCATAAAAGTAACATGCATAGACCCTTTATCTGCTTCTTTATTGTTCATACTCAGGTATTTAACTTCATTTTCTTCTGAGACTTTGGCCAATAGCCACATGAATGTTTTGTTCACAAGTTCATGCCAAAACATCCTCCTTAAGAATACAGCCACCTTAAAATGGGTAGAAACTTACACAGAGTTTGAGTTTACCAGTCAGCAAACAAGTGAGTAAGTCTGATGTGCAATTAGAAGGAAAAAAGAGATGGACAAGCTGGCTCAAAAATGGACAGGTGAATATTACAGACCACCAACATACCCAAAACATGCTATATTGACTGTCCATAATTCAATGGATTACTTTAATTTTATTTTTTTTTTACATTTTAATTTCATATTTCCTTGAATTTGCAATTAGCCAAAAAGGACTTAACCTAAGCAATTCTGGACACTTGAATACAATTTGACATGTCATCTCTAATTAAAATATGTTGTTTACCAATTTTTATTGACCTTTAAAATTGAACCCTTGGAAATAAATTATTTGATTTAAATGCATGTTTTCACATTAAATTGGACTGTCTATCACTATACATTTCGGCTTATACAAATGAACAAGCAATGCAAAATTGCAAAATGAGACTGAGGCCCTTTCTTTTACCACCAGCGACTGTAATTCTCCTGAGTAGTGCGGGTGATTGGCAGTAGACAAAAAGCGCTTATTATATCTGCCAACTGCTTTTCTATTCTTTGAAGGTGATCCACCCAGAAAATTGTAAATCTTTCCAAGTAAAATGCATCAGTTTGATTTTATTAGCATGAATAGGATGAGTTGTGCAAAGTGTTAATTTATTCTATTCAGGGCACAAGGTTCTACAGATTCATTTTTGAAATGTGCCTTTTTGTATTCTTCTTTTCATTTTTTTTCTGAATATCTTTTTAAGGTTAGACTTTCTGAGATCAGCATGGAGGCCTTCAATGACAGCAACATATTTTGGAGTTTTCTGAAATGTATTACTAGCTTTTAAATTGGAATAAGATATTAATCAAACTTTTGCTTCCTTTCATGAAATATTGGATTAAAAAAAAACAAAACATAACTTAAAATTATCATTGAAAACTGGAGCTGATCACTATTTGCACAAATTTTTTTTTTATTGTGTAGTGAGTTGAAAGTGAGATTTTGTTATCTAAAAAAAACAAGACTGATGTGATACTACCCATTATATTATATTATATTATATTATATTATATTATATTATATTATATTATATTATATTATATTATATTCAGTCCACCTCAGAGCACATTCACTGATATGGGGCCAGTTTAGAGATGACAATTAGACTACCATGCATATCTTTAGGTGGAAACTCAACAGCTTTATAAAAAAGCAGATAAGGCAAGAACACAAAAACTACACACATACATAGCCTGAGCATGCCTGAGATTACAAGTAGTCTTGTAGGCAGCTGCACTAACCACTGTGCCACTATGCCCCACAGCAATATGTTAACATATTTGTGATAGTACAACACCTTATTTTGTGACTGGGAATAAAAGGCACTTTCAATTTCGTTATTCCTTTGTAAAAGTGACAATGACAATAAAGATCTATCTATCTATCTATCTATCTATCTATCTATCTATCTATCTATCTATCTATCTATCTATCTATCTATCTATCTATCTATCTATCTATCACCTTATACTATAACTGCATTGCCATGCCTGCTTAATCTTTTTTTGAGGGTTATATGGGTCAAAGGCAAAACTGGAATTATTGGGTACAAAGTAGTAAACAACACTGAACAGGGCATCACTACATCACAGTAATAATTCAATACTGGTAGTTTTGGGCACAAAGCAGGAATTAGCCCTGTATAGGGCACCAGTCTATTATACGAGGTATTATCCATCCATCCATTGTCCAACCCGCTGAATCCGAACACAGGGTCACGGGGGTCTGCTGGAGCCAATCCCAGCCAACACAGGGCACAAGGCAGGAACCAATCCTGGGCAGGGTGCCAACCCACCGCAGGACACACACAAACACCAAGCACACACTAGGGCCAATTTAGAATCGCCAATCCACCTAACCTGCATGTCTTTGGACTGTGGGAGGAAACCGGAGCGCCCGGAGGAAACCCACGCAGACACGGGGAGAACATGCAAACTCCACGCAGGGAGGACCCGGGAAGCGAACCCAGGTCCCCAGGTGTCCCAACTGCGAGGCAGCAGCGCTACCCACTGCGCCACCGTGCCGCCCCACGAGGTATTATATTATATTATATTATCCATCCATCCATCCATTTTCCAACCCGCTGAATCTGAACACAGGGTCATGGGGGTCTGCTGGAGCCAATCCTAGCCAACACAGGGCACAAGGCAGGAACCAATCCCGAGCAGGGTGCCAACCCACCGCAGGACACACACACACCCACACAGCAAGCACACACTAGGGCCAATTTAGAATCACCAATCCACCTAACCTGCATGTCTTTGGACTGTGGGAGGAAACCGGAGTGCCCGGAGGAAACCCACGCAGACACGGGGAGAACATGCAAACTCCACGTAGGGAGGACCCGGGAAGCGAACCCAGGTCTCCTAACTGCGCCACTGTGCCGCCCATATTATATTATATTATATTATATTATATTATATTATATTATATTATATTATATTATACTAACTGTGTAAGCCCATGCTGTAAAAAAACCCAGGCTCCTAGAAACCCTGGATTCTGGCACTTCAATCAATCAATCGCATCGGTTGTGCATTAGTGGCTAAGCGAGTTTTTCTTTTCTGGGTGGTTTCACTTTGGCGAAAGAGTCACTTCTTTGAGCTTCATGCTCTAGCCGGACAGACAGACAGACACACACATACTTCCATGCGTAGATGTGTATTTATTATATTATATTATATTATCCATCCATTATCCAACCCGCTATATCCTAACTACAGGATCACGGGGGTCTGCTGCAGCCAATCCCAGCCAACACAGGGCGCAAGACAGGAAACAAACCCTGGGCAGGGCGCCAGCCCACCACAGGGCACACACCAAGCACACACTAGGGACAATTTAGAATCGCCAATGCACCTAACCTGCATGTCTTTGGACTGTGGGAGGAAACTGGAGCACCCGGAGGAAACCCACACAGAAATGGGGAGAACATGCAAACTCCACGCAGGGAGGACCTGGGAAGTGAACCTGGGTCTCCTAACTGCGAGGCAGCAGCACTACCCACTGTGCCGCCCTATATTATATTATATTATATTATATTATATTATATTATATTATATTATATTATATTATATTATATTATATTATATTATGCAGACATACAACAGAAAGAGGTAAACTATATAGCCAAATGTATATGGACATAAAATATTTATTTCAGGTTGTTAACAGATTGTTGACTGATGCATAAAATCAGCACATAGCCTTATAATCTGCATTGACAAACACTGGCATTAGAATGGGTCATACTGAAGAGCTCAGAGACTTTAAACATGACACTGTCATAGGATGTCACCTTTATCAAGTGCATATGTGAAATTTCTCCTTCACTGGATAATTCCTTGTCAGCTGTAAGTGCTTTTGTTGTGATGTAAAAGCATCTAGGAGCAACAACTCAGCCATGAAGTAGTACAGCACACAAACACACAAAGATGAAGCACACAGTATATAAAAATCACCCATCCTTTGTTGCATCACTCAGAACAGAGTTTCAAAGCGCCTCGAGAAGTAACATCAGCACAACAAGTGTGGATTGGGAGGTTCATTAAATGGGTTTCCCTACTGAACACCTTTGGGATGAATTCCAATGCCGATTGTAAACTAGGTCTAGTTGTCCAACATCAGTAACTGGTCTCACAAGTGCGTTTTTGGCTGATTGGGCACACATTCCCATTGAAACACTCTAAAATCTTATGGAAAGCTGTCACAAAAGAGGGGGTTGGCAACTCCATATTAATGCTCATGGGTTTGGAACAGGATGTCTAACAAGCTCATACAGGTGTGATGCTCAGGTGTCTGCAAATTTTTGGTCCTACAGTGTACATTGAGAAGTGTTTGTAGATTTATATAGTTATACTGCATATATCAATTACAGTAATGGTGCAACTGTTGTAAATAAAACATGCAGCATTATTAATGCTACCAGAAAGATACATTCTGATCATTACGTACTGGAATTATTTATTTAAAGTATAACAATCTGCTTGTGGACTGACATATCCTTGCATACAGGGTAGAATTTATTAATATTACAGACTACAATCAGTAACTATTGATTTAATCCCAGTGTTTGAATTCAGTTGATATAGATCTACTTGCTTGTCGGTTTCTTGCTGGATTGATTTTTTTTTCCCTCCTGGGTCAAAGAGAAAAGGTCAATAAAACTAAGAATGTGCTCAAAGCATAAAAGCAGGCAATGATTTATGAGGACAATCCATGTCAGTTACAGTGAATTAATCACCAAGTGTTGTATGCAGGCTGTTTAAAGAAGGTCACACGTCACATGACTGCTCTGAAAACATCATCATCCTCATCATCATCATTATCTGTTTGACAAGGAAACATTTAAAATGCACATAACATCTAGCACATTTTTATATTCGTTTGATGTAAAATATCTTATATGAGTATATTTGAGAGATTGCTTTCTTCATACAGTGAGGCCAATAATTTATTGCTTGATTTTATAATAACATTTCAAGTGCATTAAACATTTTAGCCCATCTATCTCACACGAGGAAATCAGTTTTGAGGTGTCTGAGGTCTTCTTTATATTCCAGCATTCTTACATCCATTCTTAATTTACAAAAAGGAACTCTGAAATACAAGCCTCTAAAGAAGTGGTAATCCTTTATAGACTACCTGTTGCAGGAATGTGTTATGCATTGAAAACAACTATATCTGGTACAGGATATAAAAAAGTTAAAAATAAAAAAAAAAATTTCAAATTTTTTTGAGAAGATGTAGTAGCAAGTGACATGATTAGTGTAGTAGGTAAGGAGATTAGTTGCAATTCATACAGTACAACTGTATGTTAACCCCCCTGTGGCTCACAGTGTGATAGTAAACAAATCACATAACCAGGCAGTTCTCAAACTGTAAAGATATTCTATCATAAATGTCACTATAGTTCAGTCAATGATGGTTCAAGGTGCTTGGCTGCTCACATTCTCTCTATCCATTGTTCTTAACCTAATTTCTTCAAATTGTGGCTCTCTCTTGATTTCTCCTAATATCAGTGATTCTATTTCCTAACAACTATTCTGCTCAGTGTTGTGCAGAGCTGGCACACATATACACAGGACTAGATGTAAGGTGGTAACCACTCCTGAAGGGATAGCCAGCCCATCACAAGGCACACTCATGTATGGCACAGCCCTCAGGATTTGGACTGGGAAGAATAATCCACACAGATGTGGAGAGGATGTGGAAGCTCTACATGTGCAAAGACCATATGACTTAATTAATAGTTAGCATTAATTAATAATGGTGGCTAATGGCTATTTATCATCTGTCTTACAAATCTACCATGAAGTGCCAGACTTTGAACATCTAAACTGTCCCCATTACCTCTTTCTATCTTCTCCTGCCATTGACTTACATATTTGTTCTTCTTCTTTTATGATCTTTCCACTTGATTCTATCCAAATTACTCTTATGTGCACATTTGAAATACTTCTACCCCCACCCCCCCAATCTTTCTTTCTCGCCTTCTTTTTCGATAAGCCATGTAACGTTTCATTCCACACTTGACTCATAAAAATCTTCTTGAAGACTGTGTTTAAATATTTACATAATAACCTCTCTTCTCAGAACTGATGATTATTAAGATGACTGAAATTTGAAGAAGAAGTGAGAGTAGAAGATGCCTTACATAATGTGACCTTCATAAGTTGATCAAGCTATTTTAACAGTGGTTGTTGTGAATTTTATAGTGGTGTAACATAAAAAGAAACATCCCAAACAGGCTTAATCACATTCAGGGTTACAGGGTCCAGAATCTATTCCATCAGCACTAGGAGAAAGTCAGGAACCAGCCCTAGAGAGTGCAGCAGTCCATCACAGTGCCGTCTTGCACATATGCAGGGCCAATTTAAATCACCAAATAATTTAACCTGTACATGTTTGGAGGCAAAACTAATCAGAGTTTTGTGGAGAGATAATCAAGAAGAAGAATAAAATCAACTAAACATCACTGAACATGGGTGAAACACGTTACTCATTTCTTTCAAATTAAGGAAAGAAACCATTATCACCGTCATACATTCTTTACACGGATACAGATCTCCTGGACAGAGGGGGCATTCCTAAATCTTATCAGCCTTGTCCCTCTACTTTTAGTCATCACTGTTAAACACATTTTTGAATTTCTCACTGTAGCTGAAGTCTAAAACTGGCCACATTTGCACTATAAGATCATTTCAAAGAGTGAGATGAATGGCTCGAGAGATAAAATGAGCAATGACATGTGCTTAGCTGTGGCTCTAATTCTTATTAAGACACCCGCTAGGTGACTGAGCTGTTACAGGGGGTGTAATCATACATGCAGATACTGGAAAAACTTTTCAGGAAGAAAGGAAGGAAGTCCCATCTTTAGCTCCATCTTGGGATAATTTCCACCTTATACCCAATCCTGCCTGGATTCTTGCCACCTCAGACAGATAAAACATTTGTAAAATGAACGGGTGTATGGACCAATATTTAAGCTTAATGAATCCAATTTTATTTGCTTGTTAGAGATTAGGTGAGCCTGAGCTTCAGTACCAAATATGCAAGTCCAACACATGACTGAAACCTTCTTTATAAAAGTCAAAATCTATCTTGTCCTTGCCTATAGCCAACAACATATTCTGTTTCTTGGATACAGCAACCAAAGAATGTTCTTATCTGAAGATGTCACTTGAAAGCCTGGCCTATTTATGCAGTTTGTCTATTTTTCCATTGTTTAACTTGTTTGGTGGTTCAAGCAGAATTTCCGACGGAGCAACTGCTGTAGCGAACAGCAGAAATGTATTCCAGTCTTTCTTTAAAGAATGGCCATTGTAATGTTTAGTTGAGGTGGTTTACTCAAATTGTTACTAATCTTGGCACATTACTAGGACAAAATCAGATTTACAGACACAAAATGAACTCAAGTCAAAACCAGTCTATTTGCTGTTCAACCATCATGTCTCCCACAAAGGCCTTTCCTTTGTTAGACAACATTTGGAAAAGTTTACAGAAGTGGGTTTTGTGCATCTTTAAAGTGCCATTGTGGTGCTGACCACTGTCACAGAGAGGAGATATGGAGAAGGGTAAAAAACAAACTACTACAAATAAAAACTAAACAATTTATCAAACCAAAACAAAAATAAAATATTACATGTTCCTGATATTATTGGAAAGGTTATTCATTTATTTATTCTTAGTGTATTCAGGGTCCATCCTAAGTCCCAAAGACACACAGGTCAAGTTAATTTATGATGTCTCTAAATTGCTTCAGTGTAGATCTGTCTGATGCACTGACAGCTGATGGATCCAGGGGTGGTCTCTACCTTGTGCCCGATGATAAGCTGTAGCTTATTGTGCCCTTTCAGTTAAATTAACTTATAGAAAGCATCGGCTAATATGCAAAGTGTGATCCGATACATCTTAGCATTCCTTCATTTTTTGACTTTCTCATGTTTCTGTTCATTAATTTTTACTTTCTTAACTGTGTCTGTATCAATGTTATACTGGCTTTTCCATAGATACATGACCATGCCTTATTTAGCCTTTTCTTAGCATTTTATACACAGGAGAAGAAGAACAGTCCTGTCATCCAAAAAGTCCAGACCCCCACCCAAGTAACCAGATATTCAAGTAACTGGGTTAGAGGTGAAGATCTGAGCGCTCATTGCTGGAATGACTTTTCTCCAGCTGCAGTACTGGCATTTGACCAACACTTGCCTTAAATGAGATCATTATAGGGCATTGTTGCCCATTCCATATAAAGACAGCTAATCTGTTTAGTTTTTCTCATATTCATGACATAAGTCTATCCATCCATTTTCTGTACTCACTTTGTCCAGTTCATGGATGCTGCAGCTGAAGTGTTTTGCTATACCATCTAATAATGCAAGAAAGGGATCAAACCTAGATTGAGAGCCAGTCAACAGCCGGGCAATATTCATGACATTATCTTATCATAATAGAAAGGAAAACAAGTCAAGAAAGGTTGAAAAGCAAATATTTGAATCAATGGGTTTTATTTTGCTTTGTTTCTTTCCATAGAATGGGATTCCCGTCATGTTTGTGTATATTGCTATGGAGCAGACTTTTGTCTCTTACTAGCTATTAGAAAATATAAATAATGAAAATATGCCATGGCGACAGGATTAAAAAAAAAGAGAGAATGAAGAAATCTGACTGGTCCAACCTTGGGTGCATGAATATAAATTGAAGTTTAATATAAACAAGGAAAATCACCCTGGCCTGCTCCCTATTCATGGACGCAACTTTCTTCTGCCTAGGTTGGAGTTTAATTTCTGTCAATTCAAGACAGTGTATTAGTAGCCCCACTTAACTTGAATCAAAAAATTGTTACAAATAATACAGGTGTCACCATGCATGACAGTTAACTCTATCCATTGCAGAAAACAGTGAGCGCCCTGCCAAAAAATGTCTACTTTATGAACTCCTTAAAATAGTCACAGTGTCCAGTGTCATTTCTCTGTCATCTGGGACAAGCATGGGTCGCATGTGGCTCCGGCAGTTACAGCTGTTCTACTGCATGACGTGGCTGAGCTCACGTGTACAGACTCCACTTTAAGTTGCTCATAGGCTTACCTAATGAGGTGTTTCTACTGCATAAAGGCAACTGCTGAGTCAGCTCCTGGAGAAGCAGGGTGGGCTGGGGAATGTGAAGTCAAGCATGTTTGTGACAAATGAGGCTGACATACAGTAGACAGGCGTGAGGGATACTAGCCACATAAACCTGATGATCTAGTGCATTTGCATGATAAGGTGGTGGTAGCACATTTGTTCTCATACACTAAATATTGTCCTGATTCATCATCTTCATAATTATTATCCTGAGGGTGTAAAGACATCAGTTTTGTGCAATGATAACTAAAAAAAAACAAAAACAAAAAAAAAACACAAAAATTTACCAAACACATAATATTGTTTCTTCAAATATATTTACAATCATTACCTAAACCAAACTTGTGTCATGTGTTTCAGTGTGCTGAGGAACTGGCTACATCAGTTGCCAGGCAGATGCCAGTCCTAGAAAGGGCACCAGTGCATTGCAAGACATGCTCACTCACATACACACATTCATGCCAGAGCAAGTTAGGGTTGCCAACCTAAAATGCTCATCTTTAGGATGAAGGAGGATATAGAGAAGAACTGAAAAATCTATATAGACAGGAACAGCACCAGGTGTTGAACCTGGGTACCTGAAACAGTGTGAAAAAAACAGGAACTAGCTATTAGTTACCGCCATGCAGCTCACCTTTAAATTCATCTAGTCTCTGATTCATCCTTTTAAGATCCAATCCATAGTTTTCAAATTGTGTTGTGGCTGAGGGGTTTAGGATTTAGCCTTGGAACCATAAAGTCATATCTTTGTATCCAATTTCTTAATAGTAAATCAGTCCCTTTATCTGCTTGCATTTGATATTTCTTTTTTTATTTTCAGTTATTATTGCCTTATTTACAGTTAACATTGGGTGGCACAGTGATTTTGCAGAGACATGCTTGTCACTTCACTTCAGTTTAATTCCCAGTTTGCATATCTTTTTCTAAGGACTCGAGTCTAAAATTTTTCTGCTAGGATGACTAGCGACACTAAAGTGCTTTGGTGTGACAGAGTGTGGGTGTGCATGGAAATCTGCCTTGTGATGGATTGGCATGCTGGGTAGTTTTCATCCCTCTACTTTTGCCAGCACAGATTCTAACACTGCCTACCCATGACTCTCAACTATTTGAGTAAAAGTAGACAATTACTGATTAGTTTTGGAATGTTAACTTTTATAATTACGATGAATAATGAAGTGTTCAAGTGTGGCAATGTGGCCCAGTGGCAGTACTGCTGCTTTGCAACAAGGGGACTAAGGTTCACGTCCTGGGTGCTTCCTGTGTGGCAAGTGCATTTTCTGCACATGTCTGTGTGCGTTTTCTCTGGGTGCTCTTGTTCCCTCCTACAGTCCAAAAATCTTTCAAATTAGGTGGATTTGCGATGCCAAATTGGCCTTAGTGTGTCTGTGTTACCCTGCAATGGACTGCTGTGTGGTCCAGGGATTGTTCCTGCCTTGTGCCTAATGCTTCCTACCATAGGCTCCAGCATTCCTGCAACCTTGCTTCATATAAGTGAATTAGGAAAATGGTTGGATAAAATGTTTAAAGTGCTTTATTTAAAGTACACTTTTCTCGCGGAATACTTCAGCCAGCTCATCTTCTTCTCATTGCCTGGGAGGCAGTGGTGTTGATCAGATGAAGCAAGCCAAAAATGTGCAGGGAAGAATTATTAACTTTAATATTGCAAGCACACATATGAATTCCATCCATCCATCCATCCATTTTCCAACCCGCTGAATCCGAACACAGGGTCACGGGGGTCTGCTGGAGCCAATCCCAGCCAACACTGGGCACAAGGCAGGTACCAATCCTGGGCAGGGTGCCAACCCACCGCAGGACACACACAAACACACCCACACATCAAGGCCAATTTAGAATCGCCAATCCACCTAACCTGCATGTCTTTGGACTGTGGGAGGAAACCGGAGCACCCGGAGGAAACCCACGCAGACACGGGGAGAACATGCAAACTCCACGCAGGGAGGACCCGGGAAGCGAACCTGGGTCCCCAGGTCTCCCAACTGCGAGGCAGCAGTGCTACCCACTGCTCCACTGTGCCGCCCACACATATGAATTTCAAAAGAAAATTATGTGGATTAAGTGGATCTGGAAATGGATGGATGGATGGATGGATGGAGAGAAGAAATCCTAAAGCCTCAATACCAGTTGCTTTCTAAATCTGAGCTGAACTCACACACCTTAATTCAATCATCCATTTATCTGTTAATTTATCCATTTATTATGCCATCAATCCATTCATCCATTCACTTATTCATTCATACAATCATTCTATCATCCACCCGATCTCCCATTTACCCATCCATCTACTTGTACATCCATAGATCCACTTTTTGAAAACACTTACAGTGGTAGATGGAGTATCATTCAGTTAGTTATTCAGTCATGGCTGCCAACTGATACAACAGTGACACTGTCCATCCACTTATCAATTTCAAGACACTCTCCATCCTGGTTCTACGCTAGTGGGAGAGCAGTCTAATTCGGGAAATGGAGACCCTGGGGCATAATGGACAGGGGAATTGACCCCCAGGTGCAAAAACGTCTTATTCATGGGTCCATTGTTGTTCAAAGTGATGGACTCCTTCAATGATGGTCTGTCTCCAAAGCTTGTGATTCCCAACAAGTATCCTGAGCTGCCTATGTGCAATGGAGCAGGCCTTGAGAGAATTCTTCAGGTTGTTCTTCCAGGGTTTCTTTGGGCGATCCTGAGTTTGGCATCCCTTCACCATATGACACTATCAGGGGAAGCCGAAACTCATCCATAAGAATAATATCCCCGGTCATGGCCCCAGAGCTGGTTGATGAGCAGCATTCCAGAATTTTAGTGTGTGGGATCCTGTCCCCAAAGTGATGTCCAGGATCCTCTAAAGGCAGCACATATGGAACATTTCTAGGATGCAGATTTGCTTCCTGTAGGAAGTCCAGGACTCACGTCCATGCAGGATTGTTGATATACACTCTGTGTGATAGACCACAAAGTTGGTTGCCATGCAGAGATTCTGGTTAGAGAAGACACACTTGCAAAGGAATCTTCTTGGAGGCAGTTTGCAATCACCTCGGTCACAGAGACATCACTAGATATGCTTCTGATACAGGGGAAGGATTGCATGTTCCCCAGTGTTGTGGTGTCAGATGGAGCCTATCTCAGCAGCATTGCACTCTAAGCAGCAACCCATTCAGTTAGTCAGCATTTATTTATATGACATTTGCTTGTAATGAACACAATGTGTTTTTAAAACAGTCCAATACAAATAATTAGATATACTTGAATATTCCTAAACTGAAATGTACATTCTTTCTGTCTCACTTCTTTCTTATATAGTTAATAGGAAATCATGTACATTGCTAGGATTAGTTCTTGATATTCAAAAAAAAACCAAACAAATAACTGAGTAGGACCTCCATCTTCTTTTTTACATGTGCATTTGTCACTGAACAGAAGAGGCTATTTATATTGATTTGCATATTCAAATAAGGATAATTCTGAGAGAATTCGGGGTGGGTCTGTAGGAATGTGTATGTGCGTTAAAATTCACGTTGATAGGGATTTATAAAGGGGAAGTGTGCGTGGAACTTTACTTTTCCACAGTTTTATGCATCTGAACTTTTTTGTGCGTACGAACATTTCCAGTTTTGTCCATGTGCCATGCTTTAGTGTGAATTCTATGCATGGCATTATACATAAGGCCCCAGGTGATTTGTAAAAAAATATAAAGTACAAAGAGGAGCAGGTTTAAGCAGTTATTTAAGCAATATTGAATAATATTCTCTAAACTAAGGTTCTTAATATGCAACTAATGACATTATAACCTGAATGGATAGAAGGTCTTCTTGCTAGATGTCTAGAAACCCAATGTGCTTAGAGTGTCGGGTGACTTTTCCGTCTCTCGTTGGGCTAATAAACTGATAGATCTTGTGTACGGGAAGGTTTGTAGATTGAATTGATGGAATGAAAGCGACCTAGAGTTTCCTAACAAGCCACATATTTATGCTGGTCTTGTGCTTCCTTACTGATCGCCTTTCATCAAAAGGGCATCATAGTTTAGGGGCCGACTTCCATCTTATGTGGACTCTTCTTGCCCTTGAATTAATCTTGGCTAGGCATGAACAACATTCTTGTAACTTTTAGCAATCAATGTTCTACCTGTGGCCCTGGGCTGGTGCAACATGTGTCTCTTATATTTGTAGATCCAAACCTGTGGTTAATGTGTCAGTTCCAAAGACCCCAATTCCTCTTTTAGCTGTTTGACCTGTTATACAGTAATTACTGTAGAGCAGGCAAGCAAGTTCTCCTTATAGATTAACTAAAAAATGACAGTGCAAAGTTTTCTTGTTTTCCGTTTTCCGTGAGAACCCTAACTACAAAGAGGACTATTTCATTTATGTTAGGTAGAATGCCCAAAGGGGACTGGGCGGTCTCGTGGCCTGGAACCCCTACAGATTTTATTTTTTTCTCCAGCCTTCTGGAGTTTTTTTTTGTTTTTTCTGTCCACCCTGGCCATCGGACCTTACTCCTTTCTATGTTAACTAATGTTGTCTTATTTTAATTTCTTATTTGTCTTTTATTCTTCTTTTCTTCATTATGTAAAGCACTTTGAGCTACTTTTTGTATGAAAATGTGCTATATAAATAAATGTTGTTGTTGTTGTTGTTCTTCTAATCCTTAAAGTTTTTTTTTTTCTAGTACATGCTTTATCAAACTAAGAATGCCAAAAATTTGGCCTATTTCAACTAAAAAACAAATATTCAAAACACTTGGTCAAAGTTCTAGAAAAGCAAAATAGGTTACTTTCTTTTGAAGTTATTCATAACAAAACCAAACCCGCTAAGTTTTACATCACTTTCAGGCTTGTCAGAATCTTCCATATTATCAAGCGCTAATGCAGCAGATAGATTTGTCATCTTGATCTGATTAGGATGAAAAATTAGGGGTAGGGTTCAGTGACGGCAAGTGAGCAACACTTACCGATCAAAATCAAGTAACAACCATTTAATTGGTCTCCACAGGTTTGAGCTGAGTGCTAATAAACCCGGCCTGTTGATGTTAACTTGGTTTTCGGAGATAAATCGATCCCCTCTAAAAATGAGCTCTCTGTCCAAATATAATTAGAATGATTGAAAATGACAGGGAATGAGCCTCATCAGATTACATCCCTCTCATCTGGATCCAGCCTCAGAAAACTTTCACTCCAGGGGCTTACTGAAGGAGTCAAAGTCACAGACTCTGGGCGTTGTTGGCCTGAAATTTCACACAGAAACACAAAAGAAAAAGCAACAAGAATGACAGGGACGGATGATGCCAGAAACGCTTGTCTCTTTTACATTCTGGCATCAGGGATTTGATGGGATTCTGTAGTGACAATAACTAATAAGAGATATTGCTTGTTTGTTCCCATGACAATTGATGACTCGTCCCCTCCATGCATATCTGAAAAAATTCAACTATAACCAGACTTAAAACAGCTGAAGCAACATGTATATTGCATTCTTAGTAGTTCTTTGCAGGTGGTCTCTATCACTCATATGCTCAATTCCACTTGGGGTTTGACTGACATGAATTATGATGGTGCTTTAGCCAATTCAATAATTATTCACACAGAGCATCATATCTGATAAACAGCGAATGGTAGAGCTTTAGGCCTTCACTATGAAAATCCATCCCTGATTCATTCAGCCTGCTTAATCCTTTTCAGTTCTTGGCAGCAGCTGGTGTAAGGCAGGCACCAGTCCTTGATGTGATACCAGACTAATTCTTACCAGGCCAGCGCAGACTACCTAGCAAGCATATTGTGGTGATATGGGCAGACAATCAGATCAACTTAGACCTACCGATTAAGCTAACACTCAAATCTCTTTGGGGTTTGGGAGGAAAGACAGAATACTTGAAAAAAATATCATGCAGACATAATGAAAATGAACTCCAAATTTCACACAGATGGTGTATGGGCCAACATTCAACCCTAGCTTCCTGGAGCTGTGAGGTGCCAGCATAAACCATTGTGCCAGCATGCTGCACCTTTATGAAATTCAGTTTATGGTATACTCATTCACTGGTCTTGTAATGATTTTGGGAAAGTGTGAGCTTTAAAAGGTAATATAGAGAGAAATTTTGTTTTTGATATTTTGGAATATACACTGGAACAGTGCTTGCCATGAACAGCCCCCTATAATGTAAAGGAAGGCTACTTTCCTGAGGAAACGTAAAGAAAGTTAGAAACAAAATGTTTCAGAAGAGCAGCTTTCATCACAGAATAACCTTTATGTTAGTTTCCATTTGCAGATAAATGTTGCTGTAAACCATTAGTAAGCCCATTTGACTTGAAATTTGTTGTTATACCCTTCAAAGAGAAATGTACTAAATACCATTTGATTTAATTCAATTCGATGCAATGCCTTTGTTGCCATTGTACATATAAATAAAGGGTGCTACTACAGTAATATACCAAATGAACTAAAATAACATTCTCAAACCTGGTTAATACACCTCATGGTTATGAACCTATGCCAGCTACACTAGACGCAAGGGTGGAAACAGTCATGGATTGAGTGTCGGTCCATCCCAGGGCCCACTCAAGCACACGGCCACATTTACATTTATGCAAGAACAATTTAAGTTCACTAGTTAACCAGCTTGCACGTCTTTATGTGGAAGGCAAACCGGAGAAACTTTCAGACCTAATTAATCTAGTTCAGGGTTGTGATTGGCTGTGGAGGAATAAGCACATAAGCACAGGGAGATCATGCAAAACTTTCCAAAGGCAATGATCAGGCATATAAATTGAACCCAGGGCATTGGATCTGTAAGCATAATGCTGTTCCAGGCAAAATGTAAATTATTCATAGGTTCATAGGCTTTTAGGGTGATCATTGTCACATGGACAGATTGCAGAGAAAGTTTTACTTGCTTTTGCTAATCAACATGCAACATGTCACCACTATAAACATCAATGTATTGAGGCAGCAAGGTGGTACATGCAAAGTGCCACATCCTTTCATTTCCAGCCAGCTAACTACCTGAGCTGCTTCTTTTACAAATTGCTTCAGCTTCCTCTCACATCCAGAGACGCGACTGGACACACTTAATTTGGCAGATGCTAATGTCCTGCATCCCATTTAGGGCTGGTTTTCATTGATGTTGGGATAAGTTCCAGCTCCTTAATACCCTGAAACTTAACTTGGCGGAAGGTTAGACTTTGTAATGTGTTTTTACTTGATAGATCCATCCATTTTCGACTTTGCAAAATCTAAATTCAGGGTTATAGGCATTAATCATGTAGCGAAAGGAAGTTGGCACAAAATTTTTATGGCATGTAATCAAAACATATTTATTTGCACAATGTCCTCAAATACTGATGCCTGTCCAATGCACAGAGGAGTTAACTATATCTGAGGCAAATGAGGAGCTCAAGTAATTAAAGGAGATTAAAAGAACACAATGTAGTGGTGAAATCATTATAACAATTTAAATCAGATCTTCAAACTTGTCCATGAAAGATAATGAGGTAATTTGCATGATAAACAAAAATAAAACATGGCTAATTTTTCCTGTTTATAGTGCTAGTGAGACAGCACTTCTGCCTTCACTTTTTTACTGATGTGCTGAGCTCAATGGAGCTTAAGTATCATCCAGATTTCCAACAACTTTTTTTTTGATAAATCTTTTCATTCTTTACATCATATATCAGTCACATAGTCAGTTTAACATATCTGTAACAAACATCAATCCATCCAATTTTCAGCCTGTGTTTTCCTTTATATGTCATAAGGCAAGGACCTACCCTGGAGGAGCTCCCAATCCATTGCAGGGCACATTTCATCACACATTTGCAATGGAGAATGTGCAAAGTCCTCATACATGGGAATCAAACTGGGGTATGAGCACACCAGGTGCAGCCCACTTCTTATAGCCAATCTCTTTTTCTAAGAACTTTTCCAGAAAGCTAAAAAGAGATGGACAGGTCAGGTACTAATGAAAGCCAACTTTTTCTGACCCACAGCAGACACATCCCATAGTTGTTTTTTTTTTTTTACTTTGTCCTTTTATTAGACCATTTAAATGCTGTGTTTATCATCTTCTGCTAGCCTTATTCATTTGAATGTTGGCTCAATAGCAAGAGTATAGCCCATGGCCCACACCCCTAAAGAAGTCAGACTCCACTATGAGCTCTATTTCCAGGAGGCTTAAACAAGCCTGATAGCAGGAGGCAATCACAGCTTGAAGAATATCTCTAGCTAACAGGCCTGCAGCAGGTACTTATGGCATGCATATTTGTTTTTACTCTCCTCTAGAGGCTTTAACCCAATTATATTGTAAATGTTCCCATCTGTTTTAGCTATGACTTATCCAAAAACAAAGTAAAAAAAAAAAAGATTTTTTTTTCTTCACTCACTTATTTATGTACATGAATGAAAAATTGAAACACCTAGGAAAGGGTGGCGACCCATAACAAAGACAGGCTTGATTACCGGGAGGAGGCGACATTTGGTTGTGTTTTTGTTTGGTCCGTGGAGGAAAGTCTTATCAGCAGAAGTCAATTCCAGCAAATAATTACAATGCCAAAGAAACAAAAGCTCATTCACAAGACATTCATACATGATCAAAAGAGTATGACACTGTGTGTCTGCAAACCAATAGAAGAAGCTGAGAAAGCAATTGGAGACTGGAAAGCTCAAGAAACAGGCTAGGAAAGTAAACTTTAAGTCAGTAAAGGCTGTGCCTCAGTAATTTGTCTCAGCAGGATAATGCATATTATATATCTAGGTTCTCAAATACACATTCAAGTCAAATTTGGGGGAATTCAGGAGTGAATTAATGTCCTGTGTTTGTGTGTGTCTTACATTGACCCACTTGATATTTTGCAATAGTTTACCCAGAGTTTCGTCTCTGGCTCATGTACAGGTTACTTTAATATCTCTCTTGTTATTTGTGTATTATTTTGAGTGTTTTGTTTTTGGAATTATTTTCAGCATTCGTATATGTTATGTTTGTTTTGTTATTTATTCATTATTTATTATGTATATATTATATTTATTTTTTTATAAGATAGCGTATCAGGGGGCAGGACCACCACAACTTTTATTTGGAGGACTGCCCTCTGCCTATTTATTCAGTTGTGGAGTTTGAATCATTTGTGAGTGTTGCTGTATTTTCTGCTTTCCGAATTTTTTGTTGCTTTATTTTCGTGATTTTGATTTTGGACTACATTTGATTGCTCGAGGTTGAGAGAGAGAGAGAGGTTAGGAGCATGCACTGATACAGAGCATTGCTGCACCCACTACACAACAAATCAACGCAAGATCCCAGATTAGGACCCGAGTGCAGACATGCAATGGGTGACACCTCAGCACCATGCTAGTTCAGATGGAGTCGAACAGTGTGAGGTTTTTTATGGTGGCTGGAGTGCCAATGGTTTCTCCCTGCAGGTTGGAGAGTCTTACATGCAGGGCTGGTTGCAGATTAACATCCTACCCAGGACAGAGCAATTGCAGTTTAAGTACCTTGCTCAAGGGCCCAATGAAGTAGAGTCACTTTAGGCATTTACGGGATTTGAACTAGCAACCTTCCGAGTGCCAGTGCAAATCCCTAGCCTCAGAGCCACCACTCCGTCCTTTTTCCTGCCTTGTTCTTCTTTTTGAATGTT
Source organism: Erpetoichthys calabaricus (assembly GCF_900747795.2). Taxonomy (NCBI): domain Eukaryota; kingdom Metazoa; phylum Chordata; class Cladistia; order Polypteriformes; family Polypteridae; genus Erpetoichthys; species Erpetoichthys calabaricus. The sequence goes on from NC_041397.2 coordinate 111,447,772, forward strand.
TAATAAAACTTTGAAAGAGTAGAGAACTAAGTATTGTTTTTGTCCTGAAGACCAAGGATTTACTCTAGTCCTCTACTCCGAGGGGCAATTTTGAGATTTGTTTTTTTAACTTTTAAAGCCTGAACCCCATTTTGAGCCTGTGCAGGCTGAGGTCTGCCTTTTGTGATTAGGACTAATCGGTCTGGGGTGAGGCCTGTTTTTTGGTTTCAGACCAAAGAAGTACTGGCCTGGTTTTAGATAATTAAAGGCCTACAGCATTTTTACAGTTTTTTTGTGTGGAGATTCATAACAGTAATGATGAATGATGGGATGTATAATGAAAGGATTGTGTTAAAAAAATGCTTTAGTTGCCTCACATTTTTATGCAATCATTTTGTTCACCCCACTGAATTAAAGCTGAAAGTCTGCACTTCAGCTGCATCTGAGTTGTTTCATTTAAAATTTATTGTGGTAATATACAGAACCAAAATTAGAAAAAGTTGTCTCTGTCCAAATATTTATGGACGTAACTGTAAATATGTTTTCTTAAGTGAAAGCTTAAATCCTCTGTCTGACTGCTACTAGCACTGCTGGTAGGTTAGATTGTTCGTTATCTTGTTCCATAATGGCACAAGGACATGGTTCTGAAGCCCTCTAATGGTAGTAAACTGGGCTGAAGTAAAAGTTTGAAAGCAAAGAAGGTCCCAGCCAGTGAAGTAACTCTAGGTGTATAAACTGGCTTTGACATTTCATTGAAAAAAAAAATCCTAAGAGTTTAGTTGATATCGTTCATGTAGGTGCATGTCATAGGTGATCTGATAACACAATAAAACCGTAACTTGTGTGTCTTTGGGACATGGGGGGAATGAGTCATAAATCCATATCATGGTATAATTAAAAATTCTGAAGGCTTTGGTATTGTCATATCCCTTGGATGGGGTTCAAATGTTGACTTTGTGTCTTTGTTGCTCATTTTTTGATTTACTTGTATGTGTTACTATTTCTTTTGTTTATGATTTACAATATTCTTTACATTTTAAGTATCTGTATCTATGCCGGTGTTATGTTCCATGCGCTTTGTGGGTGGTCCCACAAGAGGTGGGGCCACCTGCCAATGACCACCTGGAACTGCCCTCCACCCTAGAAAACTGGAGGGTCTCCCATGGTTCCTGGCGGTTCATTGTGAATGCATTCTGGAATTAGTGAGTTCTTGTGCCTTTTTCTGTCAAGTCAAGTCAGGCTGGTGAGCAGGCACATGACGAAACCACTCAGGATCCCGGTTGGCAACCCCCCAGGCAGACACTCAGTTCCAGCACCAATTTCACCAAAAATGACCTTCTGTCTACCACAGCCAGACATTATGTGGGTGACCCCTTGGCCTGGTCCAGCCACTCGGGTCCCCAACAATGAGGATCTTACGAGATGGATCACCCTTGGGGAATCGTGCCACATAGCTGTAGTGCCGTAACTGACACCCCCTCACAATGCAGGTAATGTGCCGCATTCGGGACTCCATAAGCAATCGCTCGTTCGATACAAAGTCAAACCAGCGGTACCCAAGGATTCACCGGAGAGACACAGTACCAAAGGGGTCCAGTCTTTGTTTCACGTCACTGGATAGCGTCCATGTCTCGCAACCATATAAATAAAGCATAAAGCAATCCTTTTTTTGTGCTTACTGTGAATTACTGGATTTTTATCCTGTTTGCTGTGTTTTTAGACCTTGCCTTGAATTCTGTTTTGAAACTTTCTTTAACTTGGATTGCCTTTACCTCAGACAATTCGTTTTGTCTTTTGTGTTCCATGGAGCTTACTTTTATTACAGAGCACTGTGTTAAGAAAAAATGTTTTTACTTTATAAAGATCCTGAGTTTGAACTTATTACTAGCATGCATTTGTCAGTGATATCCCCCTCTAATGGACACTTCTGGAAGATCTTTTGGAACTTATTTGAACTCTCTGGTGCTTTGAACTCCCAGTTCAGGATAACTATATTCCAGCATATTGCATTGTATTTACTTTTTACACCGAAATTACCTTTTAAGAAACCAAAAATGTACTACTGGTACACCTCATATCCTTTTAAATGTTTGTTAACTATGTTTTACTCAGATATATTCATTAACAGGTATTCACCTCTTGAACTCATAAAATTCTGTCACAATCACTCACGCTGCTGGTGGTGCCAATCAAACCCAAACCCAGGCACAGCTTTTTTCTGTCCTTTCTTCTGTTTATATTGACTTGCCAATCAGACTGAATCACACAGTACTCTGGGTAATATTGTTAAAGGGATATACTCACTTGTTGCCACAGTTTACATACATAAAGTTCATCCAAAAAGACATTACCTTTAAGAAATGAATACACCAACAGAAAAATCACTATTTTTGTTTCCTGTTGCGATCTGGGATTCACATGTTTTGGGTTTCATGTTTACATGTATTTGCAAGTTTTCCTCTAATTTTAGCATTCTGGTAAAATGTTTTTTAATTCAATACCGGACGGAGAATTTAATTTGATATACTAGCTCAACATCTCCTATCTCACAGACACTGGAACATGTGCAAAATCCACACACATACAAGATTTTAACCAAGTCTGCTGAAGTTGTGATGCAGCAGAAGTACTAACTACTAGCCAATTGCACCAACTTTGTTGGTGACCAGCGCTTTAACAAGACAGCTTGTGCAGTGCTACTAGAAGTATCAGAATGCAATGTTTCAAGATATTTATAACAGTTATGAGGTGACCCCCTAACCACCCTAGCTAGACGTATGAATTACCTTCATGAGCACAATATATCCACATTGGCTATAGAGCAGAGTGCTGATGTACACAAATATATCAAAGGTTGAAGAAAAGTATAAACTGGATAAAGAATCAAATAATTTGAACACATGTAAAGAATACATTTCTGATACCACTATGTCAAAGGATGAAAAAAAAATACATACAAACACACACATAAACAGGCACATATATAACTATCAATAATAGCAATGACTATGTTGTAACAAAATAAGTAAATGAAAATGATATAAGAGAAAAAAGTTATAATAAAAGCTAATAAAAGTTAGAGACAAATATAGAAACAATTACAGTGGAACCTCGGTTCACGACCATAATTCGTTCCAAACCTTTGGTCGTAAACCGAAGCATTTTCCCCCATAGGATTGTATGTAAATACAATTAATCCGTTCCAGACCATACGAACTGTATGTAAATATATTTTTTTAAAGATTTTTTTAAGCACAGATATAGTTAATTACACCATAGAATGCACAGTGTAATAGTAAACTAATGTAAAAACATTGAATAACACTGACACAAACACCCAGGCTCCCTGCTCAGCTACACGCGCAGGCTCTCTTCCTCTCAGCAGCATGCGAACCCCCCCCCCCCCCAAATTCATTGCAGCAGTTTCACGCTATTAGCCTTACAATCCGATTGCTGTATAAACTCTTTTATTTAAATGAGTTTTAAGCACAGGGGAAAAAAAAGGAACATTTGAACAAATCCAAACTTTATTTAAAAGCCAACCAAGACAGTAACATTGCAGGAGTTCACGCTAATAGCATTACAACCCGATTGCTGTAAACACTCTTTTTAAATGAGTTTTAAGCACATAGAAAAAAATACACATTTGAGAAAAAGAGAAAAGTAACATTGCAACACTTTCTTCTCACCACTCTTCATTTGCTTAGAAGCCATGGTTAACTGCAAAAGCACACGAAATACTGTAGAGCACAAAGAGTTCACAGGTAAAGCACGCACGTCTGACTGAGAACAATGAACAGGGAGAGGCTGAACACGTGCTTAAATACAGTATTCAGCGCGTACGAACCAGAAGGGAAATGAAATAGAGCACAAAGACTTCACAGCGAAAGCACGCACGCATGCACGTGCAAGCACGCACGTCTGACCGAGAACAATGCAACAGGTGCGGAAATCATCGGCGCGCACAAACCAAAAGGGAAACTGGCTTGTTCGTATACCGAGTGTGTGGTCGTGAACCGAGGCAAAAGTTTGGCGAACGTTTTGGTCATAAACCGAGTTGTACGTGTACCGAGACGTTTGTGAACCGAGGTTCCACTGTATATTTCAACAAAAATAACCAAATGAATTGAGAAGGAAAAATAGTTACAATCAAAGTAATTACAGGTGATGCAAATACATACACCTAAGAGAGTAACCACGGAGCACACTGCCTTTTTTTTCTATGTGAGTGCGGCAATGCGCTGTATCAGTGCAAGCTCCTAAACTCTCTCTCTCTCTCTCTCATGCCTACGTGACCACACAGTAATACCCGAACTATTCTGAAGCAACGTTTGCACTGATTTGTGTTTTTTGTATCTCACACCCTCAAACGCCTTCATCTCAAGAGCAACCCTTATCTACGATGCAGCGTTCGATCAGAAGAAATTATGAAGCTGGTTTTAAATATAACATTGTTATAGTAGCGAAAGAAATTGGTAACTTTGCTGCTGCAACAAAATTCAATGAGAAACTTGTGCAAGATTGGAGGAGGCAAGAAGGTGTAAAAAAAAAAAAATGAAGTGTCGCACTTTTGAACGGGCGTATAAGTTGGGGTCTGATTTTATGATCGATTTTTCAGGTTTCTAGACCTGACTTATACGTGAGTATATATGGTATGTATCATAGCAAAAATGTATAGAATGACTAAAAATGTACTGACACATATTAGGGTGAAGCATAAATAGATAGGAGAGCTATAACAACATAAAGTAACTGAAAGTAATATAGAAAAATGCCAAAAAAATAAATTATGGAAAAACAGAGAGCGGGCATGAAGGTACCAAAGTTTGTCAAGCCAAGAGTTCTTGTAATGTGGATTTTTCAGACCACTTAGTCCAGCCATGTGCCCAACATATTTTACACAGCTCAGGGTCCATATGGAGTTTGTTTTGTTTTAACACCAAAGCATTTAATCCAGTTTGACATGAGCTGCCAGGTTTTCACTCTTTGAGGTCCTTCCCAAATTTATTACACTAAACAGCACATCTATTAATTCTGTTTTATATTCCTGGTTATTGTAACCATTAGGCTGCACTTTACATTTAACAACTTGAAATTTCATGGCTAATGAGTCCACTTTGTCATGGAGAGGATCCAGGCCTGTTAGACAGAGCAGTTCTTCCAAGTCTGTTTATAACCCTCCTGGGTTCCTAGCCCTTAGCTCATCTCTTTATAGAATCCTTTATTAACTTCATACAAAGTGAATACTTGAGGAAGTGAAATTGAAAATGAAAAATATATATATATATTGTTATGTACATTAAATAATACTGCCAATGCCACTGCCCACAGTTTATGTTTATTTTATACTGCCTTTCAATACAAACCTCTGAATATTGAAAATACAACACATGAAATACAAACCTATGAAAATTGAAAATACAACACATGAACACATGTTGCGCTTACCAGAGACCCTGTTATGGCATCTTTCCTCTTATGAGGAGTTTACAGTTAAAGTCAGCACGTGAATGGTATAAAAACAATGAATACAACATATAATGAATGAATACAAGCAAACCTGCTAGCCAAGTATTTCTTTTAAATTTTGCAGTCCTCTTCTGCCGTCTGACATCCTTATGGGCAGTAAGGTGTAGCTGCAGTCAGGCAAGGTAGGTGGGTGCCACTTGACATCAGTGAACATTTCTCTTTTATATTTACATTTATTAATTTTGGCTGGCACCTTTATCTATGCTGACTTACAACATTTTAAAATAAATTTGGTTACCTTTCTTTTGTGATTGGAGCACAGGCAGGTGAAGTGACTTGCTCAGGGTCACACAGTGTCAATAGTGGGATATGAACCCACAACCTCATAGATTGAGGTCCAAAGCCTTAAACACTACACCACACTGTGTGTGTGTGTCATTTCTATGCTTATATCATGAATTCACACTGAATCTAGTCTAAAGGTGCACCATCTCAGCTCCCCCTTTAATAGGTTCTAGCATCAGCCATTTTTTATTTTAAAAACACCTAACGCTGAGTATTCTCTTTTTATAAAAACTATTTTGGGTCTCCAGACTTTTCCAGCTTTTTGAAATGTAATGGTTCTCTCTAGGTTGGTCTTGAAAGTCAGGGGTCTGGGCCAGAGTTACTCCATCTGTATCCCAAGACATCTAAAATCAGTTAATATACAGCACTGTGAAAAAGTATTTGCACCCTCTCTGATTGACTATATTCTTGACAATGAATGTTTTTAGGGCTTCAACTAAAATCAGACATTTAATAAAGGGCACCTGAGAGAACAAAAAAGATTTTTCTTAGCTTATTGTATATCATGATTTGAGTGAACAAAGTTGTGCAACACCAACTGGCAATGTGTGAAAAAGTAATTGCCCCCCTTACACTTAATGATTTGTTGAGCCAACTTCAGCTGCAATGACTGCAAACGATTCATCTATTTTTTTAATTTTTTTTTTCAAAATGTATTAACAAAAAAAAGCTATTACAAAAATCTGTTTTTATATCTTAATTCCACTAAGTTGCCAGAATATTCCAAAAATGCCTTTCATATTTTGGCCTATAGCTTAACACAAGAATGTTTGTTAGGCAGCTGGGCAGACCTGCATCTTCTTCTTTTTTATAAACAGACAACATGGAAGGGAATAAGTTCATTTTTCATTTAGTTTTCACACCTCCTTTTCAGATTGGTGTTAAAAAAAAGGGTGCTCTGTTGATGTGTCATATGCTGCATACACTGTTGCAGGACATCTTTTAAAAGAGTTCTTTATTAACCACTGAAGCATCTGAGCATGCAGCAGAAATAAAAGATTATTTCTGGTGTTGGGTCTCTGTTTCCAGGCGTATTTCTTGTTTGGGATACAATATTATACATGCTCTTAATAAATGTTTAAAATGAAGTGCATCACAGACTTCAACAATAAAAATAGTTTTGAACAGCATTGGTCAGGGAAGTCGTGTTAAGGAAGGACACAGAGGAGTGCTGGTCTACCTCTTTAACAATTGATGATTTGTTTCAGGGATAGATAGATAGATAGATAGATAGATAGATAGATAGATAGATAGATAGATAGATAGATAGATAGATAGATAGATAGATAGATAGATAGATAGATAGATAGATAGATAGATAGATAGATAGATAGATAGATAGATAGATAGATAGATACTTTATTAATCCCAAGGGGAAATTCACAAAAAGTAGTAAAAAGTGTCCAGGGAATGATTCCACATAAAAGAAAGTGGTAGGAGTAATCAGTGAAATAGAGAAAAAGGTAGAAAGATAAAGATAAAGTCGTACAAGGAGCTGCTGGAAAGGCTGCCACTCCCGGCAGCGCCTGAGTCAACAATGATCAATAGTCAACAAATAAATGTTCACTTAAACAGAGACTTTCTTTTTAAAAGGGTGAGTTTGCAATATGTGATCACATCCTTTTAAAGTTCAGCTACTTACATCGGAGATGGTGCTAGCAATTTTTTAAATATAAAAACTTAACTTAAACCAGTTACATACACCGTACAATAAGTAGTACTATAAATTTAGGGTAGGATGGATGGATGGGAGGCTATTTGGTTTAAACTGTTGTTACTCAGACAGAGGTCACATTTTACTGGTGAAGCCCCAGCAGATCACACTAATCCTGTGAGTCAGAAAGCTTCATGGGCCTCGTGCTCTGCTTACAGCTGCTAAGCCACACGTGTTCTTTAGCCAAATAAGTTAAAGGAGTACTCCTCGAGGAGCTGGAGTGTCTTTTCTACAGCAGATTACCGGCTAACTCTTGATATCTGCAGCTTCAAGCTCACAGCTCTTTTGTCTGTGTTTTGGGTGAGTGGAGATCAATTAATATTTTTGTGACAGAAGACTGCACTGGAAAGGTTTTCAAGTGATCTCTTTAATCGAAGCTTGAATTACAATTTCAGTTCAAACAGTTAAACAGACTTCAACAATGTTTCCATGAAATAAAAGGAAATAAAAAGAGGCAAGGTTAAACTACACCCCTTAGAGGACCAAGAAATCAAATGCTCAAATAAATTATACTTACAGTATCAATTGTGACAGATCAATTCTGTGTCCAACCCCTACCAAGCCAAAAATCACTCAGATAACCTCTTATTAAAATAATAGTTTCAATTGTAACAAAAGAACAAATTACAAAGAGATAAACAGGAGAACACAAAGTATCAAATCAAAGGAAACCCGAGCAGCCATTTAACCTTACTCTATAGGCTGTAACTGGTCGGGTGACTTGTCCCCTTGCTGACCATCTGAAATACAGTTGCACAAGCATCAAAAACATTTTATTTTACATTTACCTCCACTGAAACATTGACTGTATTGTCTACATACCAGCTAAGCTCTTGCCTAGATAATATTCTAACTGTAAGCTCAAAGGTGTATTGCTGAAAAGTTGGCTTTAACAATGGTTTAGAATCAGTTTTGGTCTTCTTGCATCTCGAACCTAATTCTGAGTATAAGGGCTGTGTCACACATGCAAGCTGAGGGGGCAGCTTACTGGTTTTGAGCAGGTGACAAAGTCAGACAAGGATGATGGCACAATGCCATCTTTAATGGCTGCTGTTTTCTTTTCTCTAGGCCAGAAGAAGAGTTTTACAGTGAACAATGACATCACTCTTAGTGTACAGCCTTGCCCCTTGCTGTCCGGCACATACAATCCCCTCCACAATTATTGGCACCCCCGATAAGGATGAGTAAAAAAGGGTTGTAAAAAAATCACATGTGGTTTTGTTAAAAATAATTATTTTTTGATAAGGAAATATTTTTCCTCAGAATAAATTCATTTCAGTTAAAGGTTGGATTTCTCTCATATTTTCAGGTGGGAGATTAATGTAATTCACCAAAAGGTGATTTTTTTTTATAACCTTTTTTGACTCATTTTTACCAGGGGTGCCAATAATGGTAGATGGAACCATATATATACTGTACACCAACAATCCACCTGTCTGTGTTCACTTTGGACTCTGATACTGAAGAGGACAGACCACTGTATCTGACAGGCTGTGAAAGCTAGTATTTTGAGGACTTTGGTCCTTTGTCTTTTCCTTATTTTATTCTCGACTTTTTCTCAGTTAAACTTGGCTTTTGCCTTGGTATTCCAACACCCTCGCCTTTTGCTTTACAGTTTGTTATATAAAGAAAATAGTAATGCATAGTTAAACAAAAATATGGCTTACACAAAGCAAAGAACAACATCCACAACTGTAACAGATTTAATTTTAAAAACAGTTAAAAATTTCTGTTATGCTATATATAGATATACTAGCCATGCCCTGCGGGTCCACCCGTGTATTAGTGAAAAAATACAGTGAGGAGAACCCTGCCCGACTCCCCACTCCTGACGTCACGCTTCCCCCTCCCCTCAGTCCGCAGCCTCTGTCTTGGATTAGCACGAATTTATCGCTCCTGCAAGCGAACTATGATTCTTAGTGCGATGACAGAAGTGACAAAATTAACCGGAATGTTCAAGCAAATTATAGAACAAAAGCCCAATCTCAATCCGTTAAGTAGTTCTCCTCGCTCACTAGTTAAGCGGATGTAAGATACGCTTTGAGCTGGTGCGTGAGTGAGGAGGGCCACGCCCCCCTCCCCTCGGCCTGCTGCGTGTCTTGCGGATCCGCTCAAATAAATCGGTACCACAAACGAACTATGACACATAGCGCAATGAGAGAAGTTGCAAAATCAACCAGAATGTTCAAGCAAATTATAGAAAAAATTCTGATCTAAATCCATTAAGTAGTTCTCTCAAGAAAAACGGACAGACATACAGACGGATTTCGGATACAGACATCGGATTTTATATATATATAGAGATGTATATATACAGTATACAGTATATATATATTTTTATATTATATTTATTTTATATATATATTAGTTTTCTCATTTTCTTCTGCACTGATTGCCTCTTACTGTCTACTGATTGTAAACACATTCGCCAATTAACTAAACCTGAGCTGCCTAAATCAGTGCTCACCACTGCTTACTCACAAATAGTAATAGCTACCATTATTATTGGGGTGATGAATCTGACTAAAGCATTATCAGTGAATTCACTCATTTGATTTGAACATTTCATTCACTTGAGAGGGAGTCATTGGCAGCTGCACATCTTTACTCATTAAACCGTATCCGCAGGTGGACTTCACTTTCATTGTTCTGTTTTTGAGAGAACTGGAAGAGAAATTCTGATGATGATTACATGTTGACTTTAGGGCCCTTAGTTAAATGCAGTGGCCTGCTATTCACTGTGCATTAAGAAAATCATAGCTTGTTTTTGTTTAACCATTGTCAGTTCATTTCAAAGCATGATAAAAATTTTAAGTAAATGTTTCTTCCTTTTGATATCTCAAATTCTTAAAGACTGTTTTATAGATTTCATAAGCAATCTAAAATATTATGATGAATGCGTTATGAAATGTCACAATGCAGAGGTTATTGTCACAATAGACTCTTATTTCGTTGGTGGTAGCAAAACATTTTAGTCTCGATTTCCTTAGTCATGAGTGGCAGACTACAGGCAGAAAAGGGTGGCACAGGACTGGGTCTGGGCGCCACTAGAACACATAAATAAACACTGCTAAGGATGATGTATGTCATCATGCCAGTAGAGAAATACGGGCGCCACCAGGGGTGGAATGCCCTCTATGTGGAACTGATGTCTCAGAGGGTCTACAGATAAAGCCATGTGAGAGGTAGGGAGAAAGGTGTTCCAGGGTGGAAAATGTCAATTTCATCCAAGACACTTATGAGACCCTGTAGTTGTCAGAAACATCAGGCCTTCTTTATGTAAAGAGAAGAAAGCTGTAAAGGGCTGGCAGAATGTTGACAGACATCCTGATCAGGCAGCAAATGTCTGCAGGCTGGAAGAGCAGACAGAGCTGACCTTTTACATGGTGTGGAAGGTGCCTTGGAGTTGTGGTTCTCTCAAGCCTAAGGCAGCTCATATGTGCGAATATTCCAGTGGTTGTTAGATTAAACATTAGCCTAGTGCCCTTGTTGCAAAGATAAAGCTGTCCTGTCCCTGGTAGTAAATCTGAAGCTTGGCCAGAAGTGACAACAGGAGGGGATTTAAAGCTGCCTTGAGCTCATTGCCCTGCTGAGCTTGGAACCAGAAGGTTAGTTAGGGGCAAGGGCTCAAATGGCGAGAGGAAGAGTGAGACCAGGTTATAACAATAATAAAATAATTCATTACATTTATATAGCACTTTTCTCAGTACTCAAAGCACTATCCACACAGGGAGGAACCAGGAAGCAAACCCACAATCTTCCACAGTCTCCTTACTGCAAAGCAGCAGCACTACCACTGCACCACCTGTGATGATACAGTAGAGAATAAAGAAATGGAGATGAAATTTGGTAGGTTTGAAACAGTTTTACATATGCAAGTGGACAAGTCACTTCATTTAAACACCTGTATATAGTGCTTTTATATCTCTTGACCTCGGCTATCAGGCTGTTTTGGAGAGGCTGAGCACAAGGGCTGCCACTATCATAGTTCTTCTTGTCACACGTTTTGTTATCACCTCAAACACTGTGTTACAGATTCAGTAGGTGGCAGGTGAATCCTAGTAGCAATCTAATCTATTGTATTCATAGAGACTTTTCTTTGATTTGTGACATAATGTTGTTTGTGTAAACAGGGAGGACATATCAAGAGTCTTTTCTGTTTATCATCTTTGCAAAGTGGTTGATGAGGGCATCGCGTGATATAAATTCCATGACACTTTGGTCCCACTATACAACTAAATCAAATCCGACACTCCTGTTCAACTCTCTCTTCCACCTTGTATAAAATATTTGAGCCAGATATTAAAAAGCATAAATCAACTTTACACCTTCCTAAAGTAAGTAAAAATGATTAAGGAGAAAGTAACACATTTTTGGTGCCTGACTGTGAATTGAGTTTTGAATATCTAGGGAACTTGTTTAAATACTGACCACACAGACACTCGGCAAAGGGTAAATATGATGGGGTAATACAGTTTATTATATGTAAGAATACATAAAGTCTAGAATGGAATATTTACTGCATTCAGTATGGGTTCCTGCCTTACATCCACTGCTGCTCGAATTGGCTTCTGCTCACTACAACTCCCAGTTGGATTAAGTGGATTTGACAATGGATGGATGGCATGTGAATATTAACAGTTCTGTGTTGTCTTTGACTTAAGAGCCTCATATATCTCCTTAATGTGCTGCACTGTTAATGTTCTTTTTTGAAATGTCTATTAGTTACAAAAAATGCTTATTTTTCCTTCATTCTTGTAAAAGTATCACTGTATCACTGTAAAGTATCACTGTAAAGGAGCTGTAAAATGAATAGACTGACTATCTCTTCTGTTGCTAGTATCATCAGGGACTTTTCATTCAGGCTGACTACATAATGAAAGCATAGACATAATGAAGGAGGTAAATCAGAGTACCTGGACAGAAATCCATTCACATATCGTGAAATGTTCATAATCTGGGACTGCAAAGATATGAGTTATAGATATGATATAGTTGTAGCAACTTATGAAAGAATGCAGTACAGTACTGTATAAAACAGCGTTGAACAGAATTCAATCTCAAATTCCTTGTATCTCTTTCTCTCTCTCATATGATGCTTACATGTTCTTATGATTAAAGCTTTGCTCTTGATTTGTAATTATGCAGAAGTAATATCAACAAAAAAAGTGTTGTAAGTGCAATTGAAATTCTTTTGCATTTCTGCTTAAATCATAAAGTCTATTCAATAATCTTCTTTCATTTTTGAGGAAATTGCAAGTGAAGATGCCCCGGGGCTCTTACTAGAGATATAAAATATCCTCAATAAAATCTGCCAACACATGATGATACAGTTTATCCATAATGTAAAACAACAGAAATATCTGTCCACAGTGTTTTTACTTTCAATTTTTAAGTCACTCTGTAATGGTAAATCTTTATTTAAAAAAAAAGACAGGGCCAATTGAATGGTGCACTATCATAACTCCTTCAGTAACAAGAGCCTAGCCTATAGATTTACTGATCATTTAAGCAGTCGACCAGGCCAGTTGATGAATAGCAAAGCTGACTTCTTTAATATTGCTTCTCAGGATGAAGTCCTCATCACTTTCAGCCACCAACAGTATGGGAACATGAGACTAGAATGAGTTGAAACAGCTCTGGAGAAAGAAAAATGACTCTGATAAAAGCAATGGCAAACTGCTGACCTCGCAGTGGTGGCCACGCCAGATGGAGAAGGCAGATAGGAGCCGTGGAATATAAAAGGGGGAAGTTAGAAGAATGGGCCGACACACAGACATCATTACAGTGAGTGTTTATCATAACTGTTTCAACACTGCGGCTCAAAACAGAGTTTTCAAACTGAATATCTTTCATAGAGGCTTACTGCAATTGTCAGATGCAGCCGAAAGCAACATGTCAAGACACATATTGTCAGTGTAAGAAGACAAAACATTCAAATGTGGCCATTACTGTTTGATAGCAAAAGAATTCCACTTTGGTACTCTGAAATGTCTTATAAAAGAATGCATCTACACAAGCTTTCTGACCAACACAAATAAACCTACGGTTATAACAGAATAAGAACATAAATATGTTACAGTTACTCTCCTCTATTTTCTTAATAATAATAATAATTCTTTGCATTTATATAGACGCTTTTCTAATTACTCAAAGCGCTTAGCAATCGCAGGTTAAGGGCCTTACTCAAGGGCCCAACAGAGCAGAGTCCCTTTTGGCATTTTACGGGATTCGAACCGGCAACCTTCCGATTGCCAGTGCAGATCCCTAGTTAGCCTGCTTACTCCAGTTAGGGGTGTGGGGAATCACCAAATAAGTATTTGTAAAAATCTGAATCGCTGTTTCTGCTTTTCAAAAAAAAAAAAAAGTGAATGTTGAGGGATGAAGGGTTATGACCCCTTTTCACACTTTAAAAACCAAGTATCAGCTGCAATATTCAAAACCATGTTGGTCAATATTATATGCTCTCTTTTAAATCCTTTTGCATATAGTACCTTGCATAATGAGCCTTGTCAGAAAGCACTGATTTCAACATCTTTCCGCCCTTCCATTCCTATAGCATACTCCTCACTCTGCCCCATCTTGACTCTTCTTCATCCTCAAACTGCCTACACTCTTCTGTCTGTAAGTTCCCTCCCAGCCACCTGGATTCTCTATGTACAGTATGTCACCTGTTGTCTTACAGTCAAACTCACTGTATTGCTTCATTCTGAATTGCATGTTGCTGTTCTTAAGCTTGTGAGCATGAAGCTCACACTGATTGTTTTCTTTCTCTTCTTTTCCCTTTTCTGAAAACTGCCGTGCTTGTCTAAATTCTTGAATGGTTTGTTTCTTTTTGGCATATTCAACATTAGTGCTTTTTAATCTTTTCAATCTGAATTCTGATCAGCTTCAGCACCAGAATGGCCCTCGTTCATATTTTAAGTGACTTCCTCTGCGATGACAATGGAAGATTTCATTTTGCACTGATTTTCCTTGACTCATTGATGCTTTTGACATCTGGGTGAAATCTCTGAGAAACTATCCTGGACTGAGAAGAATCAGTTACGTCGTCGTGTCTTCCTACATTATTGGCTTCATGCAATCATTGCCACTGGTGGCAAATCCAGCTGCATTTCATTTTGGTGTCTCTCACTTCCTTATAACATTTATATATTGCTACTGCTATCGGAAAAAAAAACATGACCTTAGACTACCGCCGTGATGAAATGCAATATTAGATGAAGCTTTGTATCATCAGTGGTTCAATGTCTAGAAACAGCCTTCAGTTTATCACTAACAAATCCCAATTACTTAGTTTTGGATTTTCAGTTCATTTCAAGAAGTTTGACTTCTTCAGACTGACTCTTTGATCCTGTCGAGCCCTATCATTTTCTTTGGGAGTGACCATGGAGTTGACATTTGTCAGGATCTTCAGGTATTATTTTGGTGTATCTTGAATATTTTTCCTTGTTTTCTTTTTTCCTTGTAGATAATTTGTAATCATATCTGTTGTTCTGATTTTTGTATTGTTGACAACCAGTCATAAGAAGATCAGTACAGTTTCATTTTACATACAGTTTTGCAAAATTCTTTCTGCATGTAATTTCAAAACTGCAAAAACATGAAAGAAGTCTACCAGAGTGACTAAACCCAAAGACATTCAATGCTGGGGAGAGAAATAAACTACAACCCTTAAGAAGCCCAGAGATGGAAATGCCACTTCTGGTCAGAAGACCCCTGAGAACAGAAAATCTGACAGTTCAGTGTTAACCCCTGTTTGCAGAGGACTACCTTCTAACTTTGGGTTAAGGTATCACAATTGGAAGAGGCCTGAGCCCTGGCAGATGCTATTCTAAAGGGTTTTTTTTTCCAGACCTGAACTTTTATGGGAAAAAAAAACCTTTTATTTGGAATAGCAGCACCACATCATCAGTGGAGAAGAAAAATCTGCCAAATTTATTACATCGTTCTTTTCCTTATAGTCAACAAAAACACCCCATCGCATGAGCACACCATCAATTCCTTCTTTGATGCATTTACCAAAACTGTTTATTCTATTCATGGTATTATAGAGCCAAATCCTATCCCTCCAGCACTGAACACAAGGCAGCAAGACCTCTTATAGCAGGGTATACTAATGCACCTACAGTCATACCAGGCCATTTTAGAGTTTCCAGTCAAGTTGAAGCTTACTTCACTACAATTTAGAAGGAAACCAAGAAGCCCCAAGAATACACACGTGAAAACAAGAATATTCACTCCAATCACTAATAACATTGAGGCTATGAGGCAGAATTTACTACCCAAAGTGCACTGCCTACTGTTCAGTTCGGACAATATTAATTCAATTAATTATGCATTCTAATTATGTACTGTACATCTTCAGATATAACCACTGCCATGTTTCTGATAACACTGTAATTTTATTCTATTGCCCTGTTGTTTGATGATTAAGATAAAGGTTTCTGAGATGTGATATTAACAAGACAAGTGACTTTCACATTGGTCTGGACTTTACAGTCTGCTCAAGACTAACAACCAAATCTAAACATAGAAGCAAAAAAAAATGTGTAAACTCTCATGTTTTTCTCTTTTCTCTTACCATTCTTTTCAGGCATTTGTGCTAATTAGTGATTATTCACAAAGGGATGAAGATGACTTTTGACACCAGTAATTTCTACATCTAGAGGTTTGCACTCTTCAAAAGAGTAAAGGTGGTAGACACTGCCAACTTCAGAGGTTGGCGCATAACATAATTTTAAATGTAAACTATAACAATTCAGAAATATCTATGTGGAAATTCACAACAACAATAATAATAATAACATGGGCCCACACATAATGATGTTATGGGCTTACTAACCTCAAGGAAACCCTCACCTCCTTTAGCAGTGTAAAAATGTAAGTATCTAAACATAAATCATATAAGACTTTACCTGTTGCACAGGTTATCAAGAGACACATTTGAAGCTTAGGCAGGGTGTCTTGCTGAAAAAATCTGCTATAGCCACTATCTGAGGCGTTTTTGCTAGACCATACCTGAACTATAGCCATTCTTCTTCTCAAAGAAGATATGCCAGCCGACATAGATGTGTTGAAGGACATGCTGCTTTGCCCATGGAACCTCATGCCTTGAATAGTCATGCTGGAACCACTTTCCACCAGTCAAAGCAACATATAAGGAAAGGTGGAGGTTGTGAGGTGAAGCACAAGAAAGGACCTGGCTATGTATCAAGACTTCCATGCCCATATAAAAATTATTATCGAAACAATCCTAAAATCTAAAGATTCAGTGGTAGGTTTAAGTAAGGCAGGTCATATCCAAAAAAAATGCTCTTGAAAACTACTTTTTGAAATGGAGGAGAAAAATAACATTGTTTATAACTTCTTGCAAAATTCTGCAGAGGCCAAAGTGGCGAAGGTAGATCTTTACCCAGCCTATCTTTACACAGAGCCAAACTAAGCAAGAGATTCTGAAGAAACTTGCAAATCCTAAATGAATACTTATTAGCTGTACTTGCAATATACTTTACAAAACGATCGAATGATCGAAAAAACATTTAGAACATCAACTAGAAAGGCGTCTAGAATATTGGCATGGATTTATCCATTCAACACAAGAATGAAAGTCCTGAAAAAGGATCTTGAACAATTAATTGAAATGTATTGAGGAGTAACTGTTTTTAGGAAGTGATAATATAAATAATATAACGACACTTTCTTTCAGAAATTTATTATCAAGGCCTTGCAAGACCTGAACATGATACAAGACAATTAGCCAGAAAGTTACAACTGTGGTTGTTCATATCAAATGATATGAGTAATTAAGTGCCCAAAAAAGTTAAGAGTCAAGAATTTCTAAGTAATCATGAAGCATTATACAGAAAAGATATTAACTCCTGAACAGACTCTGATGATATTCCAGCAAGTTAGGAACTTGAGACTTTAGGTTGGCATTCCTGCACCCGCAGCATCTGACTCAAGGTTGTGTGGCCCAGGATTAAATTTATGAGCTGTGTGGAGCTGGACATAGGCACTCAGAGAGTAGATGAACTCGAACTGGCCACATAGCCTAAGTGTGTTCTTAAACCAGAAGATTCTACAAGGGAAAAAACATACTGTACAGGTGTGAGTAAATACTGGCCAATGCATCTAATTTATGGAGCCATAACAACGTAGTGAAAAATATCCACTGGACTCTGTCTAAGGTAAACATATTACAATCATCAAGTCAGTAGTGGAGACAGAATGTGATGAAGCATAAAATCCTGAAGAATATTTCATCTCTGGAAACTCCAACATTACTATTAATGAAAACCAATCGGACATCATTTAAATAAACTTATCCACCAATAGAACATATTTAACTGATATTTGGATTCAATTTGACTATAACAGTTGAAGAAAACAGCATAAATTAGAGCTCTACCATCAGCTACAGAACAATATTAAGAGACTGTGAAGAACAAATGTTGAAATACTTCTTATCATCATAGGTGCTACTGGGGTTACTGCTTAATCCTCTAAATCACAGGTGTCGAACTACGGTCCTTGAGGGCCGCAGTGGCTACATGTTTTCATTATAACCATCTTCTTCATTAATGAGCTGTTTTTACTGCTAATTAACTTCTTTTGCTTTAGTTTTAATTAACTTGACTCAGACCCCTTAATTGTTTCTTTTTCCTTAATTAGTAGCCAAACAATAATGAGACATCAAACAAGCCACCATATGACAGGAAAAACAGAAAAATCAACAGATTTGGAAATGTCTGCTGTGGCAGAATGAGAGCAGCAACAAGCCATTGAATTAAATAACGGGCTTAATTAACAGCAAGAATCAGCTTCTCATTAAGAGACTGGCTGGAGTGAAATTGGTTGGAGTTTTAAATCCCAGTTTAGCTGGTCATCTGTTGGCACTTTTCACGTCTCATTTCTGTTTGGCTGCCATTTAATGAAGAAACAAATCAATTCAGAGGACTGAATCCTTAAAAACAGGGCTATTGAAATGAAGGGAAAAGGAGTTAATTAGCAGTGAAAAACTAGTCACTGATTAGGGAAAGGGTTAGAATGAAAATCTGTAGCCTAAATAATACATTGAAAGCTTTCACCCAATGTTAATATCTCTTTTCTACAAAAAAGCATTGTTATGCATGGCATCCATTGTCAGCACAGTACTTGACACTATTGGTGGTAAATAATACTAAATATTTTTCCTTGGGCTGACTTTCACCAGCCACCCCTTAACTTTAATTAGACCTAAATCTTGGACCTACTCTATACCCACTCTAAAATGGTTTCCACAGTGTTCCAATGTCAGTTATAATAATAATAATAATAATAATAATAAAGCAAGGAATTTGATGAAAGCTTCAGAAAAGAAGATACAGATGTCTAACAAATGACAAGGCTGCCTGAGGGAATTCCCAAAATCTCAAAGCCTTCTTGTGTTCTGGCAGACCTCACTAAAGTTGTGTTCTGAATATTGGTATTGTAGGCCCAAACCTCATTTTAACATCCACCCTGCTTTGTAATCGACCAAAGCAATACTGTGCTCCTTTTCCAAAAGGCTGAAATTAATTTATTGAGCAACCACTCAGTCTGGCACAATGCCCTATAAAATGCTTATATCCAAAATTGCCAGCAATGTTTTGTCTAATGAGTTTTCTTTGCAGCACCTGCATTGAAACAGCTAGATTAATCTCATTTAGTAATACATACAGTAGCATGTACGATGGAAATTGAATAGAAATGGCACTTTGTAATGAACTTGCCATGTTAACATTCTGTCCAAGGTTACACAGTAAAGTCTTTTAGTAGATTAAGCTGCACTTGTAATCAGTATAGTCATCTTATTTAATCAGAAATCCATTAGTACTGCAACTAAAATGTGCAGATTTAAACAACAGACTAAAATATAAGATATTATATTTTATCTTTTAAGATATCTGTAGTGCATGGCACATTTATTTTAATTTAAAAAATGGAAAATATTTGTATCTATATAAATCAAAATATCTTGAATACCGCAGACATGCTGTTTCCCCCTGACCTTGTCACTTAACCTTAACTATTAAGTCGCCTTGGGTAAAGACATTAGCCAAAAATACTAGAATAACTAAAACAACAACAATAATAATAATAATAATAACAACAAAAATGATATTAAGCTGTAGAATTTTACAAAAGCACATGTTAAAGGTGTGCTGTTAAAATATCAGAGTAATTAAGTATTTGTTTCTTTTAATTCCCCAAAGGAAACATTTAAAATAAAACTTCAGGAAAGATATCTAATCAGTATTTAACAGTGAAAAATATGCTATTAATCAAAGAATTTGGAAAATAGCAGAAAATGGTCTCACTCCTCTTCTTCAGACTTTATTGATAGAGCTAATGCTGTTTGCCATCTCTGTTATTCCATTCCTCCTGTTCTACTGCAGAGTAGCTGATATGTTACCAGAGTATTTGGCTAAGGTGTGTTGTGAATGTTTGAACTTTAAACCTTAATGATGCTGCTTTAATCCCTGCCAGTGCCTCATTCACCTAAATTGGCTCTACTCCAATTTTCAGTCAGTCAGTTATTCTCCAACCCGCTATATCCTAACACAGGGTCATGGGGGTCTGCTGGAGCCAATCCCAGCCAACACAGAGCAGAAGACAGGAACAAATCCCCAGGCAGGGTGCCAGCCCACAGCAGGGCACACACACACACCCATACACCAAGCACACACTAGGATCGCCAATGCACCTAACCTGCATGTCTTTGGACTGTGGGAGGAACCCAGAGCACCTGGAGGAAACCCACGCAGACACAGTGAGAACATGCAAACTCCACACAAGGAGGACCCGGGAAGCGAACCCAGGTCTCCTAACTGCGAGGCAGCAGTGCTACCACTGCGCCACCGTGCCGCCCTGCTCCAATTTTATTTTAGAGAAAAATTAATAAGTCAATGAACAATTTCAGTTCAATTTATCTTGAATAAGGGTGTTAGCCAAATGTATGATTCCCCACTTTGAATGTCTGTTTATTTGAATTTCCCGGTGATGTAATATTAAACTAGTTGACCAAGTCTATGGTTGTCAGACATCCATTTATTCAAAATAAGTTAGTCAATCAATTTTTCTAAATTGATCTTTTACTAACACTTTAATCCTTGTATTTCTCTAATCCTTAAATAGATAGGGAAGAGATACTAGAGTACCATATGTTTTACTGATTTCTAATGTACTCATAAAATAAATGAAAAATAAAACATTTATTGTAGTACATGGAAGCACTATGGGATACAGTATATTAGGCAGAAAGTGAACAGTCAGTTCTTGAAGGTGATGCATTGGAAGCAGGAAAAATGGGCAAGCGTAAGGATCTGGGTGACTTTGACATGGGCCAAATATTATAATAATAGTAATAATGCATGTTATTTATATGGCACTTTACATTAGTAGTGAATCTCAAAGTGTTACATAAAAAAGTTTAAACAAAGGCAAAGCAAGATAAAAACAGAGATAAAACAACAATAATTAGTAGCATTCTTGTTAATAAGCTTTCCTAAATAGAAAAGTCTTTAGCTGTTTTTTAAAACAGCCCACAATCTGCTGTGTTCTCAGGCTCTCTGGTAGGGCATTCCAGAGCCATGGAGCAGCGGCTGCAAAGGCTCGATCACCCATTGTACGAAGTTTGGTCACAGGGGGGCGAAGGCTGGTTTCTTGTTTTGGATTGCAGTATAAGGATAATCCAGCCTGGATGAGACAAAGGCATGAACCACCTTTTCAGCATCACAGAGGGAGAGGTAGGGACGGAGTTTGGCTATGTTTCGGAGATGAAGGAATGCAATTTTACAAAGGTAATGAACATGTGTATCAAATAACAGATAGAAATTTAATTGACACTCAGATTTGTAACAGAAGGGGAGAGGGTAATGATACGGTCAGAAAAGGAAATACAATTTACAGAGGAACGAAGTTGACGGGGGTGGGGGGGGGGGGGTTTGGGGGGGATGGGGTGCCAATTAAAAGAGCTTCAGTTTTAGTCAAATTGTGGTAGTTAGACCACTGGGTCAGAGCATCTCCAAAACTGCAGGTCCTGTGTGGTGTTCCTGCTATGCAGCATTTAGTACCTACAAAAAGTGGTCTAAGGAAGAACAATTGGTGAACTGGCAACACCGTAATAGGTACCCAAGGCTCACTGATGCACATGGGAATGCAAAGGCAAGCCTGTCTGGTCCCATTCCACAGAAAACTTACTGTAGCACAAAGTGCTAAAAAAAACTGAATGCTGGTCATGAGAGAAAGGTGTCAGAACATACAGTGTACCACAGCTTGTTGTGAAGGGGGTTGTAGCTGTAGACCAGTCAGAGTGCTTATGCTTACTCCTGTCCACCGCTGAAAGTGCCTACAATGGACACATGAGCATCAGAACTGAACCATGGAGCAATGGAAAAAGGTGGTTTGGTCTGGTGAATCACATTTTCTTTTAAATAATATGAACGGCTATGTTCATGTGCATCTTTTACCTGGGGAAAAGATGGCAGCAGAATGCACTATGGGAAGAAGGCATGTTGGCAGAGGCACTGTGATGCTCTGGGACGTGTTCTGCTGGGAAAGCTTGGATTCTGGCATTCATGTGAATGTTACTTTGACACATACCACCTACCTAAAGATTGATGCAAACCATGTACACCCCTTCATGGCAACAGTATTCCCTCTTTCAGCAGGATAATGCATCCTGCTTGCACAGCACAAATTGTTCAGGAATGGTTTGAGGAACATGACAAAGATGGACTTGGCCTCCAAATTATTCAGATCTCAATCCAATTAAGCATCTTTGAGTTGTGCTCAAAAAACAAGTCTGATCCATGGAGACCCCACCTTGTAAGTTACAGGACTTAAAGGATCTGTTGCTCACATTTTAGTGCCATATACTACAGGACACCTTCAGAGATCTTGTGGAGTCCTTGTCTCGATGGGTCAGAGCTGTTTTGGTGGTAAAAGGGGGTCCTACACCAAATTAGGCATGTGGTTTCAGTATCATAGCTGATCAGTGTATTTCTAAAGCCATAACGTACATTTCATGTGTCACTTCACATTTTGAAAATTAAGAATTCAGAAAAAGTCCAACTCACCAGTTAGCCCAGGGTCTCTGTGTGGAGGTGGAAGCTTTATCTGGGCCATAACTAGAGGTGTAGAGATTAAATCTGTTCTGGTTTTTTTCCCCCAAATTCTTTATCTCTCTAATTTTCTAAATGCATGCTCTATCATGTTTTGTACCTTTAATGTCTATACAACACTGTACAACTTTGTGCAATATACTATTGATAACGATAAAAATTCGTACAGTTCAAATTTAGGAAGCATTTTTGAGTTGTTAGTACCTTATAGTTGCAGAGTCCTAGTTATCAGTCGAGCCCAGGCACTACGGAGTTTGCGTGTTTTTACTCTTTCTGTACGATTTTTTTTTCCACTGGATATTCCATTTTTCTTTTTACATTCCAAAGATTTTTGTTTTATTTTAATTGATTATTCTAAATTGCCTCAGTATAAGAAGTTGTAGTTGTGCATGAGCATGTGCCCCACAATAGAGTGGTTCATTGCTGAGGTTGGGTTACTGACTAGATCCCATTGTTGCTAGGATATGCTTCTCTGAACTGAATCAGGAATGTATGATAAAGGAAAATTGATATAATAATCCATAAATTTGTAATTGTAGCCCACACCATTTGTCTGATTGAAGATAATCTCTGTTTATGCGCATTTTGTGCATCATATTTTGCCATAAAGCAGCTTATCATGGAATTTCAGTTTCATCTCTATATATATATACAATATATATACAAAAGTATGTCTGTCTTTCTGTATGTCTGTCCACTTTTCATGAGAGAACTACTTAACGGATTTAAATCTGTTTTTCTTTTTTCTATAATTTGCTTGAACATTCCGGTTGATTTTGCGACTTCTGTCAGAGTGCTAAGTATCATAGTTCACTTGCAGGAGTGATTTATTTGTGCTAATCTAAGACAGAGGCTGCAGGCCGAGGGAAGGGGGAAGTGTGACATCAGTAGTGGGGAGCTGGGCAGGGCCCTCCTCACTCACATTCCAGCCTCAGAGCATACCTTGCCTCCACTTAGCTAGTGAATCAGAGAACTACATAACAGATTTAGATCAGGTTTTTTTCTATAATTTGCTTGAACATTCCGATTGATTTTGCTACTTCTCTCATCGTGCTAAGTAGCATAGTTCACTTGCGGTTCCTGATTTTTTTGCGCAAATCTGACATAGTGGCTGCGGGCCGAGGGAAGGGGCCCTCACCACTACCTCTGGCCACGTTTTGGAGCGTACCTTGCCTCCGCTTAGCTAACAATAACTGTATGTTTATTGATTTTTAAAGTTTAGCCAGATTCACTACTATGCGGGCGAAGCTGTGGGGGTCAGCTAATATTATTATATAACCAACAAATCTTACTACCCATATGCGACTGATTATATTGCTAAATATGACTGTGTACTGCATATATGAAGAAAGCATATCATGTCTTCATATGACAAAGTTAATCATCTCCTGACAAGCCAGCCATAGTTGGCAGGGTTCAGTTTAAAGAATTATTTACAAATGGTGGCTTTCTGGTGAAGAAGAACTAACAACATGTATTTAAAAACTTTTCCCCCTAAGTTGTTCAAACACCCTATTCTAGTGTGAACTGAAGAGCAAAGCAAAAAAGGTTTCACAAATAGAAAAAATTACATTTTCCTATTCACTAGGCAATACATAACAAACACTTTGCAAACAAAAGGACACCTCAATGTTTTAGGAGGTTCTTAAGAACATACCCAGAGCATTTGTTTACTTGATCAACAAATGTTTGAAGAGTCCAGTTTTTCTGATTAAAGATTAAGACTAAAGTCACGATTAAAGCTGTAGCTCTCTTGAAGTCAGTCACTTTGCTTGCAAGGTGTTGAGAGCGCTGCTGTGTTCATGAGTGAGTCCTGATAAGCTGCTTCAAGCTTTGTGGCCAACACTGCCAGGAATGGCTGTGGTCCTGAAATGGATTACAGAATGTTACTTTCTACAGCGAACACCCTCTCAAAGCGCTTAAGCAGACCAGTATACTGTAGTATAATTTGAGTATTCACAAATTAAATATGTCAGAAAGTGTGTGTGCTGTGAACTGAGTTATAACACCCTTGGAAACCCTATCAGTACCTCCATTTTAAAATTATTTAGATTTAGGCTGATTGAGATATATTACCTGTTTTCTAGCGATGCTATGTTATGTTCTGTTTTGACACAATCTTTGCAGCCAAGTTTGTCTAGCCAAGTCCCTAAGAGCAGCTATACAAAAAGCATCACACAACTTCTGCATCCCTTTCATTCTTTTCTTCATTCACAGTAGTACAGAGGAAGCTAAAAGGCACTTCCAATAAAGTTTTTAGTGTTAGGACTTTTGCTTTGGATTCTTGGTGTCCAGTGTTGTGCATTGGCTGTTTACTCTCTCTATCAGTATTCAGACCCCTTGCCTGATCTCGAGTATGTTTGTTTCCTTTCTCATCTTTCTGGTTGCACATTTTTGCTTTTTGGCATAAAATCAAAACAATGCTTTTCATTTGCATAACAAATTTGATAACTGGCATAGTACTAAGCAGCAAAGTAGTGAAATGTTTACAAGTCATAAGGTACAATATAAAATCAATGTAATGCTAAGGTTAATTATTTATGTTTTTACCTATTTTTAATATAACTGCTGTTTTGTGACTTTGTTTCAGGACAATTGCAATTTTCTGTTTTCTTACAGTGCACATTTACAATTAAAATGCAAAATACACATTGTAATGGATTACTGGTGGGCAAGGGTTAACTAGACAGAAAAATGGCACAAGGCAGGCCCTCTGTGGGTTTGCAATAGTTCAGGCACATGCAGAAGTGAGTGGTTGGGAGAGAGCCAACCAGATATCACACACACAGAGGTGTGCCATTGCAGTTCAGGAGCTATCCCATCTGCCTCCAGTTCACGATAGATAGGAAGTGTCTAGAAGCAATGCCACAGAGTACATTTCTCAGCACAGACACAAGCCTAAGTGATGAAGAAAAAAATGTGCATTGCCAGTAGCAGCAGACATCATCTTGTCAGTATAACTTAAAGGGCAAGGAAATCTAAGAAATCATGACATGTGTGGCCTGAGGTAACCCAGAGAGGACATTTAAAACTATCTTAAGTGAATTTTGACTCTGGACCTAGGATGTGGCTTGGGATAGAGCTTAGCTTGCAGTAGGAACAGAGGCTATGTTGTGTGTAGGGGAGAAAGAAAGATGGCAAGCGAGAGAAGGGAGTGCTTCTTTACCTTAAGAAAAGGAGAAGAAGGCCAACAGATAGGTAAGTTCACAGATGAGAGGGGACGAAGTGTGTGTTGGTTTTTCTTCCTTATTTTTATATTTTTGTGTTCTCTTGCTTTCATCCCTCCCTTGAATTAATTCTTATAATAAGTGTGCAATTTGTGAATACTTCAGCCTTCTTGACATTTATACTGGGTATATTGGGGTACCATGTGGACCCCACCCCCAGTAACAATACACATACACATGCACAGATACCTATATCAGAGGCGTAGCTAGGGTTTTCAGCGCCCGGGACAACTGAAGATTTTCCCCCTCCTGTTTGCCAAAATGCAATGGGGAACATCAATTCGGCACCCCCTGGATGCTGTGCCCAGGGACAGATGTCCCCCCATTGCCCCCCCTAGCTACGCCACTGACCTATATATCCATATGGATATTTGTACTCTTTTAAGTCCTGCAGTCTTTCAGGTATGTAGGCTAATAAGAATGTCAATTTAATGAAATTAGAATATAATACAATGTACAAGGTAAAATAAGCTAAGCAAAGGTAAGCTTGGTTGCTTCAGCTGTCGCTCTGCATCCCATCAGGCTTGAAACTATGCAAAGCCAGTCTTATAAATGATTGTTATTTTTTCAATTCACTTTTTAGTTTAACTTTCTTGTACAATTTAGATATAAAAAATTGCTCTTTATGACATTGTCTTCAAGTGGGGCTTTTACACTAAGAGAGAAATTTGTGTAATTTGCAATAAAGTCCACATACTAACCTGAAGGTGTTGAATGAGGTCTATTTTTCTAATGCTTCTTGGGACATGTGTGGCATGATGGTGCAGTTGTTGGTCCTGCTGCCTAACAATGACTCCAAAGACTTTGATTTCATGTGCACTCACCATTTGTGTGGAGTTTGCATGTTCTTTCCAATTTAGCATTTTGTTCTGAGGACCTTGGCTTCCTTCTCATGTTCCAAAGACATATGTATTAGACTGACTGGCAGGTTTAAATTGGCTTTGTTTGAGGGAGCAAGATATGTACATATACCCTGCAATATTCACTCATTGCATCCATGGCTGTTCACTATCTTGTACCCAGTTCTGTCAGCATAGGTTCTGGTCTCTAGGATCTTTAATTGATTTAAACAGATTTAGTAAATAAATAGATCAATCATTTTGAAACTAATGTGCTGGGTTTGCTTTATTACTAAGTATTTTCTTGTTTCACTTATAATCTCCCTTAAACCCTGATTATTGCTATTATTAGTTAAATGTCTTTGCACTTTTGCCGATTTTTCTATAAGCTCAAGATAAAATGACAAACACATCCTCCTCAACTCAGAATCAGACAAAATGATCAGGATCTTAATAGCAAGCGATACTATCAGGCGCTTGATTCACTGTGTCACTCATTTTACTAATGTCCCCAACTTAGGCCTTACTGGAAAAAAATCTTTGCTTCTTTATCAGACAATTACAGATTCTCTATAATCCTTTATCTGCTTTATAGAACTGTTGTGCTTGAGATATTTTATACTTCACTGCTAACACGCTGTCTTACCTTGTTCTAGTGTAAGAATTATTACCCACCTGTCACAACACAATGTGAAAAGAATGCCCTGTTTTACTTAAAATTACAAAAAGTCAAAGTACGATTATAAGGAACAGTGTGCAAATTCTTTAGAATATGGCGGGTATTAAATAATGGTATCCTCAATTAACTAAGCACACTGTAACACTGTTACCCTTCTTGATGCCTCGGTATTTTACTCCATATATAAATCAGCTCTCTTTGAATAATATCTAGCATTAAAAGTCTGACTGAGTTATGTCTAAAATCAATAAAGCAAAAAAAAAAAATGTAAATCAACCAGAAGGCATACCTGACCAAAGCATTCCACACTAAAACACTTTGATAGTGGAAGAAAGGATATAGTATATAACCTTTTCTTATTTCCAGCACACAACATTTTATGAATAGCAACATCTGAGTCACTATCATCTCAAATGGATTTATTTTCAGTAATGAATTATGAGAGTAAAGAAGATCAAGGCCATGCAGCCACGGTGAGAGCACCTTGCAGCAAATTCTAGCCTGATTAATGTGCTAAAGAGGCTTCATTTGATACTTGGGAGGATCATTAACTCATTAAACAACCTCACTGCAAGATGTATATTTTAATATTTCAAGCTGTCTTGATCAAGCATTATACCTCCCCCTTAACTCTTTTTACAAAGTTACTTAGGACCTTTTTACTTTCACAGTAATATAACATGCCATACCATTTTTAAGCTTGCTAATATTCTAAGTCTCTTGAAGGTCCATCCAGGCGTTGTGTGTTAAGTTAGGAAACAGCCCAGGAAAGGGTTCCAGTCCATCGCAGGACACACTCACTCACATGGGGCCAGTCAGGATTTACCAATTTACTTAACCTGCTTGACTTTTGGGATGTGGAAGGAAAACTGGTATAGGTGGAGGACCACCCGCACAGATGACAACGGGACA
The DNA here is from genome assembly GCF_900747795.2 of Erpetoichthys calabaricus. Lineage (NCBI taxonomy): Eukaryota > Metazoa > Chordata > Cladistia > Polypteriformes > Polypteridae > Erpetoichthys > Erpetoichthys calabaricus. The sequence goes on from NC_041397.2 coordinate 111,476,082, forward strand.
TGGGATGCAAAACCCAGAATGAAAAATCATCCATCATCAAACCTTCTTAATCAAATTAATCAAATCACTCCACGCAGTGTCCAGGCTATTAACTGAACCCCAGCCTCTTATAGTTTTGCAATAACAGCGCTTAACACAGTGCCACCCTGTGTTAATAAGACCCTGCATAAAATAACTGAGCACTTTAGTAACTAATGTCATTCAATGCTACTGGTCTCTCAAAACCTGACATCTTACTTAGGGTTAAAGCAAGTTCACAAAATGAATGGATGGGCTGTTAATAGTTTTTAGTCTCCGTTAGTTGTGAGAAGCTTGCACTTGACCATGAAAACATATTGATTTTATTAAGTCAGTTGACTGCTACTGCCATTTTAGGCATTACTAATTCTTCTTTGACCTGCTCTGCTAGCTCTTACACTAATACACTACTCATAGCTATTTTATCATGTGAGACCCTTCTTTTCCCTTCCTGTTTAAAAGCCCCCTCCCCCCATGGATGTTTTCATTGTCATCAGGAAGCATACTACTATCTACCTTGTTGACAGAGAAAATGCTACTAGCAAGGTGACAGTAGATCTTTCTTTACAGTTCAATACTGACTTCATTGTCACACAGAGCACTTTGTTATTCTCACTCCACAAGTGACCAAGTGATTAGAGCAAACAAACTGAAAGAATAAAAAAGGCATTTCAATCAGCAAGAACCTCATACAGCACCATCTGATAGACTACCTTTATTTAAAGCCTGCTATTCACCACACTGTACTTATCAGTCTAACAAGGCACATGCCAGGCTGCAAAATGTGCCGAATTACCCAGCACTCATTTCAAGACTAGCTGTTAAAAAAAGCTTGAATCACGGGCATGGTGTTTGTGCTTCTGAAATGGAGCTCTAGTTTTTGAAGCTATCTACAGCTTTCATCATCATGATCTCCAAAACCATTCTTTTAGAAGGCCATTCTTTGTGAGCACATTACAGAACTCAAGATGATTCTTTAAAGTGTCTTCTCGGCACCTTTATTTGTGTTTGGACAAAAGGTCTAAAGCTGAACTACTCTGTTGACATAAAAGAAAACTTCATTTGTAGTTTTTGTACTTTGCATTATTGACACACTGCCAACACACTTACCACTGAAGTGGCACCTCTTCATCTTGCATATGCATGTGGTGTGCATCTGTATTAACCTAGGATTCCTTAAAGGGTGATCTATTGTGCTTATCGCCGTAGGGCTAAGACATTAAGACACTGATATGCTATCCCCAAAAAGAAGCCACGTCACCTTGGAGCATTTTAAGACAATGGACAGAAGGAGTGTGCTATGATCCTAAAGTAACTTGAGATGCATGACCTTGAACAGAATTAAGTAGGTGTGGTGATGGATGGATGGATGGACAGATGGAAGGATGGAAGTCTGACAAGATTTTTGTGGTGTAAGGGCTGGAAGTGCTTACATAATTTTCTAAGATAATAAAGTCTGCCTCAAACAAATTCTGGACATTTATTTTACTGTTTAGCTTGAGTGCACTCTGTTTGTCTATATAACCATCCATCTATGTCTTTATTACAAAAACAATAATTCTGCTACTTTGAACTTGTTATAGTGGTTCACTGCAAATATTGAAAAATCAGTCAGGAGGTCAGGCTCAACTCTATAAACTTGAATTTTTTAAGATTAGTAAAACTAGGTGTTCAAACCTGTGTCTGTTTATTTTAGTATTCAGCATAGGCATCAGTCTCTTTGATCAACTGACACGAATTTGCTACTCTGAAGCCAGTTGTTCATCCATTTTGTTTTAATCAGGTTAACGTGCCTAACACACAAGATAGGCGCCAATGCCGGAGTGGTGGGCAGGCTCACCTACGCCAGGCCAATTTAGACTTGTAAATCACACTAATTCGCATGTCTTTGGTGCATGGATGGAAAATCGGACTGCTCTACCGAGAGCCCAGGCACACGTGAGAGAGCAAGCGAGTGATCGGACCAAGAAATCGAAGCCAGTCTCCTGGATCCCAACCAACCATTGTGTCACCGGGCCTCGCAAAGCTTTAATGATTTCACTAGAAGGAAACACATGACATGTCAAGAGTTTTCTGTTCGTCGTCTTGATAAACAAGAAATCACGACTTTCAAAGGAAAAGGTAGCATACGTACGACAGTAATTGGAAGCGGATAAAAAAAGGCTTAAAGTAGGCAGATGCGGATACGAGTAACCACTTTTAAAAGATCATAAGCACAACTAAGGGAACAAATATTTCGTTCCCTTCACAAAATGCTCTCAGGGAGAGCTTTTTGCGAGTAAACGGACGAGCACAACGACCCGCCGCGAAAAGTGGAATTAGTGCAGCCATGCGTGCCTTCTATTGGCCGCGCGGTGAGGATCACTTACGGGAATGAAATTTGACTGCACAATAGCTGGCTGCACTTACCGCAGCTCAATCGATGCGAAGGGTTTTAGAATACAAAAACTGCCAGTCTGTCGATATCATTTTCCGTCATTGCTTTAACGTTCTTCAGTTCTCAATGCTATTTCTTCTATATAGTATTCAAATATACACAATATAAAGGCAATCAATAAATATGCAGCGGCAGCGCTATAGCTAGCGCTTCTGTTTCATAGCTCAAAATCACCGTCCTGCTCTGCTCCGTGTGGCTTTTGTAAGTTCTCTCCGTGTATTTGTGGGTGAACGAGCGGGCGGGGTGATCTTCAGAGTATTCCGCCTTGTATGTAAGCACTGGACATGCTGTTATATGCGTGTGTGCTTTGCAACGAATTGGCTGTTGTTCCTGCCTAGCGATCAATCCTACTCCAGAATTAAACAATCAATGGATATCAAATCTTGCCATCATTGTTTATTTATTATCTTTTAGTTATTATTATTTGTCTGGCGCGTGTGTCCAATGCGACTTAGAACATTTGAGATACAATTGGTTACATTTCTTTTGTTTTTTGTAATTTTAGTGCAGGCAGTTAAGATAACTTGTTCATGGTTGCAGAAACTCGGTGTTTAAAGTCCTAAGTCATATGGCGCACTTCGCCACAGGATTCTCTACTTGCATAGGCCAATACTTAGAATATATGGTTGCAATTTGAAATTAGGACTTAAAGGAATTGAAATAATACATCAGTTGGTCTCTTAATAGTATGTAACTCAAATAAATCATTTAGGTCTTCTTACATAGCATTACATGACTAATAGATGTACCTAGGTATCACTATTCACAACTTAAAAGAAATCGCAAAACCGCACTAAGATGTATCAGATTTCAAATATATTCCGAGAAATTTAAACGGTACGATGGTTTTGATTTGGTTGATAGCTTTTAGTAATGCCGTGGCCTGTCCAAAGAAAAATTAATCTGCGGTAAACTTTTTTCCCTCTCAAGGACTGTCTAATAATGCACACACACTTTGAAGCGAAACCGCATTTTATTACGCGACACGTGTTCAAATACTGGGATTATGCGGTATTTTTCAGTCACGCCATCTGTGCGTGTCATGCAGGCAAAATAATACGTCTAGAAAGGAAGGAGGGAAGTCACACGATTTCACATTTTAGGAGTGACAATTTACTCCACAGTATACGCATATACATACAGTAAGTACAATTTTCACAGGATGAAAGAAAGGAATGAGAGTATTAATTAGAATTGTTTCAAAGTCAAATGCAAAACGAAAAGATAGGCTGTTTCTTTCATGCTGGGAAATAACGCGTTTAGGCAGGCGGTGTCTGAAAGTGCACAGAGCGAGGAAACTTTTCTTGATACCGAAATCACACTCTCACACATTTTCTCACAAACGCATACACAAACAACGAGCGTAGTCCTAAAACACTGTTGGATAAATATGACGTTACGAGAGTGGGGATGGAGGGCTTTGTAAGCCGTCTCGAAGTGTAATGGTCATTTTCAAAACTTAAAATACATGTATATATTTTGCAACCTTCCTTGACGCTATTGCAGAACAGAAAAAAAAACTCAGAATTTTACAAGTTCTCTCTGTTCACATGTGAACTTTCTCTCGCCATTCTCGTACATTAAAACATCCGCCCACACTTGTTACTGACTCTATAGTGACTCGCGTGAGTGAGTGAGTTTGTATGTGTGTGTATGAGCGAGTGAGTGTGCCCTGGGATTGCACTGCGGCCAAGTTCACATTTCGATCCTGTTATATGCCTGGATGCTGCTCGGATATTTCTCTGCCTTGAGAGATCATGTTGTCAAGCACTATGTACAGTAAACGTCAGTAAAGCAGTTATGGATGGTGAAGGGCTGGATGAAGACTGTGGAATATAGGGATCAATGGTTTATGCACAAGATTAAATAGTACCGTATACGATCTCATTTTTTTGAGATATTCCTTATAGAATTTAAATGAAGTAAAAAAAAAACAGTACTATCAATATAGCGAAGGTGTTTTTTATGTTAAGAGAAAAAAACATGAGGGTTAAAAGTGATACAGGTCAGAAATACTGGAAAGTAGTTTTACAAGACGGCAATCCTCGATTGGAACAGGTGCTCTAAAATAACAAGTGCTGATATTTTTTCCGTACACGTTTCTGTCTTTGCACTTGATTCACATTTGACGGTAGGATGAGGTTTAGATGAGATCACTTTACTTCGCTTATAACTTATCAGGAAGATTGCAACAATTTTTATTTGCTCTCTCGCTGGGACGATTATCGACCAGTCTTTCGCGCAAACCATGAAATGAAAGCGATCGGCAGATTTGCTAAAAGTGCACCATTTAGTTCGAAAAAGTTGCTTCTTGCATTTGACTTTGATTACTTTTATTTACCGTCTCAACGATTTTAAAAATATTAATAGCTGATGCGTGCAACGTGGATAATAAAACAGAACCAAACGTCTTAAAAGCAGATCGCCTTGACAGAGATAGATTGATACATGTGAAAGACACTACAGGAAATAGACTGAAAGATAAGACACTAAGAATATTGTGACAGCAAGACAGTTCTAGTATCGTCAGATCAATATGTTGCTGTTCGACGCTAAGCCTTGCAGCCCAATTCCAACTGCCACTATGGGAAGTGCTTCGCCTTTTACACGTATCTACTTTGTAGCAGCTCTCCGCAAAACCTGGCCACTTTCGTATCCAACCAATATGTTGCACAGGACGCACAATGCACACAGGGAAAAACTCCGGAACATCTCACACACTGAAAAGTTTCGACTTACCCCGTGAGGACTTGCTGGGTTTACGACGCACACGACAGGTCCGGCCCCGGAGAATGTACATCTGTTACTCTTTATGGGATGTCGACATCGTAAATGAACGAGATCCGTGAAGATACCAAAACATTGTGTGAAAAAGAGCATTACAACTTTCCTTGACTGAACACTCCGGTGGAAAAGTCAACAGTGAGCTCCGTCTCTCAACCACAGTGCGAGTCGCAGCCCTTGAGCGACAGAATGACAAGCCAGAGAAGAGCGGAGGAGGAAGCACGGCTCCTGGGCAGCGAGGGATCGGGATGAAGAAAATAATAATGATAATAATGACAAAATAAAAAGCTCAGTCCGAGTCTACTCGGCGCGGTTGAAAGTACTGCAGATTTGAAACAGACTATCACACTACTCCGCGATTTGGTTTTATAGTCCCTGTCAAAATTAGACGCCGGGAATCTTGCAGCAAAGGCACAGCCAATCAAAAGGACAGAAATGTTATCCTTGAGGTCCGCAGACAACCAATAACAAATGTCTTACCCTGGAGAAATTCTCTGATGAATAGAGCTGACTGCTGGAGAATGTATTATTGAACATTACCATACATCAGCAGTATGCATTTATCTTCTGATTGCCTCTATCTATATCCCGAGCACTGGAGACACTTAGGCCGAATTGATTACTTAATTTAACCATTAATTAAATGACTTTTTTCTGTAGCAGGACCGTCTTTGACAAAGAAGCGGTTAAAAGAAGAAACCTATAATTTTTTTTTCCAATGGCCAAACCTCTCAGTGGTTTGCCACTTTCTTTGCGATTTGAGGCAATCTGCACTGAGATTAGAATCTGCCCTCGACTTGCGAGCCTCAACCTTCAGATATTTTAACGTTTTATATCAACTGCAGCAACTACATAGTACCTTTTTACAATGTGGGAGTTTTTTTTTGGATATTCGTTACAATATTAACTTCCATATCTTGTTTGTAGGTCTCATGTATTTTTAACGTCTTGGAAACGACTTTATAAAACTCCGTGGTCAAAGAGCTTTGCAGAATTGGTAAACTGAATAAAATTTTATTTTATTCCTTATACTTTAAACATGAATTTACTTTATGTTCTATCTATCTATCTATCTATCTATCTATCTATCTATCTATCTATCTATCTATCTATCTATCTATCTATCTATCTATAGTAAGTCTTTGTATGTAGCACCTTTCAGAAAGTATGTGAGTGACAAAACACAATTGATCAGTGTATGTGTATTTGTTTAAAGAGTTACACAGATAATTTGCTCCCAAAACATTTGCACATATTTCTTCTTTACCAGATTTAATGTTTTTATAAAGCACTAAAGTAGGAAAGATTTGAAGTGAAGTAGTTCTCTTCGTTCATACAATCACATAAAATATTTTTTTTAAATATGAGGGGCCCTCAAACACAAATTAGCTTGATTATAATTGGTGGATGTAAATTTATAATATCTTTAAGGAGTAAAAAGTAGAAAGAAAAAGGTAAAACAAAGTGATTACATAGCAGTGAAAAAATTACTGCACAGCCTAAATTACATCAAAAGTTCCCCAAAAAATGTGAAAAAGACATCTCAAAAAACAAACAACCTTAGACACTACTGCTAACCCTTTGACATTTAAAAATGTTGTTTCTGAAGTCTAAAATAAAAAAAAAATCAGCTAATATGTCTATCTACTCTGCTGGAGACTCCAGTAACTGCTGTTTTTCTGCTGAGTACCTCTTGCTGGGAGTTGAAAAAACACATTTATAGCAGCTAGATTCATTTAACAATACCTTCCACTGCAGGCAGCTGTCAACTGCCTGCAGAGCTTTGCAGCACTGAAATTTAAGGCGGCCTGCTCAAATACAAAAATAATTCTGTACCGATGTAGGCAGTTATTGGTTGTTTTTGAGTAACATCTTTAAAAATATGTATAGTCTCATTCTCCATAAAGCTATGTCCAAGTTAGAAAAGGAAGCCTGTAACAACTAAGCTTATAGGTTTACAAGGTGCTTTGGCTACAGGTGTTTGAGGCCAGAATTCTGGTTGCACTCTTTGAGATCTATGCTTCCTTGAATTATAAATAACTTTATTTGTACCAGGTCTCCAAATTAGGTTCCCTGCCACTTGTCAAGGCAGCACTTCCCCCTCTGTGCCACTATGAGACTTTTGCTGCAATCTAACTGTTAGATGGTCTTGAAAGCTCTCCTCTACTGTGGAAAGTTAGACATCCATGGATTTTTTGGATGACCTACTTTCCAGCATTGTGTGAAAACCTACACAGAATATTCCCAGGGATCACTGTTCTACTTCCAGACCACTGCATGGTCTATTGCTCATGTACAGCTACTGTTAAAATGGCTACAGTTACATTAGAGGGTTACCAGATGATGGAACCAAAAACAAAATCTAGGGATGCACAAAAGTTCTGAGCGAGAAGGATAAGCTTACTCAAAAGACTAAACAAAAACGTTATCCAAAAAGTGAAAAAAAGTGCTTTCAAAAAAGTCTAAACTGAGAGAAAGTTACATTTCACAATACCACTCTGAGAATCGTAAGGTTTTGTCCACAAATGTTGACAATGATAGCTCTGAGCTGCAGCTATAAATAAGTGCTTAGATATGATGACACAAAAAGATGGCATGTGGCTTTACAGGAGTGCCACGCTGCATCATCATCTTCATCACTGAAATGAGTCACTCACAATCATAAAAAAACACAAATTGGTTGCGGAATGCAGAAGTAAACTGAAATACAAAATGTCGCCATGAACGTTGTAAAATCATGTCAGAAAGAATTGTCTCCAACTTAACATCAGCAAAACCAATATTTCTGCCAACACTGAAAAAACATTATTTCTAGTCTAGCTGACAACTTTCACACACATTAGGCTTCATAGCCATGTAATGTGTATGTAAAACTCTACACTGGCTGCCGGTTAGATTCAGAATCGATTTTAAGGTACTCCTCCTAACCTATAAGGCATTAAACGATCTAGCCCCCGCCTACTTGAGTGTCTTGCTCCATCGTCACAATCCCCCTCGTGTTCTTAGATCTGCAGATCAGCTGCTCCTAACCGTTCCCAAGGTACGTTTTAAAGCTCGTGGTGAAAGGGCTTTTTCTGTCGTTGCACCCAGGCTCTGGAACTCCCTACCCTTAGTGGTTAGGCAAGTCGCTTCAGTCGTCACTTTCAAATCACGCCTAAAAACGCATTTCTTCACATTGGCTTTTAATTTTTAATCTGTTTCATTTTCCACTTACTTTTCGCTATTTCTTTATTTTATTGGGTCCCTCGACCTGTTTTTAGTATTCTCTGTTCTAATTCGCTCTTAATGTTTGTTTTTAACTTTTTGGTCTTAGTCTCACTTGTCTTAACTGTACAGCGCTTTGGTCAGTTGTAATGCTGTGTTTTTAAGCACTTAACAAATAAATATGGCATGGTATGGTATGGTATGGTATGGTATGGTATGGTATGGTATGGTATGGTATGGTATGGTAATGTGTAGCCAGTTAGTGAAAAACAAGGGACAGTCAACAAAAGAAATGTTTCCTTTAACGAAAGGGTTGCTGTGAGCAAAATTTTTTCTTCATTAGCAAACATTTTCAGTTACATTAATTAGTCTGTGAGCAGTACTTACTATTATGCAATATAATTTGTATGTAATAATCAGATTTTTTTGCACATAACAGAACACATTTGAAAATGTATTTATCCAAGTGGCATGTTTACTTAAACTATTCAAGCACAGTTTATTCTTTCATTTGCTCATTCACGAAGCTGAAATGATATATTAATACTCATGACTAGAAGATTTAAAAATTATATGGACAACTTAACCACATAATTTTAATGGCAAATTATATCTCTCTATTATAATAAAAAAATCTTGGGAAGAGAGACGAGATGTGATTTTCTCAGAGAGACAGTTTCACGTCCCGCGAGACGAGACTTTGTGCCAAGAGATTTAACCAAGCCCGGGGCCAAAAATAAAAAACAAAGAGTAGATGACAAAGTAGAACATCATAAAGAATTCAAAAAACGTTGGTGTGATACACATGCAGAGCAAGTTAGAGATAATGGAAGTATGAAAATTCAAAAGACTCAAAAAAATAAGAGTAAAGACCGCATTAGTGCAAACAAATGGAAATTATTACTCGGTGAAATAATGGAACAGTGAAAAGAGATCAAATATATTGTTCGGATTTAAACTTTAAGTCGGAGACTTGAAGATCGTCTAATTCGTGTTGCCATCAGAGAAAAGTAGTGTTTTGTATACGCGAGAATTAAAAGATTTGTTGTTTGGTAAAAGTGAAATCCCACAAGAGAAAATTTAAAGCCCCGCGAGACAAAACTTCATGGAAAGAGATTTGGAAAAGTCCTGCCCACATCTAAAACATTCACAACCATGCACACGGTTCAATCATTTCTCATTTGTGTGAATGCTATTCTCAGACACAGTTCGTGTAGAGTGAAAGAAATGATATTCACTCACGGGCAGTTATACTTTGCGTTGTCACGATGTAATTCCAAACACGGAATCAAAATTCAGTGTGATATTGACGAAAAGGTAAAGGCAAAAAGAGTTCAAATATATGGACATAAGTGATATGACAGAAGTATGTAGATATTGTTTGGCTTTAAACTTTAAGTTGGAGACTTGTAGATCATCTAATTCGTGTTGCCATCAGGGAAAAGTAGTGTTTCTTCCCAATGAAGAGGCTTTTCCACGAGAATTAAAAGTTTTGTTGTTTGGTGAAAGTGAAATCCACATACACGAGCGGCAGAGACGCAAAGTTGCTGGCGCATAGTGCAGGCAGGGGAGTTGACAAGCGAAGAGAGCAGGGGGCAAAGCCCCCTAGTAGTATAAATTATTAAAACCATTCAAACTTAATCTAAAATTGATAGAAAATACCCCTCTGTAATAGGACTAGAGTCTCACACGACAGTAGCTTGCCTCATCACCTTTTCGACTTGCAGAAATTACCACCCACCGGAAACATACTACGATTGAGTTATTTAATCCACCAAAGTCTAACCTTACAACATCAGGTGCAAGCCAGAAATCAAATCCAAACATTCTTAGAAAAGACAAAAATGAAGCAAGAAATTGAGGGAAAAAAAGAAAATACTGCACCACCAATCTAAAGCATTTTGCCTTATTCAAAAAAGCTGGTGATACAAAACAAGAATAAGAAAGTGTTCACGGAGACCAGTAAGTGCAGACTTGATCTCCATATTATAATTTGTTTAGTGCCACTAGTGTGCATTTGTGTTTGCATATGTTACAGAAAATGGAATTTCTTAGTATGCTATCTTCAAAATATTTACACTTTGCATATCATTTGGATTTTTTGACATTGAAACAGAAAAAGTTTCTTTCATGTTATGGTGAAAACAGGTCTCTGCAAAGTTATCTAAAGAAATTACAAATACTGTTTAAAACAAAAATAATTGAAAAGATACTCTGAATAACCACCCAACTGTGCACAAATAACGTTTACGATTGTTGAGCGCAAGACTAATAGTTCACTTTAATGTCAGTTTTCAAAGAATTCCCATATGGGCTTCCAGAAATCCCAAGCTTTAATAACTTATTTCTGGAAGAGGTTTGTTGTGCCATCTCTCCTTTGTAAACTTCTAAGAAAAAGTAGAGTTGGTGTATTATGATGAGGAAGTGGATTTCTTCACTATCTTCTTTGGGCCTTACTGCAAAATGTTTTGTGTGAAAACTTAAAAAATGTGTTTTAGAGGGAACAGTTGAATAGTATACAATTGGTTTATTAAAAACATAGAAACAACACATTTTCATTTCCACCCATTTTAATTTTATTTGCATTTCTTTTCAAGTGCTTGTATTTTTAATTGAAATTTAGTTTTTGATTTTCACTCAGCTTTCAGTTTAATTTCTATCTTGATTTTTTAGTCATTTTAGGTATAGTTTTATTAAGAATAACATAATTGGAGCACTACCAACACGTGGACCCTTTGCTCAAATTATTTCAGGTACAATTTACAATTTTTTGTAATCAATTTTTACCTGAAGCTGTGTTTCAGTGAAAGGTAATTCTGAGAGTTTAACAATTCCATTTGTATCTTTGGCAGGTCTGAGTATAAGAGTTTAAGAATAATGAACATCTCACTCATATTTGCATTATCTACTGGAAAGAGGTTTCTTAAAAAATAAATTCCTCCACCGGCTCAAATGTAATACTGAAATGACTATTGAATTGCTCATGAAGCGTATACACACAAACACATAACGTACAGTAAATGTCTATGTGTGTTGCTCTTTTGCAATTTTAAGACTGTAATTTCTGACTCCAGTAAGCTGTGAAGAAATGCATAGAAGAAACCATAGAAGAAGCTGTGAAGAAACCTTTGTTTTAAAAGAGTAAACAATAATGTGGCGTTCAACCCTTTTATGTCAAAAAGTACTCTGACTGAGAAATAGAATTCCTCAAGAATGTAAGGTTCACTCACAAAATGTACTACAGATAGAACTACCCAGGACTCACTAAAACGTTTGTGAATACTGCTAGGCAAGGCTAAGACCTTGTGGTGCATCATAAGTAAAATGATTTGTGAAAAACTAAATTATCAGAGACAAAATATTTCATACTTTGTAAAAAAAAATCTGCGAAAGAAAAGGTATTGTGCCACATACAATATTCACACTTTAAGCACATATACTTTCGTCTCATCTGCAACCTTTTTCTCCATGTTCAAGAGCAGAATATGTTTGCAACTAGAGAACATGTACCTGCAAGCATTTACGGAGGTGTTACTCCACTGCTAAAATATGTTGGACTGGGTGCGTGGAAGCTGAAGAGTCTCTGAAGGATCCTGGCTTGGTCCAGCTTATGGAATCGAGGAATGTAGGCTCGGTTGTTGTTACCTCTGTCTCCAAATATGTGGTGCAAGGAGGAACTGGCAACATACGGCATGAGGCAGATGAGAACGTGTGGAGTGGCTTCCTACAAGATTAAAGTGGCAGTAGCTTTGGAGAGTGGCCAAGGAAGGAGACAGCAATATTGACTGCTGGATACCCCTTAGGAAGAAATATTCCTTGCTTTCTACACCCCAAAAAAATAGTTTTAGTGAATTTAATTTCTCACAATTGCAAAATCACATGTGAAATAAGTTTTTGGGCAACTTTGTGAAACTGCATACAAAGCAAAATTTGGCTTTTTCACTCATCATAATCTTCAATTAATGCTCATATATGGATACATGATCTTATCCAACCAATTGTCATTTGCCAATGTTGCATGTTTTCATGACGTTAGAAAACCTTCAAGAAGTATGGACTTGCATGAAAGCGGATGTCTTCAAGAATATGGGAAGAGCACACAAACTCTAACCGTACCTCAAGCAGGATACAAACAGGAAAAACAGAAAAAATACCCACAGTACCATGTGTGAAAATTAATTACAAGTTAAATTTACTTTGAGAAGAGCAGTTAAAAATGAATATTTTGAGCATCACATCAGAAGGTTATTTTAACTTGCTAAAATAATTATAACATATTGCTACAGTAACATTTTGATACTAAGCAGGGAATCTTCACTAAAAGTGAATGGAAACAAAGTCTTTTAATGAATCAAGGGAGGCAGATGTGTGTAAAATATAAATGAGATGAGGCACATGCTCACTGAATTCAAATTTTGGAAAATAATCATTCAATTGTTATTTTTGTAGGTGACAGCTGCCACAGCCTGTAATCATACAATGGATGACAAAATTTTTCTTAGTTATTTGGCTCATAGTGTGCATGACTCACAGGCACCACTTAGTAGAACATGTACTTAAACGTTTCATGGCCTATTAGACTCAGGTTGGCATAATGCTGTACAAATGTGTCAAATCCTCCTCTCCTTCATGAAAAGTACATTTGTCAAAGATAAATTGTGGCTTATTCACAGTTGCAACAGCTGGTGGCAACCCCCACTAGGCAAAAAAAGATACCAGGAGCTCAATCATGGCTTGGCCTGTGACAGATCCAACAGAGGGTAGTTCTGGCCATTTGGATTGCAGGTCATAGGCCACAATTAGACATTGCTGTTGATGCTACATACCACAGATGCATAGCTGTAACTGCTCTGGAGGCTCAGCAAGCCAAAGGGCTGGATGGGTGTTTGAGTCAAGGGATCAGTTTGTTTTTTTGTTGCTAATGAAACATAAAATGCAGCCTGTTACCTGACTTTCACTGTCTCTTCTAACTGGCATTGCTGCTTTCACCTTAATAACATCAGTACTACGTGAACATACTCATCATTACTAGAGAACATGTAGTGAAGATCAACTTGTATTTTATATGTCCCATTTACATCGTCCAAAGCTAGTCCTACTCATACACAGTTTTGATTTAGCACAGGTTTGGGAACCTGAGAAAACACTATTGAGCTTTACTGTTTTGGCATAAAAAGGCCTTAATATGAGGCAAGACTCTACACATAGGTTTAATTGATTTCAAAAAGTCATTTGCCAGGATAGAGTATGGACATCGTTTAAATATCTAAACACCAAATAGGCTTGGATAGCAAATATATTAAATTATTAGTATATTGGCATCAAACAGCAATAGTCAGAGTGAAGAATGAAAAAACATCTCAAGTACAAATAAAAAGAGGAATACGGCAAGGATGCATATTGTCACCTCATTTGTTTAACATTTATTCAGATAAAATTATACAAAAATCAACATCAGAAAATAAGTAAGAATAAAAATAAATAGGTCACTTCTAAATAACCTAAGATATTCAGACAGCACTGTGCTGTTAACCAGTACTGAAGAAGAGCTGCAGGATCTGTTGTGTGCTGTGGCAATTCCAAATACTCAAATGGGTCTTAATTTGAAAGTGCAGAAAACAAAAGTCATGGTTGTAAGTCAAAACAGGGTTGCCATCGATAATTAAATGGACAACTTGAATAGAACAACTTCACAAATAGAAATATTTGGGAAGGATGGTTGACAACCAGTGGACACTAAGATGAAGATAAGAGGTAGAATAGAAAAAACATGTTTTGTATTTATAACAATGAAATACATCCTTTGTAATGAACAATTAAATCTAAATTATAAGCGTTTGATTCTAAAATGTTATATTTGGTCAACATATCTTTGAGTTTGCGAGTAGTGAACTAGGCACCCTACACAGGATAAACATATTCAAGATACGGACTTACAAGCACATTCTGCGTATATTGTGGAAAGAGAGAATCACTAATGAAGAGGTTCTATATAAATTGAATTAGACCCTGGAGGTGAAAAATATATTAAAAAGTAAAAAACTGAAATACTTTGAACACAGAAAGGCATGAAAATTACATAATATTACAATACATTACAGAACAAAAGATTGAGCAGGTGTGGACAGACGTTGGCATGAGCACTCTGGCTGGTCTGCAGTTATGCAGCCCCATATGCATCAAGCTGCAGTGCACTGTGTGTTTTGACACCTTACTCTCATGGCCAGCATTACATTTTTGAGCAATTTGTGCTACAGTAGCTCTTCAGTGGGATGGGACCAGACAAGCTAGCCTTCTCTCCCAATGCACATCAGTGAAACTTGGGCTCCAATGACTCTGTTACCAGATTACTGATTGTTTTTCCTTGGACCACTTTTGGTAGGTATCAACCATTACATACCAGGAGCAACCCACAAGACCTGCTTTTTGGAGATGCTCTGACCCCGTCGTCAAGCCATCACAATTTGGCCTTTGTCATAGTCACTCAGATCCTTAGGCTTGCCCATTTTTCATTCTTCCAACACATCACCTTCAAGAACTGACTGTAAACTTGCTGCCTAATATATCCCACCCACTGACAAGTGGCACTGTAACAATATTATTCATTTCACCTGTCAGTGGTTTTAATGTTGTGGTGGGTAGGTACATATATGTGTTACATGGAGATAATTTATGTATTAAATTACAATTAAAGGAGCAAACTCAACAGGAAAAAAAGGTAGATTAATCTGAAAATGAAAGAAAGTTAAGTATTTAAAGCTTTGGCAAAAACATAGATACAGTAAAACCTTGGATTGCGAGTAACTTAGTTTGCGAGTGTTTTGCAAGACAAACTAAATTTTTTAATGTCTCGATGCATGCTCAATAATCCAGGTAAGGAAATCCTAGAAATTTGATTCTGTTCATCTGGACAAAGTTTTTAAGTGGGAGAAATATTTCGAGACTTATCCAAGTCTCTTCCTCAGTCTCAATTGACTGCAGGTTTCCCCAACCTTATAAACAGTACCTTTGCTTAATCACAGAGACTAGCACCATTGACAAAGGGCCAGTTGATCAGTGATATGCAAATTGTCCACTGATTAGTAGACGTGTGAACCATTCATAGAGGGTTGAGGAATGGCTGCAATCACAGCATTGTAAGATGGCGACAGATGTACCCTTAGGCAAGGGTAAAAGTCTACAGATGAAATCGTCAGTAAAAGGCCTGCGAGCTAACAAAATCCTCCAGAAGGCACAGAGTCAGCTGCTAAATGAACGGGTGAGACAAACTAACTTCACTATTGATGTTTTAAAATCCAAAGAGGAGCAGATCCACCAAAGACTTTCTTCACTTCTAGATGAGAAAACACTTCAGCAGGTGCTTGAGTTCACCGAGAAGGCTCGTCTAGCACAGCATGAAAAGTCTAAAACCAGGCAAAAGAGGAAGTTTGATCTACTTGCTGTGCGCCACAAACACCAGCACACTATGGGGAGTGTCCTCCACAACCAGCAGAGAGAAGGATGCCAGACAGAAACTAAAGATGTGGACAAATGGGTGAAGAACTTGTCTGACAAACAACTCACCCAAGCAGAGAAAAATGTCCTTTCTAAAGGGTTCAATTTTGCGGTCACACCGAAACAAATCCCGCTAGTGGAACTGATTACAGCCACAGAATCTGCTATCAGAAACAACAACATTGCTGATTTGGAAGCAGAACAACTGAGGATAAAAGTTTCGGCATGTCTCAGCAATGCAAAACCTCCTGCATCCAATATCAGCATTGAGGAGAGGAAGGCCCTCACAGCACTCAGCAAGGACAACAACATCATCATCCTTCCAGCGGACAAGGGGAGATGCACAGTTGTGCTTAACCAGACAGACTACCATGAGAAAATTTTATCTCTGCTCAGTGACAAAAATACTTATGAGCCCTTAAAGCGAGATCCAGGTAGTGGTTACAAGAAAAAGGTGATAGATTGTCTTAAGCAGTTAGTTCAGGACAATGCTATTGACCAGACCACATACCACAGATTATACCCAGGGGAATCTACACCAAGTCTGTATGGTCTACCAAAAATACACAAACAGGGTGCTCCTTTAAGACCCATTGTCTGCATGATCAATTCTGTCACGTATAACATCTCAAAGTTCCTGGCCGCTGTTCTTAACCCGGTGGTAGGCAGCTCAAAACACCACATTCAGAACACTTTGGATTTCGTGGAGAAAGTGAGAGAGGTCATTATGGAGGCAGAAGAAACCTTGGTCTCATTTGATGTTACATCTCTATTCACTTGTGTCCCAGTGACTGAAGCAGTGGAGGTAGTACGTAAGAGATTACAGAATGACCCCACTCTCAGTAAAAGAACCTCTCTCAACGCAGACCAAGTGTGCCTGCTTTTGGAACTGTGTCTTCAATCAACATATTTCATATACAAAAGCCAGTACTACAGGCAGAAGCACGGGTGTGCCATGGGTTCCCCTGTTTCACCTATAGTAGCCAATCTATATATGGAAGAAGTGGAAAAGAGGGCTCTATCATCCTATCCTGGAACACCACCGAGCCATTGGTTCAGATATGTGGATGACACCTGGGTGAAAATCAGATCTCAGGAGGTACCACAGTTCACAGACCACATCAACAGGGTGGACAAACACATTAAGTTCACCAGAGAGGATATGAAAAATAACAAGCTAGCCTTCTTAGACTGAAATTTCCATCGTCAACGGGGGACATTTGAAAGTGGATGTGTACCGTAAACCCACACATACGGACCAGTATCTAAGGTTTGACTCTCACCATCCACTAGAGCACAAACTAGGTGTCATTAGGACTCTACAACACAGAGCTAACACCATTCCCACAGACTCAGAAGCCAGGGAAGCAGAAGAACACCACGTCAAAAAAGCCCTGAGTAAATGTGGATATCCCAGCTGGTCCTTTGTCAAAGCAGGGAGGACACCTAAAGAACGCTCCAAGCGATTCATGAGAGAGGAAGGACATCCACTGCCTAAGCGAAAACCCTTAGTGATCCCGTATGTGTCAGGAGTATCAGAACAGCTGAGGCGCATTTTCTCGAAACACCAGGGGCCTCATGTATAACGCCGTGCGTAGAACTCACACTATAACATGGCGTAAGCACAAAAGCGGGATTGTGCGTACGCACAGAAAAATCCAGATGCAAGAATCTGTGCGCACGCATACTTTCACGTTCTTCCACTACATAAATCCCGATTTGCGTGAAAAGTAACGCACGTGCACGCGCCTTCTGTCCCGCCCCAACTCCTCCCAGAATTACGCCTCTTTGAATATGCAAATCAATATAAATAGCCTTCTGTGAAAAGACAATGGGAAAAGCACAGGGGAAAATATAAGAATTTCAGCGAATACCAAGTGGAGGCAAAGGAAAAACATGCTATTTGTTGGTTTAAACAGTGGTATAATCAACAAAAGAAAGTTGATCGAGTGACAGAGTGTCGGAAAAACTCGAAAGATCAAATTCACAAAGTCGCACAGTGCCCGAAATAAAAAAGAAATCACATATCAAAGTCGCTGTGAAAAGGCGAGTTGTAGCCCACCGTCTGAGTGTCATATGAAAGCGTATTAGGGTACAAACAAAAAACATAGGCACACAGTGGGAAAAAAGCACGAAATGTCAACTTTAATCTCGAAATTTCTTAAAATCGTTTATTTTACTAGTTTCTCAAGTAGCATGTTAAATGCTTTTTTCTGTGTTTGATCTTCTATGTGCTCTATGTGTGTGAATCACTACGTGCTTCCGTTCTTTCTCTTTCTCCGACAGGACACAGAATGCATTACATTCGAGATATTACAGCTCTCTGAATAATTAAAATACTGAGATGTATACGTGATATCATTTTCATGATGATAGGAATGAAAGCATGTTATTAAACATGGGAACACGGTGGCGCAGTGATTGTTCATATCTCACGCAAGAGGCTTGTTGCACCATGTGTGACCTTCGATGAAATAATTTATTACAGAAGTACCGTCTCTTTCAAACATACTAACCTCCAATTCCTGTCCATACTTTTCTTTCTCCAATCGCCACACAATCAGCTCTGTAATAGACGTGAAGGCATTTGTAAGCTTAGAACGCCGATTCTTCAAAACTTTTAAGGAACATTGAAATATCTTCGTAGTACATGTTTAATTATTCTATTCGTCTATCCTTCCAGTGTCGCGTCAGCACCAGCAAGAATACAGCGCAAGGCAGGAGCTATCCGTGAACTAGCTAGCGCTGCGGCACCGTGTCCTCACATGTTTAATTATTAGCAATACAGATTATTTAAATGAAGTTAAAGTTTTATCTGTATACTATAAGCAACATATTTTGCTGCATTTCATCTTAAAAATGATATTGTCATCATACGCGCTTTATAAAGTAGCGCAGGTTGTGCAATATTATAACTGTAGTGCAAGTTTACAGTGAGGTGATTGAGTGCGTTTATAGTTCTTGGGATGAAACTGTTTCTGAAACGCGAGGTCGGTACAGGAAAGGGTTTGACGCTTTTTGCCGTGGTTGAGGTAGTGTGTACTTGAAACTGTATACCGATAATTCTCTTTCCGATCATCTGCTGCTGTGATTCACACTCAGATACAGTGATATAAATACTCCGAGTGGTGCAGTGAGAGTAATATGGAAAAAAATGATCCGCAGTGGCAACCCTTAACGGGAACAGCAAAAAGAAGAACAAGATGCAGTGAGCGTAACAACGCTAAAGCAGTTCTGGTATTTGGAATACTATGGCTATTCCCTGGCCCATTATATTGCAGCAGGTTAATTACAATCAGATGTATTACACTAATAAACAATATGCAGTTAATTTCAGTATATTTGATAAAGCCGCCGCCGTGGATGTGGATCTAAGAAAGGGTAACCACACAGGAACAGTAGCACTGCTTTGACACTGGGTGCCGCCAGTCTGCAAAACCGGGCGGATAAATTGCGTACGCCAAGGAATGAGTTACCGTGGAAATGTGCGTGGCTTTACGCCAAGTTTAGGTTTTATACATCGCGATTTGAGCGTGGAAAGGTTCGTACGCAACATTTCTGTGCGTACGCACCGTTTATACATGAGGCCCCAGGTCTCAGTGGCTTTCAAACCCCAAAACACGCTACGCCAAAGATTGGTCCATCCCAAGGATCGGGTCCCACGGCACAAACAGAGTAACATAGTTTACGCAGTTAAGTGCCAGGAGGAGTGCCGTGAATTGTACATCGGGGAAACCAAGCAGCCACTGGCTAAGCGCATGTCACAACACAGAAGAGCTTCCTCGTCAGGCCAGGACTCCACAGTCTATTTACATCTACAGGATAGTGGTCACTCCTTTAAAGATGAAGAGGTGCACATCCTGGACAGGGAGGAGCGCTGGTTTGAGAGAGGAATCAAGGAGGCCATTTACGTGAAAAAGGAACGACCATCTCTGAACAGAGGAGGGGGCCTAAGGGTACATCTGTCGCCATCTTACAATGCTGTGATTGCAGCCATTCCTCAACCCTCTATGAATGGTTCACACGTCTACTAATCAGTGGACAATTTGCATATCACTGATCAACTGGCCCTTTGTCAATGGTGCTAGTCTCTGTGATTAAGCAAAGGTACTGTTTATAAGGTTGGGGAAACCTGCAGTCAATTGAGACTGAGGAAGAGACTTGGATAAGTCTCGAAATATTTCTCCCACTTAAAAACTTTGTCCAGATGAACAGAATCAAATTTCTAGGATACATTTTTAAATAAATTTTAACTTGATAAACGAGCGAAGTCTTGCAATACGAGTAGTCCGTATAAGCTTTGTTGTCCGAACGTCTGTGATCACAGCTGAGCCGATGGTTCTTCTTGCTCTCTTTCTCGCCATGGGATTGTGGGTAATCGTCTCCCATGCTTGGTCTCAGTCGGCCTCACTCATATAGTCAACATCCGTATGAGTGTATAATGTTTACTATAGCATTTTGACCACGTGTGTGTGCTGTAACATGTGAGTCCCTGTCATGCACCCCAAAACACAAGGCTGAATTTCAGTACATTAGCAAACTAGCTTTATTCAGCTTGAAACAGGAACAGCACGGTTATTTATTGTAGTGGGATGTACAGCTCTCCTATACACAGACACATCAATCCATCAAGGTTGTGACCAGGTTTGTGGCCAAGTAATACTGTTGTGTTGTATTTATAATATTCCTTGCATCACCCATCAACAGCGACCGCTTATAGAGCGACCACAATCTTTTCAGATTTGCTTTTACAGCAAACTGCTACAGCTCTGGGAGCCTGTGGTTGCTTTGGGACACTCTTCCGCGTGTTGTCCCGTTTGGGGGGAATCCCAAAAGAGTTTAGAATCCTTACAGTGCGTAAAGCATTTTTTAAATTTTGTGTCCAAGTGTAGTGACTCTTCAGGCAAAAGCAACTGTCATTGGATAGGTTCCTTGTTAATGTTGCAAAAAAAGAAAAAGATTCCAGTGAGCCAACAGATTACAGTGAAAGTCGTCCTACATAATAACCCTCCTTCTCCTCCTTTCCTCTCTCTCGTCTCCCTCATACCAGCCACGATTCTTTTCAAAAGTAAAGTGCAGGTTAATTTGTTTTACATATTTTTACTGTATATTTTGTATTAATCATTTTTATATGAATATTTTTGGGTTGTAGAATGAATCATCTGAGTTTCCATTATTTCTTATGGGGAAATTCGCTTTGATATACGAGTGCTTTGGATTACAATCATGTTTCCAGAACAAATTATGCTCGCAAACCGAGGCACCACTGTAATTCTAAAATTCTTATAAATGTAAATCTCATAAAACTGTACTTTGTAAATGAAGAATAAAACGAGAAGAAGAAAAAAAGGCCCAACTAATGAAACAATGAGCTCAGTCAGAGGTACAACAACACACTGATTATGAAACTGGTGGGAACAAAAACCTGCAGCCATTGTGCCCCAGCTCAAATTAACAATCATATGTTTAGACTGTCATAGGGTCATGGGAATTTAAAGCCTTTCCTTGTGACATAGGATGCAGGGCAAAAACCAACCTTGAAGAAAATACTTGTCTATCACAGGTCACACTAAAATCACAAACTCACTTTAAGTCACACCAAGCTAATTTACAAAGGAGAAGTAACCTAGTCTATTCTTCTATAAAGCACGGAGTTCTATTAAAAAACTACATGAACGCCGGGAGATATGCAAACAATACAGAGGGCCGGGGCCAATATTTAAACACACAACTCTAGAACTGTTCAGGAAAAATGCTAATTATAGTGCCACAGAAACCACTTATAAAAATTCCCTTCTACACAATTTGGTACAATAGTTCTTTATCTTAGCTATGTGCATGTCTTCTACAACATTAACTATGCATACTGCTCATTAGTCAAATTAGGTATGGGGTGGCAAAGACTATTCTTAATGTAAATCAGTCATTTGGCAGCTACTGCACTCTCATCATTTTGTTTACCTCTTTTTCCTGCTTCACATTAATAAATATTCACTTTTTAATATGCTTTATCTTTTCTTCAATTTTTCACTTGCAAGGGATCAGTCTTAAAGCAGTTGACAGGCCTGCTTAAATTCTATATCCCTATAATCTGTATAAACCTAACTCACTCTGCCTACCTTCTAGCTGTATGACTATAACTTGTTACTACTGGAGCTTCTTTATCCAGGGAGTCCAAACATAATCCGCTGGTCTTGGCTGTAAAGACTGTCAAATTATTCATAAGGAAATTTCATACCATTTTTACACCAGCTACCAAAGAGATGTCCAACTTCACTTATTTAATTACCATTGGGCATCTCCCCCTTTTTCACTCTAGTGTCCCTTTATGTGTTGATGCTCAAGGCCAGAGGGTCTTGTTTTGTCACATAACATACTTTACAGTCCAATGTTAAGTTCAATGTATTTGTAAAGCTTTTCTGAAAAAAAAGCCAAAATATTCATTAAAAAGTTTAAAATTATTTTACCAAGGCCAGCACCAAGGAAAATCAATAAAAAAAGAACACAAGTTACCCGGAATACTTCATGAAACAGAAAGTGATTTTATGTTTTACTTACATTGTTTCTAATCATGCAATTGGTCCATGACAAAAATCAAAACCTCATCCCAAGGAGGGTCTGGGTGGGCATCAATTGTAGCTAGCCTTAATGGTTATTTTGGAATGACATTAAATGTGTAAAACCTAGGGTATACAAGACAATTTTAAATTAAAATATACAGTACAGTATATTTAATTCATTGCACTAAAATTTTATCTACAATATTCTTCATGGTGTTTTAGCCACTTGAACACTATATCAATAAGATCACAGTAAGGCTAGAAAAAGTAACAGTATGGTTTATGTCATTCATTTATGTGGTCTTTTATATTTTTGTCTTCTTCATATCATTTAGCACATCAACTCTCTCACATTTTAAAGATGTATAACTAGAGTTTTCAGCTGCAGCATTTTTTTTCGGACTCATTCCTAATTAGAAGACAATGACTGCTTCTGATAAAATATACTTTTTTTTTTAACTTAATTTTCATTCACTCTCTGGTTAAGATTTGGAACCCCTGATTTCTTCTATAACTCCTTTACTTCCTGTTTTCTTAGCCCGCAGGCTATTAACAATAAAAGGCAAATGAGAAAGGAAGCAAGAATGCACTAACTAACCTGAACCCAACCCAATAAAAAAATAAAGAGTAAAAAGTAAAGGACCATGAAGTACTCTTTTGTTCTAGACATAAAATATTACTAACATGAGTTAGGGTTTTTATATCTGTACTAGCTGTGTAAGCCTGTGCTGTAAAAAGCCCTGGGTCCTAGAAACTATTGAAATCGTCAGAAAAAAAAACTGAAATATAGAGATGTTGGGTAATTGAAAGGAACTACTCTGGGTATCTCTCTCCTGGGAGGATTCATTGTGCCCGACGTGCTCGCCTCATTTGTGCATTAGCGGTGGGAGGAAAAGTAAAAGGGACACTGTTTAGTCGATGTTAGCAGCTAAGTGACTTTGTCTTAAATTCTGAGGTTTTGTTTTGCTGACATGCTCGCTCCGCTTATGTTATTAGCAGCTAAGCGAGTTTTCTGTTTCTTCAGAGGTGGAGCCCTTACCCTGACTCCACCTCTCACTTATGGGCTGGACAGACACACACACTTCCACACGTAGACGTTTATATATAAGATAAGTAGCTTCTATTCATTTTTTGCACTTTTATTGCCATTCTGAATGTTATTATTTCTTATCGTTATTTTGGTAACGTCACCACACCATCTTTTTATTTCTCAATTTTGAAAACTGTATCACGTGTTATGCCTGATGATAGACAAGATGCAGTTGCCTGCATAGATCAAAAGATGAGCAAAATAAAATCAAGATCAAAATCCAGGGAAAAATCGTAAGCAAAGTTGGGAGGAAAACTTAACAAAATATATCTAATATGCTAACCAAAACTCAAGTACAAAGCATGCGTTGTTTCTAAAACTCTGAATGCTTTTGCACACAAACTTACATAGCGATTCATTTGTTTTTAAGTATCCAGAATCTTGGACAATCAGAGGTGCATGTTAATGACCTTTATAATCCAAGACAAACACTACTGCAAGAAAAACAAAGTGGTGATTTGTCAAGACGCTAAATATTTTAGTTAATGAAAAATGGTCCCAAACTGTCCAACTGATTATAGAAATCAATTCCATGTATTACATTTCCCCAAAAAAGAAAAAAATATAGATTAGCCTTGGAGAAAAAAAATTTAAATTGTTCCAATTTGTGACATCATGGTGTTTAGTTAACACGGATTTGGAACTTTGCATGCTTTATCTGACCAAGAGTTTCCTTTGCCTATTGGGTTTTCATGTTTTTGTAACTGATCTTTGGCTAAAGCCCAGCCTTTTTGACTTTCAAATGCCTCTCATCTAGGGGCCCATTTTTATTTTGGCCTGATATCATCACCCAGGCTGAACAATGTGGAAGATGTTCCTAGATGCAGAATTAAAAAAAATAATAAGCGAAAAAATTAACTAATAACAACAGCTTCAATTTATCCTATCCATATGCTTTTATTGTGAACCTCGTCTCTGGTATATACTGTTCATAGTGTAAGTTATTAAAACAGATTATTCACTAAGCTGTCTTATTATTTCAAACAAAACTGTCAGAGGATACAAGACTGCAATCCAAGACTTTCTAATAAATAAGCAAAGATTATATTCCAATACAATATAAACAAGTAACAATCCCAAAAGTGCAGAGCCCAGATAACATTGCTCACAAATAAGATCTTCACTTTAAAACAATTTGGATTTTCTGAGCTGAGAGAGATGTCTGGAATGTACAATTTTGAGATAGACCATATAGTTTACACAGATTATGGAGAATTTATTTTATTAAAGGCTGCCCTCCATTTATATTCTGAAAAGTCTTTTTGCAATATTACATTAAGAGTGCACAATGTTGAAGATAAAGTTTGGAGATGCTACCACCAATTTCCTAATAGCTAAAAAGCATAATTTCTACAGTGGTTTATAAGGGGAGGTAAAGAAAGCTGACAGATTTCTTATAACAAAGTCTCTGTCACTTTTGTTTAGTGATGTGGGAAACAGGGGAGTTTGATTTCACATACAGGTTTATGAAACTGGCACTAATACTTGTTTGGCTGGTGATTTAGCAATCGCAAAGAAGAAGAGTTTTGGTAGGTTTAAAGGTTTTTGGGGGTAGAAAGCAAGGAATATTGGACCCTAAAGACTTGTTTACACCTCTGTATTTGTCTGTGTTTTTCCACACTTGTGTAATGCAGGTAATCTCCTGCATACCCACATAATCAATTATATTTATGTCTCTTGTGCAAATTACAGAGAAGGTAAACTACACTAAAACGTTCCATGCCACAAAAAAAGGTACATTACATTAAAAACGTGCCATGCTGCATATTTTACACATGAAAGCACACTAACATCATTGTTCACATTATTGTGTTTTATCTGCAGGAAAACTCACTACTTTCCTGTTTCTTGAGTCCTGCAAATAAGGGTTTGCACACTTCATGCATGACAGACCTTCCAGTATTAGTTTTGTCTCTGCAACATCATTAGGATTGCCAACACCAAGACTGTCATCACATTCAGCCAAGTAAGTGTCCTTTAACCAGTACAAAACACAGCATACACTTGATAGTTCAACAAAATGTGTACACAAAATTCATCCATAAAAGGACTTCCAAACTGGAAAGAAATACAATACAATAAAATTTCTTTTTGTATAGTCCAAAATCACAGAAGAAGTGCCGCAATGGGCTTTAACAGGCCCTGCCTCTTGACAGCCCCCCCAGCCTTGACTCTCTAAGACAACAAGGAAAAACTCCCAAAAAAAACCCTTGTAGGGAAAAAATGGAAGAAACCTCGGGAAAGGCAGTTCAAAGAGAGACCCCTTTCCAGGTAGGCTGGGTGTGCAGTGGGTGTCAAAAAAGGTGTAAATACAATACAACACACAGAGCAGAAAACAAGCAATCCTCAATACAATATAAATAGAATATTACAAGTACAGAACAGAATTCACCAGTAGGTAATATTACATAATACGATTTGGATTCCTGGAGACCTCGATCATCAAGTTGCCTCCCCCTAAAGAAATGCATTTCTTTGTGTGTCTATAGCAGCAGTTTTGCTTGAAGTGAAACGTCATTTGTTTCATGAATTTTTCAGTAAAGTAAATGAGAGTTTTTCAGTGCTAATTCAATTTTGCACCACTTGTTTCGCTTGTCACTAGTTTTCATTGAAGGTTGTATTTGTGACACAGTTGTTTATAAGATGTAGATATAGTGTAATATATAAATCTTTAAAGGACAAATAATAAAAACATTGCATAGGTAAAAAATTGCCTACTTTAAGGATGATGGAAATATATGATTTTTTATAAGGATGCAAATGACAGTAACATCTCAGCTTTTCTGTTGCTTTAATACAATATGCTAAGTGGATGCTGAACCACCACAATTTCACTTAATTGGCAGTAGTTATTGATAACTGGTGCATATAACAGTTGTATACAGGGAAGAAATAGGGCAATATTTCATTTCAATTACTAACTAACCTGGTACGAATGTCTTTCTTTCTGACTCTTCGTGGTATTTGTATTTCCTACCCATTGGTAACATTTAATATACCATGCCCTCCTCTGCTTCAGTTCAACATCTTAATGCAATTACAAAGCAGCTCTGCGTTATTTGTCTTGCTTAAAGTTATTTTTTGTTGTGGATGCAATACAAGTGCAGATATTATGGCATCTCATCCAGAACACTAAAAACAAATCTCCAAATGTGAAGCACTCTTTTTTCCCTTTGTGATTCCTCATGGCACATCTTTGAAATGACAGCTGCATCTCAATTCAGTTTTGGAGTCCAGATCACGACAGGGTGCTCTCAGTGGTAATGCGCCTGCACAGCTGCTGCAGAAACCTTTTGGGGCTGAGAGGGCTCTACAGATTCCTTCCATTTCAATGCCACAAAATCAAGATGAAAGGACCTAGAGAATGATGGCTCTGCAAAAAGAGAGGGCTTCATTTCTTAGGTCTTGCAAGTGTGTATATAATTGCAGTGATCATGTGCCCCAAAATCTTAAAAAGCCTTCTTATCTTTAAAAAAAATAATAACTTTTTTGAATTAAAATTCTTTTCTTTAAAAACACCACAGGAAAAGATCTCTTTCAGAGGTAATCCAGCGGGACTCATCCTGACCTACGGTATATGGTAACAGCTGTGTTTATTATGAAAGGCAAAGAATGCTCGGGTGGAAATGCTCTGAGCATTCACACAAAGTCCATGAACAATTGGTGAAGTCTAATTTTATGTGTTACAATGTGTTTTGTTGCCCAGCTATGACTTGATTTGCTCTGTACCTGAAGGAATTCTAGCAAAATGTCATCTGCATATTCGGAAAATAGAAACTTAAGAGCAGACAAGCTTTTAATTAACCGGATATATTCAGCAGATGGAGAGGCAGCCTCGAAAATAATAGACTGTTAAATGAGAGATTGACAGCAATGAGATGAGCATGCACAGTAGGCCCCCTGTTGTGTCTTTAATACGAACATTATTTGTATTGTTAGGTCTCATTATTCATCAATCTTTTCTCAGGACCGTTTTATTCCAATTGCAAGTAGAATTTGTCGGTTATGCTTTCATGGGTGGATAGTTACCTTGTTCACTTTACTTGTAGTCCTATAAATGCCTGTACTGTCTTTTCCCCTACCAAAGCATCATAAACATGTTCTCTAAGGCAAATAGTGTCAATGTGACGATGCGGGTTCGCAACACCACAGTCAAATGTATTGGGGTTATTGATAGAAAAAGGGAGGAACGAATTCAGGTATGCACATCTTCTAGGAGATGATCCACATTACACAATGGAAGGACCCCTGCCCAGGAGATATAGATGACTGTCACCTACAGACTTAAACAAAGAGCCTGTCTCCTTCAATTTGTCATGAAGTCCTGGTTAGTCTTCCAATGTAACACAGAGGGAGTACCCACTTTTAGGAGCCCCCAAGCAAAGACATGCAGTCAGGGCATGAAGTAACCACTAAGGATTTCACTGATCCATGCAAGTAACCAGATATTCAAAAAACCTTTACTTTGTCTACCACCTTTCTGGGGTGAGTGTCATTCCAAATCTCTTAACTGACACATAATTATAGAACAGCTAGTTTAATTGGTGTCTTTAAATTGACCATTAAGAATGAATGTAAATGTGCGTGTGTGTGTGTGTGTGTGTGTGTGTGTATGAGTGCGTGCGTGTGTGTGTGTGTGTGTATGCATGACACCCTCCAAGGTTGATTCTTGCCTTGTGTCTGATGTTACCAGGATGGGCACGGGGCTCCAGTGGACATGAAAGTTTTTGGATATTATACAACTAGGGCACAGAAAAGCAATTGAGCATTTCAGTGGCACATGGAATGAACTGACAGCTTTGTGATTTTAACTCCAAACTTTCAGCCACTAGTAAGTAATTGGGTAATAAATACCTCATTTCCATAATAACTTCAGTTTCACTAAAATTAATTTGTTGTACTATTATATTGTATTGAGAATTACTTGTGTTCTGTTCTGTGTATTGTATTGTATTTACCCTTTTTTTGACACCCACTGCACGCCCAACATACCTGGAAAGGGGTCTCTCTTTGAACTGCCTTTCCCAAGGTTTCGCCCATCTTTTCCCTACAAGGGTTTTTTTGGGAGTTTTTCCTTGTCTTCTTAGAGAGTCAAGGCTGGGAGGCTGTCAAAAGGCAGGACCTGTTAAAGCCCATTGCGGCACTCCTTGTGGGATTTTGGCCTATATAAAAATAAATTGTATTGTATTGTATTCTATGTGTAGAATCTAATTTTGCACATATGTTTGTTTTTGTTTAATTTTCATTTTCAGATTGTGGTTGTTTTTTACCATTATTTTATTTACAGTTTGCAAAACCACTTTGTGCTCTGAATTAGTGCTGGGCAAAACAATTCATGTGAATTTGAATTTGCAATAAACCTCAGTGGTTTGCTTCACATAAAATTCACCAAACAAATTGCATTTCATTTTCAGCAAAATTCAAGAACAAGAAGAAGAGTATTTAGTTCCTATCTGGAAGCATTTTCATGCATCTATGTGTCTCCCTGTGATTTAATATTTAAATAAAAATCTCTAGTGGAAAAAAATCTCTGAAAGTGTGCATATCCTCAACTATGATAATGCAGCTGTTAAAGTAATGGCAAAGTTTGACAGAGAGGACTTTCCATTTAACCCATTTTTCCTGTGAAGAAAGCACAGTTATGTGCACAAAATTGTATTTTAGTGTATCTTATTGTGAGATATGTAGTATGTAGTGGTCACCTTTTAAAAAAAATATGCTCCTTTGTGGTGTTGTGAAAGAGAGGCCTAAATATAATTGATTTCACGGGTGTGGTACAGATTACATGCCTTACACAGCTGCAGAAAAGTACACAGATACACACAGAAGTGTGAATGGGGCTTTAGTGAGCCGTATGTTTTGTATCCAAAAAAATTTTTGGAGAGCTGCAAATTGCAGATTTCTGTCAATTGCGGGCATTCTTTTGTTAGCAATGTCATTAAGCTGCCACAGTTTAGGACTGTGGCAGACTATCTTGAGCAAACCAGGTTTTGCAGTTCTAAAAAGAATTATTTCATGCATTTAGCTAACATCAACCTCTCTGTGTTGTTATCAGATTTGTATTCTAGTTTGTATACTGGGATGTGGTATTTAGAGACTTGTTTTTCTGATATTGACCTTTGAACATTTGACTTTGATTTTACCTTTGTCTCCTGGTTCTTGTTATTATTTTTTCCTACCCCGCCTCACCTCTAAACATGGAAGAAGACATGCAATTTAAGGACAACATTCATTTATGTTCCTCAACAGCCCAAATCAAACTATTGTAGAAGATTCTAAAGGTCACGATGTTAGGTTGTGCCTCTCACAGGTTGGTGGATATGTACTATTAGGGAATCTGGTAGTCCTGTTCTTATTAGACTGAGTAGTTTACATAAGAGTGGGAGAGTGAACAGAGAATAGTTAGGGTGTGATAAAGTGAGATGGGTCTTAATGGCTTTACAGTACATTTCAGTCTTGAAATCTTGACTAGTCCACTAGACCACACTGCTACTATTGCATCTATTATGGTGCTACAAAGAAAGCATTTTAAAAACCATACGTTTGCATGTAACATATTAATTACATATATTAATTTGTAATTATTTTATTCATTTTTCTTAACATATTATTACAATTCAGGGTCGCAATGGCATTAGGTATGAGATGGTGACCAACCCAAAATGGGATACAAGTCCACTTCAGGGAACCCTCACATGCACAGCAAGATTCAGTCAAAACTGTCACCGATCTGTGATCACATGTTTGCAGAACCACCCCTTCCTATATGCAGATCACGCACTGCGCACATGGCCCATGATTGGAGGACCGAAATTTGACGTTGGTGGTACACAGACATCTGCAGTTCAGGAGCTCCGTTGCACAGCCAGTTGGATTGCATGTTTGTGTGTTTTTATCGCTTGGTTTACTTCATTTGAGTCAGATAAATCCTTCCACAACCCTAATCTTAACCATAATGCAGCTGGATCTAATGCATGAATTGTTATATTAATTTTGACAGTCATCTGTTGTGATAATTTTCCATTTGCAAGCATAGAGGTAGCTTCAAGTCAACAGTAGTCAGGAGCATAACAAAGAAAAAAAAAAACAAAAGCATGAAAAAACAGCTTGTCCTGCATTGGCAGGTGTTTATAAAATCTAAATTTGGAAGATTCTGCTTTAAGCCCCAGTTTACCTAGAGGCGGCACTGCATGTCTGGGATGTTCAAGGTAACTTTAGTGCAAGAAAAAAACATCCATTCAGATATAATGGGACCACACAAATCTCACGCAAATAGTGCCTAGACAAGTATTTGAACCCATAACTCAGGAGCTGTAAGGCCATGCTGCTCATCTACAAGCATACAAAGCTTTCAACTGATTATTTGTCCTAGATTGTAAAGGAAGTAATCTTGGCGCACTGATGCAGTTTATTTACCAGGCATGTTTTAGCACTGTTTGCCATTTACAGCCTCTGGTCACTGATTGTGCGTAGGAGCTGTAGCTTGATTCATTTTGTGTTTAGTGTTTTAATAATTTTGTTTTTGTGAGCCTGAGGGCTTGAGACTGCAGCAGCTACCAGACCTGCTGATCGACAGTCTATATTCAAAATGCTAACTACAACAAAAAAAAAATATATATATATACAGTATATGGGTTTGCTATTTAAAATACAGTATTCTAAAGGGTATACATAGTACTTTTCATTTACCAGAACTACCTTTAGAAGGTTGCTTTTGCAAAGGGAATAAAACATTGGCAGACATCACCCAGGGCCATTTTTTCAGACCCTACCCAATAATCCTTGCCCTTTTTTGGTTCAAGCAGCTCATCTGGCACAACAACGAAACCTTCCCCTGGTATTCATTTTTTTGTCTGTTTTTACTTAACTGTCTCTAAAAGAAATTTATACTTGCTTAAGGGTTCTATGCACTTAGTTGGTAGACTTTAGCAGGTGCAGCTCAAAACAGATTTAGTGAAACATTAAATAGCTTTAAATAAATATTGTTGTGAAATCACTTTTATTCAGCAGTTGTTTTGTCTTGTTTGCTGACTTTTAAACTATGCAAATCTTTTTGATCTGAAGGCATCAGCATTACACTGCTGATAATTATCACAACACACATTGCAAATAGAGCTTAAAAAACATACACACAAATTGACAGGTAACTTACAATAACAGGTTAGCACCTAATACAAAATTATTTTAATAAAGGATTTTAGCACCCACAAAATTACACAGGAGACATTAATTATTAATTGTATAATGATTCCTGTAAAGTGACACTTTTCCTACAAAGAATGAACTTTTACTATGCATGCACTTATTTCTTACACACATTAGAATTTTTTATTAGAGTATCTAGATATTAAAGACTTCAGCCGTCATTCAAATACAAAAAAGCATGACATTTTTGCAGTTGTTTTGGCTAATTGTTGGCAAGTGGGTACACTCTTTTATCACATGACACTTGTTAATCAACAAAGAGGCTACAGAAAAATAAAGACTAAAAAGTGTGTAAAATCAGATCCATCAGAATTAGCTTTTTATTATACCATAAAAAATATAAATAAATATAAACCAGACTACATGGACAGACTTATGAGCTTGTATTGCAAATAACAAATGACATTTCATATACAAGTACAAGGGGTGATCAATAGTTTATCTACCTAATATGAAAGAAGGTAGCAAAAATGTTGAAACAAATCCTAGCTTATTGGGACATGTCTCAAGGTTTCTCATGCACAGTTGTGGCTCAGTGCAAGTCTAACATTTCAAGAGACAGGATATCAGGAGAGTCCTCGTGTGAATCAAGTAAACTTTTTCATGACAATGCGTTGGTTCACGTGTCATGTCAATCACAGGCTACCATCCGAGAATGTGGGTTCCAGCAGCTGAACCATCCACCCTACAGTCCTAACTTGGCTCCCTCAGATTATTTCCTGTTCAGAGTTTTGAAGAAATCTCTCCGTAGACAGCGGTTTACAAGTGATAAAGATGTCAAGGCAGCTGTGATGCCCTGGCTTGAAGGTCAAACAGAAGATTTTTTTTTCAAAGGGGTTAAAGTCATTGCAGGGAAAGTGGATGAATTGTATGGAGCTATCAGGGAACTATATTGAAATATAAAATATAATTTTTGAAAGCTCTTTTCTTTCCTACTGAGTTAGATAAATTACTGAATGCCAATCATATCATTATAATAACAATGTTGGGGGAAAATGGTGGTTAGTAAAAATTGTACATAACACTTTCAGTGACTTTTCAGTTGTTTTGAAAAACAGAATAAGTAATGTATTAGGATTATAAATGTAGTATGTTGTTGCTCTGCAAGCTGAAAGGTTTAGAACAGTTTTTTCTTGGTTGAGTGTCATGGCCAAGCTCCAGTTATATTACAAGGCAGCTAAGCTCTCTAATGTGACACTTGAATGCTAGGACTGTCACTTTCCAACTCTCCACATGTAGGACTTATCTGAAGTCTTGAAAAGATGGCTTTCAATTACACATAAAACAAAGGAGATAACTCTCCCGGTAAAAGTTCATAGTATTATAATGTTAAATCATAAATACAAATTTAAAACCACTTTTAATGACTTAAACTCATTAGTGTCTCTCTGAGCCCTCTGTGCTGTCTATTCCTCCGACCCTTCTGCCTTCTCAAAGATCATCTTTTTCCTCAAAAACAGAAGAGGCAACTGGTTGGCTACAAGCCTGCCACCACAGAAAACTGAAAACCAATAATGAGACGGAGACATGCAAGCATGGCAATTCATCCGTAATAAAGTATATTTTAATTCATCGCATAACTTAACTCCTTCTCTTGTGTCACTGATGGCCATCAGTGATGTTAAAATCATATTCCCATTTGGCCTTAGTGGTGGCTACTAATCTAGGACTCACGCAAGAATGCTGCAGGTAGGTCCTTGCACACCTACTGAAAAAAAATAAGGTAAAAATGTTATAAAAATAGTGAAAACAATTAATGTAAACAAACATCAAAATAAATTTAGCCACATACCTGAAGATTAAACTCTATTTTATTTATGCATGCTATACAATTTATTTTTTTAGAGGACTCCCCAAATCTCACCAACCACGTACTTAAGTCATCAGTTTACTGGGCTTCTTCCCTCATCCACATGTTGTGATTTTTCTTTATTATTTTGTTTTCTCATTCTTGAAATACCCTCTAGGTTTCTTTAAAGAACTATTTAGTTATTATATTTTTGAACTGCTGAATTCCCTTTTGAGGTTATTTTTTTTTTTGGTTTAATTTTGTTTCACTATACAGAAGTTAAAAATATTTATGTGTTTTATTAATGCCGCCCAAGTGTGCAGTGTGTGACGTCACCATTACAACATTATAAAGGAGAGCACTGTACACTTCTTGGTCATCAAAGATTACATAGAAATAATGTGAAAATTCACCAGGTGAATTTTGTTAAAGATTGCTTGGTTAAACAACTATTTACTTCATCTTCTGGTCTGTATTTAAAATTCCATTTTGCTGTTTGATCCACATGGTGGCGCAGTGGTAGCGCTGCTGCCTCGCAGTTAGGAGACCCGGGTTCGCTTCCTGGGTCCTCCCTGCTTGGAGTTTGCATGTTCTCCCCGTGTCTGTGTGGGTTTCCTCCTGGCGCTCTGGTTTCCTCCCAAAGACATACAGGTTAGGTGGATTGGCGATTCTAAATTGGCCCTAGTGTGTGCTTGGTGTGTGGGTGTGTTTGTGTGTGTCCTGCGGTGGGTTGGCACCCTGCCCAGGATTGGTTCCTGCCTTGTGCCCTGTGTTGGCTGGGATTGCTCCAGCAGACCCCCATGACCCTGTGTTCGGATTCAGCGGGTTGGAAAATGGATGGATGGATGGATGTTTGATCCAGCAGAACACAACAATTTCATTTTTTTGATTCAACACACCTGAACATTTCTAACCCAGACAAAAATAACAGGAGGTGCCCTAGAATGGTTACCAACATCATTCAGTTTTGGTTGGTGCTTCTCACCCTTTCCAGTCAATGCTTTCTTTCTACTCTTTTTTCCCCATCACTCACACACAGTACAAAACTTAAAAACATTACCACGGACACATGGAACATACAGACATAAGTGTTAAAACATCAATCCATCCATTTTCCAACCCGCTGAATCTGAACACAGGGTCACGGGGGTCTGCTGGAGCCAATCCCAGCCAACACAGGGCGCAAGGCAAGGAACCAATCCCGGGCAGGGCGCCAACCCACCGCAGGTGCTAAAACAGATAATGCAATATAGTAACAGACAACACATCATGGAAAATCAATAAACAAACAATTTTTCAAACACCAGAATACACCATTATTTTTTTAAGTTCTAATGAACTGGAAGTTTTAAATCAATTAATCAAATGACATTTAACATCTCCTTAACTGATAGTAAGAAGAACATAATTTTCACGAATACTGCTGATGTATACTATTGAACTACAGAGATGACACAAAACAGCAATACAGTAATCCCTCCTCCATCGCGGGGGTTGCGTTCCAGAGCCACCCGCGAAATAAGAAAATCCGAGAAGTAGAAACCATATGTTTATATGGTTATTTTTATATTGTCATGCTTGGGTCACAGATTTGCGCAGAAACACAGGAGGTTGTAGAGAGACAGGAACGTTATTCAAACACTGCAAACAAACATTTGTCTCTTTTTCAAAAGTTTAAACTGTACTCCATGACAAGACAGAGATGACAGTTCTGTCTCACAATTAAAAGAATGCAAACATATCTTCCTCTTCAACGGAGTGCGCGTCAGAGAGAGAAAAGCAAACAAATCAATAGGGCTGTTTTAAGTATGCGAAGCACCGCCGGTACAAAGCTGTTGAAGGCGGCAGCTCACACCCCCTCCGTCAGGAGCAGGGAGAGAGAGAGAGAGAGAGAGAGAGAGAGAGAGAGAGAGAGAGAGAGACAGAGAAAAACAAAGTCAAAAATCAATACGTGCCCTTTGAGCTTTTAAGTATGCGAAGCATCGTGCAGCATGTCGCTTCAGGAAGCAGCTGCACACAGAAGGTAGCAACGTGAAGATAATCTTTCAGCATTTTTAGACGAGCGTCCCTATCGTCTATGTGTGCGAACAGCCCCCCTGCTCACACCCCCCTACGTCAGCGCAAGAGAGAGAGAGAGAAAGTAAGTTGGGTAGCTTCTCAGCCATCTGCCAATAGCGTCCCTTGTATGAAATCAACTGGGCAAACCAACTGAGGAAGCATGTACCAGAAATTAAAAGACCCATTGTCCGCAGAAATCCGCGATATATATTTAAATATGCTTACATATAAAATCCGCAATAGAGTAAAGCCGCGAAAGGCGAAGCGCGATATAGCGAGGGATCACTGTATTAACACATTAACAATAATAATGATTAATTTGTCATTTCCTCTAGTCAAATGGATACCTGGCAAAACACAAGATAGCTGTACTTTTACAGTCTCCTTACTCTCACAGCTCATGTACCAGTGGCTATGATACACCCCTCATGTTAAGGAGACAAAGAAAAAACTCTGAGCAGCAATATATATGGCATTGTCCTTAGAAACAGAGAAATGCAGTATTTGTTAAGAAGGAAGAAAAGTACAGATGGTGTGGTATGCTGCCAGTCGGGGAGCATAATGTTCATGAGCCCCAATGTTTTTAACACTGTTGGATTTTACTTTCCACACTTTAAAAATAAATCAATAATGAGTAATGCAAGCTTAAGACTTGGACAAACCTGACTCTAAAATACTAAGGAAAGCCCATTCTATGCTCAGCAATTTAAATACATGTTAACATGTATGTTCCAAGCAATACAAAATAAAATTATCATCCTGAGCATTCTTCATACCTTTGAAACTGAATTTACTCCAAAATACTTACAGTTGAAGTATGCTGAGAGAATAAAGCCCAGATTTAGAAGGTTAGGTCATCCAGATTCAGAAAATTAGCAATACAGATACTTCTGGTTTCAATATCTAGGATAGACAGTCTAAATAGATTTGTCTCTGAAATTCATGCTTGGAGATTTTTAGTGGACATTTCTCTTTAAATTATTAGCTTTTTTATGTGTTGTGTGAAGTGTTGACTTGATCATTTTGATTCACTCTGGAACAGAGCGGTTTTGGAACACAGAGGCTGAGAAGCATTCTCTAGTGCACAAGAGGCTGCCAGGCATTAAAGGCTGTCTTATAACTGATACACTGCCCAGCATATCTGGAAAGGGGGGGGAGGAAAAGTGGCAGTGGGGATTTAAATAACATTAAAGGAAGAAAAACAATGAGCTAGAATTCACTCTAGCTCCATATGCGCAAAGCATTCAATTATTCAACTTAAAATCTCTTATCAAGCCCATCTGTCTCGTTTAAAATTGTCCAAAATGTTTCCAGGGTGAGATCCAACTTGCAAACATTGCAATTGAGCTCCAGCCTCAATAGGCCCCATGTGTTAGCCGTGTACCAAATTAACATCATTTTGGACCAAAATTTTTCAGTGCCTTTCAGACAGCCTTGGTGTCACAATCTCTTCTAATCTCCTAACAGCAGTGTTTGGTGTACTCCCAGATGGTCTTAAAGTGAAGAAAGATAAACAAACTGTGATTGCCTTTACCTCACTATTAACACGTAGACTTGGTTTGCTCAACTAGAAGAATCCTAGCCCACCTCTTTTAAGTCAATGGGTAACTGATGTTACATACTATTTGAAACTGGAAAAAATCTAATTCTCATTTAGAGGATCTGTTCAAAACTTTTTAAAAACTTGGCAGGATCTAATCAATAACATTTTAGAATAAGCATTTATATTGGGGCAAAGGACTTCTTTCCCTCTTTACTACTCTCAAAGTTTTATTCTGGCTGTAGGCCTTCATCTTTTTCTCATGGGTGGGGGTTTGTTTTGTTTGACTTGATTATATGGAACGTTTTATAAAAGAGTAAAAAAAAAATGAGCTACAAAAAAAAATGTTACTTCACTAGCTGTTTGAAAGAGATGATATAACACAGGTATTACTGACTTTTCCTGTAAAGATAGAAGAAGAAGAACATGGACAGGAAGGCTAAACACATTCTGGCTGATAGAAGACAATACATGGTCTTGAGCTAGGAATGGGACCAGGCTGCCTTTTTCAGGGTGAGGTCATTGAGGAGTCTGAGAACTCCCCAGTTGGCTGGTTGTGTCCCTCCTACCAATAGGTGGCAGCACATATTCGTAGAGTTAAAGCAGTGGGATGGGTCATTTAAATAACACAGCCTAGTGGCTGCCTAAGTGGCCTGGCACTTTCAGGACTGTGGGAGGCTCAGGGATGCAGTAACTTATTGTTCTGTCAATGGGAATCGTGTGTTGGTAGCTCCAAGACGTTATTGATCTACTCCTAATCTAGTACTATAAACTGGAGGTGGGGTAGAATATAAACTTCCTTTAGCCAGAGAGAATTTTTAAGTGAAATAAGTGCTATTTGAACTACAACAATGGACAAGTGGCCAGGCTAACTCCATATGTACTGGTAAACCCAGAGAAGCAGAGGATCTTTTACTTTTCTCAGTTAATTTTGTATATAGCTTTTCCATTGTTTTTTGATTATTCCTTTAATTAATCCTGTTTTTTGTATGTTCTTGCCTCCTTTGTCTGAGAAGGAAGGCCACTATACGAATGTCCCCTCTTGCTTACACAGACTGCACTCAAGCAGATGTAGTGCTACATTTTCAGGTGGTATGTAAAAATCTCTTAATGTTTACATGTTAAACTTGTAATGAAGTGAAATATACTGTGATCAGAAGCACTGAAATACTATTCTGTGTGACAATTCTAATAAGCTTTATAAAGCTTACTAGAATTGTCCTTAGCAACACAGGGCTGTCATTAATCATGGTAAGGTGGTCAGATTGGGTCATCTGAATGTCAGATCCCATTTAAGGACATTTATTATTAATGATTTTATTTCACCAGACATTCTTGATTTTTTTTCTTGACATCCAAAACCCTGGTTAAAAGAAAATAATCATTTTCCTTAATTTGAAACTTACCCATCTGACTACAGCCAGTTTCATAAATCATGGATAAGTGTTTTATTGCAGTAGGTTGCATTGGAGTCCAGTTTCCTTGAATAAATTTATCTCATTTTAACTAATTACCTTCTAATGCCTGAAAGTATTCTTCTTTATTTTCTTGCCTAGTTTATTGCTCTCCAATCATCCATTCATAACCAAGTTTTCTGAATTGATTGAAAAGTAACAGTTTTAGAGTTTAGTAGATTTTAATAGCCATCCTCACCATTTCTCTGATTATATTATGTATATACTGTATATAGTGAACAGAAGTGAGGGAACAAAAAAAAAAAGAATTGGAGCTGCAGAGGCAACCCCATTTAAAGTCCAAGGTGACAATACATAATCAAGAAGCAGTTTTGAAATACAAATGAAATGTAGTTCCAAACATTAGAAAGGATGTGTTTTTGAGAAGAGTGAGTTGCAAACTGAACAATGACTTCCTGTTGGGCTGGAGTATTTATAGTCATGGAAGGGGAAGGGGCGGGGTTAATTCATGGAAAAAGCAGAAGTTACATCATTAGTGTTCCTGGTAGTCTGGAGGTCAATGATGTCACACTTAAAATCTTCCCCCATATTTTCAGATAACGGCATACCCATGAGACACTTGTAAGCTTGTGTGACAATAAATACAATGTTTATTGTGTTAAAATGGTTGTTATTATGATTGGTTGTCAGTAATCTTACTTTTGTTATGTTTCAGCCATGTGTATTATCTGATTTACTATTGTTTTAATTAGTTTTTAGGTTTTTTTTGTTTTGTTTTCATTTGATTTCTGTTAAGTTTATTTATTGTTTATTATTATTAAATGGTCTTCCATTCTTTGTGTTTTGTGTGGTGGAACCCTAGGGTATAATGCCACCCTGACTTAACTGTTACTGGTTTCTTCCTGCTGCCTTTTGTATTGAGTAAGGAGACAGGATCCCAGTAGTGGTTCATTTATTGTTGTTGGAAGTTCTGTGAGTATTGTTTTTCTTTCATATTTCTGGTTCAGTTTTCTTCTCTTCTGATTTTGTAAATTATTTATTGGATTTTGTATTGGGACTTGTTAGGTTTGGTTTTCCTTTTTAGCTAACATTACTTTGCTATATTTTTGTCTTTTTCCTTTTTGTTTTTTTTTTTTTAAAGTACTAGGGGGCTTCGCTCGCCAACCCCCGTATTTGGTTTTCCGGATACACACTTTGAAGATTTTTTTTCTTTGAATTGTTGCTATTTCATTAGTTTCACTTTTATTTCAGAACTTCTGTAAAAACAATATTTGTAATCTTGCGAGTCCCAATATGCTGAATCTTTTTAATGAGGTCAGGATAGGTTTCTCTGTTTGGAATTTCAACATAGACAAAACGATCTACATCATCAGCATTTAATCATTTTTTTTTACAAAGTAAAAAAGTAAGTAGAGTTCTGCATTGGACTCCTGTCTGTACAGTCGTGCTATTTTCCTCTCATAGTTCCAAAAGTACATGGGGTTACCAAGGTCATATCCCAGCTTTTGTCTAGGTTTTTGTACAAGGGCTAGACAGAACGTTTTTGACTCCTGGTGTAAATAGGTTTTTAAATAAGCAGACAGATAAATATAGATACATTAACAAAGTAACCAATAAATGCATGTGAGGTAAACTCCGTTTTTGAAATTCTCAAGATTCTTTATTTGTCACATGAATAGTTATAAAGGACAACACACAATGAAATGCATCCTGATCCGCTTATCAAAAACTGTGCAAAGTTAGAAGAATATCAGTTAGATTAACAAAAAGTCATAGATCGAAAGATAACAGTATAGTAGAACATAATAAATAAGTACAATTATGTGAATAAAGTAGAATTAAGTGTTAAGGTGCAATAGTGTAGTAATTATTGTGCAAAATCAAAGTTAGACTGGTGCATAGTTAAATGAGGCAGTTTGTTTGTTTGCGCTACTGCGATCTTTACTTTTTTATATTTTCTAATTTTCCTACTTTCATATCCTTTAACTTTCTCCACAAGTGTAGAGCGCCAACTTTTTTTTTTTTTTTTTTTTGAGCCTTTCTAATTTCCTGGTTTCATAGTCTCTAACCTGCTCTGCATGTGTTTAGCGTCAACATTTGTAAACATCTCTATGAAGTTCTACTTTGTCTTTTACTCACTGTGATTTAATTCTGAGCCAGGTTGGACGTGCTTTTTTTTCAATTCTACTTGTTCCGGGCTGATAATTACTTTCCTTATTTTCTGAATTTGCACCTCGATTATTCTTTTTTGCTCTTTTTTCTGTCCAACGCATTTGAGTCTCTTTTCTCCGCGCTTCTTCGTTTAATCAGCGATGTTTCATTTCTACCCTATTCATTTTTACTGTAATGACCTTATACACTTTATATGCACTGAGAGCCCTGGAGCTGTGTGTGCTGCATGCCTGCCTTTACACTACTGATTTGTTTTTTTTGATATTGCTTGTAAGTAGGGTGTGTCTTGCAAGACTCTTGTTCTATGTTCCTGTGAGACGCACCGTGGCAGGTCTCTTTCGTCTCGTGGGTCTTTAAATTATCTTCCAAGAAAGATCACAATAGACTATCAGGACAGGAGACAGGATATCTTTTTATAATAGATAGATATTCTATTTTTTTATGATACTTTGTTTTCAAGTTTATGGTTACTCTCCTCATACGGGTATTTTTATGTGTTTTGTCCCTGTCCCTAAATCTACTGGTGTGAGTGCCAGTGGCCCTGTATCATTTGTCAGAAGGAAGAAGTGAGGACACCGACAGTTCAGCGTGGCTGAGCTCTTTAATTATGCTGTTTACCTTTCTAAGGCAGTAAGTCTTAAATAGGTCCTAAACAGAAAGTAGCAGGATGTCAGTAATACTCTACACTGTATTCATAAAGTTGAGTCAAGAAGGTACTGCACCAGGATGTGATACAGCCACTAAAGGTGAATTCTACTGTGCAACTTCAGATTTGGGGATTAAGTACAGTAAATTTTTGGAGGACCCAAAGACATGGTTCTGGTATATATTTTTTATAGAAACATGTGTTCTAATTTGAAGCTCTTAAGAAATACTAAGAAATTGAAATAGATGGCAACAGTGCACATACAAAGCCAGTTATAGGAAACAAATGGAAAAATGCAAGCTTTTCTCAAATGTGTCGTGAAGCAGCAGCCCTTCTTGACAATAGCTTAAATATTTCTGGCCAGATAAACAAGTTTTAGGAACAATTTAAACATTTCACAACACCTTATTCACTATAAAAAATAGGCTTTAGCAAATTAAACTTAAGAGTGGTGTAATTTATGCAACTTCTGCTCCCCAAACAAATGATAAGAACATCCAAATGATTAGCTAAGTATCAATGTATACTTTTACACAAAGATACCACATGCCCAGAGGTCAGAGATAACTGCAGAAGGCCTGAGACTAAAACTAAAATTAACATCTTCTTTCCAACCTCTTCATACACCCCTAAGTTGTTTAAAGAACACTCTTACAACTGCCCAAAATGCCTATTAATGTATATTTAAAATAAGAAAGCAGGTCTCCTAAAACAAATTTCTTATCATCTGTATTTGCCTGTTAAGTTTTGATCCATTGCTCCTCACTGGTCTGTTCATCCATATTTTGAATTTCTTATTCCAATTTAAAGTTAATAAAATGTCCATCAGAATTTTAACTCTTGTCTTCAAATGTTATGAACAATTTTAAATCACACTGTATGCTGGTAAATGTGGTGTGAAGTCCATCATAGCTTTATTAGTTTGAGTTCAAATCATGGCTCAGTCACCTACTGTTCAGAACTTGCCTGCTATCTGCAATGCATCTTTTCCAGGTACTCCAATTTTCGTTGTATCTTTCCAAATAAGTCCTAAGGAGACTGGTGATTATAAGTTGACCCTGTGTGAATGAGTATGGATCTGTGTGTGAAAGTGTCCTGCAATAGTCCCTTGTCTGTGAACCTAAATATGGACTGAACAAGTTCAGGAAATGATGAATCCTAGGCTGGGTTTACCCTTGGGTCCGACATTTTTGAAAATGTCTTCTAGTTCCTAAAGACTCAATTTAAGAAAATGAATGAGTAGTGGAATGTTTTGATAAATTTATCATGTAGCAGGTACTCATCTGATGAGAGACAAAGTTTTAGGTATAAGAAAAGAGACATCAGTACTGCAGCATATTAAAATTAAATTATGAAGTACAAGATAGAAAAATGAAAGCTACCCGGACTT
This sequence comes from Erpetoichthys calabaricus, assembly GCF_900747795.2. Lineage (NCBI taxonomy): Eukaryota > Metazoa > Chordata > Cladistia > Polypteriformes > Polypteridae > Erpetoichthys > Erpetoichthys calabaricus. The sequence goes on from NC_041397.2 coordinate 111,518,884, forward strand.
TCCAGCTCTACTTTATTTCAAACTAATTAGGTGAGGACCACTGTTTCACTGTTTTTGTTCCTGAATACTCTTCATTGCCTGGTCAAACCCTATAATTAGGCCAGAAACTGGAAAGCAATTACTCCTTCATATGTGTCCAAAGCAGTTATTTCTCAGAGCACTTTTTACTGCGCCATAATAATTAAAGTATGTTCAACTCAATTTCCTTTTATTGCCATGGTTCTTAATAAATACAACTTCAGGTAAAAAACTTGTGGGTCAAATTCTTCTTTTCCATTATGTGTGATTTTTTTTAAACGTATGAATGGACCATTAGTCAGGCTGCATCTGTCAGCCAATAAATAGCTTAAAGGCTATAATATACTAATGGAAAGTTAATTACTGATGCTTCAGTGATTCCTATTTCCCTAATGTCAAAAATCTGATTCCTGAATATTTCATGAATTTTACACAAAAATCACATTCTCTTTTAAGTTTACTGACAAACTAGCGATTTTATGAAAAAGGGAACAATATAGTGTAAAGCCAGGTTGGCTACGTAGTACTGTATATTACATAGTATATTTTATTGTTGTTTGAAGAATGATTTACAGTGAATTGTACGGAAAACTTGTTATTTTGCAACACAGATAAGAACACAAGAAATCTGACAAACGAGAGGAGACCATTCAGTATATCAAACCTGCTTGTTTTGTTAATAGCTAAACTGTTATGATATCTCATCCTGATACTTCTTAAAGGTTTTTAAGGTTTATGATTCAACTACATATCTCAGTGGTTTGTTCCAGATTCTCACAACTCTTTTCATAAAGAAGTGCTTCCTGGCTTCAGTCCTAAATGCCCTTCATCCTGATTTTCATTGGTGTCCTCAAGAACTTGATTCTTTGTTAACTTGTAAGAATTCGGCTGGATCAACTTTATCAATGCCTTTAGGATTTTGAAGTCTTTAAGTCCTGGGATGTACTTGGTTGCTCTCCTCTGCACAGTTTCAGGTGTTGCTCTGTCTTTCTTATAGGTGACTAGAACTGCACAGAATATTCTAGATGTGGTCTCATTAGGGCATTATATAGTCTAATCATAACATCCATTGATTAATATTCGATGATTTAATAACATAACCTAACATTTTATTTGCCTTTTAATAACTTCTAAGCATTGCTTAAATGATGAAAATGTTTTGTCAACATAAACCCCTAAATCCTTTTCTGAGTTTGAGGGTCCTGTAGGACAATAGCTCACATCTCGTATTTATTATTGATGTTCAATTTGTCCACATGTAGCAATCTGTAGTTTTCTATGTTAAACTGTATTTTCCAAGTGTTTTCCCAGTTGTGAAACTTGCACAAATCTTTTTGAATTGTTTTTGCTGCCTCCTCAGTGTCTGCAATTCCTCCATATTTAGTATCATCCAAAAATTTCACAAGTTTGTTACCAAAACCTATGTTAATAAATCAGAAAAAGTAACGGTCCCAAGACAGATCCATGAGGGACTCCATTGATGACCTTACTCCATGTGGAAAATCCTCCTCTTCTATGCACTGTTTGTCTCCTGCTGGTTAACCAATTTGTGATCCAGTTTTGAAGGTTACCTCTGATTTTAGTTCCAGAATGAGTCGTCAGTATCAAAGGTTTTTTTAAAGTCTATGGAAATTATGTTGTATGCTTTGCTTTTATCAACTACTGCAGCTGCCTGTTTAAAAAAGCCTAAAGATTAGATTGGCAAGATCTTCCTCTCATTAACCCATGCTGACTGCTATTTAGCATATTATTTTCATATAGGTACTTTTCAAATTTATTTCTTATGAAGATCTAAGTAACTATGTTCTTTCATTTCATTCACAAGAAACATTGCCACAACAACATATGCTTCAGCTGAAGAAAATATAAAAGTCAAAACCTATTAAATACACAAGCACTATCTCAACTTGGACATCAGTACTATTCTCCTTACTCTACTGAGTCCATAAAAGGAAAATGAGAACTAGGATTAGAGTGATGGAATTATGAAGATGTCAAGAGTTTTATTATAATTGTGTTAACAAAACTAAAATGTATAAAAGAAATCCTGCCTTAAATAACTTTGAAATCTAAAAACAGAATGATGGAAATATGAAAAACAAAAAATTGTGCATCTTCTGCCAAGCTTTTTGCAAGTAAAGGCAACTGAAACAGGTTTTGTAGAAAATCAGGCAGATCTCAGCAGCTTATCGCATTCGTGGATCATGTCTGATTGTCTGGTTTGACTAACTATGGGTTAAAGAAAATTTGATATTGATTCTCAGACAGAAAGAGATCATGTTTGAAAACAACCATATTCACATTTTCCCAGATTTCTTTCCTTCAATGATATGTTTCAACCAGCATTTCTCCCCTGGCTGGGGTTCCAAGTCATGTTCAAGTCTGTTTTGTCTTGTCTAATATTGCATTATTTATTTGTATTAATATTTATTTTGTTTATTATGTACATTGCTCTGTGTCTATTTGTAATGTATAATTGTTTAGATTATGCCCCATGTGTTTTATTGGTGTTTCCCAAATGAGCAGGGCCACCTGCCAATCACTGGAAGAACGGCCGTCCACCCTATTTATGGGAGGGCCTTCCATAGTTCCTGGTAGTTCATTACGAATGTGCTAGTGAATGGAGTGTTTCTTGTGTTACTATTGCTTATTGTTTTAACCTTGCATTTTTTGACCTTGTGCTCTGTGTTTCGACTACAATTTTTGGATTCTGTTTTGAGACTTAGCTGAATTACCAAGCGTTTCAGGCAATCCTTGTGCTCTTTGGAGCTTTTTTGCTATCATAGCATTTTGTCAAAATAAACCCTTTATTGTATAAAGATTTTTCAAGGCCCTTTTTGGTGTTTAGTCTGGGTTTTAAAGTATTTTTTGTAGCTGTGCTTTTGGGACTCCCAAGACACAACATTCAACAGCTGCCAAACTAGCTGCATTCTACAGCATTAACACTAGAATTACCAGAGCCTACGAAAAAACTCGTATATGCGGCCCACCTTAAATCGCTTCTTAAAACCTTTCTCACCTCTCCGCCAGCGTCTTTTGTCATCTAAATGCACTGATAAAGACAAGCTGCCAGCAGCTGGCTATTCCATCCCCCCCAACGACTTAGAACATAAACAGGCTTTTCCCAGCTCTTGCCTTGATTGATTATCTGGGAGTGAAGTGGAGTTTTAGAGTAGAAATAATAGATTGTTATTTGAAACACACGCATTTCATATGTGTTGCATTTCTACAGTAATCTGTGTAACCACATTGTTAAAACAGAAACGTGTTATATATTCTAGTAGCAATTGACAAAATGTAGGCATAAACTATATAATGTATGAAGCCTGAAGTCCAAATATCAAAGAAACACTTTCACAAAAGGTACAAAAAAAAGCCACTGCCAAAAAAACCCGCCTTAGTGTGAGACATTGACATGAATTAACTATCACTGCTTCCGTGGCGTAACAGTATCAGTCGCTGACTGGGAATCAGAAGGTCATGAGTTCGATCCTGCACAACTCCCATTTGAGAAGTGTTCTTATTTTCACTATTTTAGAATAAAAAGATACATTTGATTTCAGTCTGTAACAGCTGGTGTAATTTATGATATTTGTAAAGGTTAGCTTTATTTTTTTAAAATTCACTTTTCATTGTCTCAGTCGCGTTCAGGATCCATCCCTACCGCCCCCCCACCTGACACTGCGGTTTTTACATAAAGACGCGCTATAGTTCTGCAGTGTATCACGATACATACGACCGCGTGTTTTTTCCCCCAGTATTGCCAGTCTGCTGATTTCCATTCTGTGCTATATAACTTAACATTTGAATCTGATGATTGCATATAGCGCTGTCTTGTTTAGTGTGCGCAAGAACATGTAGGTGGCCAGTTGCTGAGTGCTACAACGCACATTTTAAAAAAAGAAAGAGACAAATATATGTGACGTTTTGAAGAAATCATTTTATGACGCGAATAGTACCAATCAGAAAACATCGTCAAAGTAATGCAATATTATTTGAAAACAAACAGTGTCAGGTTGGGTGTGAAGTTATACTGGTGCTGTTTAAGTCAGATCAGAAGCTGAATAAGCTGAAAAAGCTCCTGTTCTGACTAAGTAAAAAAGCATGAATTAATCAACAGAAATAACCGCGATTGACATTTTAAAGTTAACGATTTACAGTGCATACCAATTTATAAATTCAATGTCCGTTTGAGGAAAAAAAAAACACTTTCTTCAAAGCTGGGAATCGAACTCGCGTCTCTGTGGCACAGTAAGGCAGTGGTGCTCCAAGTCAGCAAACCGTCCTTATAACTTATTTTTTTTCAAGATCCATAACACACAGACAGACAGAGCACTGCGTAATACAGAGACAGACAGGCAGAGATATACAAACAAACAGGGAAGGCACATGTACTGAAAGAAAAAGTACTGAATAAGCTCACCCGCTCTAACATCACCCCTCCCCCGATCTGACTCTCTAAGTAACAGCGCAAGTACAGACACAAATCAAGTGCATGTGTGTACTGTATAATATTAACAAAAAGAGCAGCTTACTACTGAAAACGGCAAATATAGGAGTGAGTGGGGATCGAACCAGTACTCTTGATTACACTTGGTTTGCGTCTGTACTTGCGCTGTTACTTAGAGAGTCAGATCGGGGGAGGGGTGACGTTAGAGCGCGTGAGCTCATTCAGTGCTACAGAAACAACGCACATGTTGATTTTTTTTTTCTTTCAGTACATGTGCCTTCCCTGTTTGTTTGTATATCTCTGCCTGTCTGCCTCTGTATTACGCAGTGCTCTGTCTGTCTGTGTGTTATGGATCTTGAAAAAAATAAGTTATAAGGACAGTTGTTCATGTTAATTGCAGTCTCAATTGTTAAAAAAATATTTTAAAAGGAGCATCCCACATGAAAATATAACGATCTCATTAACTGACAGTGCATACCAATTTACAAATTTTATGTCCGTTTGAGGTTAAAAACAAAAAAAAGAAGTAACACTTTATCCCCAGCGGGGAATTGAACTCATGTTTGTGAGGCAGAGAAAAGCTACTCGGTCTGAGAAGCAAATCTTAGCGCGCTACGCCACAGAAACTGTTATATGGTGTGTGAAGCTTTTGTGGAAGTGTTTATTTGATCTTAGGAACTCGGGCTTTACACATTCTACATTTTGTAACGTTTATTACTAAAATATGAAAAAGTTTCTGTTTTAGCAATGTGTTTACACAGATTACTGTAGAAATGGAACACGCATGAAATGCATGTATTCCAAATAGCGATCTATTATTTCTATTCTAAAACTCCAGCAGTTCAGTCACTCCCAGATAATCAAACAAGCCATGAGCTGGGAAAACTTAGTGAACGTTCTGCGACGGTGGGGGATGGAATAGCCGGCTGCTCGCTGCTCCTCTTAATTGGCACATTTAGAAGACAAAAGAGAGGTGAGAACGGTTTTAAGGTGGGCCGGATCTACGAGTTTTTTCGTAGACTCTGGTAATTCTAGTGTTAAACAGTGCTTATGGAAAGCTGAAATCAGATATAGACTCATGTTTACAGCTAAACTGAAAGTGATTGTCGATAGCTAATTGCATATTTTAATTCTCCTGAAAAAGAAGAAAAAGTGCTAAATAGACTGATTTTGACATCTTTTAAAATATGAACATATTAGTCATCTTGTGTCCTGGTAATGTAAAGATGGTCTGTCTTTAATGAAACATTAACCATAACTATACATTGTATTTCCTTTTAGAAATGTATTCTTTTAAATATAGATGATTTTGGGTAATCATTAAGTAACTGTTAGACACTTTTTTTTCAGGAGACTGTTTAACATCATACCCAAGGTTTATTGTATCTGGACTGTACTATCATAAGATACTGTATCTCAGTTTTAATCCTTACCGCACTACTGCTGTTTTTTTTTTTTTTTTCTGTTTTTGGAAATGCCCTGTCTCTTGGTATGTCAGAGGTCTAGCCTCGCTTGGGGAGGTTTGGGTCAGTGTTTAGAAACAGAGCAAGTTACTTCATAGTTATACTTTTACTAGACATTTTATTTATATAGTTCCTTTGCCATGGCAATAATGTGAAATCAAGGATAGAGATAGTATATGAAACAATGTAATGCTTTTACTTAAGATTACAAAATGTCCTCAAAAGTTTAGAAGCAAAATTTCCCTAACTAAACAGTGAACTTTGTAAGCTGGAATGTCAAAGGTCTCAATTATGATCTAAAAAGAAAAAAAATATTTTCTCACCTAACATGCCTAAATGCTAAGAGTATTTTTAAAGGTGATTCATTTACCAAGTAAGGACCTGTTTTGATTGCAAAGCAACTAGGTTGGCCAAGTTTTTCACTCTAGCTATCTATATAAAGAAGACCAGAGGTGTGGGAATCTTAATACATAAAACAATCTCATCTGATGTACTATCTGATTCTGAAGTGTGTTATGTCATGGTGAAGGGTAATTTATTCAACTCTAAAGTAATTTTGATCGATATTTATGCACCTAATGAGGATGATAAGAGATTTTTTCCAAAATGTTTTTGCATCAATTCTCAATGTGAGCACTCATAAAATTTTAATAGGTGGAGACCTCAATCGTATTTTAAATCCAGACATGGATAGATTATCAACTATAGTGGTGATAATATCTAACACAACAAAGACAATCACACAGTTTGTAAAGGGTCATAACTTATGGGATCCATGGAGATTCTTAAATCCAAACTCCAATAATTGATTATTTCAATTTCATAATAATTTATTAATAATATACTATGAAGTCCCCTTTATCTGCCAGCCCTAGGTCAGGAATGTGAGAAATGATTTAGTGGGCACAGAGGGAAAGTCACTCCTAGGGATGGGTGGCAACTGTGTTTTGGTTTTAAGAATAATGGTGGCAAAGTAAGGGGACAGATAGGCAATTATTTCTGATAAAGCATTAGAAAATATTGGTGATATGGATACATTTTAGGAATGAAGGAGCTGTGTTTATGGAGAATTGTAATAAATGTAAGATTCGTTCAGCAAAGGGTGCTCACTTCATTGAACTGAGAAATAATGTCCATTCAGCTTGTCCATCTCAAGACTCAAGATTGTTTATTTCGAAGGGAGAGTGAGCCCATTCTGAACAACACTATAAGCATGAACAAAATCAAACTAGATGTGAATAAATGGTCTACCCTCCATCTCACATTAGCAGGGAGAATGTATACTGTCAAGATGAATATCCATCCCAAGCTTCTTTTACTATTTCAGAGCATCTCTATATATATTAACAAATTAATTATAACTCAATTATAACCTCATTTACCTGGATTTTGAAATGTCCACACATTCAAAAGGTGAAACTACAAAGACCTAATGCAGAAGGTGAGATGGCACTACCAAACTTTCAATTTTATTACTGAGAGTCAAATATACAAGCTATAAAGACCTGGGGCTTCATGTATAAATGGTGCGTACGCACAGAAATGTTGCGTAAGAATGTTTCCACGTTCAAATCGCGATGTATAAAACCTACACTTGGCATAAAGCCTTCTTCTTCTTCTGTCAGCTGCTCTCGTTAGGGGTTGCCACAGCAGATCATCTTTTTCCATATTACTCGCACTGCACCAATAGGAGTATTTATATCACTGTATCTGAGTGTGAATCACAGATCTACAGCGATCGGAAAGAGAATTATCGGTATACAGCATCAAGCACTAACTGCCTCAGCCATTCGCTATTTGAACAGCTCTCATCAGACCAATGCTTCACAGCCTTTCCTGTTCGGACCTCGCGGTTCACAAACAATTTCATCCCAAGAACTATACACGCACTCAATCAGTCCATCAAGTGCTCCTTGTAGAACTGTTTGTACTTGCAAGTTACCATGAGGTAATTGTACTTATGATACAGTTATAATATTGCACAACCTGCGCCACTTTATAAAGCGCGTATTTACATATGATGACGATATCATTTTTAAGATGAAATGCAGCAAAATATGTTGATTATATTATACAGATAAAACTTTAACTTTAACTACACGGTGCCGCAGCACTAGCGAGCTTGAGCTTCGTTCACGGTTTGTTCCTGCCTCGCGCTGTATTCATGCTATAGCTGGCGCGACACTGGAAGGATAGATGGATAGAATAATTAAACATTACGAAGATATTTCAATGTTCCTTAAAAGTTTTGAAGAATCGGTGTTCTACGCTTACAGATGACTTAACATCTATTACAGAGCTGATTGTGTGGCGATTGGGTACTTGGAGAAAGAAAAGTAAGGACAGGAATTGGGGGTTAGTACGTTTGAAAAATACAGTACTGCTGCAATAAAGCATTTCATTGAAGGTCGCGCAGCAAGCATCTTGCTGTAAGACATGAACAATCACTGCGCCACCGTGTTCCATGCTTTAACTCATACCATCATGAAAATGATATCACGTATACTTCTCAGTATTTTAATTACTCAGAGACCTGAAATATTACGAACGTAATGGATTCTGTGTCCTGTCGGAGGAAGAGCACGTAGTTATTTGGGCACATATAAGATCAAATACAAAACAAAGCATTTAACGTGCTACTTTTGTTACAATGGGGTTTGAGAAACTAGTAAATTAAACGATTTTAAGATGAAGTTTATGATGTTCTACTTTAATGACAAAATAAACTATGTGATTAAAGTGGAAATTTCGAGATTAAAGTTGACATTTCGTGCTTTTTTCACACTGTGTGCCTTTTTTTTTCACTGTACCCTAATAAGTTTTCATATGACCCTCAGACTGTAGGCTATGAGTCGCCTTTTCACGCCGACTTTGATATGTGACAACTTTTTTATTTCGGCACTGTGCGACTTTGTGAACTTGAGCTTTCGAGTTTCTCCGACACGCTATGTCACTCGATAAACTTCCTTTTGTTGCTTATATAACTGTTTAAACCAACAAATAGTACATTTTTCTTTGCCTCCATTTGGTATTCGCTGAAATTCTTCTATTTTTCCTCGTACTTTTGCCATTGCCTTTTCACAGAACGCTGGGCTTAAGGGCTATTTATATTGATTTGCATATTCAAAGAGGAGTAATTCTGGGAGGAGTTGGGGCGGGACAGAAAGCACGTGCACGTGTGTTTATTTCCACGCTGAGCAGGATTTATGTAGCGGAAGTTGGCGAACACATAGATTCCTGCATTTGGATTTTTCTGTGCGTAAGCACATTTCGGCTTTTGTGCTTACGTCATGTTATAGTGCGAATTCTACGCACAGCGTTATGCATGAGGCCCTTGGAGATTGACATAAATTGATGATTATACACAAGTCTGGTCTGTGCTCCAGTAAATACAAATTATCGTCAATATACCAATAATCCAGTTGTCCATCAATCACTCAGAATATGGAATCAATATAGGTTGCTCTTCAAGGCAGAGAAGTTTTTATCTATTGCACCTCTACATGATAATCTCTTTTTTCAACCCTCTCAAACTCACACAGTATTTAATCTTTGGAAAATACCAGGATTAAAACAAACAAACAACTGTACATAGATAATTTTTTATATGTTATGAACAATTGCGCTTCAAATTTAACTTCCCAGCAAAACAATTTTTTCCACAATTTTCAAATCAGAAAATTTACTAAAAAGTACCTACCCAACAAAAGGGTGTGAGGCTTCCAAATACTGAACTCCACAAATGGCTGTGCCTACCTGGAAAAGGCCTCGTCCATTGGGGCTTAATCCCAACTCCAGTAACCTGCCTCAGCCTTTGAAGGCCCAAAATGGATTTTACCCTCAACACAAATTTCAATGTATTAAAATCTGGACAAAAGCTGCACAAAGCGAAGGATGACCATTAACCTTCCACGTGTACCCAAAAAAGGTAGCAAATTTTTCTAAGTAAAAGAGTTACAGTATTAGAAAGAGTAGAAAAATACAAGTAAAATGCTCAAAAGAGCAAAATACATACAAAAAACCCAGTAGAGGAATCCAGTAAGAGAGCAAAAAATGAACAGAAAAAAAAAATCCAGCGGTAAAGGAACACTTACAGTTAGACTCCAACAACTGCAATACTTGAATGCTGGTTCTCACTTCTGACTAAAATGAATAGTCAGAAAGAGGAGCCAGCAGCCATGACACCATAATGCATCCCTCATCTGCAGGGGCTCCACCCACAAAACACAGGGAATTGAGACACATTTAAGAGGTCAGAACACAAATAACATAAAAATAATAAATAAAAATGATCAAAAACAACAAAAACATAAAATACACATAAATTCTGACTGTTACATAACAGTGGCGCACACACAGCCTTGTCTAAGCTTTTGGATGAGTTTAACAAAAAAAAAGAACCTCTACATGAGTTAGCTTTATTTTGGGACAAAAATTCTGCTAGTCTCATTTAGTCTGTATTTTTGTACTAGAATTTTAGTCTTGCATTCCTTGCAGATTTTTATGATTGTTTTTGTTTTGCCCTTTTAGCAAACTAAAGTTGGCCTGTCTTGGATTATTCTTTCAAGTGTTCTTCGAGGTACTATTTCATTTGTTAGTTTTTCTCTTGACTGGACATAATAATGTGAAGGTGAACACTATTACATTTTTTAAATGTAATCGTACCTACTTTAAAACAACAGTACTTGATGAAAGTGGTTAAGTCCCAGATTGCCCCATAATTGTTATCTAGTTGTACATCTATTTTTAAAATAAACAATTACTTCATTCCCTTGGTGACGGATTTTTAGGTGGTCTTCTTTTGCTGATTTAAGAACTAGAAGGCAACTAGCTAACCAAGCACGATAAGAGAAAAGTGAAACATCACCTTTAGAAAGAGGTGAGCGGGAATACAGTATCTTTTGATTATATCTTGGAGAGGAAGGAATCTTTTCTCGGTTTGGTATGATGCAAATGAAAAATGTATCTCTGGCATTATTAAATTATCTCTAGCAGAAAAAAATGCAAAATATATTTGTGGTAGAAGCAATTTTACTCTAATGAAATTGTTAGATATCTCTTGGTGCAACAGTCTGACAGAGGAAAATTATTGAGCGTTGAACTTTCTGCACGGTGTTCCTCACATTTAATACAGTTAAATCTTACATTGTACAGCAGTAAGATTTTTCTAAACCTACAGTATATACACAAACACAATATATTTCTAAATATTTCAAGTCTCACAAAAATGCAGGAACTGATGAAGAATTATCAATAATTAATATGTTACCTTAACATGAACTTCAAATTGCATATTTTCCCCAATAAGTTTTAGGTCCTTACCAGGGTATTCTGGTACATCAGTCTTCTTTTTTAAAGCCATTCTTGGTTGATTTGATTGTGTGCTTCTTATTGGTGTCATGGTCAAACCTCACCTCTATAACAGAGGGCATCAGGTTGTGTGTCAAAATGCCTTTATATTTGGAGCTATTTTCAACCACAGTCACTATTCCCACTAATAACATGCAGTTTCATAGCATGTGTTCTTTGGGAGAGGAGTTGTGCTGGCTTTGTGTCAAACATTCAATTTAAAATTAGTGCCAAAAAGTTTTATCTGGGTCTCATCAAATCATGAAAAATTCTCCCATATGGTGTTGAAAAACTAGATGCGACTTTTCGTAAAATTAATGATTTTGTTTTTGATAAGTGGATTTTATCACTACCACCCTACACTTGTGTATAACATGTAAAATGGCTGTAACGTTCCTCAAAAGACCAGCTACTTACATACATTTGTGCAGCCCGTTTAACTTTGGAGCACAGCTGGTGAGGTTTCTTTGCTCAAGCACCAATTTTTGAGAGATGCCCTCGTCTTTGTGTGTCATCATATTTCCTCCTCTTAATGATGATGTCTGTGTTTTTAGAGAACTCTTTTAAATCTCTCTCTTCTAATCAGCACATTTCCATAATAAGATCTCATAGAGATTTTTTTTTGTTTTAACCAGTTGCACAATTACTAAGTCATTACTAAGTCATTTGATCTGTAATTGATCTCATTTTCATTTAGAAAAAACAAAAACACAGGAGTGTTATACTGTATTTACGTTCATGAGAAATATAGAAATATTTAGCCATCATTTCATCATTGCATGTTCATTTTATCATTTCAAGCTCTAAAAGGAAAATGCGGTATTTTTCATGGTGTGTATGCATTTGCCATGCAAAATTGTGTTCTAAAGTTAAGCATTTTCTATAAATTTAAAAATGTCCTGTCATTTTATAATGTAAGAGCCTAACTGAAAAAGAAAAGCCTAAAAACGTACTGAATATGTACATTTTTCAAGCCAAGAAAGTAATCAAGCATTGGTCCACATTTTGAGATGACACATACATCGTAAAAATAGCTTATACCGGTACTTTATGTGTCATTTGCAAAAAATATTATGAGATTCAGCCATTTGAAAAGAAGACCAGCTGTGTGCTCTACCCCAGTGTTTGTCTTCCTGCGCAACAACCTTTGACCCCAGGAGCATGGCTTCTCTCGAAAGACAAAAATCACACTAAACCATTCATGCCACATGCTTGGTATTATGTTTATTTACTTCAGTATTTAAATGAGACCTCCTAACATGAAGACCACTGCTATCACACAAGTGAACAGAAAACATATCCTTACCACAAGAACAATTAGTACAAGGAATATGCAATAAAAGGTTTATTTCCAGATCCCTTTTGTTGTCATAAACATGCATTGGAAACACAGAAGGCATATTTTCTTAGACTGAAACTTTTGCCACTTAAAAGTGGACATGTTTGGCAAGTTTTTAGGCTTTTGTTTTCTAGTTGGGCTTTGTGTCCCATTGCTACAACAGGCTGTGTATTTTTGAAAATGTATAGAAAATGCATATAAACTGTGTTTGTGAAGAAGTAACTTTGATTTGAAAAATAATATACTTACCCTTTGACTCTATTTTTTTAATTGTCCTATTAATTCCTATTAATTCACTTATTCACACACATTTCTGTGTGGTGTTTCTTAAAGTTTCCAGGTAATCCAGTTTTCCTTCAATATCTCCAAAGATGTGTTGGCGAGGATAATTGTCAGTTCCAAAATTGGCCCCTTGTGAGTGTGGGTGTATGTATGACTGGCACACTGCCTTGGGCTGTTTCCAGCTTTGCAAGTGTTGCCAACCCATCCTCCAGCCCACCTGATTAAGCCGATGTGATTACCTGCAAACCTCAATTAGATAAGTGGGAAAATGTCATGATATGTTATTTGTGGGGAGGCTGGCTTGCAAAAGACAAATCCATACATATGTGCATTCATTTGGCACTCTCAAAATTAGCGGTTTAACGAATACAAAGCTGCTGTTTACTCACCAACAAATCTCTCATTCAGAGTGAATTAAGACACAGCATTTTCTTAAGCAAATATGTTTTCTTGCATAAAAATAAAACAACCAGAAATTTTAGCCAGGTAATGAAAAAGCTTACCAATGAGTATAAGTCTTGTTGCCCATCATAGTCAAATATGCAGTACTTCAAAGTTTAATGCGTAGAGCCCACCATCAGTAGTATGTGACAATGCATATCTGAGACAAAAAAAGATCTTTGTAATGAATGCTAGCACAATAAAACTTGAGCTCTGTGATTGACGTATGACAGAAGCAAAGAGATTTTTTTTTAAACTACTTAGAAAAGGAATACTTCTTTGAAAAAGAACCTCAGACTCAAAATTGAAAAGGCTGCATGGAGTCAGAAGAGTAAAATTTTGACAGAAGCCTAACAGACAGAGGAGTCTGAGGCTGGCGTCTTCTCTCATTAATGACAATATCTACTGTAAGAATGAAAGATTTTTCACAGTCAGCAGCATCACCTTATAAACTCTAGCAAATTGTGGTAATGAGTAAAGTTTTTGGAAAGGCTTCAACTCAAAAATTTGAGATGGGCTCCTTTTTTCTTATTATTGCACAAATTTCCGTGCTAGGTTTGAACATTTCTTTATTATCAATGTATCAATCTCAGCTAAACAACACAGCTGCACTCAGAGCTATTTGGCATTCATCATAGTTTTCCAGCACTTCCAGAGGGCCTGAAATGGCATGAGAATTCATGCAACAGATCTTACATCTGACAAAGAGAAAATTGCTGCAAATAAATGACTCACTCATGCTATGAATAAATCATAAATGATATACCCCAAGAATGTTTCAGCTTGACTAACATCAGAATTCAATATTTTATGGTTTGATTTCATTGAGCTCTTTTTTCAAAACTCTAAATGATATTGTATCATTTCATCGACACTCTAAAATCATCAGTTAACACTGGAATTTTCACACAAATGTGGGTACATCTTGTTCAAATGAGCTCATATAAAGTTTGTCTTTCAGAATTTGAACTGAATGAGTTATGTTTCTGTCAGCAGTATCATTCATAAAGATCAACAAAAAATAACTATTCATACCAAAACATACAGGAAATCAATCAAAAAGACTTTTGTAAAATAAAGAGTCTGTAATGAAGATAAATGAAGACCAAAGTGTATGCAGCTGAACTAGTACTTTTTTCTGCTAGATACAGTGCCACCAGTGATCGTTTTCATACCCAATTCCAGTCAGAAAGACTTCTTGGTTTTTGCCTACATCATTTTTCATCTCCCATTCATTTTTAATTGTGCAATTGTTGTAGAGATATATTTAATCATTTACCAGCATCAGCAAACCATGTCAGTGTAGAACTGAAGACCACCTTGAAAGAAAACTGATTGCGGTCATATTTAAAATATCTTCACTTGACTTTCTTTCCTGTAGGGTTGATGAGATTAGTAGACATCAACTAAAATTAATTTTGGTCAAAAATATGAATATAATTGACACTACAGTGAACCCTTGTTTATCACGGTTAATCCATTCCAGACTCTACCGCGATAAATGATTTTCGCGAAGTAGCATTCTTTATTTATAAATCAAATATTTTCGCAGTTAGAGTATAGAAAACCTGTTTACGACCTTCTAAATACGTTTTTTAACATTATTAGAGCCCTCTAGACATGAAATAACACCTTTTAGTCACCATTACACTCGTATTACCCAATATATTAGACAAAATAAGAGAAAATAAGACATATTAGACGTTACAAATATTATATTATTATTATCGTACTGTACATTTAATTACACACACACACAGTTCTTACACACAACCACTAACCTATGAAGGCACGAGCTCAGTAGGAGAGTCTTCAGGTTGTAAGCTGGAGCGCTGATAGCACCCTCAGAGGACACAAGCGCCCCTGGGAAAACCCCTGAAACAGGTGACAGTCTACCTTCACATTGCTCCTTACCCTTCTTACTTGCGCTATAATGCGCGATAAACCTCTCACGCGGTACTCCGCTTACTTAAAAGTATTGTGCAGCGCCTCTCAGCTTTGGAATTGGTTGTTTTGTTTCTCTCTCTCTCAGACATTCTCTGCTCCTGGCGGAACTGTCATCTCTGACTTGTCATGGAGCACGTTTAAACTTTTGAAAAGAGACAGACAAATGTTTGTTTGCAGTGCTTTGAATAAAGTTCATTTTTTTCCTACAACCTCTTGTGTCTCTGTGCAAATCTGCGACCCATGCGTGACAAGGTGTTGAAGTATCTTCAGCAGGGGCGTCATGGTCTTCTTCCGCTGAAGGAGTACTAGGAGTAGGCAGTGGGTGTCTGGGTGCGCGGCTGAAGAACATCTTGATAGGCAGTTGCTGGCGCTGTCTTTTCATATGCGTGAGGAGGCTTTTGTAGGGTATTGCCATCTTTGATCATATCCAAGAGTTTCACCTTCTCCTGGATGGTAAGGATCTTCCTCCGGTGCTTAGTTTCATTGTCAGAAGGCTTAGAAAAAGCAGCACGTTTAGGAGCCATCGTGGGGCTTAGATAAAAGTTCTCAGAAAGCGCATGCATAGTGACGTAAGCGTGTATGAGAAAAAATCGCGACAGAGTGAAGCCGCGAAAGTCGAAGCGTGATATAGTGAGGGATCACTGTATTTCAAAAGTGCCCTGTAAAGATTCGTTATAAAGATCTATATAAAATTGGACAAAGACCTTTAAAAAGAAGTTTGTCAGAAATTGAATACGTTTTTTTAATAAATCTGAATGATCTGTACCTACTGATCCAACAAATCTTTACAAAGCCTTCTTTATTAAGCATTTCTGCTTTAAGGGGCTAGTTGGTGTGAACCCCAGGGTGCCCGCAGCCATGGGCCTCTTCCTTTTCCTGTTACATCGATAGTGATAACTGAGATGGAATAGGGCAAGTGAGGGCACAGAAAGTGCATTTATTAAAAATTAATAAAGTGTAGTGCAAAAAAAAAAAAAACTTCAATTAATAATCTTTAAAAAATTGTGCAGTGCAGGAAGTTGAAAATCTAATAAATAATTAAAGTCAACAAATAATCGGAAAAAATCAAGGATAAAATCTGTTAACATTGTCTTCCTTTCCCTTCATTCTCATTGCTCTCTTTCTCTTCCATATTACCATGTTCATGCATCAGGCATGCACAGCATGGCTGAGACACTAGCAAAACCAGTCCTCAAACTGGTTCCTATCCTAACCTCCTTCTATTGGTGTCCACTGGGACACACAGAGCCTGGCTCCTTCATAATTCTACCTCTGTTAGTATCTTCAGTACCCCTAGAGTATTCTGATTGCTCTTGGTTGAATAGGAGCAATCTACCCCTAGAGCACAATGTTCCCCTCGCTCCATCATGGGGTATCCCCAACTGCACCCCCTCTTCGCAAGTGCAATGGCTGTTGCTTCTTCTCTCCTTTCCTTGAATCCTCTCTATTTTTCTCTTCCTTCTCTTTCTCTCCTACTCACACCTTTTATACTCCTCGTGAGTGTAGGTATAATAAACAAACTATGGAGCCCCAATGAGAGATGACAGAGCCAATTTGTCTTCGGTATGTAAATGCATAGTCAGTCTATTCCCCCATTAAATGCTATGCATCCACTCGTCACAACAACACTCACAACATCTGAGCCACACTGTTTTTATTACTATTTTGCACCCGTTCTGATTTACCATGGATAAGCATAGCCCTATCAGATGTTGTAGAAAATAAGTAATAAGCTTCTCTTACTTATTTATTAAATTGTTTGTAACAACCCTCAGCTTTGTCTTCTTTAGCAATTTTTTCACAATTCTCTATCACATGCTCAAACTAATTGCTTATCAGGAAAAAATGTTGCTTTTTGTAATATGTAAAAATTGTCTGAATTTTGCAACCCTGTTTCAGCCTGAGGGGATGGACCAATTGTCCATGCAGTGTTTTCATTATCCTTGAGTGTGTGTGTGTGTCTGTGCTTGTTGAAACTGAACTTTTCAATTTAGCAATTGGACTTGAAGGTCATTGTACATATTAAAATGAGGACTACTTGTTGTTGTAGTTTATTTAATTGCGTATTTGTATTTCCAGGTTTTCCTGGAAAAAGTCCAGTACCACTTGCTCCTTTAAAGGTAACCAGAGCAATTTGTAAAAAAAAAGAAAGGAGATTAACATCCGTTCATATAATAATTGTTCACAAAACATGACCGTGTATCTTGATTATCACCGCTGAGTAGTGCCTCGCTAAATTTGATAAAGCCCCCATATGTCTTCCTTCCACGTTATGGGAATAGCTGCCACTTGTATGATGCTCCTGTTTCAAAGAAACTCAGAATTCTGGAGAGTAGACTACAGGTATTTATATAGACAATTGTTCTTTCAATTATTTTCTAGCCTCAGATTGACCAGCAAACACCTTTTTGCACAGTAGCTAACAGAGTTACTGGTGTGCCATTCTGGTTATACCGTGTTTGTAGTCTGCATGTTCTTTCCACGTAGCTTGTCCACTTCAAAATCATTTGTTTCTAAACTTGAAGTGTTGCCATTTCATCACTTTCCTATCCAACAGATTAACTAGAGCAGCAAGTGCTTACAAGGCTCCCACTTTTTTATACAGTAATAGCATGTAAATCTATTTCTGTTTTTACAGAAGATGACAATGTCAGGGGTATTCCAATAACCTGATGCCAAATGAGAAAGACCAGACTCCAGCATCTCATTGTTTGTTTTTGTTTTGCTATGTGAAAAGTGAACTGACTTGCTTGTTTAATTAGTTATTAAGGACGGATATTGTTCGTTAGGTAAGTTAATGTTTATTTTTGAGAATTCAGCACACATATTGGAAAATTCTGGTATGGCAACCTAAATTTTTATACAGACAATGCCATAGTTCTTTTTTTATAGCCACTGACTGGAATTAAATCCAAATGAGGTTGAAAAAGGATCCCTTAATCTTTTCACTAAGGACTGATTACCTCGGCTGTGCATTCACTCTTCACATAGGGGTAGCTGACCATAATATGCAGAATGTTCTTGTTTGTTTGAATATGTACCTCTTTGAGATTTTCAGAAAAGATGATTAGCGCCCTAATCAAAAGACTGACACTATTGTGTGGGTTTACATCATTTCCATATTTTCACCACATTCAGTGTCATTATTATCACAATGGGTTTGTGAGAAAGTCACTGTTATAAAGGGGTGAATTTGAATTTGAAAAGAATTTGAAGAACTGCTCAATTAAAAACTGTCTTACAGTGAGAGCAACAGTGAGAGAGATAGGCACCAACCAGTTTAGATAACTAAGAAGGCAATAAACATTGCATTATTTGGAGCTGGGATACTGGAACAAAGAGTCAGAAAGGGGCAGTCTGTTGATGGCTGACAATTTGCTATTTTGTTCACTTTATTTTTGTAATTATGCTGGCAAATAATTGTTCAATTAAATAGTTGACTCAAAATTGGTTAAAATGCTGAGATTTTCTTCTCATATAACAATGTTTTCCACCTTCACACTAATGATTTACTTATGGAGTGTAAATTAATGTAAAAAAATACAGCACTTTAATTTTTCAGTTATATAATAATACATTTATACTAAAAAAAATTTTAATATTTCTTTTTTGACCAGCAGAAAGAAATATTTTTTTTCTGCTGTCTCTCTCTTCCTTGAGTCACTAATATTTAATGCTTGGCCTATAGTCTGGGCACCGGATAGCAATTACATCATCACCCCACCACACCTCTTTTGAATTTAATGCACATATTGGGCTTTCATCTAACAATTCTAAATATGCCTGGTGTGAGTGGCAATGGGTGCATCAGCAAGTATCAACTATGATTTCCAACTAGGTTTGATTCTTGTTTCATATCTAATGACTTGGGGATAGGGTCTCACTGTAACAAATCCTATTTTTGAGCTCCTAAAATAGATCTGGGCTGCTGTTTCTGCCATTAGCCTTGTATTTCTTATTCTTATTTAACTTTATGATTATGACATCATCATGGTGCTATTTTGCATTTGGTTACCTTGCCAGGCACCACTGTACTGAACTTGGATTTTTCTTGTTAATGGCAACATCATCATTGGTCTATGTTGTTATGTTTCACAAGAAAGGTTGTCCTTATACTGCAAGTACAGGAAATGACAAGCTTGTCCTTAAAAGGGCAGATGGAGAAAGAATGATCTTGAAAGGACAGTAGGCAAATGCTTGTCCTTAATAGAAAATTTCAGAAATGCAATTAGATAAACAGTAAGGCAAAAGGGTATCTAAAAAAGCAGGCATATTTCAATACCCAAAAAAGTAAAGATCAAGAAGAATAAAGCACAAAATGTCAGATAAAAAATCAAGGTCAGAAAACAAGGATCAAACATCCAAGAGGAAAAGTAGCAAATAAAGCATGAAGGAACAAGAAGTCATTAGAATTATCCTAATACTGGGTTACTCAGAACGTTGTAGCCAACTTCTTTTATATGCCTAAAGCCATGACATCATGAGTCATGTGTGCCCTAAATCAGGGTTCACTTGGACCAAAAAAGTAGATCAAGCCACGACCAAGACGGCCACCCAAAAGAATATGACCTCATCAAAAACAGCAAAACATAATAGTAGAAAATTGCAAAATAACGTTTTAAAAATTCAATAACTACAAAATTAATAACACAAAAACCCTAAATTTCCATTCTTTGGACATGTGAATTCCATCTTATCTTGAAATTCTGTTGCAAGATATGGAATTAATGGATGTGTTCATTATATTTCCCTCTGAGTTCTTTCTGATTGTCTTTAACTCTGCTGTACATCTTTATGGTGAAGGTTAAAGAGGCATCTGTCTGAGATGCAAAGAGCTTGATTTCCTTATCCCCAGTTATTACAGAGAAAATTCCCATTGGCTACCCTCACTGCTAAAGGGTATATGTTCTCCCACCTGCCCCAGGTCATCACCCAGGCACATAATGTAACATCCTTCTTAGATGCTGATACCACTACAATTACTTCCTCTCAGTTCTAAGGTGAAACGTCTCCACTCCAATTTCATGCCAGAAAATCCTTTACCATGTGGAGTGGATACTGTAAGTACGTAGAACAACCTCATTTGAGCCATTTGTTAATGCCATTTCATTCTATTGGCCACAATTCATAACCAGTTATCACTTATGGAAAGGTCAGTTCACAAGTAAAACAAGAACCTGCTTACCCTCATCATCTTGATTCACTTTCTTTCACTCTGACCATTCAACCATCTCAGCCTTGCCTAGTTAACAAGACTTTTTCTGGAAGAACTCATCTAATTTTAAAATTTTCCTTTTGCTGCTAAATATAAATGAAGCATATTTCATGTATGTGTTTGTATGTGGGCCTTGGGATTGATCAATGAATTGTCCAGGGTTGGCTCCTGCCTTACATCCATTGCTGGCAAGATGAGCTGTTGGCCCCTAGTACCCCTTAAGTGGAAAAGGAACCTCATTGTGTCAACAAAGTGCAACATCCATCCATCCATCCATCCATTTTCCAACCCGCTGAATCCGAACACAGTGTTAGGCTATTCTTTGTTTGTAGAGCAGCCAATGTTTTCCAAGGCAATGCTTATTTTTCTCCTTCCATACACTATATGGAATTTTGGTGATTCAGAATAATGTCAGCTTCCCCATTTTTATTTAATGCAAGCACCCAGCTATTAATTCTAGCTTTGAATTCCTTCACTCAACAAAATGGAATTTCAATGTTGTTCTCCATTGAAGGTCATGACTGGTAGGAGGCATCCTACCAAAAACTAAGAGATGCTCAACCCTGAATAAGAGGCTCCACAAAAAATAAGACACTAATAAAAAGTAATAAAGTAGATTGAATAAAACTATATAATGTGTAAGACTTCATTTAGTTTGCCTTATGAGGTTTTCAAAAAAACACCCTGCAAATGATTAATTTGCTTGTACAATATAACAATACATGCTTTGTATTTTCCTATGAAAAATTATTGTTTACATTTTCACATGGCAGGGAATCGTACAAAGAAAATTAGACTTCTATTTCCTGGTGCCAGTAGTGACCTTTTATTGCATTAATGAAAATTTGGCTTGTGTGCATCATTTGCTTTAATCAACTTGGTGGCTTACAAACTGCGTACAATACATTGTTAACAGGTACAGACTGCTGTTTGACGGATCACTGCTTAAAAGGTCAGTGGAGTAGGCACATGCAAACACAACAAACATTAAGAAAAGGCACACTTAGTAAAAACCTCCACCTTAATTAAGTGCAGACATGTCTGAGGATCCTTGTGTACATGATAACTTATTACAGCCTTAGAACTGGATTATTGTATGTTTTCCATGAAATGAATGAAAAATTGGTTAAGCCTATCAGTGTTCATAGAAGTGAAATACTGTGCATCCTGCTTTAAAGTCCCATGTACAATTGTAGTGAAAAATCTAAATGGTAATTTGTAAAATGTGATCTAATAACCAGAAGAGAGTTTCAACTTTGCTGTCTTTCACCTATAGATAAAAACACTGTTTTTTCTCTACCACTGAAAAAATACTGCATGCACTAAAGTGATAAAGTATTTACGTCATTTCTGGATTTTTTTCATATCTTCCACAAAAAATTAGGTCTGATCTTTTTGCAAGTGGTAATAGTAAACAGAGTTGAAAACATTATACCAAACGTTTGGTGCTCTTATTGTTCTTTTAATGTGCACGTACTCTTCAGGTGTGAAAAAGTTGTTGTTCTAGAGAACTCAACCCAAAGAAAGGAAATTTTTCAAAAATGATCTCAATTAACATGAAGTGGTTGTGTGAGGCTAAGATTTACACTGTTTGAATTTGGTCAGGCTCGTCACGGACCTCAACGTGATTTTTAACCGTGTTTTTATTGGAGTGTGTGTTGTGCCACAGGTGCAATGCCCCTACCACTTTCAGATTAGATGAATAATTAAATAACTACTGTGTGACAGGAGCAGGAGGAGCTGGCAGGGGTAATGAGGTTGAAAGCACTTTTAAGAATAGCAGATGCAGTTGAGTGAGGGTCTGCTTTTGGAAAAGAGACAGTTTTGTTAAGAATAAGGTGTGGTTGTGGGATTGAAAGACCACGATCAGGGAAAAATGGAAGACAGATTTGTGTTTGTTAATGGGCTTACAAACACTGAGAGAAAAAGAGCAAATTAGGGCAAGGAAGCAGGGCCCCACTAGGAATATGTCTGAACATTTGGGAGGTGGGAATGCAACAGGCAATATGTGAGGTGAAGATGGACACTGAGAGCCAATATCAGTGAAAGGAAAACTGTTAGGCATAAAATTTGTCAACAGCATGTGCCAAGTGAGGTAGTGCGTACTCTGCTATCACATGAGTGCTGGAATGGAAAGCGAAGCAGTGCCAGCTAGAGCATTAAAGAAGGCATACCATGTTCTAACGATGGAAGTATGAGGTCCTAGTCATGTTCGTTAGGGGTTGCCTCTTCTTGTGTCGGTAAACTTGCTGCATTGTGTATTGTGTATTCTCCTGTGACACACAGTTCATCAAATGAAGGATATGGCACCCGGATAGTGACCCCTAGTACCAAAAATGGTGACTTTTTTATTTTAATACTGGCACCCTAGGAACACACACAGCTGTTGCCCAAGGCTGCCCAATGGCAAAGTACTTCCTTGGCTTCTGGGATTTGTAGTCCATCTAAGAAGCACTGCTACAAACAAATAGATCTATCTTATGGCAGCACTGTCCAATATGAGTATGTTTAAGACTGGCCATCAGTACACAGGATCTAGAATTTTATCATATCATAATGAAGAGTAATTCCTACAAATATAATAAAAAATGCTTTTGAGATTTGTCAGTCTAGGAAGTGTTGCAGTTACTTCAAAGCCTCTGTGGCCCCAAGCTTCCATCAGATTCATTTTTGAAGGAGGTGAAAGTCTGGGTAAGTCTTCAAGTAGTGCCCATCCTGTCAAAATATATCAGAGATAAAAATATACAACTTTCCTTTCAGTCACAAATATACCTTTAATTTCATCTAGTCATCTCAAGTCTCTGTTGCCCTGGTCTAATTCAGTATTCATGACTCCACCATCATAAATAAATTTTGCAAAATTGTGATATACAGTATGGCACAGAACAGTCACCGGTAACTAATAAGAACATGAGTGCACAACTCAATCAAACAAATTATGAAACAATTCTGTTTCGACAGACAAGTGAAAAGTTGAACACTCTGGCCATCATGGGCCATAAAGCTTACACCTAAACCTCTTTGAGATACAGTATAGTGGTAGAACCTGACATGCTAGCTGTTCATACTTAAAAAACAGCAAATGAGCTTGAAGTAGTTTGGCTAGTGAGCCAGAAATCCTCCAGGGTACAATGAACACTTTTTCACTCACGACCACAGATATTGCACATGTTTATTTTAAATAGAAGTGAAATAAATTAAAAAATTGTGATATGTTTATTAAAGTGATGCATTTATTTATTATGAGATTTTAGTTAAGGATCTGCTAATAGCCAATGTGAAGAATATTCAATAATTAGGAAAATCTCATTTTCCTCATATCCCAAAGATGCATATCGGCAACAATTTGTTTCCTTAAGTGTTAACCTTAAATACTACAATATCTTATTTTGCATTATTTTTTATATTTATTTTTGTGTTTTTGAAAGCAAACCTTACCTAGACAAGGATGCCCCCTGTCACCACTGCTTTTTGCAATTGTCACTGAGCCACTGGCAGTTCACTTTCGGAATGCTTATGAGACAAAGGGGATTATCAAAGAAGGACTTGAACAGAAAATATCACTATATGCAGATGATATGGTACTATATATATCAGATCCACAAAATATTGTGCCTGCATTCCTAATAGCACTAGTAGAATTTCAAAAGATTTCTGGACTCAAAATTAATTTGAATAAAAGTGTGCTCTTTCCAGTGAACTCTCTAGCACATAATATTAGATTGGACACCTACCCTTTTATCATCACAGATCAGTTTAAATACCTAGGGGTAAACATCACAAGTAAACATAAAGCTCTTTATCAACAAGATTTTGCTCTCTGTGTAGAAAGACTTGCATAGATGGTCTACCCTCCATCTCACTTTAGCAGGGAGAATTAACACTGTCAAGATGAATATCCTTCCTAAGCTTCTTTTTCTATTTCAAAGCATATCAATATACATTAATAAATAATTTTTTAAGAAGTGAGATTAAATCATAACCTCATTTATTTGGAATTCAAAACATCCACTCATCCAAAGGGCAACCCTACAAAGACCTATGGTAGAAGGTGGCATGGCCCTACCTAACTTTCAGTTTTATTACTGGGCGGCATATATACAGTTATAAAAACCTGGACATTGACACAAATAGATGAACACACCCAGGCTTGGTCCGCAATAGAAATAAAATCCTGCAGTACTTCTTTATATTTCTTGCTTTGTACCCCAGTAAATACGAGTTATTGTCAATATACTAACAACTCAATTGTGCTTCATTAACTCAGAATATGGAACGAATGTAGGAAGTACTTCAAGATAGAGAAGCTTTTATCTGCGGCACCTCTGCACGATAACCACCTTTTTCCATCCTTTCAAATGTACATAATTTTTAATGTTTGGAAAACATACAGGATTAAATAACTTAGAGATTTGTACATAGGTAACGTCTTAGCATCCCATGAACAATTACACTTCAAATTTTACTTTTCATCAATACAATTCTTTCACTACCTCCAAATTAGAAACTGTGATAAACAAATCCTTCCCAATTTTCCTCACCTCCCACCTACGTGTATTCCATAAGAAATATTGATGTTTTGAGGACTCGGTATTTCTGTAATATATAAAACATTTTAAAGTCCCTCCCTTGCAAAGATCCCAGAGTATGGTGGGAAAATGATCTCTTACTCAACATTTCAGAAAAGGAGTGAAAGGCAGCCATGCACAGAATTCACTCGAGTTCTATATATGCAAAGCATACAATTATTCAATTTAAAATCTTTTATCAAGCACATCTTGTTTAAAATTTTCAAAAATGTTTCCAGGGCAAGATCTAATCTGTGAACGTTGCAATCGAGCTCCAGCCTCATTGGGCCATATGTTTTTGGCATGCACCAAATTATCATAATTCTGGACCAAAATCTTTAAACGCTTTTCAGATAGCCTTAGTGTCGCAGTCACTCCTAATCCAGCTGTGTTTGGTGTACTCTCAGATGGGCTTAAAGTGGAGAAGGACAAACAAACTGTAATTGCCTTTACTTCACTACTGGCACATAGACTTGTCTTGCTCAACTGGAACAATCCTAACCCACCTCTTTTAATTCAGCAGGCAACTGATGTTATATATTATTTGAAATTGGAAAAAATCTAATTCTCACTTAGAGGATCTGTGCAATACGTTTTTATAACCTGGCAGGATCTAACCAATAACATTATAGAATAAGCATTTAAATTTGGGAAAAGGATTTTCTTCCCCCTTTTTTTCCTACTCTTAAAGTTTTACTCTGGCTATTGGCCTTGCTCTCTTTCTCATGGGTAGGGGTTGATTTGAACTTAGTTTTTTCAAGTTTGACATGCTTGAATGGAATGTTACTTTCTTTTAATAAATTCAATAAAATATTTTTAAAAATGAAAGTAAAAATTACTTACTTTTCACATTTTTTTCACTACATTTTAATTTTGTCATCTAGTGCTACCACCTTATGTCAGTGTTGGCTGGGACACGATGAGCCCGGCTCCCTCATCCTACCACTTCTGATGGTACCTGCAGGACTCCTGGAATATTCCAATCACTTCTTCTCTTCAGATAAACAAGAATGGTCCAGCCCTGGAGGGCCGTTACTCTCACTCCACAGTGTGACATCACCAACTCCTTCGCTTCCTCAAAACTACACTGACTCCTGCCTCCCAATTCTACTCTCTTTTTCTTGAATTACTGTAATTATTCTCTTCCTCATTTTTCTCTCCTACTCAGACCTTTTATATTCTTTGTGAGTGCAGGTGCAAGGAGGGATGGCTGAGCTGATAGGTCTTCTGTGTATTGAATGCCTAATCAATCAACTCTCCTTTAAAGCACTCTGTGGCTGCTCATAACACATGTAAATCCACACACTCATGTCTAAGCCACACTATTTTATAACTATTATCATTATAATAATAATGTATTCATTAAAATGTTTATAATAACCCTCAGGTTTGTCTTCTTAAGCAATTTGTTTTCCAATTTCCTATCATATGTTCAAGGTAATTAATTGTCTAGAAAAATGTTGCTTCTTGTGGTATGTTTAAATTGTCTTGGTGCTGGATGCTGCAATCCTGTGTCAGCCCAAGGTGCTGGACCCAATTGTCTACTTATTCCTGGGAAAGATTTCTAGCTACAGTGCTACTACACTGTGATGCATTGGACATCAACATATTAAAGGGCAAGTGCTAAAATAACCCAACATTTCATTAAGCATTTCAGGCTCCCAAATTAAGCAGTCATGAATATTTTTTTTTAGGTTTCAGTTTCTGGTGTATTTTTTCAGCTTCTATCTTCAGTATAGTAGAAAAACACTACTAGTTTTCAAACAGTATGTTCTAATTTAGACCAAATGTCATAAAAGCTTTATTTGTAAAATTACTTTTTTCCACTATTATTGAACAGTTGAACAGTACAGATTATTGAAGAGCAACCTATCTGATTCCTGGTATTAAATGTCTGAAATATAAAAACATATTGGAAACTAAGACCCAATCATTGTGAAAAATAGTCCAGGATCAAATAGAAAAGAATGGTGTTTATGAGGTTTTCTTTGTTATACACAAATTAATTAGATTAAGCCAAGCTGTACTTTTGAAATCTTACCTAGAATATCTGGTAGGTGCAAATTCCAAGAATTTTTGCACATGTTCATGTTTTCTTTTTCCTCATTTGTCATGTGCTCTCTACCAGCACACGCATTTCAAAGATGGTTTGGTTTAAATTAAAAGGGTTATATGTTATTTGACAACCTATTCCTTGACAATCTTCTTATATTCCAAAAGTCTGCAAGACAGGCTGTGATTCATTTCTTTAAAAAGTGTGGTTTATGCATAAAAATGAGCCATTTCATCTATATGCCTTTGTCACACATGTGTGATTAGGGGACAGCCAAAGGGTCCAATTCAGGGCATGAAAACACCGGGAAAAGGGTTAGTAAAGGATACTAAAGCCTTCTCTCTTTCTTCCCACAGAACCACGGAAGATTAAGTAACTTTCTTCCCTTCCAGATGACCTCACTTCTGCCCCACCTGAATGACCTCACTTCCGTCCCACCTTGATGACCTCTGCCTGCTTCCTGCTGCCTGATATAAATTCTCAGTCTTTTTATTTATCATTTGTCTTTTTCATTGTTTACAGGTTTCAAGACTGGTTTCAATCTTTTTTGACTACTCTGCCAGACAATATTCTGGGCTATTCCCCAAATCTTTATTTTTGTTTTGTGCGATTATTCTACCCATTTCATCTATATGCCTTATTCAATGAACTGCAAAGTACTTACTTACTTTCTCTTGATTGTCTTTTCCCCATCTGTTGTCAGGATGTTCACTTGTTCCATGGTCAACCCCCTCTTCCTGGCTGCCTCTTTGACATTTTCTTTCCAGGTCGTCTGTTTTTTTCCTTCACCTTTGTTTTCAAACAGCTTTTTGGGATAACTTGTTTCACTCATCCTTATTATATGCACATGTAGCTGTATTTCTATATTTCCATGAGAATGTATTGCCAGTTCTTCATGGATTCTTTTATTTCTTATCCTGTCTCTTTTTGTTTTGTCTACTACTTATCTTAAATACTTAATTTCAACTGCTGTTATTTTAGATCTTTGTTTATCCCATATTGCCCAAAATTCTGCATCACATAATATTGTTAGTAAATATATGGTTTTATATAGATGTACCTTTGCCTTTATACTTTTTCTTTCCAACTAAAGTGTTGTTAATTTGATAGTATACTTTATTTAACTTCTTTATTCAGCTTCTGATTTTATCATTTATCTGTCCGTCTTCACTTATGATTTCTATCAGGTATTCATGAATTGACATGTTTTGTAGTTGTTTTCCATTTATCTGTATCCACAATGCTGTAAAGTATTTGCCTTCTGATTGTGTATTCTAAATAGGCTGGTATTCCATTTTCAGTTGGGTCAGATACTACTGAATAAAAAAGTGCAAAAGTCAAATGAATTGATATATGGTAGCACAGCTTGAACTTGATAACAGCTTTATTTTTTATTTAACAAAACCTTATCTTTATATGTTTTCTTTTATAGCACACCTAAACCAAGCTTGACACCAGTGTATACAGGCATCTTTTAAAAATGTCTGTTTCCTTGAATTCCTTAGCTTGTAGATTCTGTCCTTTATTCACAATTCCATTTCCCTGACCTTTTAACTTAATCAGAGTTCTGGAACCTGTTTCAGAGGCACTCTACACCTCTTCAACATTATAAGTTGGCATTAATCTGTATCTTTGTTCTCTTTTTTTAAAAAAAATCATAACTATTTAGTGTACCACTACTTATTATTCTCAGCCTGTAATTTCATTTCTGGAATCTCTGGATAATTGTAACATGCTGAGTTACAGCTGGCAAATTTTATTTTGAGATATGATAAATTCAGGGCTGTAGACATTTTAGTAAATAAATTTGAAGGAAAGGATAGATACTGTACATTTGACCTTTTTAAGCTATTTTTTAATGATAATTAAATCTTCCCAGGCTGGAACACTCGCCTCTGATTTTTAAAAGGTACACCCTTCAGTCTTTTGGAATCCCCCTTATAAAAATTCTGATATTCCAGGTATTTACTGCTCTCAGTTTGAAATCTGAATGCTTTCTGCATACAAAACATGTTTTTGTCTATCAGATAATCAATTTCTATTTTATAAGTTCTTTTCTTTGTGACACCTCATACAGCGCTGTTCATCATTCTGAAAAGTAGAGCAGGACTCTTTTTTAAGTTTCCACATAGGACACTAAGCCTGCTTCTTGTTTCTACATTAGTATTAAAGTACAGTTTCACATCTTCTTTATGACCCTCTTAAGAATTTTAAGAGCTGCCTATAAAATCAAGCATCACCTGTCCTTCTGCCAAGATGTAATTCTTGTAGACTACCCTCGTAACTCAGATCCTGGAAAGCAGATGCTTACAAAGAATAGCCAAAAACTAAAAGTAATAAAAAAGAGACAAGTGTCTGCGTTTTACAACTGACAATATCAATCAGTTCATTTTGTTGTTAAAACACCTTTCTGGACGAGTACTGACACAGCTATTTTGAAGTGATAAGAATTATGACTTAATGCCTTAATAAGCATACTTGTTTAATATCTAAATAGAATTAATTATAACTGCTATTTACACTGTTAATTTTTAATACAGTTCATGTGTAAAAGATACAAGTGTTGTTTTATCAACAACCTTTTGTCACTTCAAAATGATTTCTTTCATAATTATCATGTAAGAAGCTGCGTCTTCTTACATTTTGTCTCTTAGCATGCCATAGGGACATTGCATGCATTCATTAGCTTGCTCTATGATAATTATAAAGGCAATAATACAGAATTATATGTGAAACATCATAAGTAATGAAGAGTAGGGCATAAAAGCCTCTCTGAAATATATACTATAAATAAACTATTTAAAAACCTAATATATTTGTTTTATGGCAATCTCACCCCTGTTTAGAAACCCCCAGCTTTATGAACTGCCCTAACAAAGTAAATAAAATACAAAAGAATATTATTTTTCCTACAATGTGTGGAGAGCAAAACATAGTGAAAACTTCATCTAGATATATGCTGTTCCTGATTCAACAATCCCTCTAAAAGCTCTGAATTAAAGAACAGATGCAGTCCTCTCATTTACATGAGGCATCGAAGGAGTTCAGTGCTGGCTTGACATTTGCAGAATTTGTTGTCTAATTACAGGAGAAAACCCATCCATCCATCCACAAATTCACCCTTTCATTTTTATTCCTTCTTTTGAAGATATAAAGCTTCATTACTGTGTGAAAATCACATGTAAAAGTATGGATTTATTTTACTTAATGTAATATGTTTCTCTACACTTTTAATTTACATTTTCATATCAAATAATATTTTTCACTTTTTGTTTAAACATTGTATAAAGAGTTTTCTATTGCCTACATGGTGTGGCAGAAAACCGGGGACCTTGCCCCACCGGGACGCCTGGAGAAGGGAAGGACCGGGAAAGGGACAATATCTTCCCCATGGTGTAAGAGGGCAGCCCCTCTGGATTACATCAGGGCCACGGATGGGGAGCTTAGAAGCTCAATCCTGTTGGGGTCCATGGCCACCGCCAGGGGAAGCCTGGACAATCCCAGAGCCCTGGATGTCAGCACTTCTGCCACACCAGGAAATGCTGCCGGAAGAGGAACCAAACGCACCTGGAGTGTTTCCGGGTGCCCATGCAGCACTTCTGCCATACCAGGAAGTGCTGCAGGAAGTTCATCAGGGTGCAACAGAACACATCCAGGTGCAACATAAAAGGGGCCACCTCACTCCATTTGGAGAGCCGGAGTCGGGAGGCAGAGGATGGAGCTTGTTAGTGGAGGAATGAGGGTGGCAGTAACGAGAAGAGAAAAGAAAGGAGCATCGGGAGCATTGTGTGGTGCTGTAAAAGGAAGGAAGAAATTAATAGTGTGTGTATTTTGGACTTCTGGCTGTCTCAGTGTCTGTCTGCGTCCGGGCTTCTTTCACAATGGAAATATCAAAACAGACAATTTACAATTAGCTAGTAGTATGATTTTATAAAATAATTTTTTTTAAACATTCACTTTTGGAGATTATGTTCAATATTAGGTTGTCCTTGGGATTCTACTACTACAACAACATTCATTTATATAGCATATTTTCATACAAATGATGTAGCTCAAAGTGCTTTTCAAGATAAAGAAAGAAAAGTAAGATTAGTCAATACTAAGTAACATAAAATAAAGTAAGGTCCAATGGCCAGGAGGACAGAAAAAACAAAAAAAAAAACTCCAGAAGGCTGGAGAAAAACAAAATCTGCAGGGGTTCTGAGGCCAACAGTTAATTCAAAACATTGAATTGAGAATCACAACTACAACTAAGACGTATGCTCATATACTGTATCTTCAGTCCTACCCCATTTCATTGGCTTCCATTTAGGTTTAAAGCCGATGTTAAAATCATCCTTCAGAGACAAAAAGTCACACATGGTTTAGACTGCCCTTACCTTGAAAAAACGGTTTGTGCGTCTGGAATGATCTGCCTACAAATGTTAGAAAAGAAATTTCAGATGTAACTGTCAGGATGGTGACCTGTTGAGCCCTTGCATGAGTTTTTTTTTTTTTTTTTTACTTTGTGCTTTGTTGTATTGATTTAAATAATTATTTTGTTATTGTAATGTTTGGGCATTGCCATTGAGTATTTTTGGATTGCAGACACCAAAATAGTTCATGTTTTATGTCAGCAGGCAGTATGTGGTACTGATATCTTGTGACCACAAAAAGTGGTGACACGTGGCATCACTATTTAAGATGGGCATTTCATCCATGTTTCTGGATATTAAAGCAAATCTTTGTAGCTCCTGTACTTGGCTTTAAAGGCACTTAAGGAGTTAATATTACTGCCTGTTTCCAAGTTCAACCTCTGGTCATGTTAGGTTTCACTTTGATTTCTTCAGTCTCTAGTACATTTAAATTACAATTTTGGCTTCATTTTCAGGTCTAAGTTGCCTAGATTTCTTTCCTGCCTTCATAAGCAAAATAAATTTATTTACATAATTATTTCAGACAATTTTTTCTGAGAATTTTCATACTGATTTTCCATGTTTTTTTAATTGCAATCATTTTGCAGTTTTGTTTTTTAATTAAGTTCCTGTCATTTTCTTCCTAATCTCTGCAACATGCATTAGCACTTGGTGTACCTTGGAATTCTTGGCCAAAGACAAACCCATTATAGTGACTACACATGGCAGCAAAATTTAGTAAACATACCCCAGGATGTAAGACAAAAATCATAAGCAGAGAAACGCAATGATAGTGTCAGAAGCCAAAACAGCGATTAAAGCATAAGCAAAAACATTAGATGTAAATCTATGTCCACAAACAATGTAACGAGCTGACCTTTATAATGTTGCAGTAATGACCTCACGTGTCACTCTCTACCAAACAACCTCGTGGCAACCACACAAACACAAATCACAAAATGACAGTGAACAGAGAGAGAACACGATTTACTTTAATCTCCATTAGAAATTCATGTAATTCAAAAACCAACCAGTAACCAGATTCCTTGACCTTTAAAACCCCCAAAATTTAGTTTGTTTTTATTTGCCATGGAGAAACTGTATAAAATTTGAAAATAAACCCCAGATCATGACAACCACCATCAAGAGTTTCATGGTAGCTTTAATTGTAGCTCACACAATGATCTATCGCAACTGGTGACAAAAAACTTTAACACTTAAAGAAACTTTTACTAATGTATTAGTGTTTCTTAGCATATACTGAACCATTATAGTTTTTGTTGCATATTGTTTGCGTATAAGAGTAAGCACACAAGCATTGATATTTAAGCTGAAATGTATTTATTTTGTAAATCTACTTATTTCATCCATCCATCCATTATTCAACCCGCTATATCAACACATTGTAAAAAAAAGAAATTTAGAATAAGTATATTATATATTTTAAGCAATAAAAAAAACATAATAAGGTAATTCAAACAGAAATGAAGTAATTGTATATTGAATACATAGCATTTAAAATTGCTTGCCTCATGTCAAATAATGAATATTCATGATACCTAGAGAATGTTGTATTTATGTTGAATGAATGTTTTTTTTTTATTGAAATGCCACCCGCCTTACTTACCTAAATAAGGCACCTAATAAATAAAAATAAAAACAAAATCAGGACATAAGATAACATTGCAGGAAATACATAGACAGAAATGTGTGGCTGAATTAATGGCATACATTTGAAATGATTGGCTGGCATGGTGATGCTTTGGTTGGTGCTTCCTGCTGATGGCCCAAGGAACGCTGCTTTGAATCCTGCATGTTCTTCTTATTTTTGTCAGGAGCATTTTTCCCCTCTGATCTCTAAAATGTGAATGTTTGGTTAATTAGTACTCTAAGTAAGTCAGCATGCCCTTTGATGTAATCGCATCCTATCAGGGGGTTGTAAGCTAAGGCCTACAGTACCAATTTTGTTTTTTTATTCTTAAATAAGAAACTTTACATAGAAATATAAATCACAAGTTATAACATTAATAAAGACACTATTGAAAATACCCTGATTGGTGGCACCATTGTGTATTACTATAAGTCAATAATTTTACAAGAAGTCCACAAAGACTTTGAATTGATATACTATAGGATGTGGATTGCAGGCACATAGCCAACAGAAATCCTCTTACATAGGGAAGTTGCAGCTAAATATTATCATCTTGATTATGTTGGACCAAACTGTTTACTGAAAATTCCGAGGAACATTGCTCTTTATTCAAGAATAAAATAGTGGAAGGGCATGGACATCCTGACTCACAGGAAAAGGTGCTACTAAGGTGAGGGTCTAAGACTTTCAAAGGAAAGTGGTTCCTGTGATAGTGCCAGATCAAGCTTGAAAACTGGTGCCAGGCATATTGAGTCCAATTGAAAAGATCTGTACCTGGCCTAGGTCTGTCTGAACATTGTTATCCTTAAAAGAAAATTTATTTCTATCTATTACAACTAAAATAACAATCTTTGATATCATGTGTACTCTTTGACTGTTTTATTCAAGATTGGTTCGACCATTTCCATTGCAGCATTTTTAGACATTTCTTGTCTTGACCACATCTGTATGCGAACTGAAGTTGCACAAGGACTAGAGAATGTTGCTTGTATCCCAGTACATCTGTGTTATATGGACTCTGGGGATATCTGTAAAAAAATTCTAATCTTTTTTAATTTACTCTGACACCGTGAAGCATCTTTCACCTATAGCACAATAGCCTGTACTATATATGTTGCATAGTTATAGTATTTTTCACTAATTCAAT
Source organism: Erpetoichthys calabaricus (assembly GCF_900747795.2). Lineage (NCBI taxonomy): Eukaryota > Metazoa > Chordata > Cladistia > Polypteriformes > Polypteridae > Erpetoichthys > Erpetoichthys calabaricus. The sequence goes on from NC_041397.2 coordinate 111,553,201, forward strand.
GCAGTGAAAATACTGCTTTTTGAAATAACATACTAAATTCCAAATACAGAAAAGGCACCATTCTAATGCTAACTGTTCTATTCAACATATAAGGTAGTGTTACTGTGTCCATCCATCCATTTTCCAACCCGCTGAATCCAAACACAGGGTCACAGGGGTCTGCTGGAGCCAATCCCAGCCAACACAGGGCACAAGGCAGGAACCAATCTCGGGCAGGGTGCCAACCCACCGCAGGACACACACAAACACACCCACACACCAAGCGGCCAATTTAGAATCGCCAGTCCACCCAACCTGCATGTCTTTGGTCTGTGGGAGGAAACCGGAGCACCCGGAGGAAACCCACGCAGACACGGGGAGAACATGCAAACTCCACGCAGGGAGGACCCGGGAAGCGAACCCAGGTCCCTAGGTCTCCCAACTGCGAGGCAGCAGCGCTACCCACAGCGCCACCGTGCCGCCCTGTGTTACTGTATATAGACTTAAATATATTACTAAAGATATTATAGCAAGTAGTGTTTCATATTCTAAAGTTCCTATATTCCTTTCTTCAAACTCTTTAATTAAGCTATGGCCTTTATTACTTATCACTCATTTAAGTTCAACATTTCCTAGTAGTGTAGGTGATCTTATAGTAAGACATGCTGTGGATTTGTAGTCTAGGTTGAGCAGTTGTTCAAGCTTAACCTTACAGGTGGCCTTCATTTATTGGGGCATGACATAGTAATTAACCCCACTTTTCAGATTAGTGACATGGCCTATCAGAACTTTTTAAACCACATACGGTTTTCTTTGTGTCCCCATTGCAGAGTAAATTTTTGACCACTCACAGTTTGCACTTAATCAATGTTTTCTTTTTAGGTTTTTAGTGGTCATAGTCACAGTGTGAGAGAGTAAAAGTGATTGTATTCTTCAAATGCACACCTGCACAGTTGTGTATTGCAAAACTTACAGTAGTTACAGCAGAAATGAACAATTGCATCTCAGCTTGTTTTTTTAAATTTCCTCAATAAAAGCTCACCTGAAAGAGGATATGGAGGGGGTGTGTTGCAAAATAAGAGCCTTTGTTAGTTGCCACTTTTTTATTTAGGCACCGTATCACTATAGCTCCAAAACAAAAAACAGTAGCTCCTACGTATCAGTGATTTACAATCTTTCTTTTCTAAATACACTGATGAACTGCTTCTTTATTGTAAGGAATGGTGTTCTATCTAATCTGAATCTTACAACTGGATACTGTATTATCTTCTTCTCAGAGATAGAGGGCTGGACTTGACTATAAAGAAGATATGGTTTTACTACATCTTTTTTGTCCATGTAATTGGATAAACAAGTAAATACATCTGTGGTCATCAGGATATCAGACTGAACAGTTTCACTCCATGCAGTATAACTCCAAGGGAATGATCACAGTTGGGGTAGTTAGTCTAAAAAGGTTTTCCTTTACAAATTACTATGTAGTAATCTCAAATTGAAACCTGGATTACTTTTCTCATTATGTCCTGGACAAAGTAACCCTTACTAATTACATTGCTTTACGTTAGTCTCTAAACCCACATAAATAAATACCAGTGAAAATATACAAGGATGGCACCCAAATGTATTTCAGTATTTTAATATGGGGAAGTAACTAATAAGAAGGAATGTGAATTCAACAGTTAAACAAGTAAACTACATGACTTAAAGCCAAACTAGTTCACATAAATAAAAATCTCTCTATTATATTAAAAGAGGTTTTCCGTTGTGTCCGTGTTATTCAGCCTTGACCACTCCCCTCCTCACTGCTCGCCCAGTCGTTACTTCTGCTGTGCACATCCTCTCTCCATACCACCCCATGACACTCTCAGCGCTGACTTGCCCTTTAACGCGGTTGGATATAATGGCAAGGCAGAAAAGCAAATTATCTATTCAAGAACATCTAATTTTACATTGTGATAGAATTACAACGGCAATAGCTGATAATAAACATCAAAAAAAAAATGAACAAAAAAGAGCTGCACATAATAATAATCAAGAACAAAGAGAATCGTCCAATAAATGAGAAAGGTAAAAATACCCCAAACACTATGTGAACAGAAATGCAAAGCAGCGTTTATAGAATGTTAGTTAGAGGATAAAGTAATTCATAATAATCTTTTTGATGAGGCTTTAATTTAATTTATTTTTTAATTCACTTTTTATTAAATTTTTTTATGTTTTACTTTTTTACTTCTACTTTTAATTATGTTTTATTATTCATTGGTATTTAAAATAGTTGTAGTGAAATACTCAAGTAACTGATTTTCTACCTACAATAACTTAGGACCAACACGTCTTCTCCCGCATCCTGCATACTCTTCTATATGCCATCTCTTGAAATACAATCGCTTTCTCTAACAGAGGAGTAGTGCAACTGCGAGATAGCGGGTGCCGCTGGGGGTTGCATAGCGAAACAAGCAGGGGCATGGCCGGATTAAGGTGGGTGCTATTAATGCTGCAGCATTAGGCCCATTCCTGAAATAGGCCCAGATGAAAACAGACGAGAATTTTCTGGAAGCTGAACAGTTTTCCTTTGCTATGTTAACCTCAAAATAATTCTTAGAATGAAATTTGGAGTCCAACTTTCAGACACCTAGACACAGCGTTACTTATTATACAGTTACTATTGTTCTTTGCACTGTGACGTAACTATAACGTCGTTGTGTTTATTGTTAACCGAAGATTTCAAGTTAATGCTATCAATTTTACGTTAAACAGTTTACTTAGTAATTTAGATGCGTTTTTTGCAATATCTTGGAGATTCTTGCCACTTTATTATTGTTCGGTAAGTTTTTCACCTTGAAAGTTAGTTGAACAGTAAAAATCAATGGCTATTTAAATGGTTATCTGTAAAGGTAAAACTAAAAGCCGGCCCGCAAGCCCGGCATGGATGTTTAGAATTTTTAAAATCCTCGACAGGATTCTGGGCTATTATGAAATTTAAATCATGGACAAATTTTTACCCTCAAGAGCCTGAACTGAGTCACTTTGACCCAATGTCTCTGCAAATTACTTTTTTCTTACTCTGTTTCATAAGAGAATTGTGAAATTTTGTGTATTTCATTGTTAGGTTTTCTGCATTAAGTGTGCTTTTCAGACAATTGCTATTGAATGTTGATGTTACATAGTTTGATGTTAATCTCGAGTTGTTACGCTACTACGTCGTTATTATTATTCATGTTCAATAAAGGCTGGCTGGTTGGGTCGCAAGCAATTAAGGCTCCTTGGTCAGTCTGAGTGCGCATGTAAGGTGAGTGTCAAATGCACATGCACCAATGCCGAGAAAAAACAGGCCTTTTTTGTCTAGTCTAGTAAATAATAGATAAAAATAAAATTGATTTAACCACATAAGCACCTGAAAAAATAAAGTTGGTGACAGGCAAAATTATTGCTAATTTAGTAAGTAACCAGCAGGTGAGAACATTTATTGACTGGTAGGTCCAGCTAACCTGCACTGTTTATTATGTAACATGCTCCTGTTTGAAATAATTTTTATTGTTTAATGTTTTATTGTTTATTTTTCATGGGTTCCACCATTTTATGTTGTTTTTCCATGGGTTGACCAATGCAGTTTACTGTTGCCGTCCCAGTTGTTATTGGGTGATTCACCTTACAACAAGTGTAATATTACTAATGCTGTTGCTATTTAAAATGGCAACATACAGCTCACATTATCCTCGCTTCTGGTGATAAACAAAAAAAATCAATAAATTCAAGAAGCATTTCTTTGTATGGTTAGGGCCAAAAAGAAAAAATAATAATAATTTGGTTTAGGACTCCTGACTAACATTATTTTGACTTTGTGTTCTGTTTCAAATTTGGTTGCCTGTTGACTTCATGACAATGAATTCAGGGCCACTACAATCACTGTGCTTTATTTCCCTTTGTCTCTTAGGTCCTGATCTCCAACTACTCCCCTTTTGGCAGACATCTTATCTTCTATTCTCTTATTTATTTGTTCATGTTCACCACTACTCACATCATTCAAAATAGTTAATTCTTCCCCAAACAAAGAAACACTATGAACAAAAAAACTTGAGTTTGGAAGTGGATAGCAGTCTACTTTTTTTCTTGCCTTTACCACTGATATTTATTTAAGCAAAAATATGGCACCCAATGCTGAAGTACTAAAAGTTAAAACCCCCTTTAGTAATGCAGTAAGCATAAAAGCTCTTGCCAACTGAAGCTGACACACAAAGCTGTAAAGTGATGCCTGTAGTATATTCAGGTCCTCAAGTTTTTAGAAATCAAGTAGATTATTCCCACTTCGCATTTAAAGCTCTACACTGAACACTGTTTGGTGCTTGTTTTCCTCTTTACAACCAATGTTACTTTAAATATATTTTTTCTGAATGCTTTTTGGCTTTAGGATACTCAGTGGGGTCAAGGGCTGACATGGCAATAGAATGTAGTAAATAGCTCAAAGGCCATATTTCATGATAAGCACTTCTTGGAAAAATTACAAGCTGCATTTCACTTCTATAAAATCCCTGAAGTTAATTTACGTCCTCAGACTGAGACACTTTTTAAACTCATTTGACTATGTTTTACATGACATGAGATTAATGGTTTCATATAACTATAGACTGGTGCATTTGATTGGAAGATTTCTGAAAAATGCTTTTCAAACAGCCTTTGTGAGAATTAAGAGGAAAAGAGTCCAATAAAACCGCCACATAAATTGTTAACAGCCACTCTGCTTTCATATGGGTAATGCGGTCACAGCTTTTTTCACAATATCTTTAAATTTGTTTCAATCTTTCAGTTACAAAAATTGTAACCTTATTATTGTAGTGAGCGAAAATATATGGAGCAAAATTTTTACTTTGCTAAAAATTGCTTATGGTCAGTATTTCAAAATGTTTATTTTAAACAAATTAATTGTATACATTTTACTTAAAATGATGAAGCTGAAACAGTAGAATAATCATTCATCTCCTATAGGTTTGTATTATAGATTTTCATTCCAGGATCCTGAATATTTTTGTTTTGCTCTTATTGACCACAGTAAAGCATACAACTTCAGTAAGACCATGAAAAATATAAGTTAATTTTACAAAATAGAGAGACTGTGAACAAAAGCTCATGAACACACAAAGGATTACAGCCTGTCTGCCCACTTTAGACCACATTAAGCAGTATTTTCTGCTTGGTAATCCATTGAGGCAGCCACATAAATTCCACACAATTCAGTGTGTATTCCTTGTAATTCTGTAATAAACAGAATATTGTGAAGAGCTGAAAGGAAAAAAAGGAACAATAAGGATGTCTCGGGTCCTTGCAAGTCTCACGCTATCACGCTAAGAGAGCGTGATCTGAATGAGCCACAACTTCTGTTGCATTCATGGTTTAAATGGCTCCCGGGGCAAAAGAAGCAGGAGTTCCAGGGTTATACCAGAAGTGATGTTATGGTCCATCTCAGGATTTGTCCTCTGCTCTTCGAGAAAGAGAGAAGAGGTGGTTAGTGATCGATTTGGTCCATGCTCTGTGACTGACTACCTGCCGTCATATTGCCACTTAAAACTCTCCCCAAGCACCCGTGTAAGCCACCCTCTCAACTCTGTCATTCAGCAGATACCTCTGCCCCCTGCACTTTAAGGTGTTTGGCTATTCAGATTCTGTACAAGTGTGCAAGTGTATTAAAACCTATTAATAGTTTTAACAATAATCATCAATGTACATGGTGCAATTCGTCATTGTGTTCATTCTCTTTCAAGTCAAGAATTATGCATACTGTATACGGATAAAGTCTTTCACAAACAGAAAATGCCTGATGTCCTGTTTGTCCCGTTTGATAGGATTAAAGTCAACAGTGAGATTTCCTCCATAGAGTTCTAGGGTTGCTTTTCTCCACCTGTGTAAATAATGTGCTTTCTGCCTTAAACTGCCAAACAAAGAGACCAATATATAAGTGGAATTCTGATTTAAGTCAACATTATCTACTTGTCTGTGGAGGGTTGGCACCCTGTCCAGGATTGGTTCCTGCCTTGTTCCCTGTGTTGGCTGGGATTGGCTCCAGTAGACCCCCGTGACCCTGTGTTCGGATTCAGCGGGTTGGAAAATGGATGGATGGATGGATTATCTACTTGTTGACTGGAGATAATTACACTCAAATTCTGTTAAAATGCATGCATCTACTGTGTGCCTACAGTTCAGGGCCAAATGTGGCTTCCAGGGTTACTAAACCTTAGGCGCAAAACTGGCACTATATGCAGAGTGTCCCATAATAGTTGGACTTAGCAGTTAGGCAGAAAATCAAATTTTTCACTTGAAGCAATTGCTGTATTTGACTATGAAACAGTATCAGTTGGTAAAAACTATGAAATCTAGGTTTTTCTTTTTTTTTAGCCAGGTGACAAAGGTGACAGGGCCTGACAAGTCAGAATACAAGTAAGAGGTCAGAAAATCAGGAGATCAGAAAGTACAAGTAACACAGCTAAATTGAGGAGTCAAGAAAAAAGGTCTAAAAATAAGTAACAAAAGGAATGAACCAAACTAAAAAGTTTTTCAAAACAAAGCTGCCATGAAAGATCTTTCCAGAAACATTCACATCTTATTTAGAGCAATGTTGCAATATGTTACATGACTTCTATGTCATGTGACAAGCAACGGGCAAAGTAACCATAAACAATATGGCTGCAACTGTGAATGACAGAGGTATACTATCACAGGGCTGTGACTAAAGGTAAAAAGATAATGATAGTACAACAAAGTCATAAAAATGTCTTGAAATATAAGCAACTAAAAAATATATTTTAAAAAATGTGCAAAAATTAGTCTTTAGCGTTCAAAAAAAACAAAATGCAAGACCATTACAGCAATGTGAACCAAACATGTGGAATAAGGCCACATTGTTTATTAAAGTCAAGCAACTGGTAACTAAGTTGGGATATTTTAAACTCTAAAAATGAACCTTCAGGAATGGTTCCTTTTAAGGATTTGTAAGGTTAGAAAACTTTTAAGTTTGTACCTCAATGTGTTTCTAAATTAATGGATTTACTTTTGCAACATGCAGGATTGCTTTCTTGCTTGGCTCTTAAAAGCACAAATATAGGATCACAGCAGGATCATATGAGTCTTCACATGCAGTCGCACATAGTGTAGGTAGCTCTTTATATGGACTGTTATGAGGCAATGGAGTCCTATTGTCTCGTAACACTCATGTGTTAAACTATAAAATCCTACGGAGTAAAACTTGATTATTCATTACGTTTAAATTTTAATGGATTGTTTTGGCAATGAAAGACATTTTCACATCATTTTTTTTTTGTAGTGGAGGAGTAAGCCAACCTCAGTATTGAAGTGCTGGCCAAAGTACTGAAAAATGTAGCTTGTTAAATGGTGTTCTTGCCAATGCTGTAAAACCTCTGATCTGTTCTCATTTTCAGTTTGTTTAATAATGACATCTTCAGGGACTCTACACAGCAAGGGCTTTTCTCAGCATTGATCTGTTACTTTTTGGTATGCAATGAAAAAAAAAACTCCAGATCGCTTCATTTCTCAGATGTGACTTCTTTATTTCATTATAAAAACTCATTTACAGGGCGTTTATGAAATTCGTGTAATTAGAGATTTTCAGGCACACTTCTTAATTGATCATTAGGTGAACTAGTTAGGGGCGGTAATGGGTTAATTATAGCTATTTGATGAGGCTCAATGTGAATACAGGGAAATCATAAATTGAACAAAGCTAATTGTAGAGGGCACCAAATTTAATCTGAGATTTTTGTGTGACACGGTAGAGGGTACTTATGTTTTCCCCGTTGTTATTTTACACAGTTTAGAAGCCATGCAATGTCTTTACATCTATCTTTATTTTATATAGTGCCATGTATGGAGTGTGGATTAAAAGAATGAGAGTACAAATAAGTGTCATTCGAATAAGGAAAACAACAGAACAAAAAATATGACAAGGAGTTAGCTCCAGATCTACACTCTTTGAGAACTAAACAGATTAGAAAATGTACTCATATAATGCAAATCTGGTTGTCCTAGGCTGATGGGACACTTCACAACCTAAACCAGTATGCACCCAAGGTGACTTTCACATTGTCTTTGTCTTACCTGGATCTACAGTGGATGATAGTTAATGTGTTTCTGCTACCGTTAATCTGTACAGTGTAAGCCTCAGGCAGTCGGAATATAAGAATATAAAAGCTGCGAAGGAGAAAAGGACATTTTGATTGCTCATTTAAAACAGCAATAGCTACAGGGCACTGTAGTTAGACTTCTCTTATAATGCCATGACAGCTCAGAAGATTCAACTCCTCTGTGTTCTGGAAGATGGTGTGCGTAACTTTTTGTCTGACAGGGTGGATCAGACAGGATCACGCAAGAAAAGAACAGTCTTACAGCAGGCAGTTGAACACAACAAGGGCAAATTATGTGATGCTTCTTTTCTACATTTTTTAAGATAATGTTTTTTTTTTCATGTTTCCAGATTTTGTAGCACTAAAGCATTCAGCTGACAGCACCAGTACAGCAAAATGGGCCATTGGCATAATATAGAAAAGCTTAAAGTGCTACATGTGGGTGAAAGGAATGTCAATTATAAATACAAGATGGAAGCCACTGCCCTACAGGAAGCAACCTCTGAAAAGGATTTATGGGTTTATGTTGACACACATTGTCATTATCTAAGCAATGTGCTGAAGCAATTAAAAGGTAAATCAAAGGTTAGTTTATAAAGTAAAAACTGTTGAATATAAATCAAGGAATGTTATGCGTAGACTATATAATGCACTAGTGCACTAGTGAAGCCACATTTAGAGCACTGTGTGCAGTTCTGGTCACCATGCTATAAGAATGACACAGAAAATATTGGAGGCTGTGAAGAGGGGAACAATCAAGTGCATCCCCAGACTTTAGCACATGTCCTACTCTGACAGAGTCAGAAAAGTAAACCTGTTTAGTCTCAAGTAAAAGTGACTGCATGAGAACCTAATCCAGGTCTTCAAATTTCTCAGAGGCATTGAAAAACGTAGATCCAGCTGAATTCTTTCAACTTAATGGTGAATCACGTACTCAATGACGCCAGTAGCAATTAAGGGGAAGCACATTTAGAACTGAAGTCAGGCAGCATTTGTTTACTCAAAGAGTTGTGGAAATTGGGAACAAATGACCTAGACAGGTTAGTTAATGCAGAAACCGTGACAATCTTTAAGAAGTACTAGGGGGCTCCGCCCCCTGCTCGCTTTGCTTGCCCACCCCCAGGTTTGGTTTACCGGATATACAATTTAAAGAGATTATTTATTGTTTTTTTCATGGGAATTGTTACATATGCATTATTTTTACTTTTACTTTAAAACTTTTGTAAAAACAATACTTGTCCTTTATTTCCAGGTGTGGTTCAATCTTTCTCGCAGGACGTATAACGCTGCTCGTGTTGTGAAGGGGGGGCAGAACACACGCTAAAGAGATGCCATCGGATCATCTGCTGTCTTTCTGCTGCTGACAAGCTGCATGTTCTTTTTGTTGAGCGGCACGTCGATCAGTTCAAAGCCTGTAGAGCAGCTGTCCTCTTGCCACTTCGCGTCTCTGCCACTCACGTTGTGAATGGGGGGGGCTGAACGCATGCTACGGAAAAGCGGTCAGATCATCTGCTGGCTTCCTCCTGCTGGCAAGCTGCATGTTCTGCTTGTCGCTTGTTATTGTTTTAAGAGCTGGGAGCACATGATGTCTGTCTGCCAAAACAATTCCAACAACTGCTTGGTTAAATGTCCGTGAACTTGGTTTAAATGTTGTCTCACTGCCTTGACTTGTGTGCCATTAAAGTGTCTCTCGCGGGACGTCAAATTGTCTTCACGTGACGCTAAAATGTCTCTTGCGGGTTGTCAAATTGTCTTCTGAGAAGATCACGTCTCGTCTCCCTAGTCCCCCTCCCAGGATTCTTTTTTATAATAGAGAGAGTTGGATTCAATATTAGGACAACTTAGCTAATGGCTAAATAAACAAGCTTGATGGACTGGATGGTCTCCTCTGATTTGTATTATTTCTAAAGTTGATCGCACCCTAAACCTGCAGCCACAGTTCTTCCACAGGCCTGAACTTGAGTGCCTAGCCCACAGTGCAGGACTGAATGCTGATGACCTCTAGGCAGGTTACTCCTGACCCTCAATTTCTGCATTGTTTTTTCCCTGCTTTGCAACCTAGTGCCACCTATAGATACTGAACTCACTGTCTTCTATCATCCGTACAGAAGAATTTTAGCATCTCCTTTATATCTCTAACTAGTGTAGTGCTGAGGTGTCACCTGTTGCACAACATGGGATGCTGAGGTTGTTCGCCATGTGGTGGGTGCCGCAAGGCACTGTATCAATGCATGCTCCCAACCTCCTCTTCTTCCTCCTCCTCCTTGATATCATTTTCAATTTTCAGGTCTGTCCGATAAGTTGTGTTAGGCTTTTTACACAATGACAGCTTTCCAGACTGAGTTTCAGTTTTACTTACCATATGATACAAGTACAAAAATATTCTATTCCTTTACTGTCATTTCAAAAAACTGATACATGTAGTAATTTGCACTCAAGGTCTAAAGGGCTTGTTAGAAGACATAGAATGAAAGTCTCCTCTGCACCAAGAGTATAATCTTTATGAATTCTATTAGTAAACAATTAAACATGTGGCTGAAAAAGAATCATGACTCTAATGAATGCTTACAGATACATGATGGGCAAGTTATAGTGGAGTGAGTATCAGAATTAATTGATGTGAATTTGTTAATGAGAACAACAATAGTCAGTATGCCCACTCACCTCCTTTAAGTGTTGTTTAGTATAATTTTACTCATATATTTTGTACAGTCTGTTTTCTGAATTAAGCAGTAAAACATCACTGTAGAGCAAAATCAACATTTCAAACCCTTCTTTGAATTGCCAAACGTGGTTTAGAGTGATTCAATTACATTAGCATTTCACACAAAAAATAGAAAACATTCCTGGCAAGTCGCTCTCAGCACTGATTTCAAAAGGAGCAGACAGCTCACATCTGAATACATCCGCTGTGGATTAAAAAGGCAATGTTTTTTCAGACCAAAGTCTTCATTATGAGATGCTTCTGTGTGAAATATTGTCTAGTTCATCCACAGAGGACAGCTTTGCATTTCATCTGAAAAAAAAACATGTTTTCACCTAAGGCTCAAGGGATGGCTCTGTAGTGTAATCATTTTATTGCTCAGACTATGAAAGATGCACAAAAATATTCACAAAACACTTTAGATTTTTGCAAGGTAAATTTAGAGTTTGAGATGATTTTTCATACTGAGATAAATAATCTCTTTGCTAAAATATATTCTTTTCTGCACTGTTTACAGATTTGTTAACAGAAGGTTGCATCAGTTATACCACTTAAAAGTAAAAAAAATATAAATAATGTAGAAGGAAAGAAGTACAAATCCTGAATAATAAAATGCAAACATTTCCCTCTGCATGTTGCACATATCTTACAGTAGACAGTGTTTTAATGAGAATCGAATGTCTGCTGAAATAATTAAAAAAAGATTAATAGGCTAATCAGAAATATGCATTTCCTGATGCTTATCTCAACAGCTCATCAGTTAGGTCTTTTGTTCTGGATAAAAGAAGAAATCAAAATAATTAAAAAAATGTCAACATTTCCTCCATTAAGAGGATAAAAGCACACGGTAGAGCACTAAGATGCAGTCCAATGCAACACATTTAAGCAAGTCAAGTGGGTTTTATGGTCTTCTAGGGGAGTGCTTTTGGTAGCTGGCGGGTTTGCCCTTTCTTCAGCTCTAATGGTCGCACTGCCTGGTCTGTAGTTTATTGTACAATATTATAATACAGTATTTTTGAAATACTGTAAATGAGATAAGCATCCTAGAAACAATGCTGTTCAGTGTTGCAATATAATCAAAAAGTACCTTCAATAAGTTCTTCTGCATTTTTCAGGAATGCTAAAAGTTAATATGATATAGCCGTCCCTGTTAGGCCTATGATTTGTAAAGTTATGTATGCAGTAACTATACTGTACTGACTGATCTAGCCTCTTCATTGGACAAGAAACTGCATTTGAAATATACTTTTATGTAGTTGCACCACAAGTTAAAGATAGTCCTTGGAGAAGCTAAATTTATGTAAGTATTGAAATATAACAAAACTAGAATATCTGTGTCTGAAAAGCTATTAAAAGCCCAGATCACACTGGTTACCAGTTATTGGTTATTACTGATTATTGGCTGCTTTCAATGCCCAGTACAGGTGTAATATTAAATGATGGTATTTTCAAAAATATTTAAATGAGTTTACATTCATGTTTAAAGTGATATAAAGTATAGTAAAAATACAAACTGCTTTCTGGCATCACCTGCAGGTCACTGGTAAGACTGCTCTTCTAAACTCAGTGCAGCTTTTATAAAGGCAGGTCTATAAAGCAGCTACCAGACTACTTCTGTACAGCATCTACAGTATTCTGCAAGTGACACATTTCATAATCAACTACTGCAGCCTTAATCTTTTTTAATCAGGAAGAATGGTACAGGATTCCTTCTATAGTGGAACTGTCTCTCTATCTCTCTCTCTCTCTTCTGATGATTTTGAGCATACCCTGCAATAACAAGGCTCTCTGGACTGACATGCACAGGATATCACAAACGTCTGATTCAAGAAAGAGAGAGAGTTCAGCCAGCAAGAGGTGGCCAGGAGCAAGAATGTCAATTAAATTTCACATGACAGGGTAAAATCAAGAAGAATGCAAAAATCAGAGTGATCAATACTTGCAAGGAGAGAGAAACTTAATATAGCATTATGGGAAATCAGGTAGGTGGTGGTAAACCCGGTTAGGCTTGAGTCAGGATAATAATGCAAAAAAGACAAAGTAATGGCAAAGATGAACACATGCCATGTTCTCCTGAACTGCCAGACACCAGCCGGTTCATCATTTGTCAGGGATGTCTGGTTGTCAATTGATTGAGATACACATCGCAATCCTCAATACAAAGATGTTGGCATAGCTGGGGCAGGAGTATTTGTCGGAGAGCAGCATCTGCAAAACAGTGAGTTGCAGCCATGAAACAATCACCATGATGCTAAGATTCCTATCAGGGATTCCTCACACTTGTCAGAGATTTAAGTTTTCTGTTGTTATTTATCATGTTGCCAATGACATTGTCACCAGCACTATTTAACCTCCCACAAGGCTATGTATTTGTACCAGGAATTTATTTGAATTGTTTATTTGATAGTTTTATGGCCGTCACTGTTTTATACATAATAATAATAATAATAATAATAATAATAATAATACATTTTATTTATGTAGTACCTTTCCCATGCTCAAGACACTTATATACAGTATATAGTTGACATTTAACCAGCTGGTTAATTGTAACCAGCAAAAGAAAATACAAGCACAGACCAGTAGTTTTAGCATCATTACATTGGTTACCTGTGCCCTTTAAAACTGATTTTACAATACTATTGATGGTTATATTCCAAGTTGTAATTTTAGATCATTGAACACTGGTTTGCATTTATTGCAAAGAAGTGGTGAGGTTGGCCTTTTGCTGTTATACACCAAAAATCTGGAATAAGTTGAAGGTAGAATACAGTGGAATACTTTAAATATTCCTAAAACACATTTATTTGTAATCGTCTTTTTCATACCTGCATTTTAGTTCTACTTGTAATATATTATGTATACTTATAAATATCATATGCATCATTGATTTGCAATCATTATAAATCTCTACTTTTCTCTGCTTTCTTTTCTATTTTTTCTAAACAAAGAAACTATGCAACTGCCTGTGATATCAGAATGAAAGTGGACACACAATGTATTGAATCATCTAGGGTAAAGCTTAAAAACAGTTTGGACTATTTAAGTCCATTTATGTTAGGTGGAATGTCCAGTGGGAGCTGTGAGGTCTTTTCGCCTTGGAATCCAGATTTTGTTTTTTTGTCCAACATCTTGCTCCTGGAGTTTGTTTTTTTTTTGATCCCTGTCCTCCCCGGCCATTTGACAATAGAATCAGACATAATAACAGAGACTTAAAAACAAATCTGTAAGTAAGGACTTTACTTTATCTATTACTTGGATATCTGCATTATATAAGTGATATTGATTTATTTTTATTTACTATTTTTGGTATCATGTTTATTCATTCATATTCGTAATATATATATTTCCATTTTGTTTTTCGTTTCTTGCAACTTTTTGACATATTTTAAAGCATTTTGAGCTACATTCTTCGTGATGCTATAAAAATAATTGTTGTTGTTATAATATGGATGTCAATTAAAATAGCAGCCGGGATCCACATTCTTTGTTAAGTGATCAGACCCATGGTGGACAAAAATGGGGTAAGAGTAAAATCACTATTTATCTTCAACTTTGTTTCTTAACTTTATTTTAAACAATGTGCTTTTGTGTAAATGTTTTAAGAAAAAATTATTATATAACATTTTAGTTCAGTCTAAACATTTGATATAATTTATGTTCAACTGTTTAGTTGCAGATGCTAGCTTGCTTATTTGAGATTGACCCGACAGTGTTCAGAAGCCATTAAGAAGGCTAACAGAATGTTAGGTTATATAGTACGATGTGTGGAGTACAAGTCCAAGGAGGTTATGCTCAACCTTTATAATGCACTGGTGAGGCCTCATCTTGCATACTGTGTGCAGTTTTGGTCTCCAGGCTACAAAGAGGACATAGCAGCACTAGAAAAGGTCCAGAGAAGAGCGACTAGGCTGATTCCAGGGCTACAGGGGTTGAATTATGAGGAAAGATTAAAAAAGCTGAGCCTATACAGTTAAGCAAAAGAAGATTAAGAGGTGACATGATTGAAGTGTTTAAAATTATGAAGGGAATTAGTACAGTGGATTAAGACTATTATTTTAAAATGAGTTCATCAAGAACATGGGGACACAGTTGGAAACTTTTTAAGGGTAAATTTCACACAAACATTTGGAAGTTTTTCTTTACACAAAGAACAATAGATACTTGGAATAAGCTGCCAAGTAGTGTGGTGGACAATAAGACATTGGGGACTTTCAAAACTCAACTTGATGTTTTGTTGGAAGAAATAAGTGGATAGGACTGGTGAGCTTTGTTGGGCTGAATAGCCTGTTCTCGTCTAGAGTGTTCTAATGTTCTATCACGTGACTCAGCATGATATACCAGTGTGTTTGTATGTATCACTACCATTCCCTTTTATAAATTTGTATAGTAATATTGCATTATATTTCTTATGAAATGTGTTATTTAATAGTATGTATTTTGATGGGAGACAGAGACTGTGTTTGTTTTTTTATTTAATTTCTTGTGAGGCATGTCATTTATATTTTTCTGTGTACAGCTATACAAGACCTGTGTTTGGTTGTTTGACCTACTAATTGTGGTTAAGAGAAATCTGACCTAACAGGGGTGCAAAAAGCCAGCTCTACCTCCCACCAACTTCCATAACCTGCAATCCAGAGTGAGTACTAAAATGAATGGCTAAACGGCAGGTCTGCCCACATTGGGTAAGCATGTTTTGTGTTTGATCAGATAACACATAATATTTTTCAGGGATGAACGAGAATGTCTGCAGAAACTCCTTCAGATGAAAAAGTGCCCAAAAGGACATAATTTTTTAAGGTTGTAACTGCAAACTCATAGCCACTCACTCTGAAGGTCAAAATAACATACCTATAAGCAGGCACTGAATGTCTATTATATTTTGTACTAGCAAAATACCCGCGCCTCGCAGCGGAGAAGTAGTGTGTTAAAGAGGTTATGTAAACATATATATACATAAACATATATACTTATATATACATATCTACATATACACATATCTACATATATACATATATATATATACATATACACATCCACATATATATATACATATATCAACATATATACACATACATATACACACATACATACATACACACACACACATATATATATTATATATATATATATATATATATATATATATATATATATATATATATACATACAGACACATATATATATATATACACATACAGTAATCCCTCCTCCATCGCGGGGGTTGCGTTCCAGAGCCACCCGCGAAATAAGAAAATCCGCGAAGTAGAAACCATATGTTTATAAGGTTATTTTTATATTGTCATGCTTGGGTCACAGATTTGCGCAGAAACACAGGAGGTTGTAGAGAGACAGGAACGTTATTCAAACACTGCAAACAAACATTTGTCTCTTTTTCAAAAGTTTAAACTGTGCTCCATGACAAGACAGAGATGACAGTTCAGTCTCACAATTAAAAGAATGCAAACATATCTTCCTCTTCAAAGGAGCAAACAAATCAATTGGGCTGTTTGGCTTTTAAGTATGCGAAGCACCGCGGCACAAAGCTGTTGAAGGCGGCAGCTCACACCCCCTCCGTCAGGAGCAGAGAGAGAGAGAGAGAGAGAGAGAGAGACAGATAAAAAAATCAATACGTGCCCTTCGTGCTTTTAAGTATGCGAAGCACCGTGCAGCATGTCACTTCACGAAGCAGCTGCACAGAAGGTAGCCAATGTGAAGATAATCTTTCAGCATTTTTAGACGAGCGTCCGTATCGTCTAGGTGTGCGAACAGCCCCCCTGCTCACTCCCCCTACGTCAGGATCAGAAAAAGTCAGCGCAAGAGAGAGAGAGAGAGAGAAAAGTAAGCTGGGTAGCTTCTCAGCCATCTGCCAATAGCGTCACTTGTATGAAATCAACTGGGCAAACCAACTGAGGAAGCATGTACCAGAAATTAAAAGACCCATTGTCCGCAGAAATCCGCGAACCAGCAAAAAATCCGCGATATATATTTAAATATGCTTACATATAAAATCCGCGATAGAGTGAAGCTGCGAAAGGCAAAGCGCAATATAGCGAGGGATCACTGTATATACATATCTACATACATCTATCTATCTATCTATCTATCTATCTATCTATCTATCTATCTATCTATCTATCTATCTATCTATCTATCTATCTATCTATCTATCTATCTATCTATCTATCTCTATCTATCTATCTATCTATCTATCTATCTATATATATATATATATCTATCTATCTATATATATACATCCCCGTGCTTTGCAGCGGCGAAGTACTGCTTTTAAATTTTTATTAAGAAGAAAACCTTTTTAAATTGAGTGAAAATCTACCAATAATAATTTGTTAAGGATCTGTTTTTTTGTGAAACTGACTTCACACAGCCTCTCCGCTGTTTTATAAACGAACATCATATAAGGTGTTCCTTTTTCGTTGCTTTGCCAACGGAAGCAGCCTTTTTTATTTAATCCTGTTTTTACGATTGTTCTGTTTGTATATCACGTTGTCAGTTCAGCACTCCAGTTGTAATATGACCAAGCCTTGCAAGCACACTCTTGAGAATGCAACGTATAGTTGTACAGGAGAAAAGCAATCTTGCCTGAAATCAATGGCAACCTTTTGTAGGTCTGTGAACTTAATTTAAACTTTAGGTTTACACGGTGCTTTCTTTCCGAAGTACCTGCACTCATGAATATGTCTGTATGCGTCAGTCGCTCAAATCCCTGCGGTTTGCACCGGCGAAGTTCTGCTTTTAAATTTTTACTAAGAAGAAAAGAAAACCTTTTAAAATTGAGGTAAAATATACCAATAACAGTTTGTTAAGGATCTGTTTTTTTTGTGAAGCTGCCTTCACTCGAGTGATCACTTCGAGCTTTAAGCCTGAGAAATCACCCCGTAAATGCACACGTTTAATTGCACATCTGTTAATATGTATGCTTACAAAGTATTAAAAGACACTCAACAATTACACAGTATTAAAAGACACTCAACAATTAATGTCATTTACCTTCGTTCCCGCGTTTGACTCGTGCTGTAAATCTCTTCCTTGTTTTCACTTCACGTGATTACGTAGGAGGCGTAATACGTGATGACTCGATACGTGACTCCGCCTCCTCCATTAGAGTATATGGACAAAAAACAGGTTCCAGGTATGACCATTTCACGTAGAATTTCGAAATGAAACCTGCCTAACTTTTGTAAGTAAGCTGTAAGGAATGAGCCTGCCAAATTTCAGCCTTCTACCTACACGGGAAGTTGGAGAATTAGTGATGAGTGAGTGAGTGAGTGAGTCAGTCAGTCAGTGAGTCAGTGAGGGCTTTGCCTTTTATTAGTATAGATTATATTAAATTTATATTTTGTCTTTATTTATGGTTTTTCGTAACAGAGAGACTTTCAAAGATAAAATTATTTCATGTCCTCGTGATGCCATTTTGGTTTTTTTACCAGCAGTGCCATCTTGGAGAGTTTTGTCTGTGGTTGCTCCATGTTGACATGGAGGACAGCTGGAAGTGACCTGCACGATGGCAGCACTGTGATGTTATAAAGGTCAATGTCATGCACTTTCTGGCTGTCCTAGATCATGGATGCATGAATTTATTCCTATCATCCTTTTTTTTGCAATTGAAGTTTAACTTTTGTCTTTTGCCTATAATTTGGTTGTAACAAATGCCACCTGTGAAAGGTGATCTGTTAAGGAATGGTTGAGGCAAAAGAATCGAAAAGGCCAGAATCCTCACTGTTCTTCGCCATTTCCACCTCTCTACAATGACCCCCTTGAAGTTATACAAAAGCAACAAGAAAGCTTATTAATGTTTCAAATGTTATAATAAGAAAGATACAGACAAATCACACAACCAAAAAACATTCTCCAGACCCATAAAACCATTAACCAGAATTACCCAAGATCACAAATCTCTGACATTGTTTGATACAAGTGGATTCAGAAAGTATTCAGACCTCTTCACTTTTTGCCCACTCATTGCATCGTAGGTTTAATTTTAAATGGATACATTTTCCATTTTCCCCATCAATCTACACTCAATAACCAGAAATGACAAAGTGAAAGTATTTGTTCAGAAAGATTTGCAAATGTATTAACAATCAAGACCTAAAAACTTTTGTTTGTATAAGAATTCACACCCTTTGCGGTGACACTCCAAATTGTGATCAGGTGCATCCTGGTTGCTTTAACTATCGTTGTGATGTGTCTAGAATTTGATTGGAGTCCATCTGTGGAAAACTGAATTAATTGGACATACAGCAGTTTAGAAAGGCACACACATAAGGTCCCACAATTCCCACTGCATGTCAGAGCAAAAAACAGGCCATTAAATCCAAGGAACTCTCTGTAAACCTCTGCAATGAAATTGTGGTGAAGCAAAGAGTAAGACGAAAGTATAAAACCATTTGTAAAGTGTTGTGTGTTCCCAGAAGCACAATGGCCTTAATAACTGCAAAGTGGAAGACATTTGGAACCACCAGGACTATTCTTAGAGTTGGATGTCAGGCCAAACTGATTAAATGGGCAAGAAAGGCCTTGGCATAGAGGTGAAGAAGAACCCAATGATTACTACAAAAGAGCTTCATAAGTCCTCTGCTGAGATGGGAGAAGTTTGCAAAAGGATGATCATCACAATAGCACTCCATCAATCAAGTGTTCATGGTGGAGTGCCTAGACAAAATTGTAATCTTGAGTATAAGGCATATAGAGAGCATAAGACAATGAGGGAAAAGATGCACTGGTCTGATGAGACAAAAAGTGAACTCTTGGAGCAGAACTCCAAACACTGCATTTGGTGAAGACTAGGCACTGCCTAATACCATCCCTCTGGTGAACCATGTTGTTGGCAGCATTGTGATATTTGGGTGCTTCTCAGACACAGGAACAGTGAGAATGGTCAAAATCAAGGGAGGGATGAATGAAATCAAATATAGGGAAATCCTTAAACAAAACCTGATCCAGAGTGCAAATGACCTCAGACTGGGTGAAAGTTCACCTTTCACCATGACAATGACCTAAAACATATAGCTATGATAATGTTAGAGTGGCAAATGGACAAGTCTCTGACTAGCTTTGAGTGGTCCAGCCTTGACTCAGACTTCAACCCCATTGAACATGTGTGAAGAGAGCTTAAGATGACAGTTTTCAGACAATTCCCCTTAAATCTAACAGAGCTTGGGAGGATCTGCCAGAAACAATTAGATAAACTGCCCAAATTCAAGTATGCCAAGCTTATAGAAACTTACTCAAGAAGACTCCACGGTGTAATTGCTGTCAAAGTGGCTTCAACAAAGTACTGAATTAAGGGTCTGAATACTTAAATGAATAAGAAATTCCAGTTTTTGATTTTTTATAAATTTACAGACCTTTTTCTCTAAACATGTTTTCACTTTGTCGTTATGGGTGTAGAATGATGGGCAAAATTGCAAATTTGCCCTTTTAAAACTAAATCTGCAACAGAATAAAGTTTGCAGAAAGTGAACGGGTCTGAATAATTTCTGAATCCATTGTATTAATGTACACCTTGGACACTTCCATAACTGTTTATCAAAGAATGTAATAAAACAATACATCAGGAATCCAATATGTTGTTAGCATTTATTTGATAGACACCTGCTACCCAAAATGACTTATAAGTAAATGAAGAGCACATTATAGTTACTATTTTTTCCACTGGAGCACATGTAAACTAAGCGTTATACTCAGGATTACACACACAGTGAGTTGAGCACAGGGAAACAAAGGTATGACTATATTTTAATTTTCTACATTTCAATTTAATGAAAAAGCAATCCTTTAAATATCATTGTTTCTAGTTCTATAAAGACTTTTTTATTGATTTGTATCCTTGTATGTTGTTTTCCTCCTTTCACCTTCATTTTAAGTGATTCTTTATTTAGTTATTTTATAATCAGCCTAACAATAGCTTCAAATGTTTTTGCATTCAAGTTCCATTTCTGTGCAATCCCTTTTAAATATTGTAATCTGGGGTCTTTGAGTATTTGTTCTCCTTCCATGGTTTTACTGTAAAGCATAGAACATTGAGTACATAGGTTATCATAATGGTTTGTTCATACAGACAAGTATGACATCATTAATTAGCTGGGTTTATAGGGAGGCCATTCTGTCAATTCCTGCCTCAGCATATTACTTTAATTACTGAATATTTCACAAGTGCAGGCAATATCTAGTGACATGAAAGACTTGTGGGTGAGGAGATTTCCAGAATGTATACCGAAATAACATGGACTACTGATAAGTCTTGCGAAGTATTAATTTAAAGTGGGCATTAAATTTATAAAAGCAAATACATGTAGCATTAATTGCAATTACTGTGCAATATTATTATTAGACTTGCCCTGAAGTGTTATGTCTACCTTGATTATGTTTATTTCAAGTAACTGCAAGAAGGAAATAAATTTGTGACTGCAAAAAAAATAAAGTATAAAAGCCATACTTCCTCTACAAAGATATGTAATAAGATCATCAACAATATAATTACCTCTATAAAGAATGTATGTGTTATTTGAAAAGGTGAAAGTAATGTGCTTCATATCTGATTGATGATAGCTCATAAATTCCCTGATTCTTTATCAATAATAATTTATAAATCCTGAAATTATGAAACCATTGTTAATTTTGACAGTGCCCAACATCCTAGAATGTAGAATATTAAACCCTAGTAATATGCAGTTTGCAGAGTTGTAAAATGTACTCAAAAATTATACTTAAGTACAAATCAAAGAACTTTGTCAAATATTACTGTTACTGAAGCAAGGAGTATTTCAGTGAAAGCATACATGAGTAAAATTATTCGCATACCAAAGTGTAAGGCATTGTCTAGAGAACACAATACATTTATTTATTTTTAAACAAAACTAACACTAATATTTTTGCTACAATCATTCCTTAAATCAGTACAAAACTGCTGCCGGTGTATCATAGTGATGACCTCAAGTGTGGTACTATTGAGTGTGCCCTCGCTTATTAGGATACCTGGCAGATGTCAATGAGGCATCCCTACTGTAGTGGGAAGAATAATAAAATATAAAACATAACAATAAGAATAAAAAATCTCTCAACCTTGTCACTTGAATACATATACAATACAAAAACATGAGTGGAAATCAACACAGATTGGATTTTTTTATACTTCACTAAAGTAAAGATGGGGTTTAGAAGGGCAATTATTACAATAAACAGTAATACAATTTCCCAATTATAGTTAATCTTTAAGAAGAATTCTTTAAAGAAACCTGTGGGTTTTTTTTTTTTGCTCAGTTTGATATCCAATTTTATGTTTAAAATGACCTCCTCAAGCACACATGTAAACTAAAGAGTTTACCACAATTAAACTCAGGGCATACTGTATTATTAACTTTTCAGCATAACCAGATGTATGCCAGTTGGTTGTCTCATAATATACAGTTGTGCTCATAAGTTTACAAACCCTGACAGAATTTGTGAAATACTGGCCATTGTTTGGAAAATATAAGTAATCATGCAGAAAGCTTTCCTTTTAATTAGGGAGTGTGCTCAGGCATGTCAATTTATTATCGCATAATAATTGTGTGTGCCCTTTTTAAATGATAATGAGAGCCGAAATCACTCAAATTGGCCTTATCATACCCTTGAATGTTGGAGCTGATAATATACACACAAGCTGACACACACAAGTTCAAATTAAGGGTAATTTAGGGAGAGAGTCCAAACTTGTAACCTCTTCCATTGTAATCAGTGTCTGTGTATAAATAGTCAATTTAAATTCATGCAGAGCTGCACTGACTTTGCTGGATACCAAGCCATGGGGAAAGCAAAAGAACTGTCAAAAGACATACGGAAAAGTCTGTATAAATTAGGTTAAAGATATGAAAAGATATCCGGAGTTCTGAAAATGCCTGTCAGTAGTGTTCAAACTCTCCACTGTAAAGGACAGCCGGGTCCCATGCCCGGCAGGGACGCCTCTGCTACATCTGTTCCGGGGGAGCAGCCATGGACTGTTCAATACCTCCCCCGGGACGCTTGGTGGCAGCCTCCCTGGCAGCCAATGATTCCCCAACCCGGCGCATGGCTCCATGGGAGATGGAGTCCTCCACAGCCTGGTTGGGGGCTCGGATGGCCGCCAGGGGGAGCTGCGTGGAGTCAGCAGCCTGGCTGGTCATACCTTCAGCCCCACCCGGAAGGGCAATTAGGACCAGGTGGCCAAGCACCTGGACCGCTTCCGGGTGGGCTATAAAAAGGGCCAGCCACCACCACTCAGAGAGCCAGAGTTGGGAGGAAGGAGGACGAAGCTTGTGGTGGAGTGGTGGGAGAGAAGAAGTGTGGTTTGTTGTGCTATTTGGGAGTGTATTTGGGACTGTGTTGGGCCTGTGGGACACGGGGAAGGCATGCCCCACAGCTGAAGAGAAATAAAAAAGTATTTAAGTACGTGCCTCTGCCTGAGTCTGTGCCGGGTCAGGCGCTATATAGCGCCTTTTACACCACTTTTATCAAAGTTAGGGGTTCTGTTGTGACCAGGCCAGAGTCAGGTAGACCAACCAAGATTTCAGCCACAACTGCCAGGATCATTTGTTGAGCTGCCAAGAAAAACCCACAAGCTGCTTCAGCTGAGATAGAGGCTTCTCTGCAAATAAGTGGTGTTGCTGTCTCAAGATGCACCATAAGGAGATACTTAAACAAAATTGGACTGCAAGAAAAAATAAGCCACAAAACAGCCCTCTTGTAATATGCCAAACAGCATCTAGATAAGCCTCAAAACTTCTGGAACAAAATCCTTTGGAGTGATGAGACCAAAATTTAATTTTATGGTCACAAGCATAAACGCTATGTTTGAAGAGGACACAACAAGGACCATGATGAAAAGTACACCATCCATACTTTGAAGAATGCAGGTGGATCTTTGATATTCTGGGAGTGTCTGAGCTACTACGGCACAGGTCACCTAGTGAAAATTAATGGCAAGATGAATGCCCAGAAAATATTGGAAGACATCTTGCATTTATCAGTCCGGAAGCTGCGCATGGTATGCACTTGGATCTACCAACAAGACAGATGGTCCAAAACACAAGGCCATGGTGACCCTTCAGTGGCTACAGCAGAAAAAAGTGAAGGTGCTGAAGTGGCCAACACAGTCTCCTGACCTCAATTTCATCGAGCCACTTTGGTGAGATCTCAAACGTGCAGTTCATGCAAGGCAGCCCTAGAATTTATAGGACCGGGAGGGTTTTCATCAAAGGAGAATGGGCAGCTCTACCACCTAAGAAAATCATTGGCCTCATCCACAACTATCACGAAAGACTGCATGATGTCATTGATGCTAAAGGGGGCAATAAAAAGTAATATGAAATAAGTGTATGCATACTTTTGGACAGGGACCTTCTCACTATGTTTCACATTACTATGTTTTGTTTAATGGTTGTGCTATTCTGTGATGCCTTATAGTTTAATTTGGAATCCATTAAAAGTAAATGAAATGTATTTTGCCTGATCAGTCATCTTTTCTTTAAAGTATTGTACACATCTTACAAATTCTCCCTGGGTATGTAAACATATATATAACCATGTAGTAAAGTTAGCCGAGTTAGTCCAAGTGTGAATTACATACTTTCCTGTATTTAGCATGTGAAACTTCATTGTTAACTCATCACAGAGAGTTTTTGTGTCTATGGCACAAAAAATATTCTGCACGGCACCACCTTCAATGTCACAACCAGTGAAACAATTAAACTGAAATGACTGACAAGCAGAGATAAAAATAAGAAAGAGGACAAGAGAAGGCAATAACAAATGAGATTGTAAGGTGACTGAACCATGGATCTAGTTTAAAATGTCAAAATGAAATTAATTGATGCGGCAAAAGAATGTGATAATTTTTGGAGTGTTGAAGGGCAAGTAAACAGGATTGGGGTATATATACTGTATACTAAAGGCAATTACACTGGCCACGGTCAATAGCTCTTTGTGTGCTTGTAATTCAGGCATACATTGAATGAAAATCTGATGCAGGAGTGTAAGGATGATTCTGTATTAAGGTTAATGTGACAAAATGAGGAAGAATACCAACTCATCACACTCTTCCAAACTGCATAGATTAATTTCAGTCATCTGGCAGTGTGAAGGACATGTTTGGAGGAGCACTGAGATCTTTAAGAACACCACAAAATATCAAAATACTGAGGCAGCATGTAGACATTCCGTGCAATATATCAGGTGGTAGCATTAAACATTTAAAAAGGGACAGTTCATCAAATTACTCATCAAAATGTATTTTATCCTGCATATAAAATACAGAGGGTAAATACATTTTAGGAATAATTTAGCTACTTTTTATTCAGTTTATTGAATCTATATCTATACTAATTAATAAAAGGCAAAGCCCTCACTGACTCACTGACTGGCTGACTGACTGACTGACTCACTCATCACTAATTCTCCAACTTCCCGTGTAGGTGGAAGGCTGAAATTTGGCAGGCTCATTCCTTACAGCTTACTTACAAAAGTTAGGCAGGTTTCATTTCGAAATTCTGCGCATAATGGTCATAACTAGAACCTGTTTTTTGTCCATATACTGTAATGGAGGAGGCAGAGTCACGTATCGCGTCATCACGTATTACGCCTCCTACGTAATCACGTGAAGTGAAAACAAGGAAGAGATTTACAGCACAAGTCAAACGCGGGAACGAAGGTAAATGACATTAATTGTTGAGTGTCTTTTAATACTGTGTAATTGTTGAGTGTCTTTTAATACTGTGTAAGCATACATATTAACAGATGTGCAATTAAACGTGTGCATTTACGGGGTGATTTCTCAGGCTTAAAGCTCGAAGTGATCACTCGAGTGAAGGCAGCTTCACAAAAAAACAGATCCTTAACAAACTGTTATTGGTATATTTTACCTCAATTTTAAAAGGTTTTCTTTTCTTCTTAATAAAAATTTAAAAGCAGAACTTCGCCGGTGCCAACCGCGGGGATTTCAGCGACTGACACATACAGATATATTCATGAGTGCAGGTATTATGGAAACAGAGCACCGTGTAAACCTAAAGTTTAAATTAAGTTCATAGACCTACAAAAGGTTGCCATTGATTTCAGGCAAGATTGCTTTTCTCCTGTACAACTATACGTTGCATTCTCAAGAGTGTGCTTGCACAGCTTCGTCATATTACAACCGGAGTGCTGAACTGACAAACTGGTATACAAACAGAACAATCGTAAAAACAGGATTAAATAAAAAGGCTGCTTCCGTTGGCGAAGCAACGAAAAAGGAACACCTTATATGATGTTCGTTTATAAAACAGCGGAGAGGCTGTGTGAAGTCAGCTACACAAAAAAACAGATCCTTAACAAATTGTTAGTGGTATATTTTACCTCAATTTAAAAAGGTTTTCTTTTCTTCTTAATAAAAATTTAAAAGCAGTACTTCGCCGGTGCCAAGCGCGGTGATTTCAGCGACTGACACATACAGATATATTCATGAGTGCAGGTACTATGGAAACAGAGCACCGTGTAAACCTAAAGTTTAAATTAAGTTCATAGACCTACAAAAGGTTGCCATTGATTTGAGGCAAGATTGCTTTTCTCCTGTACAACAATATGTTGCATTCTTAACAGTATGCTTGCACGGCTTGGTCATATTCCAACCGGAGTGCTGAACTGACAATAGATACATACAGATATAGATAGATAGATAGATAGATAGATAGATAGATAGATAGATAGATAGATAGATAGATAGATAGATAGATAGATAGATAGATAGATAGATAGATAGATAGATAGATAGATATCTATACTAGCAAAATACCCGCGCTTCGCAGCGGAGAAGTAGTGTGTTAAAGAGGTTATGTAAACATATATATATATATACATAAACATATATAAATATATATACATATCTACATATACACATATCTACATATACATATACTGTATATCTACATATACACATATCTACATATACATCCATCCATCCATTTTCCAACCAACTGAATCCGAACACAGGGTCACGGGGGTCTGCTGGAGCCAATCCCAGCCAACACAGGGCACAAGGCAGGAACCAATCCTGGGCAGGGTGCCAGCCCACCACATCTACATATACATATATATATACATATATATATATATATATATACATATACACATCCACATATATATACATATATATATATATACACATATCAACATATATATACACATACATATACACACATACATACACACACACATACATATATACATATACACATACATACATACACATACATATATATATACACACATACATACATACATACACACATTTATCTATATATATAAAGGAGAGTTGGGATCCGAGAGACTGTGTTTGTGTGTTTGTGGAGGGATGGAGAGTTAAGGCGGGTGTTGGAGTCACGTGATCATCTCCCCTCCCATTCACCTCATTTCATTCACTTCATTTCGCTCCGAGCTGAGCTCCGCAGCTGGCGCGGTCTTGCTGTTCTTGATTTGCTTTTCACATGGCCAACTATATGTTGCATGCTCAAGAGTAAGCTCAGCGCACAGCTTGGTCATATTACAACCGGAGGGGTGAACTGACAACATGGTATACAAAGAGATCCTTAACAAATAATTATTGGTATAATTTCCCTCAGTTTATTATTTAAAATTTTAAAGCAGTACTTCGCCGCTGCGAAGCGCGAGTATTTTGCTAGTGTATGTATATATGTATGTCTGTATATATATATATATGTGTGTGTATGTGTCTATATATATATATGTATGTGTATGTATGTTTATATGTATATATATATGTGTGTGTATGTATGTGTGTATATGTATGTGTATATATATTTTGATATGTGTATATATATATATATGTATATATATGTGGATGTGTATATGTATATATATATATATATATATATATATGTGGATGTGTGTATATATATATGTATGTGTATGTGTGTGTGTGTATATATATTGTGATGGACGCCCGGGTATGGACTCCGGTCGTCACCCCCAGGCCGCTAGGAGGAGCCCTCCGGACAGCAGGATGGTGCCCCGACTTCCAGCAGGGCCTCATGGACTCTGTAGTTTATACACACAGCCCTGCTGGATACCTTGGGGGCCACCGGGAGTCGCTGTAGGGGGGCAAGTGGGCTCTTGTATGCCCTATAACCCGGGAGTGCGTCAGCATCACATGTCCGGAAGGAACGACGTGCTCCCGGGATGAAGAAGAGGACGGTTTGCCCTGACCCGGAAGCAAAACGGACTTGTGGGTTTGGCCAAGAACCACTTCCGGGTCAGGGGCTATAAAAGGACTATGGGAAGCCCAGAACACTGAGCTGAGCTGGGAGGTAGGGTGGCGACGTGTCTGGGTGAGGAGGATTGGTGATTTACAGAGAAGAGTTTATTGTGTTTATGAGTGTGGAGTGGAGGGTGATTTGTGCACATTATAATAATAAAAAGAATACTGCTTATACTTTCACCTGGTGTCTAGAGTGGTACCTGAGGGTGTTAGAGGTGGCTCCACGCCTCTACTGCTACAATATATATATATATATATACTGTAGGGTGAAATCAACCCTAACTCACCCCCTTCTGGGCAGGGTGGGGGTAATCTTACGGTCTTGTATGCACATTATCATCCAGTTGACACTCTGAATGACCACCAGAGGGCGAACTGGAGGTGACTGCCAGCATTCTTTATGTCTGAGCACCACCGCGCCCCTGTTGCTTTTGACATTAAATAGAGCTGGCTGGTTCCGAGCATCAACTGGATGATAACATATATACAACACCGCAAGACAAGCACATTAGTGAGTCTTCATTGTTTGTTAATTTATTTTTATTTTTAAAGTTGATGCAAGGAATATTGTAAATGCAGGGAAGAGTATTACCCTGCTGATTGTTGTGTCTGTGTATAGGAGAGTGGTAGATCCCTATACAATAAATAACTGTGCTGTTCCTGTTTCAAGTTGAATAAAGCTGGTTTTTCTAAAATACTGATAGTCAGCCTACTGTTTTGGGGTGTAAGACAGGAACTCACATGTCACACCATGTTGCATTAATATTACACTACAATAATTTAACTTCAGTAAAACATAATAAAATGGCAATTACAAATGTGAGAGTTAATGTTCTCGTGAAAAATGCTCTGGACATGGATCACTTCTGTTATATCCAAATGCTTTCTGCTGAATCACATAAACGACTACTAAAAAGGACAGCTCTGAGAAATTTAAAGTCACATACTTTGCAATTCAGGAGAAACAGAAACATAGGTGTGTTGTAATTCATCAAGACACAATATATAACTGTTCAAAGTTCACCTTTACATACAAAACTGTAATATTCATTTAATAAGCCATCTATATTTTCCTTAGTAATTGTTACTCTAGTACTGTAGGTTCTGGTCAATAAGGCAGTAATCTCTTTGCTTTCCCTGAACTCATATTCTATTAGAAATCTTCGTTTTTGTACCTAATACTTGTATGTAAAATTTGGTTGCCCTAAGTGAAAGCGTAGTCAAGATATCGTGTTTACATACACACACTTCGTATACGAGAAAGTAAAAAGTAAGATATTTGATCTAAAATATTGTGGGGTAAAAGTAAAAGTAGCCCAAAATGAAGTAATGTGCTAATAGATGAAATATTTACTTTGTTATTTCATACAGTTGGTGATTTAATACATTACTTCTAGCGCATATATATTTTACTAAATTCACTATATCTTCATGCAAACTGAATTTTTTTGTTTAAACTGCTGTGCCTCCTGTGCTATCTGCTAGAATTTTTTAATAAATATAATATTTGCAGAGACTAGTAGTTTTTTACATTTCATATAAATTTCAAACCAGAAGGGAAACAAAATTATTTGGTCACATCTACAAAACTGACAATGAAAATGCAAGAGCTCTACAAAAAAACACTGGCTTTGCAAACATAATTAAATTCTTATTATGAACATGGAAAAAGGCTAACAAAGTGATAGTTTGGTAAATATATAAGAAAGCAGTTTAGAGACATGCTATTGCAAACATCAGCAATGCATTTGACAACAAAGTTGTAGTACACAGAAAAATAAGTTACTTATACAAGATTTGTTGCTGTTCTGATTGTATTGTTTTATCTGTTTATTTTGTTACTTAAAATAGGTTTTTGTATGTCTTTCTGTTATAGTTTCAGATTTTGGAATGTATATATTATATTTTTATCATTTATTTTTCTCTCATTTTGTTTTGAATCATTTTAACATTTTAATTATATTCTTAATGGGATTCTGTTTTTGTCATTGTACCCAATCACATCTTGTGGCCACCACAATCAGTGATGTCATTCTGTTCTGCTGTATAAATTTGGTGGTCCTGACGTGGTCAGTATCCGTTGGTGGATGAACTCTGCAATTAAAAATCTTCTCGGTTTTAGTTTTCTGTTTCAGTTAGGCCTAGCATTAGGATCCTCAATCTCTTCTTCAAACTTGATTTTGTTCTTTGATTTCAAATTCATTTTTGCCCCTTGTTTTTGTCATTTCTGTCATTCTCCTTGGCACACTCAACCATGTCTTAAGCCTTTTGTTTCATTGCTTGGTTAATTACCCCACAAAATTTACTCATAGTAAAAATTATTCTCTAATATTTTTTAATACAACAGGAATGCTGTTGATCCAAACATTAAACAGTATATCAATTAAGATATAAAGAAATCAATTTAAAGATCTCTAAATAAGAATATGTCTTAAAGATATGTAATGTACTTATTGTAATGTAATATGTTAAAACAAACATCTCTCTATTATAAAAAAAATCCTGGGGAGAAAAAGTAGTGGCACTGAGATATGATCTTCACGTTAAGGTCACGGAAGACAGTTAAAACACCTGCAAGGACCTTAAACATGAGACATTGTGCCAAGAGATTGACGCGATGACGTAGAACATGAGATTCTTGCAAGACACACCCTTGTGGTATAGCGGGTTCCCAGCTCCCATTCTAAGGCCAGTTTTAGATAATCACCGTGCTCGCGGCTTAGCGAGGGGATGTGGTGGTTGTGTGGCTGCAGCAGTTTTCAGGGCGATTTGTGATGTGAGCGTTTCTCACCTAAGTGCACAGGTGAGAGACTGCCCGCATCCGTGATTGTTCCTGGGCTGCTAATTTGCTGCAGCTGCTATGCCCTCTGGATATATAGAAGCACGAGTCAGCTAGAGGAGAAGAAAAGGAAAGAAAGAAGAGAACGGGAGGTAGTAAGAGAAGGCAGGAAGCAAGTGGAGAGAGCCGGTGTGAGGAAGAAGGAGAGTGAGCGAGCGAGCAAGAGCAGGCTCGCATGAGAGAAAGCAGGCAGCTGGGAGGTGAGCCCACGAGGGGAGTGTTTGGCTGACACTCGGTGGGGCTGAAGGAAGCGGTCGCTCCAGCTGAGCGATTAAGTAGCTGGAGTGATCAGTAGAGGAGACGACTGACCATTGAAAGGAGCGGGAGTCGAGGAGGCTTTGGGCTGAGTTAGCCCCAGCGTGAGTGCCTTGGCCACTGGGGAAATAACCCGTCTCGGTCCGGTTTGGAGCCCGACGTAGCCAGGGATCGGAGGGCTACCGGACCAGAGTGAAAGGCAGCTGTTCCTGCATGTAGGCAACTCTCCTGTTGAGAAGCCTAGATGGGAGTATCAGGGGAGCTGCCATAGTAAAAAGAAGACACCAGGCTTTGTGTTTTTAAAGGATTGCTTCCTGTGTTATTTTAACCTCGTTGTTTTTAAGAATTTTTTCTATTTGTTTTTAACCTCCACGTTTTCACAATTGTTTTTATGGATTATTTATTTGAAGATGTTTTTTGAATGCACTGCACTTTATTTTGAACATCTTGTTTTTGTTTTGTTTTAAATAAAAGCATCTTGCACTTTTGCACCATCCCCTTGCTACGTTGTGCCTCACTGCTAAGCTCATCGGTAACATTACCGATGGTGTAGGGTTCAAGGGCTCCTGGACAGATGATGGGAGCATGTATCGAACCCACATCATCACAGCCCTACTTACGATCTATCAAATAAGACAACGGGACAGCAAAACATTCAGTCTTGTGAAGTATTTGAGCGCACACAGATCCAGGGTCTCAGTGCATATAAGGCATATAAGGTGTGATGGACGACCGGCTATGGACTCCGGTCGCCACCCCCAGGCCGCTAGGAGGAGCCCTCCGGACAGCATATTCATGCCCCGAGTTCCAGCAGGGCCTGATGGACTTTGTAGTGTTGTGACACAGCCCTGCTGGATACCTTGGGGGCTGCCAGGAGTCGCTGTAGGGGGGCTAGTGGGCTCTTGCGTGCCCTATAACCTGGGAGTGCGTCACAGTCACGTGACTGGAGGAAGCGACATGCTCCCGGGATGAAGAAGAGGACTGTTTGCCCTGACCCGGAAGGAAATGGACTTGTGGGTTGTGCTTGGAACCACTTCCGGGTCAGGAGCTATAAAAGGACTAGGGGAAGCCCAGAACACTGAGCTGAGCTGGGAGGTAGGGTGGCGACGTGTCTGGGCGAGGAGGATTGTTTATAGAAAAGAGTTTATTGGATATATGAGTGTAGTGTGGAGAGTGCTTGGTGCACCGTATAATAATAAAAATAATAGTAGTTATACTTTCACCTGGTCTCAAGAGTGGTACCTGAGGGTTCGAGAGTGGCTCCACGCTATATCTGCTACACTGGCGTAGTCGGCAGGATTATCTGGCCGTCCGTTGGCAGAAACCTGCATTTAAATATAAATTTCGTTGTGGCAGAGAACCCTACGAAGGTCCCTCGTGAAACCGCGGAGGTGAAAACTCCACCTGCGACCAAGAGCGCTGCAGCTGTGAGCCATCCTCTACAGCAGACAATTATGGGGAAGAAAACTGGGAAGAAGGCTGGAATTGCCCAGAAGACTTCTGTCCCAGATCCGATGGAGACGCTGTGGACTCACCTGACGGGCAGTGAGGAAGATCGGGAGCAGCTCAACGCTAAGCAAACCCGAGCGGGACGACAGCCGGAACGTTGCAGGATTGCAACTCCCGAAGATTATTACAGGGAGTTGGAGCGAGACCGCATACATTCTGAGGTAAGAGCTGGGGAAGCACGCGAACCGCCGGGAGCTTGTTTTTCTCTATTTGCAGAGGCTTGTCTGCACGAAGCAGACAAAGAGCACGCCCGACTCACACCTAGACAAGATGGCCGCGAAGGAAAGGAAGCAAGCCAGTCTAGGCGTCCGCGGAAAGGAAGCCCATTGGCGGATGATGTCCACGTGACCTCGCGCGACGGCGACCAGGAAGAAGGTCTGTTTGGAGCCGTCAGTGAGGTAAATAATTCCCCAACGCGTCTGCGCTCCTTGAAGGGGAAGGGGGCGGCGAGCGAAGCAGCGCCAATATTAAATAAAGAGAAAGAGGGGCGGGATGTGACTGAAGGATCTGCCGTTAATGGTAAAAAGGCAGACCTCAGTCGGCTTGTTGCAACCACCCGTCCCTCAGAAGACTCCAACTCCCAGGAGACCTTGCGAAGCCCAGCAGAGCACGTGCCAGGAGTGGACGTGCTCATTGGTTCCCGGTCGGCAGGTAATCAAAATAACGAAATGTACATACCTACGGCCGAATTAACTGAATATATGGTACGCGATCTCAAGGAGGTACTCGAGCCCGTACTGGTTTTCTTGCAGGGGATTGCGGACTTGAGAGAACGTCTGGAGGAGCTGGGAGCTACAGTCAAAGCGCCGTTGATAAGACTGGAAGAATACCTTCGGCGCTTAGGCCATGAAGCCCCGGCCTCGATTAATGCGGCGGTGCAGGTAGGTGCCCTCTGTACCGTATATAATAAGGGGACACAGTGTGAACCGGCACCGCGTTTAAAAAGTAGCGGTTGCCAAAGCGCTGTGAACCCGACATTGGAGTGTGGCACAATGACGGAGTGGTCGGGCAATTGTCCGATAGAACCGGGGCGGCGGTATCAGACGCCGCTCTGGACCGATGCGGACCTTAAGAGCCCGACCCGCGTGATAAAGGGGTTGTCGCTTGTTACTGAAGGGGCGGGGGAAGTACCGATCACCCCGGTGTAGCTGAATAGTGCTGTTATCCGGAGCGATACGGTACTAATGACGCCGCCTCCGAGTTTGCATAGGACAACGGGCGTGCAAACAGCAAAGAGGCTCTCTCTTTTCCATAGAGAGCCTCACGCTGTGCACAAGCCCCAGAGAAAGCAGGAGATCCCTGAATTAAAACGAGGGTCTCCTGACAAATTAAAGAAAAGGGCGGAGAGCAGCAAAGCGGCTGTTAAACCCTCCTTGGCAGAGGACAGGCTGGAGCTGACTGAATTCCCGAGGTGTTTCAGGTCTTGGGAAGAGAAGCCAACAGGAGGACGTCGGCGGTGCTACAACTGCCAGCAACCGGGCCACGTGTGGCGTAGTTGTCCCCGGAGGACAGGGGAGCGGTGGGATAGCAGATACACCGTTCCCCCAAGGTTCGCTGGGGGATCTAGACAGCGGAACCACGGCCCGGATCTCGCGTCCTCCTGGAGGAGGACGTCCCTCGCGGGAATCAACGCTCCGCCCCACTGGTCGTCGCTAAGGGGGAGGGACTGTGATGGACGACCGGCTATGGACTCTGGTCGCCACCCCCAGGCCGCTAGGAGGAGCCCTCCGGACAGCATATTCATGCCCCGAGTTCCAGCAGGGCCTGATGGACTTTGTAGTGTTGTGACACAGCCCTGCTGGATACCTTGGGGGCCGCCAGGAGTCGATGTAGGGGGGCTAGTGGGCTCTTGCGTGCCCTATAACCCGGGAGTGCGTCACAGTCACGTGACTGGAGGAAGCGACGTGCTCCCGGGATGAAGAAGAGGACTGTTTGCCCTGACCCGGAAGGAAATGGACTTGTGGGTTGTGCTTGGAACCACTTCTGGGTCAGAAGCTATAAAAGGACTAGGGGAAGCCCAGAACACTGAGCTGAGCTGGGAGGTAGGGTGGCGATGTGTCTGGGCGAGGAGGATTGTTTATAGAAAAGAGTTTATTGGATATATGAGTGTAGTGTGGAGAGTGCTTGGTGCACCGTATAATAATAAAAATAATAGTAGTTATATTTTCACCTGGTCTCAAGAGTGGTACCTGAGGGTTCGAGAGGTGGCTCCACGCTATATCTGCTACAAAGGACAATACGTTATAAATGAAACATCAACGAATAAGCGAAGAAGAAAGCAGCACGGAGAAAAGAGACTCCAAAGCGTTGGAGAGAAAAAAGAGCAAAAAAGAAAAAATAATCTAGGTGCAAATTCAGAAAATAAGGAAAGTAATTATCAGCTCGTAACAAGTGGAATTGAAACAAAGCACGTCCAATCGGGCTCAGAATTAAAAGACAGAGTACAAGACAAAGTACAACTTCATAAACACGTTCACAAACGTTGCCGCTTTACACATACAGAGCAGATTATGAAAGCAGTGGAATTTGAAAGGCTCCAAAAAAAAAATGTATGTGCGATACAAATGTGGAGAAAGTTAAAAAATATGAAAGTAGGAAAATTAGAAAGTATAAAAAAAAGAAAGTAAAGATCACAGTAGTGCAAACAAACGGAAATTATTATTCAAAAAAGGGAAAATAATCACCACAGACCAGGTGTCATTGGAAAAAAAAGCAGGACAAAGCGAGGTCAGAAATAAAAGACAGTAGAAAACAAAGTAAAACATCATAAAGAGGTTGCAAAACAAGGGGGCCAAACACATGCAGAGCAGGTTAGAGATAATGAAAACTGGAATTCAAAAGACTCAAAAAAAACATAGGCGCGAAACGCATGCAGAGCGAGATTCAGAATATGAAAGCAGAAAAAAACGACAGTGTCAAAAAAAGAAAGTAAACATCACATTAGCGCAAAAAAAGAGAAATTATTGCTTGGAGAAATAACTAAAAGGCAAATAGAGATCAAATATATGGACACAGGTGATCTGTCAGAAGTATGTAAATATTGTAAGGTTTTGAAGTTTAAGTCAGAGAATTTCAAAAACGGGGTTTACCTCACATGTATTTATTGGTTACTTTGCAAAAAAATTATTATCTGCTGATGATAATTCAGAGAAACCTATCCTGAATTATGGTACAAAGTCATTAAACACATGTCTCACTGACCTCATTTAAAATATTCAGCATATTGGGACTCAAAAGATTCCAAATATTGTTTTTACATAAGTTCTGAAATAAAAGTGAAACTAATGAAATAGCAACAATTCAAAGAAAAAAAAATCTTAAAAGTGTGTATCCGGAAAACCAAACATGGGGGTTGGCGAGCGAAGCCCCCTAGTATTTAATAAAAGAATCTCTAACAGATGCTATTCGGTTCACTTTTTTTGCTTCTTACTGTTTGACGAACACTACTTGTTTTGTTTATAGGATGTACTTTATTTTTATTTTCAAATATTAAGTAAAAAAAATGTTTACCCTCTTATTGCAGATTAAAAACACATTCCTCAGCTGAATTTTCTATGTAATATAGTTGTAAGAATTACATTTTCTTAATATTCACAACAGGAATTTCAGATATGATTCGACTAATTTAACATTCATCTAACCAGGGAATGTAATGCACC
This sequence comes from Erpetoichthys calabaricus, assembly GCF_900747795.2. Classification (NCBI taxonomy): domain Eukaryota; kingdom Metazoa; phylum Chordata; class Cladistia; order Polypteriformes; family Polypteridae; genus Erpetoichthys; species Erpetoichthys calabaricus. The sequence goes on from NC_041397.2 coordinate 111,589,565, forward strand.
TAGGTATAAAAATTTTACATTTTATTCAAGTTCTAGGATTAGTTTTAGCATTTTAGGCTGAGGTAATGTACCATTAAGATTTCATATTCTGATATATTTTGCACATCAGCAGCTGTGCAGATAGAGAGTTATCATACCACTTCTGTTTGTAACCTAGAAGAAAAACGTGAAATTGACATTTACCTGTGCAATATGCTTTTGCCTTTTATTGTTAGATTCATGCTATGGTTATTTCTAATCCCTTTCTGCATTATAGTGATACGCATCTAAACATTGAGCTGCCAATTACATTAAATTTCTTTCAAAACATAACCATTCAGCAAAACAAATTGAAATGTGAATTTAAAGAGAAAGACAAATTTGAATGTATAATGCATTTGCCCCATATTACTGGTCTGAAACTGAAATATAGCAAGAGAAAAAGAAGAATAAATGCCTTTTATACATAAGGAGACTGGCCAGCTGACATTGACACACTGTTGCTTAGTTACTGTTCTTCCTTTTGAGTTCTGATTTCTAAACAACACAAAGTACCTTTAAATGTGTGTAATGTTGACTCGCTTTCTACATTATAGAGGTGAAAAACTATAAAAAAAAACCCTAGAAATATTCAATAAGCCTCCCCTGTGTGGTTAATTTAATTGCACTGGACTTGATATCAAGTGCTGAGAGATCATATTCAGATTAGAAATAATGAGAGATGTGCAGGTTAAGGAAAAGCTATGAGGTTTACATAGGACACCAGTATTCATTTTACTGAGACCTTCCTACCTTCAAAATCAAATGCTCTTGTCTCTTTTCAATCTTCTTCTTATTTATCCTGTCCTTCTTTTATTTAGCTTTTCATTTGATGAAGTGTTAACTACTTCCTGCCTATCTCTTCTTTTCGTAAAAATAATAATCATGTGTACTGGTCCTGTCATCTGAAGCTCTCTATAGATGTTTCTCTAGGAACTGTGCCAAGCCATCTTCTCTCTTCTGTTCTCTTCCATGCCTACCATATGATGCCTACATCTATGTTTGATTTCATTCTCTCTATATACTCCTCACAGCACAGACTTTCAAGTGCCTCTCCATCATCCGTCTGTGGATAAATTAACATCATCTTAAAGCAGTGGCCCTAATAATCAGTCCTGGGGACTCAGTGTGGCTACAGGTTTTTGTTCCAGCCAGTTTCGTTTTCAGAGAGACATTTTAACTCTAACTTATCTCATTTAATTAGCTGGTCTTATTTCTCTTTTTTATTTTGCATTTACAAATGCACAGCAGTGTGACTTTTAGATAGATAGATAGATAGATAGATAGATAGATAGATAGATAGATAGATAGATAGATAGATAGATAGATAGATAGATAGATAGATAGATAGATAGATAGATAGATAGATAGATAGATAGATAGATACTTTATTAATCCCAATGGGAAATTCACATTCTTCAGCAGCAGCATACTGATACAATAAATAATATTAAATTAAAGAATGATAATAATGCAGGTGAAAAACAGACAATAACTATGTATAATGTTAAATATTAACGTTTACCCCCCCGGGTGGAATTAAAGAGTCGCATAGTTTGGGAGAGGAACGATCTCCTCAATCTGTCTGTGGAGCAGGACCGTGACAGCAGTCTGTCGCTGAAGCTGCTCTTCTGTCTGGAGATGATACTATTTAGTGGATGCAGTGGATTCTCCATAATTGATAGGAGCCTGCTGAGCGCCCTTCGCTCTGCCACAGATGTTAAACTGTCCAGCTCCATGCCAACAATAGAGCCTGCCTTCCTCACCAGTTTGTCCAGGCGTGAGGCGTCTTTCCTCTTAATGCTGCCTCCCCAGCACACCACTGCGTAGAAGAGGGCGCTCGCCACAACTGTTTGATAGAACATCTGCAGCATCTTATTGCAGATGTTGAAGGAAGCCAGCCTTCTAAGGAAGTATAACCGGCTCTGTCCTTTCTTGCACAGCGCATCAGTATTGGCAGTCCAGTCTAATTTATCATCCAGCTGCACTCCCAGATATTTATAGGTCTGCACCATCTGCACACAGTCACCTTTGGTGATCACTGGGTCTATGAGGGGTCTGGGCCTCCTAAAATCCACCACCAGCTCTTTGGTTTTGCTGGTGTTCAGGTGTAGGTAGTTTGAGTCGCACCATTTAACAAAGTCATTGATTAGGTCCCTATACTCCTCCTCCAGCCCATTCCTGATGCAGCCCACGATAGCAGTGTCATCAGCGAACTTTTGCACATGACAGGACTCCGAGTTGTATTGGAAGTCTGATGTATATAGGCTGAACAGGACCGGAGAAAGTACAGTCCCCTGTGGCGCTCCTGTGTTGCTGACCACAATGTCAGAGGTGCAGTTCCCAAGATGCACATACTGAGGTCTGTCTTTAAGATAGTCCACGATCCATGTCACTAGGTATGACTCTAATCCCATCTCTGTCAGCTTGTCCCTAAGGAGCAGAGGTTGGATTGTGTTGAAAGCGCTAGAGAAGTCTAGAAACATAATTCTTACAGCACCACTTCCTCTGTCCAAGTGAGAGAGGGATCGGTGTAGCATTTACATTTACAAATATTTGTATTTTTGCTATAGCATTACATTCTTAACCCTCTTTTGTTGTTCTCCTATTAATTTAATTGTTATTTTTTTCTGTGTAGTTTGCTCTCTTGATTATACCCTAATAATGACAATTAACAATGAGAGGAGTAGACACCCAGGCAAATGTCACTAAATGCTGAAAGGCTGTAAATGCTTCAGCATCAGACCCACTGAGGTTCTCAACAGTAAATAATGAATTAAACAACCAGAATATTTGGAAAAGCTGAATGAAAATCTTAAAAGCAGAGTTTTTAAAAAGCACTAAATTATCCCTATTAGCTAACAACTCTTGTCATTTTTTATGACCCCAGACATACAATAAACTAGGAGATACTTAGGCTGGGATTTAAACAAAAGTTGATTGCAACACAAACCTGCAGCTACAGTGGGTCACCAGGACTGAATTTGAGAACTGTTGTCTTAAAGTTAACACTTTTGTGTTATTTTTTGAAACGTATTAAAAATTAGATAAAAGAACATAGGAGAAGTTGAGAAAGATTTTTAAAGATAATTTATTCTAACCATCCTCAGATGGGCATTTTTTGAGGTTTTTGTGCGAGAAATTAAAGACTTTGGGCTATTTGCAAAAACCCTTATCAGCACTCACTAATAATGTATCAGAGAAGACTATGCTGTAGATAAGAGAAGAATCCTCAACATGGGGTGAGCTCATAATTGTATCCCTAGTACTTGAATTGTTACACTTTGTTATGTATATAGTGATTGTCACACAAGAAGGAAAGATCTGTCTCTTCTGGGGCTACAAGGGGGAAGAGATTTAAGGTGGCACAGCACTCTCTTTTCCTACTAAAGTAGTACACATGATCTCAACCGATCAGATTAGCCATAAAGCCACTAAGCCCCTCCTACAGCACTATTCATCCATCAATCTGACAAGGCAATGGTGTCAATCTGTACCAAACAGTGCAGCAGACACACATGGTACTAGCAACATTCCCAGAGGGGTATAATGCAGACTTTCAGAAGATGAAACACTCTTTTTGTTTATTTTTTTTCCTTCATTCTGAATACAATTATATGGGACTGCTGGTGTCACCACAATCATTTTTATATAGATAATAAACTTGTGGTGAGTGCAACAACATGCTGTATCAGTGCATGCTCCCAATCCCCCCCTCTCTGTCTCTCTAATAAACTTGTCAAATTTGCAGGTACTGAGAGGGAAGCAAGAAGTATTGAAAATTACATGGACAATATTCCAATAGGGGCATTATACTTTGAAAAATCCAATTTAATATAGACAATTGAAAAGTGATACATGCAGGCAACAGGCAAATGAATTGCAAATGTTACATAGGAAAATATGAGCTACAGGAAACAAACTAAACAGGATTTGAATATTTACATTGAGACAGCTTTCTCATCCTTCAGGTAAGCAGTTATAATTCTCAAACTAGATGTTATGTTATAAAATCTAATCAACATAAATCAAAGAATATTTCACTTAGATTCTATAATGTGCAAATGAGACCATATGTGGAGTACAGTGTTAAAATCTAATCACCACAGCACAATAAAAACATTGCAGCAGTAGAAGCTATGCAGTGACAAGAATGAGACTAATCTGTCATTCAGATTTGTCACTAATAAATCAATGGTATTTTATATAGCACCAGCAACATCGTGCACAATCGGCATACACTATAGGGACCCAATAAGATTACAATACTGCAAATCAATCCATATAATACACATCAAAAATAGCAACACTAATAAAATGAAAAAATACAGCTCAGACAAAAACCAGAGGCATGTAAGAGCCATTTGTGTTAAGATATATAGTATATAATTGTTTATATTATGAACGGAATCGTATGTAGTGTATATGTTTAAATAATATAAATGTATAGTTTTTTTAAGTAGGAAGACTATTAAGTATAGGATTCATTGACTGATTCGTCATTCTTTTAAATGAATTTGATTTGTGCTTCATTGATCCTGCAACAAGCTTTAACTCTGTAACATTTATTGTTACAGCAGGAAAGGTTGTCAGGTTAGTTTAATTTGTATTGTACATAGAAAATGTTAACCATTTAGGTTAGGTTTATTATTTGTTATTTTGTATAAGTAATGTAATAAAGTTCTTAAAATTTTAAGAAAAAGTCACGAATTTTTTGTCCTGCTTGAAATGGCAGAGAGCTTGCCTGTATAAGGTATCTACAACAGATGTATGCTGGTCACTGTTAAGATTTTCAGTCAGGGAGAATGTGCATCACTGTCTGTTTCTGACACATTTGACTCTGTTATAATAGGAGTTTTGCTAAATGGCAAGGTGGACGCTCTTTCACCTTGCATGGCTTAAGCCATGATGAATAACACTTACAGAAGTACAAATTTCGTCATCCCAATTATATTATATTATATTATATTATATTATATTATATTATATTATATTATATTATATTATATTATATTATATTATATTATATTATAACTAGCTGTGTAAGCCCGGGCATCTAGAACAGGGGTGGGCAAAGTCAGTCCTGGAGGGCCACAGTGGTTGCAGGTTTTTGTTCCAACCCAGTTGCTTAATTAAAAAACAATCCTCATCAATAATTTAATTTCATGGCTTGTTAATGCTTTAATTCTTCCATGTCAGGTCATTCTCATATCCAAGATTTTTTTTTCCTTTCTAAGGATATCATCCAAATAATTTGAAGTCTACAACGGATGAGTAATTCTCAGTCCTTCACTTTTTTCTCTTCGCTTTCCTTACAAATATTTCATTAAACCAATTAGTGCAAGATTCATACACACAGATATAAATGGAAACAAGCTAAATGGATAAATGCTGGTTTCTTTTGTCATTTGCATCTTATTGCTAATAAGGAACAATTAAAAACCAAGAATACGGCTGTTAAAGACTAAAATAAGCAATAGGGGTCCAAAACTAAAATGGAGTAGAAGTGTTACTTGAGTAATAAATGCTTCTTATTAAGCAATTCGGTTGGAACAAATGCCTGCAGCCCCTGCAGCCCTCCAGGAACAACTTAGCCCATCCCTGTCCTAGAAACTATTGAAATTGTCAAAAAAAAAATTGAAATGCCGAGTCAGCAGTTTCGTTTTGCGGCCATGCTCGTCCCCCTTGTCGATCAGTGGGTAAGCGAGTTTCTCTCTCCTCGAAGGTTTTGTTTTGCCGGTGTGCTTGCCTCTCTTGTGTATTAACGGTTAAGCGAGTTTGTCTCCAACTGGTTATCTTGGGGCCGCCTTGACGGCTCTTTAAGCTTGATGCTGTAGCCTCGTACTTCTGGGCCACCTCACACTTCCGGACCAGACAGACAGACAGACACACACACACACTCTTCCATGCGTAGATATTTATATATAAGGAATAATATAATATAATATAATATAATATAATATAATATAATATAATATAATATAATATAATATAATATAATATAATATAATATAATATAATATAATATATTGACATGATAGTAAAAAATACATTTCGGATTTGTAGAGTCACATTCACAAGCACATTTACCCTGCTTATTTTAATTCAAATGATTCAAATGAAGTCTCTTCAGAGAATTCCTCTATATTGGTAATTCTTGTGTAATAAAAATATATCTATTTTTGTCATATTTTCAAAAACAGTAAATCAAATATAACTGACAAAATACTTTGCAGCAGAGTTTAGTATGGCATGTTGCCTACTATATGCTCAAAATCTGTCTACATTGAATAAATCAATGCTTTTGAAATTAAACCAGAAATATTCTGCTTCTGGACTGAGAATCTCTGATATTACCTCTGATATTAGTTCTGCATTAAGGAGTTCCACTCATGCCATTCAGTGATTATGTTTATTCACATGATTGTCAAAAGCAGTATTGACTCTAATTCCAATATCAATCAATGGCTCCATTTTAGCCTCCTCAGTATGGCTCCCATTTCTTTATGTATTTCTTCATTAAAAGCACAAATCACTGGGCAAGACCAACAATTCTTATGAAGAGAATGGAGAAGACATTTTGGGAAATATGATATTGATATAAGCTTTGCAAAATGTGTTTATATTCAAATTAACAATATCAAATTTATTCACTTAGCAAATTTAAAAACAACAATAGCTGACTAAAGTGCTGTATAACCAAGAATAATACAGTACAAAAAACAATAGGCAATAAGACAATGATATAGACAACACATCTCTGTTTTTACACAGATTATTGTAGAAACGGAACACACATGAAATTAATTTGTTCCAAATAAAGATCTGTTATTTCCACTCTAAAACTCCAGCACCTCACTCTCAGATAATCAAGGAATGAGCTGGAAGAACTTTGTGCACATTCTGCGGCGGTGGGGGGATGGAATAGCAGGCTGCTTGCTATTTTTCGGCACATTTACAGGACAAAAGACGCTGACGGAGTGGTGCGAACGGATTTAAGGTGGGCCGGATTTACGAGTTTTTTCGTAGGCTTTGGTAATTCTAGCGTTAAAAGGCAAGGAATTTAAATGTACATTAAGAAGTGATTTAAAAATAGGCAAAGTACAGGCCAACCCAACATGAAGTAGTAACCCATTCCAGAGTCTGGGGGCTACTACTGCAAAGGCACGATCTCCTCTACCCTTTAGTCTTGATTTAGTAACCACCAGAAGCAACTGATCGGTAGACCTGAGTGACCTCGTGGAATGTATAAATGTAAAAGGTCAGAGAGGTAAGAGGGAGCTAGGCAATTTAGTACTTTAAAAGCAAGCAATAAAATCTTAAAATCAATCCTAAAATGAATGGGGAGCCAGTCCAGGGAAGCTGGCACAGGGAAAATGTGTTCTCACTTGAGTGTTCCCATTAAAAGATGAGCTGCAGCATTTTGGACCAACTGTAAACGTGAGATAGAAGCCTGGCTGACATCAACATTAAGTGCATTACAGTAGTCAAATCGGGGCGAAATACAAGCATGTATATCCCTTTCCAAATTTTGAAATGATAAGAAGGGCTTAAATTTAGATAAAAGCCTCAGTTGAAAGAAACTAGTTGTAATTACTAAGTTTATCTGTTTATCTAATTTAAAATCACTATTCATTGTTAGACCCAGGTTTTTTACAATGGATGTTACATAAGGTTTCAGAAAGCTCAAGTACATATGAGGAGCACCATTGATACCACTAAGCCTAACTTATTTCTCATTGAAATTTATATAATGTAAGGCCATCCAAGCTAAAACATCCTCAAGGCTGTCTAACAAAAGTATTAAAGAGTTTGTATTACTGTAGTTCAAGGGTAAATAAATCTGTATCATCTACATAGCAGTGAAACAAGATGCCATTAATTTTACAAATGGATGTTAAAGGAAGCATATACAGAGAAAAAAGAAGTGGTCCAAGAATAGAATTCTGAGAAACTCCAAAAGTAAGGGGTACTGCAGAGTTGGCAAAAGCACCAAAGCTAACAGAAAAGCGTTTGTCAGACAAATAAGACTTAAACCACTCTGTGATAAAAGCTCTGTGCTAAATCACGACTTTTAAATAAATGTGGAGACTCTGAACAGGTGTGGGTGTGCGCATGCTGGCACCGCTATAGGGCTGATTGGGCTGCTTGGCTGATTGCACATTCATGTGCAAATGCGGGCAAATCGGTCAGGTGCCTCATTCACACCTCAAGAGTAGATGGAGGATACCATCAAGGAAGACACCTGCACCCAGTCGGCTATATATATGGAGAAGGTGAGACAAAAACAAAAGAAAGAAAAGGAAGACATAGAGGTTAAAAAAAGGAAAGGAAAGGAAAGGAGGGGAGAAACAAGATGGGGACTATGCAATCATTTATTTATTGATTTTTACCTCAACTTTTTAACACCTGGTTTTATGAATTATTTGACAGAAGATTTTTATGCAGTGCACTTTTTGAAGACTTTGGATTGGTTTTAATAAAAGCACTGAACATATTTGCACCAACCCCTTGCTGACTGTGATTGAAGCAACCAGGGAGTGTGGAGCCAACCTGGACAGTCACACACTCCAGAGCACTACCTTTAATGCCCACAGAGTTTTCCAGGTGATGAATGAGGATACTGTGGCCTATAATATCAAAAGCAGCTTATCCAAAAGGATAAGATTGGCAGGATCTCTGGAGTCGACAGCTAATAAAAGACCTTTAAAAACCTTTGAAAGTGCAGATTCAGTGCTATGAAAGGCTTTAAAACCAGACTGGAATACCTCAAGAATGCCATGTATGTCTAAATAAGACTTCAACTGAATAAATACAACTTTCTCCAAGATTTTTGACAGAAATGGGAAGTTTGGAAATTGGCCTAAAATTGAAAACAACTGAGGTGTCCAGATTTGCTTTTTTGATGATTGGTTGCATTACTGCATGCTTAAAAGTTCTGGGTACAGCACTGGAGATTTGCAAAGCTAACCTTCTGCTAATAAGTCAAATATTGATAAAGTATGCAGTGGGGTATCTGTTCAGAGCTTCTATTTCTGGCTTTAATATTGTTTTACATATATAACAAAAATGTTTTTACCATACTATATAACATCAGTACCAGTTATAAATATTTCATATATGGTAATCATACAGGTGTATCACCCATCAGTTTCATTTGCTCAGCATATTTAGGAATGTGGAGAACAAAAGCATACCCCAACAGAATCAGCCATAAATCAGGAATTAAGCTTGATCACAGTGCCAGTTCTTTACAGTGCAGCATATCATCCAGCTAGTTATTTAATATTGTTGAGGCAATATAATACAAGTTAGACACAGTATAGCAGAAATTAGTAATTTAGGTATACTATGACAGTCACATAAAACTACAGTTTATCTTAAGCAGTGGTTAAGTATATTATGATATTCCACTTAGTAGTGTCATGTTAGCTCAGATGAATGTGACTCTCATGCATAGCAATTCATTAACCGTGAAATGCACCACTGAAGCCTTAACTTCAACTGTCTATTACCATGTTTTATAAACCCAGGAAAAGAAAATGAATAAAAGTGTATGAATAGCAGCATATCAACTTACCGATTAGCATTTTTTAGAAAATAACCAACAATTTGTGAGAATTATATAAACAAAGACAGTCTTTTTCTTTTTACGGCTGCTCCTGCTAGGGGTCGCCATAGCGGATCATCTGTTTCTATATCTTCCTGTCCACTTCATTTTGCTCTGTCACACCCATCTCCTGCATGTCTTCTCTCACCACATCCATAAACCTTCTCTTAGGCCTTCCTCTTTTCCTCTTCCCTGGCAGCTCTATTCTTAGCATCCTTTTCTCAGTATACCCAGCATCTCACCTCTGCACATGTCCAAAACAATGCAATCTCGCCACTCTGACTTTGTTTCCAACCTGAGCTGACCCTCTAATGTACTCATTTCTAATCCTGTCCATCCTCATCACACCCAAAGCAAATCTTTGACTTTACCACCTCCAGCTCTGTCTCCTGTCTTTTTGTCAGTGCCACCGTCTCCAACCCATATAAAATAGCTAGTCCCACTACTGTCTTGTAGATTTATCCTTTCACTCTTGCTGGTACCCGTCTGTCACAAATCACTTCTGACACTCTTCTCCACCCATTCCACCTTGCCTGCACTCTCTTCTTTACCTCATTTCCATACTCCCTGTTACTCTGTACTGTTGATCCCAAGTATTTAAACTCACCCACCTTTGCCAACTTCCAACATTCTCACCATTCCTCTGACCTCCCTTTCAATCACACACATGTATTCTTTGTTCTTCCTACTGACCTTCATTCCTCTCCTCTTTAGAGCATATCTCCACCTATCTGGGCCAAGCACCCTTCTTGCTGTCACCCTTACTAATTCTTTTGTAGTTGCCCAGCTATCTGGAAACTCTTCACTGCCACCCAGTGCTTGTCTTACCTCCTCTCTAAACTCAACCTTGTAGTCTTCATTTTTCAACTTCCACCATTTGATCCTTTGCTCTGCCCTCACTCTTCCCCTCCATTATCTTCAATGTCATCCTACAGACCACCATCCTATGCTGCCTAACTACGCTTTCCCCTGCAACCACTCTGCAGTCTCCACTTTCCTTCAGACTGACCCTCCTGCATAGGATATAATTCACCTGTGTGCATCTTCCTCTACTCTTGTATGTCACCCTGTGTTCATCCCTCTTCTTAAAATATGTATTCACCACAGTCATGTCCATCCTTTTCGCAAAGTCCACTACCATCTGATCTTCTTCATTCTTGTCCTTGACACCGTACCTACTCATCACCTCCTCATCCCCTCTGTTCCCTTCACCAACATATCCACTGAAATCTGCTCCAATCACCATTTGCTCTCTCTTGAGTATACTCTCCACCACTTCATCCAGCTCACTCCAGAAATCTGCTTTTTCATCCATCGCACACCTAACTTGCGGGGCATATGCACAAATAACATTCATCATCACATTTTCTATTTCCAGGTTAATAATCAACACTCTGTCCAACACTCTTTTCTCCTCCAAAACATTCTTGACATACTATATCTTCAGGATAACCCCTACCCCATTTCTCTTCCCATCCACACACAAAAATTTGAACCCACAATATCTTGCCTGAAGAAGGGTCCCGAGCTTCATCGAAAGCTTGCACATTGTAATCTTTTTAGTTAGCCAATAAAAGGTGTAATTTTGCTTGACTTCTCATTGCATCCATAATGGCTAACATGGTACCACACCCTAGTACTAAAATACATGAAACTGAAAAATGCTGAATTCAAGTTTTTAAACTAGTTACAAAAAAATAATAAAATTACTTAGTGTAAACCTCACAGTTTAAAAGATGAAATTTTCAAGTAAACTTCAGACAAATTCCTATTCTTGTGTTTTGTTCATTGCTTAATCTTCATATTTTCCAAACTTATAGCAAAATTTTCACAAGCCAGTTTCACTATTTTATTATTTGAATCTTTCCAAAATTTTGGTTCTAATGCCCAAATTTTGCTAGTGGGTCAGGATCATTTGCAGTCTTCACAATGTGACAATAGTACTAGTAGTATTGAAAATTATGCTTTACACTAAGAAACGCTTCAATTCTCTTTAATGATCATCTTTTATTTTGCACTGCCTGTGCCTTCAGGGTAAGATGAAAATAATTTAAGATAAGTACTTGAAAATACTCTTGAAAATGCATCATATAAAGCAATATTTAAAGAAAAAAAATCATGTAAGTCGTGAGTTGATTTTTAAACAAACACACACACACATATATAAATATTAGTACAGTGACACAATTTTCATAATTTTGGCTCTGTAAACCACCATAATAGATTTGAAACAAAGTAACTAAGATGTAATTGAAGTATAGGCTTTCAGCTTTAATTGAAGAGGTTTAGCAAAAATATTGTACAAACTGTTTAGAAAAGACAGACATTTTTATATATGGTCCCCCATGTGATCATTTTCAATATGTGGTTGAAAATCATCTACAGTCAATGACTGCCTGACATCTGGAACCCCTGTCCATCTTAAAGTGCTGGATGTCCACTCTAGTGATGCTTTGCCAGTTCTTTACAACAACTGTCTGCAGTTGCTGCTTGTTTTTTGGACGTTCTGCCATCAGTTTTGTCTTCAGCAAGTGAATGTCCAATGTGGTTGAGGTCAGTTGATTGACTTGGTCATTGAAAATATTGCATTACTTGCACTGAAAAGCGCTTGGTTTGCTCTTGCAGTATGTTTTGGCTCATTATCCATCTGTACCATGAAGCGTCGTCCTATCAGTTTTATAATATTTGGTTGAATCTGAGCAGACAGTATAGCCTTATACACTTCAGAATTCATTCTGCTACTTCTGCCAGCAGTCATATTATCAGTAAACACTAGTGACTGACTTCCACTCGCAGCCATGCATGATCATGCCATGATCAGATGATGTGGCATTTAATGTTCCTGAGCCATCTCTCCTCTTCTCCATACTCTCTTCTTTCCTACATTCTGGTATATATTAATTTTAGCTTCCTTTGACCAAATAAAATTGTTCCAGAACTGGACAAGCCCTTAAAAAATGTTTTCTGGCTGTTTAATCTGTCTTGCATATGCTTGAGGTTTACCAATAGTTTGCACCTTGTGATAAGCCCTCTGTCTTTACTTTCATGAAGTCTTCTCTTGATTGTAGACTTTGGCAATGATAGCTCTACCACCTGGACAATGTTCTTGGTTTGGATACATGTTGTGAAGAGGTTCTCTTCAGAATTCTGCAATCATTCAGAACAGTTGTCTACTGTGGTTTTCCAGATCTTCTGGTGTTGCTGAGTAGTGTACTTCTACTTTTTAAGAATGTTCCAAATGGCTGATTTGACCACTCCTTGTGTTTCTGCTATCTCTCTAAAGAGTTTGTTTAGTTTTCTCAGTGTATTGAGGGACTGTTTTTACTTGCATGTACAGCTTTTTGGACCTCATATTGTGGGTTCACAGTGACAGTTTCCATAATGATTCAAATACAGTAATATTTCCTTTATTTCAAAGCCATTGTGGTGGCATTCAGAGCTAAAATTATGTCCAAATACTTATGGACTTGACTGTATATGTGTGTGTGTGTTCATATATATATATATATATATATATATATATATATATATATATATATATATATCTATACTAATAAAAGGCAAAGCCCTCACTGATTCACTCACTCACTCACTGACTGACTCACTCATCACTAATTCTCCAACTTCCCGTGTAAATGGAAGGCTGAAATTTGGCAGGCTCATTCCTTTCAGCTTACTTACAAAAGTTAGGCAGGTTTCATTTCAAAATTGTACATGTAATGGTCATAACTGGAACCTCTTTTTTGTCCATATACTGTAATGGAGTGCAGCTCGATGGCCGTGGGAGGCGGAGTTGCATATCGCGTCATCACGCCTCCCACGTAATCACGTGAACTGACTGTAAACGCAGTATGTAGAAAACAAGGAAGAGCCCCAAAGAGCGCTGAAGAAAACATTCATTACACAATTGAGAAGGCAGCGAAACAATAAGAATCGAGCGAGTGACGCATACAAGCATATTCATAAGTGCAGCTACTGCGGAAACAAAGTACGGTGTAAACCGTAAGTTTAAATTAAGTTTATAGAAATGCTCACGCTGCCGTTTGCAATACCATATTCGCGACATACAAGTTTAATGAGAAGACACGAGGTATAAACGAGACTTTGGATCACTTTGTAACGGAGTTAAAATTGCTGTAGCGAGAAACTTTTAAGTGCCGGGTCTTAGCTAACATTAAATAAAGCCGTGGACATCGCAACATCACACAAGAGAGAGGCTCACGTGAACTGACTGAACGCAGCACGAGTGATCACTTCGATGACTCAAACCTGTTCAAAAAACCCATTACACAATTGATAATGTAGGAAAAGAATATGAAGCGATTGACGCATACAGACATTTTCATGAGTGCAGGTACTTCGGAAACAAAGCACCGTGTAAACCTAAAGTTTAAATTAAGTTCATAGACCTACAAAAGGTTGCCATTGATTTGAGGCAAGATTGCTTTTCTCCTGTACAACTATACGTTGCATTCTCAACTGTAAGCTTGCACGGCTTGGTCATATTACAACCGGAGTGCTGAACTGACAACGTGGTATACAAAGAGAACTATAACAATTGTAATAAACGAACAATAAAACAGCGGAGAACCCGTGGATTAAATAAAAAGGCTGCTTCCTTGGCGAAGCAAGGAAAAAGGATGACCTTATATGGCGTTTGTTTATAAAACAGCAGAGAAGCTGTGTAAAGGCTGCTTCACAAAAAAAGCAGCAGAGCGCCTTATATGAGCAGGCAGTCAGCTAAAGAAGGGAATCAATAAATAACTATAATCGTAATAAACGAACAAAAAATAGCCGAGAATCCGCGGATTACATAAAGGAAATGGGTACCTGAACAGAAAAGTGAGTCTCAAATAGCTACACAATAACTATAACAATCGTAATAAACGAACAATAAAACAATACAGAACCGCTAAGCAAGGAGAAAGGACGGCCTTATATGGCGTTCGTTTATAAAACAGCGGAGAGGCTGTGTAAAGGCAGCGTCACAAAAAAACAGATCCTTAACAAATTGTTATTGGTATATTTTCCCTCAATTTAAAAAGGTTTTCTTTTCTTCTTAATAAAAATTTAAAAGCAGTACTTCACCGCTGCGAAGCGCGGGGATTTGCCTATATATATATATATATATATATATATATATATATATATATATATATATATATATATATATATATATATATAAATATATGTGAATGTATGTATGTATATATGTATGTCTATATATATATATATATATATATATATATATATATATATGTAGATATGTATATATATGTGTATATATATGTAGATATGTGTATATATGTAGATATGTAAATATGTATATGTATATATATGTGTCTGTATGTATGTATGTATGTACATGTGTATATTTATATATATATATATATATATATGTATGTGTATGTATGTATGTATGTGTATATGTATATATGTATATGGTTGTGTGTATGTATGTGTGTATATGTATGTGTATATATATGTTGATATGTGTATATATATATATGTATATATATGTGGATGTGTATATGTATATATGTATATATATGTATATGTAGATATGTATATATATGTATATATGTATATGTATATATATGTTTACATAACCTCTTTAACACACTACTTCTCCGCTGCGAAGCGCGGGTATTTTGCTAGTATATATATATATATATATATATATATATATATATATATATATATATATGTGTTACGGGTAAAGCCAGAAATTGGATAAACCTAGCATTACCTGGGTAAATTTAGAAACTCATATTTTATTCCAGCTTTAACCAAGTCTGCTGGATAATGTGATCTTTATCAAGGTAATGCTAGGTTTATCCAATTTCTGGCTTTACCCGTAACATATACTGTATATATAATATATATACGACCAGTTCCTTAACACCCGACACAACACACTAAGACACAAGTTCAAGCACAAGACATGTTTATTACCAGTGGGAAGCACTTCTCCATCATTGCAACAGGGTTGATCCCCAACTCTTTTTGGTTGTTACTGTGTCTTTCTACTATATCGCTATATATAGCGAATACCAAAGTATCATCATTTTCAGAATAACAAATACTTTTTGTGTGCCCGGACAAACGTTCATAGATCATCATGTTAAACAAATCTTGTTTTAACAAAATGTAAATCTCAGTATAACAAACATTTTTTTGGCCTAAAAATGGCCACTGAAGATAATAATGCGATGCAAAAATAAAACATAAAGCTGTTCCTATACTTTCTGCGCCGAGTCTCTGGAACCCTGAAATAGGTTGTCTCAAAGAGAGAGAGACAGTCTGTTGCAAAATGTGTACAGGCGCAACATCATACACATAGCCGAATTCTGAGTCAGTGCTCCACCGAGCATCCACATGGATAGTTGGGTTGTGTGCAGGTACTGTACTGTTCGAGTTTTATAGCGCTTCTCAAAGTTTTCTTTGAGATGAACAAAAAAGGTGAGAAATGGAATCAATTTACGCTGAAATAAAAATTAACAATCCTGGAAGAAGGTGATTCCAGAATGAAGAAAAATGTTGTGGCGAAAGCATTTTGGAATCTTGCCTTCATCTTCATCAAACAACTCATTTTCAATCTGTATTTTCCTACTTGTATTTCTATTAAAAAAGTTACATCTAACTTCTCATTTTTGTTCTTTGTTTATACCTGTATTTCTATTAAAAAAATTAAAAATATCTCATTTTCATTCTGTGTTCATACCTGTATTTCTTTATTAATAAAGTTACATATAATGTCTCGTTTTCATTCTGTATTTTCATAAAAAAAAAAAGTTACATCTAAAGTTCCATTTTCAAATAAAATATTTTTGGTAATTTAAGATGCTCTGTTTTTTCATACAGGTATTGTCAAGCTTGGGTCACAGAGTTGCAAGAGAGACAGGAAGATGAGTCTATGTTTTCAAGGAACATACAGGTATTTTATTACTGTATGCAGGTACAGTCTTAAGACTTCATTTAGAATAGGGAGATCGTCCTACTTTAGCTCCCATCTTCAGATTAGAAGAACTTCAGCGGCTCAGAATCACCACCGTGGCAGACGCGGTATGAAGAAGACAGATCAGGAGAGTGCAAAAAAGAGCAGATCAAGCCAGTTGTTAAACATTAAACATTGTGTAACAAGTGGTAACCCTGATCCTGCAGAGGACAACCAATTGCTTCGCCCTTGGTTTACTGATTACTATGAGGGGCCATACAGGCCATAAATCATATATTTTTGTGCACAGCTATCTATTGGTTTACAATTAAACACTATTGGTTTATGAATATTTACTATCAGTATGCGTTTATACTTAATTGGTTTGCATGTGTACAATACTGGTTTCATTCATATGAACTATACTGGTTTGTGTCCGGATATTATCGGTTTGTGAGTGAACTACGTCAGTTCATGTATGCATACCACTGGATTGCATATGACCTATATTGATTTGCACATGTATATTACTGGTTCCAGTACATTTGGTCAGGGTTAGAATAAGTAACTGGTTTGCAAAAGCTGTTTGAAAAAATACAGTCATGGGTTGCAAGCAAGTATGTAACTTGGGAGCGAAAAAGAAGACAGCCGAATATGTACCTAACTTCAGCCTTGTGTTCATTTCAGACTCAAGGGCAGATTCTGTTAAATAAAGATAATTACCACCAAGTCCTTTCGCAAACCCATTTTGCAGAAAAAAAATATTGCACTGTTTTAATGCAGATCTGTCTCCTACCCACTTCTCTTCACACTCCATGACTCTACTGGCACGAGTTCCTGTTTCTTGGCCCTCCCATTTCCACTGAAGATCATCTGAACAACTAATATAGTTTGCATGCAGAACCAATATAGTTCATACACAAAGCTGCCATAGGGTGCGTACGCAAGACCAGCATGTTTTATGCAAGAAACCTACATAGTACACACATAAAACCAATAATATTCAAGCACAAAACCAACATGTTACCCACATGAAACCAGTATGTGATGTGCATACACAAATCCACTGCTAGACCAGCACAGCAGTAGTATGTGAACGCTAGCCAATATAGTTCATATGCAAACAGATAGCATGCAAGCATAAACTAGTGCAGTTCACTCACAAACAAATAACAAATGTACTAGAACCAGTGATATACATGTGCAAATCAATATAGTTCATATGGAAACCAGTGGTATGCATATACAAACGTATATAGTTCATGCACAAACTGATAATATATGGACACAAATTAATATAGTTCATATCAATGAAACCAGTTGTGAAAGATGCCCGGACACAGACAGACACAGAGACAGCCAGATGTCCAAAAGCACACACGTTTATTTATACAACTACACAAACCAGCACAAGAACAGCTCACAGTCCTTTTCTTCTCACTCTCTTGCCACCTCCACTCCACTCCACTCCTTGCATGCTCTGTCCTCTTCCACCCGACTCTGGCTCTCGAATGGAGTAAGGTGGCCCCTTTTATCACCAGGTGCTCTGTGATGGTCTTCCGGCAGCACTTCCTAGTATGGCAGAAGTGCTGCCCTTGCACCCGGAACCACTCCAGGTGTACACAGTTCCTGGTTCGGCAGCACTTCCTGGTGTGCTGGAAGTGCTGTCCTCCAGGGCTCCAGGATCATCTAGGCACCCCCTGGTGGTGATCACTGGTCCCCACAGGCTCCATGGCCCTGATGGAATCCAGAGGGGGGCTGCCCTCTTATGCCCAGGGAAAGATAGTGCCCCTCTCCCGGTCCATCCTTCTTCCAGGCGTCCTGGTTGGGCATGATCTCTGGTTGTCTACCACACAGTATTGCACACATGCAAACCAATAGTAAATATTCATAAACCAATAATGTTCGCATGTAAATCAATAGATTACGCACAAAACTATATGATTTATGGCCTGTTTGGCCCCTCATAATTTACCAGACGCAGCAGAGCAGCTACGGAGCTGTCTTTGCGTCACTGCCATTAGACATGGCGAATCGCCATCAGCCCCAATAATGATACAATACGTATATTCCCCATATTCATTATAATGAAATTTCTGTTATAACGGGATTCCCCACCTGTATAATATATATATATATATATAAACCTCATTTTTATTATTAAGTATTTTTAAGTGTGAGTTTCTATTGTTATTAAAGTGTTGGATTCTGCTGCCTCTATGTTTTCACAGGAGTGTGGTGAAAAAGCACTCTTCCTACTGTGTTAGATTATAAAAGGCTGTGGGGAGGAGCACACATGGTCACATGTTCAGATGGTGTGATTTTCTCTAGATCCTTGACTATGCCTTTGTTCAGACATCTTCAACAAGGCAATTCACTACCAAAGACCAGCCACAGTCTTCTTGTGTAAAATGGGCTCTTGTGCATCTAGAACGTCATTCTGTTATCAGGGTGCCATTCAAGTGTGTGTTGCAGTTCCATTTTCTGTTTTGTTTAGCTATATGCACCCATTTTATAATGTTTTGTGCCATAAATTTTTGATGTTAACTTGACTTTTTGATATCTACTGTATTACATCTAATCATTTTTGAAGCTTACGTGATACTGTGATTTTTTTGATGTTTATTTCAAGTACCCACTTTTTGACGTTCATTTCATCTACTTATTTTTGATGTTTATTTCTGACAGACATTTTTTGATGTTTATTTTTTACGTTCACCTTTTGATGTAAATTTCATGCACCCATTTTATGATTTTTCATGCATCTATTTTTTATGTAAATATCCTGTAGCATTTTTAAATTGCAGACGCTGGTTTTAAATTTTATGCACTGATGATTTTTTTATTGCTTCTTTTTTTTGTCTTTATATTTTTCCCTTATATTTTGTCAATTATAATTTTAAATAATAAAATCAGAATTAAGAAAATTAAAATAGCTGGGAATGATTGATTGCATGAGATTTTATCAAATGGCAAAAGAAGAACTGCGGTCATGAATTTAAAACTTGGAAACCTGCATTTCTTAAGCCGTGATGGTTTTTTTCTTGATCTGTTTGTATGGAATGATTACAATGAAAATTAATAAAATAAAAATATTAAAAAAAAAAAAGAAAAGAAGCCATCTTTCCTTTATTATTATCTAAACTTCAGATGAACAACTACTGTAGTTTCTTGTTCTTAAATAGGATGATGCTAACTATATAAGTGATTGACACATATGTAACAGCCACCACACCATGGGAAAGCAACATTAACAACAGATTCAACGTTCAACAGGAATGACATCATAAAAGACATTACAAACAGGTGATAATAAAAAATATTAAAACAAATTTTAGTAAAATCAACCACAATTATTCTTGTTTTGTATACTCTGTGCAATTAAAAAGACACAGTGAAACCTACTGTTTATTTCACTGTACACTCTTAACAATAAAGGTGCCACAGTGATTCTTCAGGGTGATGTCATAAGGAAACCATTTTTGTTCCAAAAAGACCATCCGACATGAAGGTTCCAGAAGGAATCATTTATTTATTTAGATCTGTAACAGGATCCATAGTTTTGATAACCATGAAGAGATGGTAACAAATTTGTGAAATACTAATGGGTCGTGATTTTAAAAGGACTCTGCTGTATGTGTCCAGTAACACCGGCAAAGTCTAGGTTTTCTTAACCTGCAGCCTATTATACATTAAAGATTTCATTTTTTTCCCTACAAATTAGAAAGTTTTTCAAAGCCTAAAGGGCCAACTTCATATGCAAAGAGTGAAGTGGTTCTTTGTCAAGCAATGATTCTATGAGGAACCACCAACCACAACCCATTAAAGAACTATAAAGTACCATTAAAGAACCACTATTTTAAGGTGTCCGGATTTGGCACATGAAACACGAGTAAGACATGTAATCAGATTTAAATGTGGACAAACATTTAAACTCAGACTGTAAATGTAACAAAAATGTATTTGGGTTAAAAAAACACAATTTATTTACTAGATTATTTCATTTATTTTTGAAAGCAGACATGGGTTAAGCCAAGCCGCCATTATGCAAATTGTTTTCCGCATAAACACCTATGTTCCTAGAAACACATGTCTTCTTAGCAAAGGAGCACAAAATAGTTCCATGGTGACGTCATCTAAACAAAAAACTGCAAAAATATGTCCATTTATCCAAAAACAAACAACAAATTATCAAATTAGATACATTCTGACAGTTTATAGCCTGCTGAAGATCCTGAAAAGCCAAAAATAGCAATTCATCACAAGTACCTCATACCAGCTGTCAGATAAAGTGGTGGAGGAGTAATGGTGTGGGGTTATTTTGCAATGACAGACCCTGAACAACTCAATCATTGAGTCCATTACAACCTCTTTACTCCTCTTTATGCAGGAGTATTCAGAGGAAAATGTGAAGCCATCTAACTGGCAGTTGATGCTGGATCATACAAGTGACGTCAAGAACACTGACATGTCTAAAACTAAATGGTTGAAAAAGAAAGTGTGCTGGGCCACATTTTAGCTATACAATTAAATGGTGCATTTTTGAAATTGTGGCTTTTTCTTTAAACATCTGAAAGACAGACTTGTTAGGTTATCTGGTGAATTTAAATGACCCCAGTCTGAGTTAGCGTGGGTTATAAAAGAGTGTCTCCTGAGATGGGCTGGCACATGGTCCAGGATTTTGTCTCTTCTGGTGTCTAGTGTGGCTGAGGTGGGCAGTGGCCGTTTGCAATCCTGCATTGCAAAAGCGGGATATAAAACGGATGGATAGACAATATAATTTATTCACACTGTCTATTCATATAATTTATCTTTAATATTACAAATTTCTTGCTTGAATAATCTTACCATAAAGTAGATGACTTCTGTATTATGTTAAAATGATTTTCTTTAAAACCAGCATTTTGTACAATTACATTCAAATAAAATATGTACACCTGTGTTTTTCCTCCCATTAACAGATATGTAGTTCACTAAATTTAATTGTCTAATCACAATAAAAGATTATATACAGTGTGGTGGCAGATGGGAAAATCAGAGAACAGGAAAGCAGCCGTGCAAAGAGGATGTCTTTATTTGAGAGCGCATAATCATCTATAAACTCAAAAAGAGAATCAGGATGAAATTAAATGTAAATGAAATTATTTTTTGAAGGAATTATTTAAATTGTTCCACTGAAAATTAGAATAGAGTATGACAGAATACCAAGGTAATGGCCTATAAATCAGTAAGCACAGGTTCCATTCCCAAATCCTGACACACATCCTGACCCTCATCAAGTCTTTTAACCCATCAGCACTTGAGCTATACAAGATTTATGGATAACTACATTATGTATTTGGGATGTGTACATTCTGTTAAATAAAAAAGTAAGATGAAAATCCATAATATGAAACTTTGATTGTTTTTATAAAATATCAGCACAAAATTTTACAGAATATTTTTTATAAATAAATGAAGAAACATTTACCATTAAAATAGCTGAAACTGAACTTTGCCACAAAAGCCACAGATAGTTGCATCACAAAAAGTGACATGACACAGGTATCAAATACTTCATCTTAAAAAAAGAAAATCAGAAATGATTATTCTGAGTTTTTAATCTCCTTCTTTGAGGTTGATGAAATTGTCTGCTAAAGGGTTTTGCTTTTTCCAGGGATCCTTATCTCTTTATTGCAGAGAATTTTGTGTTCATGTAAAAATTACTTTGGCCAATTGGAGTATGTGGAAGGGACAGATAAGCATGGTATCCAAAACTTTATCCTGTAACGGTTAACTTTAAAAAGGAATCAGGCCTGAGGGCTGTAGTTGTTTGTGGGTCCCAGATGATTTACTGGATGTTGCTTTGTCGCAAGACCATGGGAAGCTGCTTTATGGACTTTCCAACTGCATGAACATTGGGAAAGGTCAGTATTAATGTAAGGCATAACCGAGATACCAAGAGGAGTGTAATTGGGAGGAGGTTACAGTCTGATATAAATTTAACAAAAATGTTGTTTTTGGAGTATTAAGTGGTCATAGATTGTCCATAACAAACAACATGTTCCAACACACAGTTGCTCATGAGTACCTTGAAAAATGAATAAAAAGTTTTATTCAAGGTTCATTGAATCTTTGGCCGTATATTCTGGACGGTTAGGTAAAAGTAGGTGCTGACCTCACTTCTGCTCGACACTTGGAGGGTAGTTGAGTCACATGGTAATCAGATGCATCCGAAGAGACTTGTAAAACTTAGACATGTAAGAAGAGTGTTAAACTTTGAGTTTTTGAGATAATCCATCTCTCACCTCAGGAAGTGTGTGTATTGCATGTCATGGAGGGTCAGAGATGTAGATTCAGAATGGAGCCTGTTGAAAGCTGTTAGCACTACAGGAAGATAAAAAGATTCATAGCCAGAATACTGTCTGTTATGGCAGCAGTCCCTGGACTTGTTGTTAAATGACAAAGGTGGGGAAAATAGACAGGAGAAAGTAGAAAACTTTTGAATGTTTGAAAGGGTCCTTCAAGCTTTGACTTCAAGGTCCTTGTATAAGAAATATGCCTGTAGGCTGTTTGATGTTCTTTCTGTGATGTCAGGAGCAACCTTCTCAGCAAGGTGCAAAATAAGGGCAGTCCTGATGGATCTGAGACCCCCAAATAACCCTCCACACCTCCCGAAACCTTTAAAATCAAAATTGTGGGGCTGCTTTGGAAATAAATTTTACAAACTGTTTATAATATTATAAATCACATTGTGCCTTTTACTGTGTTTATGAGTATGCTTATGGTGTTTCCTTTTATTTTAGAGTGTTTTGCCCTCAAATGATGAGCTACAGCTCTGTCATTAAATGTGTTTTACTAAATGGAGCTGTAGCTCTGTTCTGTGGCAAAGTGGTGTTAATAATGTTTAGTTTATCCTAACTTCACTTTGAAACAAACAAAAGAATACAAATTCCTCTACTCATAGAATCTGAGATCCTTAAAAAATAATCAGAACATTGAAAATATCCTAGACAAAGAAATTTAAGCTGAAAGTTTCAATAGTGTGGAAGATAACATCAGCACATCTATGGTAAGTGAGTTGGCTGCTTTGACTTTCCCACACAAAAGTGAGAAAAGTGTCCATTCTTCAAGATTCTGGTCAGGAATACAAGGTGGTGTGGCTTTTGCTTGCAGACTCCAAACCCGTGTATGATGTGATTAGTCCATTTAAGATATTCATATCAGAAGTATAGCTAACTGAATATTCTTCAGTACCAGAATAAGATTGCAGAGGTTAGCCAGCACTGGAGCACAGATGGACCCCCTGATTATCATAGGCTATTTCACACATTGCTACTCAGGTACAGTTTTCCCACTTGAAAAGATGATAGTTGTTATGAGTTTTAATTTGTTTATATCATTTATCATTCTGTGGTGCCATTTTGTTTCTTTCGATGGGAACCACCATTTTGTGGGATCTATTGCTAGGATGATATGGAGGGGTTTGGGGGGCACAGTTTCCTATATCATGATTTTTGAAGTCACTTACACAACGCTTTAAGAACAAACACAACGCTCCATTTATTGTCTGAATTTGCATAAAGGTAGTTTCTAGAACAGACCTTTGTGTGTGTATCTTTGCATTTCTGGTATCAAATTTATTGACATTCCTTTGACTAGAACTCTGATTAGTGTGCTGTTTATTGGTGTTTGAGTTCTTTTTGATATTTTCAATTACAACCATTTTTTTTACTCTGACCTTCACCTATTTCCCAACCCAATGCATTCATTTTATTTTGTGCCCTCTGACAGCATAATAATGAACTGGACTACCTCTGTCTCTCCTCCTCCTCCTGTTATAACCATAGGACGTTTCTCCCAGCTGCTCCTTGAAATATTAGGTATCTGGAACCTATCACTCATCCTAAAAGTTACCATGGTCCCTTGCCTCTCAAGGATCCATCCAAAGTTGCTGTCTATGAACAAGGACTTCTTACAACCTCCTCTTTTCTCTTTTTTTTTACTTGATTAAAGGCCCAGGCACTTTCTGTTTTGCCTGCCTACTAACATCTTTCTTGATCCCAGTGCGGCAATCATTTTCTTTTTCTGTGGTATACCTTCCTGTTGCATTTATGGGGTTCTGTGCCTTGAGCCCCTGTTTTACAAAGTGGTCTGCCATGTTGCTCTTTATTTGACCTTAGGGGTCCCTCCCACTGTCCCCCACTGTTTCTGAGATTTCTCGTAGGATTTTCCCTTACTCTGCGCCAGCAGGGTGGTGATCCTGCTTCTAGAAATCCAGGTCCACCCTCACAGTATTATTTTAAATAGATGCATTTACTGTAAAGTCAGTACGTAATGTGACAATTTCAGTCTGTTCTTTCCTTTTATAAATTATTTAAATACTTTCAAGTTTTTTTTTTTATTTAAATTGTCTATGGCTGGTATTCTGCATTGTCCATAATGATTATGCAGATTCTTTTGTCTACTTTGTCTGACTGCTTTGGGTTTAAAAGGATGTTCTTATTCCTAATTAATTCTTTAAAAGCCCAACAGGGCACATTAATTAACTTTTCTTTCCCATTCTCATTAAATGATTATTTATTCTAGACTAAATTGTGTTTCTTAATCAGCTAGATAATGTATGGATTTACATCAGAGTTATGAGACTCCCAGTTTGATGATGGTTTAAATGTTTTAATCAGCTGAAGAGTATTATAATTAAAATAATCAAGCAACTTCAGTTTTCAATGATTTGAGTGAAGATGTCTGTGGAAATACAGTAAGAACGAAAAGCAGACCTTCCTTAGATGATGATAATAGTAATAATAATAATAATAATAATACATTTTATTTATATAGCACACTTCATACATAAAATGCACCTCAAAGCGCTTTACAGATTAAGTAAGAAATCAACCACAAGATATAAAACTGAAAATATAATACATAGTAAACAATAAAAAAGACAATAGAACAATAAAATAAAAAGAAAGAAAAAGATACATTTAAAACGCCAAAGTAAAAAAAATATGTCCTTAATAATCTTTTAAAAGTAGTAAATGATTCAGTTTCTCTAATTTCATCTTGTAGTGTGTTCCATAACTTTGAGGCATAATGGCAAAATGCTGACTCTCCCCTACATTATCGTAGATAACATTAATAGTTCATCACTAGGGAGAAAACATTCTTATCAGTTGATGATACTTTTTCTTGTCTCAATATTATATTAGTTCTTTCTCGGTGATTCACTATAAATCTTTTCATCAAGTGCAAATTATTAGTAGTATCAGTTGCTCCATGTATTTCATTTGATAGAATTTTGAACATGAGTTTTGGTAGAAGTGGGAGGTAATTAAAATGAGTCTGGAAAAGCACATTCAAGTCCTCTAAATTATTCTAATAATAATGATAATTGGAATGATAATAACACTTTGGGCTATGTATTGTTTTTCTTACAAGTAATAATTGCCTTAACCACTTGGATAGAATCTTCAGAATCTTCACATATATTATTAATGCCCAAACTAGTTTAATTTAAATTCTGTAATGCTTTGTGATTGAACTTTGCTTTTAGATAATTATAATTTTGGACATTCATGTCTGACAAGGATGGGTTCTTATTTTAATTACAAAATATGATTAAAATATGACCTCCTTTTTGGCCGGGTTTGGCTGATTATTTTCCCTTTTTGTGGTTTCTGATTTCTCATTCTAAAGTTTCCCTTCAAATATTTCTGGTATTTACTCTCTAGTGATCTTTCTTAGTTTGTCTTCTGTTGTGCTACAGACTGAATAACAGCTTCACATTTAGGGAAGAGCTAATAATAATTGATTGTTGCACCAATTCATACCTCACATCTTCTTGTATTAATTCTTAATTTCAACCTTGCATAAACACTATCTATCATGAGGAAACATGATAATTTAGCAGCTTTTGGAAAATGTTTAAACAACAAGTCAAGTCAAGTCAAGTTGGGGAGCATGCACTGGTACAGTCCGTTGCTGCACCCACTACACGATGAAACAACTCGGGATCCTGGTTGGCAACTCCTCAGGCAGACATGCGGTCCAGTCCCACCCTCTGGAAATGACCCTCTATCTGCCGCAGCCAGGTGTTATGTGGATGACCCCTTGGCCTGGTCCAGCCACTCGGGTCCCCAACAATGAGGATCCTGCAAGCCAGATCACCCTTAGGGAAATGCACCACATGGCTGTAGTACCGTAACTGACGCTCCCTCACAATGCAGGTAATGTGCCTCATTCGGAACTCCATGAGCAACCTCTCATTCGGCACAAAGTCAAACCAACAGTACCCAAGGATTTTCTGGAGAGACACAGTACCAAAGGAGCCCAGTCTTCGTCTCAGGTCACTGGATAGCGTCCATGTCTCGCAACCATATAGCAAGACAGGAAGCACCAGGACTGTAAAAACTTGGACCTTCATTCTTTTGCATAGATTTTGGGAGCGCCACACACCCCTTTCCAGCGACCTCATGACCCCCCCATTCTCTCCCAATCCATCTACTGACTTCATAGGAAGAGTCACCAGAGACATGAATGTCACTGCCAAGGTAAGTAAACCTCTCGACAAGGTCGACACTCTCTCCACAGACAGACACACTGCTGATGGCTGTGCCCAAGAGGTCATTAAAGGCCTGGATTTTGGTTTTTATCCAGGACACTCGCAAGCCCAGACACTTAGCCTTCATTGACTCCGCGAAGATCACAGCAACGTCAGCAAAGTCAAGATCAGTGAATCTTTCTTCACCAACAGATGCCCCACAGCCGTTGGACCCTAACAACAACATTAATAAAAGTAAATATATTCATTGACCTACCAAATAGTTAAAGGAGTTGTAGTTAACTATAGGAGCTGTCATTAAACTTCCCATTCATTATGTACACATTGTTAAGACATTACTTTTACTTGGGTCTGAAACCTTGCACTACTGAAAAATATTTCCAATCTGTCAGTCTTTACTCTATAAATCCTTATCTCTTTAAAAGCAAAAATCAAACGACCTGTTACTTCTAGGACTTCAGGTCTTAGTTTTGATTTAAAACATTTTGATGGCTTGTAGGAGGAACTCAAAGTCCTCAGAGGAAGAATTGACAGAATTCATTCAGTTAACTGACCACATTTTATTTTGTTAAACGCTTTGACATTTTTAACTTCTAGTGCTAAATTGAATGTGTACTTTAAGTAATACAACTTCATTAGCACACCCACATTCTTTTTTTCTCACTTATTATTGAATAAGGTCTGCACAGACAAAAAGAGCAGTAAATCTTTGTCTTTTCTTTGTTAGATATGTCAGTTTACAAAATGTTTTGTGAAATGATTCAAAGAAACATTATAATTAAAATAAATTTAAAAATATACAAATGTAAGAGAGGTCAGTGTCAGCAAACACCTGCCTGAGAAGGATGACTAAGTATTCTGCTTAGTATTTAAATCATTATTAATGGCACATTGCACTGGAATTAAAGGTTTACAGAGCAACCACTGTAGATAAATAAAGAAATGAAAAGAACTTGCCTTCGAAAACTCATTGAAACTTATAAATGTAAATAAAAAATTAACAAAGACAAACACATTCAAAATTAAACAGACAACAGGGAGGAGGATGTCTATACAATGGGAAAGAGCCATAGACCCAGTTTGACTCTTGCAAAAAATAGTAATGCTTTGGGTCACAAACAGCCTAACTAAGACAAAAAACCTGTAACAACTAAAAACTGGTGCACAGTGGATGTTTTTTATTTAAATTACTTCAATTCAAGCAAAAGGCAAAATAATTTCCACTAAAATTCTAAAAAAAGTAAAGGCATTGTTCACACATACATAATGACACACACCCTGAAAGCCTTACAATAACTGGTATAAAGAAGCCCCAATTTGAGCACTTACTGTATGAGATTGTACCTAAGTGCACTGTGTCATTGTGATATTCTTTTGAGTTAATAAAGTTAATAAAGCTATTGAGTTACTAAAGCTATTGTAATAATCATAACTTGAATGTCTTTTTTTATACAAACAATTGTAAACCTGTTTTTGTCCACCCCTGTATACAGTGTATATATACTGTATACAATATATATATATATAAAAATACAGTATATATAAATATATATATTGTGACGGATGGCCGGGGTCCATGCCTGGACGAGATGCCCCTTCACCACATCTGCCAGGGGGACAAGGGTGGGAGGCCCAGTGATCCATAGCTGGTTACAATGCAGGGTCATAATCAAAGTCAGACAAAGTCACAGCTCTGGAGACAAATCAGACCAATTGATAGGCCAGACTGTTCTAACGTATACATGTTTGTGCTGTGCAGTCCAATGAGAAGACAGAATCCTTTCATCCATGGATTCCAAAGCTCTCAACTATTTCTGGTGTTTTTCCCATGAGCAGAAAGACAGCTTAGAGGTGTAGCAGTGGCACTGTTCTAGCTCAGACTAGGAAAAAGGCAGAGTAAATAACAAGGAAGTACGTGAATCAAATAACATGAATAAAATAACAATTTATTTAATAAAAATATTAAGCAAAGGTCAGAAAACCTGGCAATTCAAAATTAAACCAAAATGGCAAGCTAGAAATAACACCAAAAATCAAAATACAGTAAACGCACAAAACACATTTTATCCTAAAACATTTAAGTAAATAAATAATAAAGAAAATTTTGAGAATATTTCTAACATAATTCAAATTCTTGATTTATTGGAAGAATATATCAATATTCTTAACGAGAAGAGCTATGTTTTTTTGTAATTGCATTTTGTTTTAAAGGAAAGCAGACAGAGATATTTACATGCATTCTTGCTTAGTAGTATATTCTGTAACTACCATATGTTGACGGACAGGCATCCGGACTAAGACAGGGGAGGAATCCTTACTCGAACAGGAAGCCCCAAGTGGATGGACAGGTGCCCCAACTGAGAGACAGAAAGGTTCCTTACCCGAACAGGAGGCCCTCCCATGTGTATGGACAGGCATCCCAATCAGGAGAGAAGAAGTTCCCTTTCCCAGACAGGAAGCCCCAGGTGAATGGACAGGTGTCCCAACCAGATATACCTACGGTTCCTTTCCTAACTGGGATAGAAGGGAAGGATAGGAAAGGACTGTCTCTGAGGGCCATTTTATACCCCAGGACACTAGATGGCAGCAGCCCTGGTTATCAGTGCACGTTCAGACACCAACAGGGAATGCCGGGAAATGTAGTCCTGCTGTGGTCCAAGGGGGCGTTGCAGGGTGATACACTACCTACTTTTTGGGACTTCCATTTGACCTGGGAAAAGCCCTGGCACTGGAAGTAGTCCCGGGTCCTTAATAAAAGGAACCACACTGCCTTGTCCAGGTAAGTCAGAGATGGGAGGAAGGGAGGCAACATTCGACTGGATGAGAAAAACGCAGTGGTGGTAGAGAGAAGAGAGGAGGAGAAAGGAAGAAGAAACTTGTGTTTGTGCTTTTGTTTAAAAGGTATTTGTAATAAACACCCCTTTATTTGAACTTGGAACTGTCTTGCGTGTTTGTGTTTGGGGTTCACTGTCACCCCTTAGCTTCCACAACTCTATATGCCAGTGCTGAAAAAGAGCCTGCGTTGCCCTTTCTTATATAGCCCCTCTGTGATATAAGGCCAGTCCAGCCTGTCACTAGTCTAACTCATACCCTTTTTTTCTTTCTTTTTTTGAAGGTTGTTGGTGATGATTGTTTTTTCCTAACAGCATACTGTGGGCTTCTTTCAGGAACCCTACCCTTTTATTCTTTTAACTTGTTAGGATTTGTGTTTTCTTGTTTTATTTTTGTGCAGAATGCCAGAATCCAGAAAGGTGGAGAAAATGTATTTTACGCTACTTCAGGCCATCCATCATTTAGAAGTAGCAAAACAGCTACAACACCTAAAGGTTTCTCTAATCGGGTTACGAAAATGATTTCTCTTATTATACCCTCATCACCATATACAGCTAACTATTGAGGTGAAAAGTAATACTGATAAGTGGTTAGCAAATGTTATGGGGTGTTTATGTGCTCATAAAAAAGTCATTGAGGATTTGCTTAACCACCTTCCCCAGTTAGATGAGTTAGTAATCCATAAGCCAATTGCTTTTGCATGAAAAAGATATAAGAATAAGTTAACTTGTTCCTTTCTGGAATCATTTAGGAAGTTGCTCTATTCTACTTCTGCAACAATAATAGATCTGTACTCATCTGGACTGGGAGCCGAGCCTGCAGTCATTAGTTCAACAACATCTTAACAACAACATCAGAACAGGTAGGCCACATTTTTATTTCTCTTCCAGTTTCATCCTCCACTTATTCTTCCTTCTCTGCCTAATAAGATCAGTTCCGCATATTTCATCTCCCCAATGTTATACAGGTAAAGACGGAATTAAAATTAAAGTTAACGATCACCTTGTTTTTATTACAGATTCTGGGGTTTCAGTCGCCAGCCATAAAACAACTTATAAGAGTACAAATACACTTAAAAGAGCTAATAGGGAGAAAGAAGTGATGAATTATCCAAAGCTCATTCAGTGGATGTCACTAAATCTGACACTTCTCCTTATTTTAAAACTAAAAAGAAATATATGGTGAATTTTTATCCTAATATAATGGATTGGCGTCCTGTTTTTTCTGAGTCGTATATTGTCTTGGTGGATGTGAACTTTTGGTGGCTAGGTTCATGTCAATATGATGGATTACAAGTAGTGGTTATACAAAATCTAAGAAAACCTTATCTAATGGAGTGATACCAAAAATTTAATTCAGACACCACTCCTTATGTTTTTATTCTATTAATCGGAATAAGGGACCTATTTAATTCAACTGATTTAAAATGTGATTTGGATGACCTCTTAAAAGCTTTTTTTACATGTTTTCCCAAATACACCCTATATTTGATACAGATCTCCCCAGTGCAACATTGAGAAGCATAGAGAGATTTTTAATCAAGCAATTTTAAATTTTCAAAACGTTTTACAAATCTCAATAATTAAACCTACTCGAGTAAAGAGAATATATGTTACCTCACACAAGAATCAGCACAGGCATTATTACGATCATGGCAGGAGAGAATACATTTTAGATCCCTTAACCCTACAACATTACTATAATTTAATTTAATTTAATTTGATATGCCCTACCCCACTGATCCTAATGTTAAACATTTTTAAGCTTGGACTCTAATCATAAAAAGTTATTTTGTTCTTTTGGGGCCCTGAGGTTAAACTAGTCTTCCCTCAGGGCCCTAATGTTAATCTTTGTATTTGCTTTATGTTAATTTTTTTATGTACTTATACTTAATTTAAAATGATTTTATTACCCCTAAATATCTTTCTTTCAATGTTTTTGTATCTGTTTTTGAAATATTCATAGAAATTCTAGCTTGATGGATGAATTTCTGCACATCCAATATTCAATGGCGGGGGGTGCTCTAAACTTGAAGCCCTGCTCTTTCATATATAAAATGGCGTTTTTTTGAAATTCAAATTTAAAATTGATGAATATATATTTAAACAGAACATTAGTAACTTTTTACCAAGATTTTAGAGGGTATATTTTTAGAAATAAAGGTAGGAAGGATACTGCTAGAATAAATAATATGTTATTTATTGGATCAGTGTGCCCAGGCCATGCTGTCCACCTTAGATCATGTACTCTAAAACCTAACCCCCAAGTACTTGTAGATGTGCACCACCTGCACATCCACTCCTTGAATACTGACTGGACATGGAGGCTCTTTGGTGTGGTGAAAATGAATAACCAAATTCTTTGGTTTTGCTGATACTGAATTGTAGACATTTCTTTTTGCACCTAGAAACAAAGTTCTTTGCCTGAATCCTATACTCACTCCTCTTGTCAATACACCCTATTAATGCAGAATCATCTGAAAATTTCTACAAGTGGTATGACGTGATGTAGTATGAGATGTACAGGGTGAACAGAAAATGAGATGGGACTGTTTGTTGAGGTGCATTAGTGTTGAGCCTCGAGCCTCACAAACTGTGGGGTGCCAAACAGGTAGGTAGTCCATCATTTAGGGCACCACAGACTCATCTGCATGCATATCTGTGCTCATGCCCCTTAACTTGTATGGCAGGATGGTATTGAAGGTACTAGAATAATTAAAAAGTGGTGGCACTTTCTGGAGCCTTAGTGACAAGCTGAACAGGTAGCAGAGAATATTGTAAAGTTGGCCAGCACATGCCTTAAGTACTTGGGGCCTAACTTCATCTAGTTTTGCTGCTTTCCTGTGTGTAACATCCCCAGTTATCCTTCTCAATTGGTCATCAGTTATCAACAGCCCATGGTTGGTCATTTAAAAAAATGACGATGAAAGGATGGAAAATCTGTTTAAAAATTGGTTCAGGGCAATAGCTTTCTTCATCTTCCCTCATAGCTTCTGAGACCTCTGCCCGTATTTATCAAGCGTCTCAGAATTATTTTTAAGAATTGCACTAAAAGTCTGACTAGGATAAGAATTTGTCTTGTTTCAGAGTAGGACATTATTTATGAAGTGTCCTACACCTACTCCCAACTACCCAGCTATGAATACAGTTCATGTTTGAAAAAGAGCAACATCACAATTTTATAACAACCCAAGCCACAAAATGGCGATAATTAAGGCATTGTGTAGTTTTTTTGGAAATCATGATGATGTTTAATAATTCTTTGAAAGTAATGCTATGGTTTCACCACAAAGATAATAAAATCAATAATATTTAAAGTAGTAGTAGAAGTAATAGTAGTAGTAGAAGAAGAAGAAGGAAAACATAATAAGGTAGGATGCTTGCGTTAATCTGCAAATAATTGTTGCACTTTGCAAAAACATCCTGCATCAAGTCCTGAGACAGAAAGAGGTACTCTCACCAAATGGGAGTAAAGCCTAACAACAGGCAGATTTATTTAACAATGAATGATCTACAGACAAGCTTTCAGAAGAATCATTTACCTGCTGTTAAAGCCATGGTAAATGCTTCATAAAATAACAGTTACTGAAATTAGCCACAGCTATTCATACACTGTTTGGGAAGACAGTTCTCTTTTTTGTGTTCCAGATTGTCTCCCAGAGTTACACAATGTGCCTCTCTATCTCCATGATCCCCTCTTATCTTCTGCAGGGCTGAATTTATCCAATGCTCCAGGAATCTTTGTGGTGAACCTTCCCCAGGCTTGTAAAGTATAATGGAAATGTTCCAGGGGTTCATGGAATGCACAGCTCAGCATTTCACTGTCAATGATCTATCCAGCCCCACTTACCTTCAGGGTACTATGCAGGCTACTACAGTACAGTTTGCATCCAATACCACCTGTGTGCTGATACTATGATATCAGTTGCAATTCACATATCCGTGTAATCCACACATAAGGCAATGATCTTTCTGTGCTTGCCAATTTGTATGAATGCAGCTTCCTTTAACAATGCCTCACGTCGAGTGGTACGGAAATGTATAAATCTGTGTATTACCTTACACCTTGTAAGGGCATTCAAAGTTTGGTATAAAATTCGAAAATGGTTGGTTCTGACATGCCCAAATTATCACTTTTGCAAAGCTACATTTTACACGTAATTTCACTAACACTTTCATTTTGTATGACTGATTTTTATGCATAGATGGAGAGGTCACATAATGCACAAGATTTGTTACGAATATTATTTCCTGTCTATCAAATCGGTATCTTTTTATGAGTTAATTGTTGTCCAGCATTCCCAAAACATTCAGTCTTTCGTGGGTTGTGCGTGCCAATCTCTGCCTGAATGCTATCTTCCAGGCAGCTCCTATCGATTTAGGGCAACCCATGAGAGGTTTCCTAAATTAAAGGAAAGGCTGTACACTGTTTTTGAGGGTAGAAGAGTGTCGACACAAAAGTTAATGTACTCTAAGATTTAGTGACCAAGTCCCACGATATTTACCCTGCATGACTCACATATTATTTCCCAGTCTTTCCTTTGGAAACAGTCATTCAGAGCCCTTTCCCTTTCCAAGCTTTACTTCCTTACTATCCTGGTGGCAAAAGATTGTCATCTAATAACATTTTTGTAGGTGAGAATTACTGTACTTCACACCAACTGTAGGACAGACAAACAGTTTCTCAAAGAAGACTGATCACCGTATTCATCTGTAGTATAGCTGGAGCTAAAATATTTTAGTGAAATTATGAAATTATGATACAAGGAAGATTATTTATAAGAGATGGAAAAGGTAAACAAAAGTTTGAAGAGCAAAACAGAACACAAGCCATAACGATAACCTTTATTGCCTGAAAATAGTCTGAAATGTGATCTCCAACAACTTGAAGACAGAAAGAGTCTGAAATGGCTAACTAATTCAACCACACACTTTCCATTTTCAGACTTGGTTTATCCAGTTCAGGGGCAAGGTGATGGAGAGTCTATTCTGGTGACATTAGGTACAAAGCATTACACAAGCCCTGGAAGAAGCACTAGTCCATCACAGGAGATATTCACACTTACTCATACGGGACCAATCGCAAGTGATGAATAATATTCATGAAGAAAAATTCATACAGAAATAGATAATGTGCTTAGGGTTGGGGTTCAGAGAGAGTAGAGTCATGAGTTGTAAGGCAGCACTGCTAAACACTGTTTTACCATACTACCCACTAAATTAATAATAATTCAGTCTATTAATTTTACACACAAGACAGATGTCAAACACTGACAGGGTGCACCCAAATTCAGTCTAATGTCTCTTGAATTGGAGAAAGAAGTTATTTAGTGGCAACCCAAGAAGATGGGGAGAGTGATGAAATTCCATACAGAAAGTGATTGGGATTGGCTTACCCAGTGTGCTGGAGCTCTGAAGCAACAATCTTCACTGTTTCATTGTAACATCTCTTGATAATGAAATAAAAATGTAATATTTGCACTAATTAAAAGGACAACATAGTCCATAAAGAGAAACTCACAATATTGTAGTCATATTGTAGGTTATCAGCCTCAGGTTGTGAAAGAGTACAGCATCATCAGAATTTCCTCCACTCTCTCCTTTCTAATTTCAGTAGTGGCTTTTTAATCCTTGCAAGTAGGACAACTAAATTCCTTACGTCAGTTTGTTAAAAGCCCTGTTTATGCCTAAGTAGCTCTTAACAAGGTGACCTAATCTATTAGAGAAAGACGCAGATTAGAAATGAAACACACACACAGAAATAGATCATCTATCATCCTATTGCCTACCTCTGAAAAAACAACTCTGGAAAGGAATTAATTCAGAAAGATAGGGGCATAACCTGACCATTAACAAGCGTTAGTATCTCTTCTTATCTGGAAGCTCTTAATGCATTCACAGGCAAATAAAACAGTGAATGGAGTCATATGACGTAAATGTTACACTTCCTCACTTATTTCCATTTTGCTTTCCCAAAAGAATATTAAATGAACAAACATACTACATATTTCTATCAATGATTATGTGATCACAAATAGTATGGCAAATCAAGTTTGTGACCCTTTATGCTTGCAGACAGGCCCTTGGAGGATCCCAGAATTTTCCAAACAGTCCCAGAATTTCTATCCATCTATAGCTGTCTATCTCTATCTATATTTGACTTGCATTGTGTCCATACATCTGAAAGACTGAGGTGACTGCAGTTCACTTTCTTGACAACTAGCAGTATTTTTATGGAATGCAATTTGCACTATGAAATGCACTTCCAAATGACAACCATAAACTTTCCCTCTTTTTTATTCCTTACAGGGTTTGTATCTTGTCTCTTATCAAGAAGGAGATAGCTTAAGGTTAATGACCCATAAGTAATAGCAAATGCTGAATATATTCTGATAGCCTAACATGCACTGTATGTGGGACAAACCTATAAAAACTTGAGCATGGATGAAGGTGAGTCAAGTACAACCAGATGTTCACACAACACATTCCTCCTAATTATTAACTCTGGCATATAGCTGCATCTTAATTTAATTTTTATAGTTCATTCCCACTTAGAAGCAGCCTGCAGTCTAACAGAAGCTCCTAAGGCACTTGTTCACTCACTTAATCCTAAAGGTCACTTTTTTTTCTATCTTTATTATAACACATTTGGTTTGTGCTAATTAACTGGGGCTGATGTTCTCTTAGTGTCTTTCTGTAATTGTCGGATGGCCCCAGAGGTTCCTAGTGTTAAGCAAACAGCAAATGCATGCATGAATTTTTCAGGAGCTGAACATGTGCAATGATATTTACAGTCTATTGATATATTTACAATGCAGCCAGTGTACACAAGAGCCATATAATGTACACTACAACATTTGAAATTTAACGGCCTGACACTCCACCCGTAAATTATGCTTTTTTGAATGATCAGCAGTTCTCGCAATCTCGTTTATTTTATTAAGCCTTGATCACATAAAACCGATGGGTGATGTCTTAAATCTGTGGAGGGAATCACTTTGACAGTCCATCTGGTTTCTCATCATTATTATTGCCGAGAATTTGCAGTGAGTCTAAATCAAGTCTTCACAATGGTACGATGCTTGTCCTGGGGGGTGCTTGGAGGAGAGATAATATGAATAATAAAAAAGCAAGAAAGCAAGCATTGAGAGATAATGGCAATTCTGTATGGCCTCCTAGTGAAGGAGTCGCTAAACTAACATCCACGAAAGTCTCTAACTATGCCCCCCCCCCAATACATTTACAATTACCATGAACAAGTGGGCTTTCCGCTGTGATTAATGAGACTCCTATTATTGCACGTTGCTATGGTGCAATAAAGGATGGCATGGATCATTGTTAAACAGAAAAGGTCATGGTGAAGCCAGGTAAAGTTACACGTCCCAACAGGATGTGTAATTCCAACAGTCATTTCAGGAAGCATCTATTTGCAAAACCTCCCTGGATGTCATAGATTCTTTTCATCATTATATGTTATGATTTTGCAATAGATATTCCTGCAAAGTTAAAGCGGAAAAAAGAAATCAGTGAGACTCCCTAGAATTAAATATGCAGCTTTGAGAGAGTCTTGTATTGTTTAAATGTGTGAAGTTATTTTACAGGAAAGACAAGAAAATAATAAGGAAAGGCTATGAATACCAATAGCGGATGTGCCTTTTTGTTAAGCCACTGCTGTTTCACAGTTTGTCAGTGCTGTAATGATTAACCAGTCATGGAAAGCTCTTGGGGGGAAAGCATGAGATTGTTGAAAGAGTGTGATATTTTGAAGTTAATAATAAAGGTATTTTTCATATCATAAAGGAGACATTTTTATCTCCAAGGATGTTACCCAATGTTTTAAGCTCAGAAAATCTTATTGGAATTAAGAAATAGATGTCTCCCACTTCATTTTGCAGGGCTTGGTGTGACCATCAAGCATCCAATGCCTATTTACTTTCTGCAACCCTCTCATAAAATAAGTAAGTTCAAAGACTTTTGGATGGATAGCTACACTTGTAGTTATTCTTGACTGTGCTGGGAATTTTCAATATCACATTTTGGCTTCAATTTGAAATCTTTCCATCCCTTAGATGACATTACTAGCATTTTACAACACATCTCCTACTCTACTGCAGAGAAACTTGATCACCACTTGGTTCGGATAAATGTAATTCTTGTTGGCTTTTTTGCTAGAAGTATAAACAGACTACCTCAGTTTTAATCTGCTGATTTAAGACTGAAGCCAGGAAGAAATTCTTTACTTAAAGAGTTGAGGGAATGTGGAACAAACTACCAAGACATATAGTTGTAATTTCCCATGCAATGATACCTCTGCATGTATCTCAGAATCTGGGGATCTGGAGTTGCACCAGGGTGAATGGGAGAGAAAATTGAGAGACAATATTATGAAGGAGTATAAAAGCTTTTTATTACATCGCATGCCAATATTTCAGTTATGTGCCAAGCAATAAGTTATCAATAAAATCAGTTCTTTTGTGCTAAAACAATCAAAAAGCAAGGTGCAAAGCAATATAAAGGAAAAAACATTGAATTTCTTTCCTCTCTTTACTCTTCGGAAAGCTGCTTTGTACTTCACCGTGCACTATGAAAAGACAACGACTAACTGAACACAACTCTGCCTCCACTCCAAGTAGTTCAGAGGACTTCAGCCACAGGCACTGCACTACCTTAATTCCCAACACAGAGCTGTCAGAATTTATTAGCAGACAGAAGATGAGTTGAGTTCCTCTAGAACCTGTGGCACCATTCTAACCCCAGATTCAATAAACAGATCGGATGACTCATTTGTAGGCACTGCACTATGTTTACTCCCAACATGGAGCTCACAGAAGTTTGCTAGATACCAATATACAGAAAGCTCAGAAAACCGAAGATAAGAATTACCCCCTCTAATAACTGCAGCACCATTATATGCTCTCATGGGCTTTCTGCAACCAACCCCAGCTGAACTTATCTTTTATTTTCACCTCTAGGCTCATACACTGCCACATTTGCAATGCTTCATGCGTCAACTTGCTTGTAACTCATAACATGAGAGAGGGGTTAGGAGCATGCGCTGATACAGCACGTTGCCGCACCCACCACATGACAAACCACCTCAGGATCCTAGATTAGGACCCGAGTGCAGCCATGCAACGAGTGACACCTCAACACCACACTAGTTCAAATGGAATGGAACAGTGTGAGGCTTTCTGAAATTTGTTTAGGTCTTGTAACTCTTTACTGAACTCTCCCATCTGTGTCCTTTCACTCTATTGCATGTCTCTTTCCTAGATGGCAACTAACCTGGTACTCTTCTACCACAACAATTTAGTAATGTCAGGATTTTAGAACTTTCTCCCTTGGATGTACACACATGTCTAGTCACTCTTGCTGGTATATGGTACCTCCTCCTTCTGCTGAGGTAAATACAACAACAACAACAATTTATATTTGTTTAGTCCAAAATCACAGAAAGATTGCTTAAATGGGCTTCATCAAGCCTTGTTAAATTAACAGCCTCCTAGCCTTGACTTTCTACAAAGATAAACTCCCAAAAACTTTCCATCCATCCATTATCCAACCCGCTATATCCTACCTACAGGGTCACAGGGGTCTGTTGGAGCCAATCCCAGCCAACACAGGGTGCAAGGCAGGAAACAAACCACGGGCAGGGCGCCAGTCCACCGCAGTCCCAAAAACTTTGCAAGAAAAAAAATGGAAGAAATCTTAGAAAGGGCAATTTAAAGAGAGACCACCTTCCAGGTAGGTTGGACATGCAATGGCTGTCTAAAAATAGGTTAAATACAACACAGAATCCTCTTCTCAGATTTAAATGGCCAATCTAATATTGCCTTCATAGAAGTACAATACAATTATCCAATACAATAATACAAATAATTTGTTCTTGCACAGCACTCCTCACTAAGTGCAGGCGCAGTGTGCCGTGACAAATGCCAAGGCAAAATGCAAGAATAGATTATACCAATCACTAAATACAGAAATAGCATATACTGCATAAAGACACAGAAA
Organism: Erpetoichthys calabaricus; assembly: GCF_900747795.2. Taxonomy (NCBI): domain Eukaryota; kingdom Metazoa; phylum Chordata; class Cladistia; order Polypteriformes; family Polypteridae; genus Erpetoichthys; species Erpetoichthys calabaricus. The sequence goes on from NC_041397.2 coordinate 111,629,515, forward strand.
ACAAAGTAGAAACTGATTACTGTAACTGGAAACCAACAGTATCAGACCATTAATTAGTTGTAGAACTATGGCCTGTTGATAACAGAGATGAAATTGTAAGAAGGAGAGTTAAAGTCATATATAATCAGAGTCCTGGAGACCTCAGTCAACTAGCTGCCTACCCCGTCCTGGTCATTGTATATTATAGTCAGTCCTGGGCCATCCAATCTGATAAAAGAACCTTTCAATCTGACAATTCCAATTTTTATTTATCTAAGATGACATTTTCATATGCATGAGAGTTTCTTAGCAGAAGAGCAGTGGCACCAAGTGCCACATCAGGATACCATGAAGAGAAACAGAACAGAAGAAGTTTAGTAATAGTTTAAAAATATTGTTTTACTTATATTTCTGTACAAATGGCTAACAAAGATGAAGTGTGCATAGCTAATCAGCAGCTCTAATCAGGGTGTGCTAGACTAAATTAGTGAGTCTTAAGCCTGGATTTAAAAGCTGAGACTAAATGGGGCACCTCTTGTATTAACAAACAGATCATTCCACAGCTTCAGGACCCTGTAACTAGAACAGAATAGAATAGAATAGGTTAGGTCAGGTCGGGTCAGGTTGAGGAGCATGCACTGGTACAGCGCGTTGCCACACCCACTATATGACGAAACAGCTCGGGATCCTGGTTGGCAACCCCCCAGGTCGTCCAGTCCCACCCTCTGGAAATGACCCTCTATCTGCCACAGCCAGGTGTTACGTGGGCGTCCCCTTGGCCTGGTCCAGTCACTCGGGTCCTCAACAATGAAGATCCTGCGAGCCGGATCATCCTCGGGGAAACACGCCACATGGCTGTAGTGCCGTAACTGACACTCCCTCACAATGCAGGTAATGTGCCTCATTTGGGACTCCATGAGCAACCACTCATTCAACACAAAGTCTACTTTTGAAACAGAATAGAATATAATGCCATTTATTATCATTGCACAGACTTACAACAAAAGTTTAGTGTGTCCCCTGAATAGTACATACAATATAATAAAAACAGAATCTTCAACAGATTCAACATATGTTCTGCATTTTAAACTACACAAATTCATTAATATAAACCAATAAAACAGTGAAGGTGGAAAATATAAATAGTCAATAGTGGAGTAGTTCAATTTTACAGTAATTGCAATGAGTCTCGGAGATCTTGCACTTTTGCCCCATTGATGCCACAGGTGGCAGTGAAAGACATAATCTCAAAAGCACTTAGATGCATTAAACAGTTTTTTAACAAAAATTAGTTCTCTAATAGCACTAAGGTAGAAGCTTTTCAGTAGTCTGGAAGTGTGCTTCTTAATAGAACTATAATGGCTTCTAGAAACAGCAGAGTAAAAATGCCTGTGTGAGATGGGTCCCTAATGATTTTTTTGGCCATTTATAAACATCAACTTCATGTCCTCAAATAAAGGTAATTGGGTGTTGGTAATTTTTTGTGCTGATTTGATGACTCTCTGAAGAGCCTTCTTGACAACCACGAGCAGCCAGCATACCATACCAGGATGTCACAGGTGAGTATGCTTACCACAGAGCAGAGACAGGACAACAACAGCTGCTTGGACAGGCTAGCCTTCCTCATCATTATTAAGAAGTAGAGACGCTTCTGTGCCTTCTTCACCAGAGAAGTTGTGTTAACAGACCACGTGAGGTCCTGGGAGATCTGTGTGCCAAGGAATTTAAAGCTAGGCACTCTCTCTACTATGTCTCCTCTGATGTATAGAGGAGCAGGTTTCTCTTCCTCCTTCCAGAAGCTGATAATCAACTCCTTTGTTTTGGATGTGTTGAGTGCCAAGTTTTAATGAAGCACCATTCAGACAGTTTGCTGACCTCCTTTCTACAGGCAAATTCATCTCATTTATGTATCAGTCCTACCATAGTGATGTCATCTGCAAACCTGATGATTGTATTTGTGCTATGTATTGCTGTGCAATTGTGGGTATATAAAGAATAAAGAAGGGAACTCAGGACACATCCCTGTGGAGCTCGAGTGCTGAGTGTCAGGGTTGGAGATTGGTGGGTCCCCAGCCTAACAGTCTGTGGTTGGTTTGTTAAGTAGTCCCTGACCCATTTAAGTGTGTGCTGATTTACACCCAGGTTGAGCAGTTTGGTTACCATCTTGCTAGGGATGATTGTATATGCCCCCAGGTGTTGCAAGTGAGTCAGTGCAGTGTGGACAGTTCTGTTAATAGCATCTTCTGTTGATCTGTTGGCTCTCTAGGTGAACTGCTGCTGGTCCAAGGTGGGTGGAAGTGATGATTTGACGTGTCTTAGGACTAGCACTCGAAGCACTCATTATAGTGGGGGTGAGAGCTACAGGTCTGTAGTCATTATGGCTACTGATTACTGTCTTCTTTGGAACATGCACAATGATGGCAGACTTAAGGAATTTGGGGGCAGTGCATTGTGACAGAGAGAGATTAAAAATATTGTTGAACATCTCTCCTAGCTGATCAGTCTGAGTGCCCTCCCTGGAAAAACATCTGGGTCTGCAGCTTTCCTTAGGTTTACACTAGTGAGTACTCTTCTTACATCATTCATGCTAACAGTAAATGCCACACTGTAGTAGATGATAAGGGTGCCATCCTGGTCTCTGCAACAGTGACCTCATTCACCTCAAAATGGGCAAAAAAGTGGTTGAGTTCCTCTGCTAGTCAGTCGCTGCTGCTGATGGTTGGGTCTTCACTGCCTTTATAGTTTGTAAAGTGTTGGATACATGTTAGGAGTCTCCATCATTGATATGACCTTCAACCTTCTGCCTGTAATCTGCTTTTTACATTCTTGATGGCTCTCTTCAAATTAGATCTGCTAGCACTATTAATTTACCATTGCCAGACCTAAAGAATGTATTCCACTCTTATAGCCGAAGCTTGAAGTCTCTGGTCATCCATGGTTTTTCTGTTAGGGAAGCATCAAATGTGCTTGCTAACAGTGATGCTATCTACACAGTTCAGTATTTAAAAGTGGACAGTGGATGTGTACTCCTCTATGTCTTGTTGTACAAATAGGTCCCAGTGTGTGCGCTCAAAACAGGCCTAGAATTGAATGAAAGCTCTTTCAGGCCAGGTCTGGATGATTTTCACAGATGGCTTTGTTTTGGTAATAAGAGGTCCGAATGCAGGTGTGAGAAAAAGAGATAAGTGGTCGGACTGGCCTAAGTGGGGGAAGGTGGAGACTCTGCATCCTTCCCTAATGTTGCTGTGAGTATTATTGTCCAATGTGTTTTGGACAAGTCAAACGCAGGTACAATTTAGGGAGGACTGTTTTCAAATTTGCTTGGTTAAAGTCTCTAGTCAGCTATGATAAAAATCCCATTAGGGTGAGCAGTCTGTAATTTGCTGATTGTTTTTAGCAGGATATAGCAGGTTAGCATCTTACTGTCACATACTCGGTTGCATTAGTGCACAGCATATTATTAGAGTAAATGCACAACTCCCCTCCCCTGCTCTTACTGGAAGTTTTATTCCTGTTGTCAGGATGGGCTGTGTGGCCTTCTAGCACAATAGCTTCATCAGGGATCCCTGTATGTAGCCAAGTCTCAGTTATTATCATGACTGAGCAGTCCCGTTGTGATTTCTGTGCAGAAATGATCAGCTCCAATTCTTCTATTTTATTGCTGAACAATCATTAGCGGGCCAGTATCTTGACATTGTAATGTTCACTCAGGTTTGTAAGTAATGATAAGTTCAGATAAGTAAGCAGGGCCTTGGCCATTTAAGGCTTACATATTAGAAGGAGAATTTTGAAATCACCCCTAAGCTTAACTGAGAGTCAGTGTAAGGACTTGAGAACTGAGTTATGTGTTCATACATCCTGGTTCCTATACTAATTCTTGCAGCAGCCTTTAAATTAACTGAAAGCTGTATAAAGAATAATTTGAACCTCCAGTGGATATTGCATTGCAGTAGTTAATCCTACTAGAAATAAAAGCATGAATCAATTTCTCAGTATCCTGTATACTTAGAGTACTAGGGTGTCGTACTGTGTTAGCCATTATGGATGTAGTGAGAATTCAAGCAAAATGACACCTTTTATTGGCTAACTAAAAATATTACAATATACAAGCTTCTGAGGCAACTCAGGCCCCTTCTTTAGGCAATATGTAATCTTTTAAATCTTCCAATTTACATAAATTATAAATTATTTATATTATTTCTATTGATATGGACAACATATGTTGAATTCTTTGGATGTACTTTCAATGGTTGCGTAACAATAACATGTGTAAAATGGAAAAAATTTAGGTTACATTAATCTTTGGTTATTTCTTGTGGTAAAAGTTCCAGATTGTCCAAAAATAAATTCAGCAATGTGTTTGTTTTGTGAATTATTTTTATTTCCAGTTCATTAAGACTTTTACTTTGGCCATTTTTCCTATTGCTTCATTAACAGAAAAAATAGCTCAAAGATTCATTTGGACTAAGGAAACACACCAAGCCTTTGATTCTGTAAAAGGACATGTTCACCTCAGGTCCTATTTTACAATGTCCAGACATTTCTCTTTTATCAGAAGTAGACACCTTCAATATCTGGGTAGGGGCTATTCTTTCACAATGTTTTCCAGATAATGGGAAATAACATTCATGACGTACCATAGAACAGAACAATGATGAAAGAAACTGAGATGTACAAGCAATAAAGCTAGTCCTGGAAGGAACCAGACACCCATTTATAATGTATACTGATCATAAGAATCTAGTATACCTTAAAGATGCAAAATGTCTGTTAGTATTAAGGGTACCACCATTTTGTGAGCACAAGTGTATGGGTGTGAACATGCTGTCTTGTTCGCTATGACTTGAAGAAAATAACTGGATGGATAAAAATAACCATAACAAATATGCTGCTATTGAAAACTGGGTAGCAGAGTCAGAATCTCTTATGCTCTCTAATATTTTGGAATGACAGAGTAAGTATGTTTAGTATTTCTGGATGATGAGGTGTGTAACTCCCACTGGATTTTTAACAACCTGTGCTTCATTATTATATTTGTAATTTGGTTTCAGTGACCATATGTTTGTTCTGGGAAACTAGCATTTTTCCCCTTGTTTATGATCACTGCTCAGCCATTATAAATATATTTTCTTCTCTTTGAAATCTGATGTTGCCCTTTTTGGTTAGTTTCTCTTTAATGGTTTCTTAAAACATGTAGATTTTGTTTTTATTTGCAAATAAGTGTACCAGCAGTAAATCTCAGCCACAAGTTAAAAATAAAAAATGAAAAGGCTTCCAGTTGATATAAGTAAACAGAGGTAGACTTAGGGGTGTGCGGGGCCTAGGGCTGACCAACACCACGCGGAGTCGGTTATGTCAAACACTGTTACCGGTATGTGTGGACTGTATAAACTTGCACGTCAATTTAATAAAAATAATGTTAACATACACTGGATTTTCTCATTACAGTATTAAGCTAAATTTTTGCAAGAAAACATGTGGACTTTATCAAAATATAACGATATAATCTATTAAAAAAGTGCGCCATGATCTCTTCCACTCATGGCGTCGACAAACGTTGCTGCACATTCTAATACCAAACACTTCCTGCACTGTTTCAACTAGGCCTACTGTAGCAAACTGAACCAAAGACTCGACTAAGAAATGATGGTTGGCTCTCTGGACACAAATGAGTCATAAACAACAACCCATCAGTTGTTCCCAAGTCAAAACAGAAGCCAACCCAGCGACTAATGGGCTATACCTATTTTAGGAAGGGATTATATTGGCAACCTTTTTTAGGGCAAAGAAGGTGGACTATGAAATGTTTTCAAAGAAGTACATGTATGGAATGTGACCTTGAAGAGGGTTTTAAAAGTGTTCCTCTTAGAAGCATCTTAAATATATATTTATATTGGAGAATATACTGTAACTTGACAAATCAACTTGAACGGGTTACGCGGACCTCAAAAGCAGGGCCCCTTTAGGCATGGGGCCTGGGGCAGCTTTACAAACAGTTTAATCAACCTTGGATGGTGTGTTTTCTTTTTGCTTAACAGAGTCATTCACAAAATGTATGTCCACTTTGCTTTTACTTTTGCACTGTTAGTTATATATTTTTACAATTCATGCTATCTCTTTGTGTGGGTCAAGCCAGGAGCAGAGGAAAAAAATCTACAAGGATGTGTGACAACATTAGATACATTAAGTCCTTCAGCCTGTAGTGGGCCTGGGAGGTTCACATTGAAACAAAGAAGCAAAAGCTGCCAATGAGAGTTGAGAAGGCGATTGTCTTGTGTGATCAAGTGATCCTTGGAGCAGATAAGGGTGGCCAGAAGCATTAGAAGGAGAGTTTACCTGAGGCAGATGACCCACCATTCGACTTATTGTCATAGACCATGTCAAACTTAACGACTACAGTTGCTTGTGCTTACCACCTTAAGGATGTCAGATTTCTTCACTATGATTCACAGTGGGTGATCGATTACACAACTGTCTCACAACTCTTCAGTACAGTTACAAATTATTGCAAGCTTCTCACATCCTGACAGCCAATTACTATGCTGCCTGGTTCCTTCCCAGCTAAGAAAAATTCAACATCAGTCTCAGCCTTTTCTTCTTCCTTTTTCCATTCTGTCACAGTACAATAAACAGAAAACATCATACAGATCAGCCTGTCATCTGTTTGTACAGTACGAAACACCTGTGTTTCCTTCATTCCTTGTGGCTGCAATGTATTAATTGTACTTTTAAGTGAAAGCTCATTGTTTGTTATATATGAGCCCACTCCTATGATTAAAGACTAAATCAAACCAGTCACATGTTGCTATGACTTTGGTGATGCCAAATTACTGATATGTCAAAGGAATGGACTGCAGTTCTCCCAGCTTGTTAAGATTGTGTAAATGTCTATGACTGAAAATTGATGGAAATGTTAGGTAGTTTGACTTTGGAATAAGAGCATCAAATCAAGCAGAACTCTGTCTAAGGTGTTTACTCTAAACATTACTTGGTCCTGAAAAGATAACATTCCCCTATCATCTGTCTGGAGACAGACTTCAGTTATTTTAGAGCATTAGAGCAATCTAGATGAGAAATAGACCATTCAGACCAATTCTTATAAAAAAGTATCAAGTCTAGTTGTGAAAGTCCCTAAAGTTCTACTGCCTATCACACTACTTGATAGCTTATTCCAAGTAGTAAGTGTTCATGGTTGTCTGTGTAAAGAAAAACTTCCTAATGTTTGTTGAAAATTTATCCTTTCCAACTGAATCCCCATGTTCTTGATGAACTCACTATACTAATTTTAGCGCTGTATTGGTTTTAAATACTTCAATCATGTCTCTACTTAATCTTTTTCTTAAACTGAAAGGCCTTAGCTCTTTGAATCTTTCCTCATAATTCATCCCCTGTCATTCTGGAATCAGCCTAGTCGCTCTTCTCTGGACCTTTTACAGTGCTGCTGTTTCCTTTTTGTAGCCTGGAGACCAAAACTGCACACAGTACTCCAGATGAGGCCTCACCAGTGTGTTATAAAGCTTGAGCAGAACCTCCTTGGACTTGTACTACACAAACCGTGCTATGTAACCTAACATTCTGTTAGCCTTCTTAATGGCTTTTGAACACCGTCTGGCAGTTGATAGTGTCGAGTCCACTATGACTCCTAAATCCTGCTCATAAGGTGTATACTCAATTTTCAAACCTCTCATTGTGTATTCAAACATATAATACTTTACATTTACTTACATTAAATTTTATCTGCCACAAATCTTCCCAGGCCTGTATATTGTTCAGGTTCCTTTGTAATGATTCGACCAATTCTATTTTCTAGATAATGCCTAACAGATATTTACTGTGTTAAAAAGAGGCTTACTAATTCAGTTACTTGGGGGAATTGTACTTTTTTGGTACATTTAAAGAAATTTACAGGAAAAGTTACCCAACATGCCTGTGATGGAACAACTGCACAGTGTCCCTGACTCTTGGCCCTTCCAATGTGCTCTATTGCTCACTTTTAAGTGGCCACCACTGAATATGCTGAGGTGTCCTTTTGGTTCTTAACAGTTTAATCTCATTTTTGTTTTTGTTTTTTTATTATTCCATTGTCATTAAAATTTAACTTTCATAATTGAAGAACATTAATATCTAAATTCTATTTGTGATTTTTGCAGGCTGACAAATATTTCTCATATGAGACTGCACATAACTTAAGTGTGGGCAGTTTTCAATTCTTCTTGTTGTCAATAGCAGCTGATGTATTATTTCACATATTTTTATGCAAATAAAAGGAGTATGATGTTTGTTTTATTTTTCTACTGTGATGACAAAATTTAGGCCTTTGCTGCCATTGTAGTTTGCATGCACCACCTGAGTAAGTTTTTAACATTTGCAAATACAACCACCCCCATATCAACAGTTAAGCATACCATTATAAAGTCCCAGTAATATAAGGACAGCATGACAAGTGTCATGCGTGTGTGCATAGGAGACAGATGAAGGGCTCTAGTGACTGTAATTCAGCTGCTGCTCCAGTGTGTCCTAATGTCTTTCGCTCCTCCTCCCTCTGCTGACCAGATGATCAACGGCTATAACACCTTTGATAACACTTCCAATGTCCACTAACCAGGACCCACCTCTTCCTGCCAGAAGGACTAAAACTGGAAGCTCTGCCATCTTGGGATGGTTCTGTTCTGAACTTGTGTCTGCAAAGACAATTCTGCAATAACTGTGTGTATCTTGTTTATTTTTTCAAAACCAATTATACAGAGTGACCAGGCTGGTATCACAGCTTTTTATCATTGTTGTCTGTTTCTTTTACACAAGGAAGGAGAAGAGAATGAAAACAAGACCAAGATTCCTGTAGATAATTAACCACTGGACATGTACATTCATTTACAGGCAAAGTCACAGTTCTAATGACTTAGGCCAATTGACCGCCCTCACATTTCTCAGCATTCTACAAAATCAAAAGCACATGATGAAATCCACAACTGTATAAAACTGTACAACGAGTTGGTCAGCTCCAAATGGCATTCATTACTAAACATTGGTGATCAATATACAGCATGCACACAAACACATTTAATAATAAGAATGTAACAGGGCTGCATGAACCTTGTAAATTTCCAGTTTACAAAAGCTGTTTGTTACTGCCCTTTCACTTATATAGAAATGTATTCATATGTGTTAAGATTTTCTATTTGTTAGAAGGAATAATGGCACATCAATAATGTTTGCCAGCTTTGCGTAAACATCTCTTTAGAGTCATTTGTATTTAAGCACATCCTAGAAAACAATGGATCTGTTACTCATACCAACACCAACAGATTCTACATTCCTCCGAGCAAAACCATATAATGCATCAGACAACAGCCTTCACGGCCAAAGGAAATATCCATTGCAAACTTAATTGATCGTTCCAGATCATACTTATCAGTCAGTAAGGTGGAAAACATTTATTGGACAACATGCCCATGCTTTCTCCACCTGCAACAAAAAGTATTCACAGTGGAATCATTCTGGTTTTGCTCCTTGAGAATATCACCGTCTGCCACTCAGTTTTTTGTACTCATTTACTGTACATCCGCTTCATGTACAGATAGGTTGTTTTGCAGGCATTACAACTACACCAAAAATGTTCCAAATTGTTATTCTTTTAAGGAGTGGACTATTCTTTATACACTATTTGCAAATGTTGCTTTTGTGCTACAAATGTATTTAATTTATATGGTGTACATGTGTTGCAGGGTATGCTTGATATGTGAATGGTGAATCTGCATTTCATGTCTTGCTGTCAGGAGTTTTTCAGTTATATCTTTCTATTATATAAAAAAATTAAGGGACGAGACAAGACTTTTTCAGAGAGACACTTTCAAGTTCCGCGAGACAAGCCAAGAGATTTAACCACGCCTGGGGCCAGAAATAAAATACAAAGAGTAGATGACAAAGTAGAATGTCGTAAAGAGGCTCCAAAACGTTGGCGCTATACACATGCAGAGCAGGTTACAGATAATGAAAGTACTAAACTTCAAAAGTCTCAAAAAATGATAGTAAAGATCGCATTAGCACAAGCAAACAGAAATTATTACTCAGTGAAATAACGGAACAGTGAAAAGAGATTTAATATATCGCTCGGATTTAAAGTTTAAGTCGGAGACTTGTAGATCACCTAATTCGTGTTGCCATTAGGGAAAGGTAGTGTTCCTTCCCAATGAAGAGGTGTATCCGCAAGAATTAAAAGATTTGTTGTTTGGTGAAAGTTTGGTAGCAGAGACGCAAAGTGGCTGGCGCGTAGCGTAGCGCAGGCTGGGGGGGTTGGCGAGTGAAGCAAGCAGGGGGCAAAGCCCCCTAGTATACACATATGAATAATCTTTTACATTTATATATTGTGAAGATAAAGAGAAAACAAGGAGAAGGTTTAGAAGTTTAGGGAACAGTGTACTTAATGTCTGAGTCTGAATGTGAGAAATGAAGCAAAACAGGTGGTGAACCAGGATGAGAATGACAAGTACTGTACAGATCCACAAGCTGTCAAAGGGGCAGGACTAGCAATGTCAGGTGTGGAAGTGATTGAGTTAGTTGTGGTGTCAAGCCCATAACATTCCTCGTATTTTTATACAAAGCCACATCCACTCCCTACACTCAGGTGAATGACATTACATATACTTGGTGAGTGATTGGGCTGCGCTTCCACTTTTTAGAGCTGATTCAATTACAGAATAAACACATTTTCTGACAGACAGCATTTTTAAAAAATAGAGATGAGCTGCAGACAGATGCAAAGTCGAATATCTCACAGTAACAGGAACTTTAAAGCTTGCCATCTTACCAACCTCCCAGCTACACATTTCTTTCACTATCTTCAAATTAGAAACTTTGATAAACAGAAACTGCCCGATTTTCCTCATCTTGTACCCTTTCCATGCTGGAAAAAATAAAGCTCAATTTCGAGGAATTAGACACCATTTCCGCATTATATAACATTTTTTTAGAGTCCCTTCCTTTCAAAGATCCAAGAGGACAATGGGAAAAAGATGTCTTAATTAATATATCAGAAAAGGAGTGGAAGGTAGCATTGCAGAGAATTCACTCGAGCTCTATATGTGCAAAGCATAGAATTATTCAACTAAAAATTATATATAGAGCTCATCTGTCTCGCTTAAAACTGTCCAAAATGTTTCCAGGGCAAGATCCAACCTGCGAACGCTGCAACCAAGCTCCTGCCTCACTGGGTCACATGTTTTGGGCCTGCACCAAATTAACATCATTTTGGACCAAAATTTTTAAGTGCCTTTCAGACAGCCTTGGGGTCACAATCCCTCCTAACCCATTAACAGCTGTGTTCGGTGTTCTTCCAGATGGACTTCAAGTGGAGAAGGACAAGCAAACTGTGATTGCATTCACTACACTTTTGGCACGCAGACTTATTTTGTTAAATTGGAAGAATCCTAACACTCCTCTGATAAGTCAGCGGGAAACCGATGTTTTATATTATTTGAAATTGGAAAAAATCAAATTCTCAGTTAGAGGATCTGTACAGATTTTTTTCAAAACCTGGCAGGATCTAATCAATAATATTTTAGAATAAGAAGAAATAATTATTTCTGCATTTCTTTTCCTTCTCCATTTATTTATTTATATATATATATATATATATATATATATATATATATATATATATATATATATATTTTTTTTTTTTTGTTTATTTTTGCCCTATTAAAAAGCCCTAAGCAATTCTCCTTTGGCCATGCTCTCCTTCTCAAGGGTGGGGTTTGATTTGTCTTCAATTCTTTTTTGTATTAATTGATCTATTTGTATGGAATGATTACAATAAAATGAATAAATAAAATTTAAAAAAAAGCTTGCCATCTTACTGTATATAGAAAAGTATATTCTTAAAACTGATGATTTGCATGTATTCAAAGAGAATCCTGAGCATATAAGAAAATAAGCTAGTATAGTAAGGGTTAAATCGTAAAGAAGCTTGCACCTGCATGTTTTATTATTTCTCTCTTGGCAGCTGCAAACTATCATTATCTTGCTGCCAAGTTTAAAAACTTTAGTCAAGGACACAGTGTACTGTGAGAGGGCTAAGCGGGCCATTGTTTTAAGAAATGCAGCTACTGAGACTTTAACCATGAGAGAAAGCCAAATAGCCCACTTGCTTTCACATTCAGCGGCTAGGTCTCTACCTGCTCCGTCTGCCTGCTTGGACACTAATATGAGGTGATGATAAGCCAAAGAAAGTGTGTTCTAAAAGAAACAGTGCCATTGTCTTAGAGATGCAGCTGTCTAGAATTTTAGCCTTGAGGGATGTTTGTGCAACAAGAAACTATTCATTTGAGCAGCCCAGTATCTTATGTGTGGGTATGCCTGATTGCAACTTGCTGGTGGGAACTGATTGATAAACAGGTCTCAGACACCTGCACAGGGTAAGGAGTAATGTTGGGAAGTTTCAGTCAGATGATGGACATTAGGTAATGGTGAAGACCTGCCAAGTGGGCGTGATGAGCAGCACAAAGCACTATTCTCATAAGGCTGGAAACATTGGAGGAACTAATTGAAGGCAGGTCAAAAACTACAAGATGATTGGGCGTCAGATGAGGATGAGTAATGGGTTCCATGATAAGAACTGTAAAAAAATTATGGTTTGCCCATCCTTGGGTGCTCATTTCATTTGAAATGAGACTGTGTGCACATCACACAATAAAACTTGATTTTGCCTGCACATTCTGAGGATTCCAAGTGCCTTCTTTGAGCAGCGTGTTTCTGCCAAAACACTTACTGTACAATGTGTTCAGTCCTTGGCCACTACTTGAATTTTGTAGAAGGTGCGTGGCGCTGTGGAACCTGACTCTGTTCAGCTCATGAAGATGTCTTTGAACTCTTTTAATCCTGAGGAATCCTCGACTAAAGTCAAACAATGATGGTCCAATTTTGTTATCTTCAAGTTCAATAGATAGATAGAAAGAGTTTTTTGCTTTAATAATGCAGTAATATGTTTATATACATTTCATTTAATTTGTAGTTGTCTCTCATTAATGACTTGAGGGTTCTTATGATTTGGTGATGGAGTAGTCTGAACAGATTCTGCTTGGGGCTTAGGGTTTGACATCTCATTTGGTAAGAAGAGGAAGTTGTTACAAGTAAATCTTTTGTTGCAGTCGCTTTTCTATTTTCTCTATCTTTTCCAAGTGGAATACAGTATATATGGGGATGGTTCTGTGACAGGGTTAAAATTTGAGGTTTCAATGGATTTACACATTTTAGGCATTTTGAACATGATATGACCACTTTCAAAGTGATGTTTGTCTAAATCTCTGGATGAGAGTCTGTGGAAAAGATAATTAATTATCTAATCATGTACATAAAACTTGGCACAATTATCAGCACTGTTAACTCTCGGGCACCTAATCATTTTGAAATGACATATGATTGAATATTTCACCAACGTTACAGGGACTGGGTTACAGGGGACATGAGAAAATGATGTTAAAGTTATACCACAGCTTTCCGATATGCCCTTTCCTCTCTAGCCAGGAGACCAATGGCCACAATATTTAAACGCTCAATAAGGACTCAGTCAGGACCAGAGTACAGATACCTGTGTTTTCATAACTCTATATTACTGAAAAGCCAATATTTACTAATGCAGTGTAAAAATAAATTGTGAAATGCATAATGGAACCCCAACTATATTTTTGTCTTTCTATGTGTGTTTTGTTAACCGAGCAACAATCGCTCCAATAAATTTTCTAGAGATGGCTTTACATTTTTTTTGTTTACATTTATGCCCATACTGTAGCACAATTGGAGGCAGAGAATACAAATTCTTTCAATAGGATATGATTCTTCCATTTTATTCCAAATGATGAAATGTTTCTTCTGTAATAATTTATTTCTAAAATCACAGTTTTTTGCAAGAAAAGTCAGGTGCTGGTCACAATATTATTTCACTGGTTTCCCATTTGATGCAAGTCCACAAATAGTGTGACTTCTTTATATTTTTTGTAAAGGTTTTTGCTAAGCTTGTTTTGTTTCCTTTTAAAATAAACAATTCAATCATCTAAGAAGAGAATATTTCCTTAACCAGAGGAGCCATGAAAACAGCAGTCTTGCTGCTTTATTATACAAGGAGACTTGTGTTCATGTTGACAGGATTAGCAGCTCTTTGTGAGAAAACAGAAGGCTGTGGGTTTTATTTGCCTAAATTTTTATAAAATACCAGCAGGTACACCTGGTAAATTCAGAGTATATGTCAGATTTAAAATTGCTAGCCTTGGGGAAAGTACTAAATAAAAATATTAAGCATGTTTTGCAAATGAAAATGTGTTTATTTATCAAACTAAACTATAACTTTAATTTATTTGTACTATATATATTTCTTCAATAATTTATCAAGCTTTTTTCAAGTACATAATAATATGTATCAAAGCGAAAGTTGTGAATCAAAGTATAATTAATTCAAAAACAGCTTGATGTTCAATTATTGCTGATAAATGATGCTTTACTTTAATTTGTCATGGTCTCATTATGCTAAGGAGTAGGTAGGTGTCTATGTTAAATACATGCTGTCCCTTGGTACCCTGTTGTGATAAATGCTTTCTCATATGGAGTATACTTGAAAAAGAAAAATACACTTTAAAACTCTAGGTACTTTTTTTTTCAAAGAAGAAAGAGAGGTGTATTGTAATGTGCTGCTCTAGCATCCCTACAGTACATAATGGCTGTGGCAGAGTTCAGTCTTGTCCCTACTCTCAAACCCATCACGCTCAGACAACCTGGAAACTGATTATATTTCTCAATGGGCAGAATAAATAACTACAAGTAGAAGTGAACCTCAAAACAATGCAGTATACACCAGCCTGTACTGTTTGGCTTTCCATAATGTAGGTGTCATATGCGCTGTCTGAAAGAGGAGACAACTAGCCTGCTTTCTTCTCAAATTCCTCACGTCCCTCATTTTTCACTTTGCCAACAGCTTTTCTCTTTCCTTCTTTCTGTGGCTTTCCTTTCTTCTTATTATTGACGATCCATGCTCACTGACCCCCACCTGCAAACTCATATTGAATAGTTCTGGTGATGGCTACCAATCAGTTTAGGTCATAAGGACATACTTCCTCCTATTGGACCCAGAGCACATTACTCATTTAAATAAGCAATGCATTGGCACAGCTTATCAGTTTTCTTCTGGGTTTGGGGTGATGGTCCCGGGTGCTACAATGATGTGTATGTCCATTTGTTTATTGGGCACATGAAACCCCCAGATCTAGTAGGCACTTTCTGGAGTGGGCATTAGGATTCCCTGCTTCTCTCAATAAAGGGCCTCAGATTACAAGTTTATAAAGAGCGGACCTCCTAGTTATACAATAATGGGGTAAAAAAAATAAAGGTACACATATCCCCTCATTTAGGTCCGATATTTGTGACCTCCAGTTCTTGATCTGAGATACACCAACCCTGCAATCAAACTCAGACAATAATCCTTACCTTGGGCCATTTCTCCTATTTTTGTCTTGTTGCCTCTCAGACTTTTCCCACTTCTGACTGGAAATCTGTCCTCATAAACCCTGTAGCAGTTAAGCAGTTAACACCCAATATTTTCTGGGTGTCTCACTAGAGTCAGTGATTGGTTTTAAATTGGATTCAATTGTTAAAAATTGTTAAAAATTTTACATTTTATAAGCAAAATATTGAACATGATTTGTGGTGGTAAGACATCAAATTGTGAGCATGTGCTCCAACACTGACATTGCTTTTTCATTAAATTTGGTCTTTTTTTCAAGAGCTCCCTGCACTTGAGCCACCAGGAGGCAAAATTGTTAGGTAGCCTCATGCCAGTGGGTCATAACTCTGGTTCTAGGAATCCATTATGACAACTGTCTTTTATTTCCAAGTATTTATAACTATTAAAAGTCCATTTCTCCTTGTTAATTGAACACAACATTCAGCCGCATGGGTTTAGTTCTCAGTCTGCTGGGCTAATTCCTGCTGTTGTGTAATTTAGATTTCTTAGAACATTGTGCATATTAGAAGCCTTCAGTCATCAGTTGTTTTCTATATATTTTAATCAAATGTCTACTTTTAGATAAACATATTCAAGAACATTCACCCTGTCATTTTTCAAACTGAGTTCACACAGCAAGTCTGATCTGGATAATATGCTGCAAAATTACTTGAATACAAGCTATGCAAAAAACTCTTATTTGTTTTGTGACTGTTTTTTTGTTGTTGCTGTTATGTCTTTCAGGTGACACTGTAAGCAGAAATAACTTTACACGGTGCAGTTCCCAACACTGAACCTGGTCTATCCAAGTAGCTAGCATTCCTGGCTACTGGACACACTAATAAAAAGAAAGTACAAATAATAACAGTAAACCTAATTGATGTGTGCCCCTACATTTCAGAAGTTAATTAATACTAGTCTTGTCCTTGCTGGCTTCATCTAAAGGCTATGTCATATTCCATGACTTTTCCAGTAATTTTCAGTCTTAGGCTCCGTCCATCCATCCATTATCCAACCCACTATATCCTAACTACAGGATCACTGGGGTTTGCTGGAGCCAATCCCAGCCAACAGAGGGCACAAGGCAGGAAACAAACCCCGGGCAGGGCGCCAGCCCACCGCAGGGCACACGCAAACACACACACCCCAAGCACACACTGGGGACAATTTAGAATCGCCAATGTACCTAACCTGCATGTCTTTGGACTGTGTTAGGAAACCGGAGCACCCAGAGGAAACCCACGCAGACACGAGGAGAACATGCAAACTCCACACAGGGAGGACCCGGGAAGTGAACCCTAACTGCGAGGCAGCAGCACTACAACTGTGCCACCGTGCCACCCTCAGTCATAGCCTTTATTTGCATAATCCTAGTGAGTAGGAGGCAGTTGGCGGTGCTTCCAAGAAGTTCAGTTGTCTAGTATGACATACCCAGCAATTCACTCCAACTAACATGCCACTGACTCCACTGAAATCAAACAGGTTTGAATTTGTCTTTAGGTGTAGTGGTGGGCTCCATGTGCATGAGAGCAGGAAATCAATGAATGCTCATCCGAAAGTGCAACAAGGAATATGAAACATTATTTTTTTGGGCCTCAAAAAACAGAAGATAAGGTAATCTGTCTGATGTCTCATGTTTTATGTACCATGACTTAATGGAAAAAAGGAAAAGGCCACAATTGAAGTTGAACTCACCATAGGTGATAACCTTTCATACAGCACTGGCTCTATTAGGCAACAAGGTATTGGTGGTAAGAAAAGGAGATAAACATGACTGTGCTGGAAAGTCGGCAAGTAGTCACTAAATGTGATATGGGCAGTGATTTTCAGTGGAGGCAAATCAGCAACTGTGGTCAAAAAATATGTTATATCCCACAATAAGAAGTTGTGTAATGTGATTTTGTAAAGATACAAAAGAGACAAAATACAAACTGACTGTGTAGTTGCCTAGACTTAACTGTAATTTGAGACATACATATTGCTCCCAAATATAATAGTAGTATGACTTATTATGCACTTTTTTAGTGAGAAGTCAAGCAAAATGACCCATTTTATTGGCTAACTAAAAAGATTACAATATGCAAGCTTTTGAGGCAACTCAGGTCCCTTCATCTGATTATTACATCTTGCCCCTGGCCTGATGACGCCTCTCTGTAGCTGCAGGACTGCTTCGGCAGGACTAACTGGGACATTTTTGAAAATCCAAACCTGGAACTCTACACTGACAGTGTATTGTGTTACATCAAGACCAGCATTGACACTGTCACAGTGGAGAAACGCATCCATGTCCATCCAAACCAGAAGCCATGGATGACAAGAGAGGTTCAGCAGGTGCTAAAGATAAGGGACACTGCATTTAGGTGCGTGACAAGGCTCTGTACAGCATGACACAGTCCAACCTGAAGAGAGGCATCAGAAAGGCTAAGAGGGACTACAGGAGAAGGATTGAGGAGCAGCTGGGCAGTAATAACAGCAGGCAGGTTTGGCAGGGAGTCCAGCATTTCAACTACAGGACCAGCCATGGAGCTGCTGAAGGTGACGCCTTAATGGCAGAGGAGATGAACCACTTCTTTGCTCGCGTTGAGATGGAACTACCAGAGACAGCTGTTACAAACTCAGCAGCAACTCACAACAACATCACTCCCTACCTTAGGGTGGAGGAACATGAGGTGAGATGCTCGCTCCAGGCTGTCAATCCTAGGAAGGCAGCAGGTCCTGATGGTGTCCCTGGATGTGTGTTGAGAAGTTGTGCAGAGCAGCTGGCTGGGGTCTTTACAAAGATCTTTAACCTGTCACTGTCCCAGGCCTCAGTTCCTCCCTGTCTGAATTCCTCCATTTTACTCCCTTTACCAAAAAAATCACCCATAACCTGCCTGAATGACTATCGGCAAGTAGCGCTCACCCCGGTGTTAATGAAGTGTTTTGAGAAACTGGTCTGGAGTCATATCATGTCCTTCATCCCTCCCACCTTTGATGCACACCAATTTGCTTACAGGGCTAGCAGGTCTACTGAGGACGCTGTTGCTGTTGCTCTCCATGCTACCCTGTCCCATCTGGAACACCAGGGGAGCTACGCACATCTCCTCTTTATTGATTTTAGCTCTGCTTTTAACACCACACCTCCCTCACAGATTGTTGTGCAAGCTGCTAGCCCTGGGACTCCCGTATTCCACCTGTATATGGATTAAAGACTTCCTGACAGACCGCACACAAAGGGTTAGGGTGGGCCCTCATCTCCTCGGCCATCAGCATCAGCACTGGCTCTCTTCAGGGATGTGTGCTAAGCCCGCTGCTCTTCACGCTGTACACACATGGTGCTGCTGTGGTGGGCGGGGGTGCAATCATCGTCAAATTTGCAGACAACACCACTGTAGTGGGGCTCATCTCTGGGGAGGATGAATCCACCTACAGGGACGAAGTGGAGCAGTTGACAACATGGTGCACTGACAACAATCTGCACCTGAACACATTTAAGACCAAGGAGCTCGTTGTGGACTTCAGGAAAAAGAAAACAGACATCAAACCACTGTACATCAGAGGGGACTATGTGGAGAGGGTGTCAGACTTCCGCTTCCTGGGAGCCAACATCATGGAAAACCTGTCTTGGGGTGTGAACACAGCTGATCTGGCGAAGAAGGCTCAACAGAGACTTTATTTCCTGAGAGTCCTCAGGAAAAATAACATCCCCCAAAAACTGCTTGTGTCCTTCTATCGCTGCTCTATTGAGAGTATCCTGTGCTACTGCCTCTGTGTGTGGTTTTCCAGCTGCACAACAGCGCAGAGGAAAACACTTCAGTGGATCGTAAAGACTGCCCAGCAGATCATCAGATGCTCTTTACCCTCTCTGGATGAACTGCACAGCTGTCGCTGCCTCAGGAAAGCAGAAAACATCTTAAAAGACTCCTCACACCCCGCTCATGACATGTTCCAACTGTTGCCATCAGGCAAAAGATATAGGAGCATCAAAACAAAGACTAATAGACTGAATAACAGTTTCTATCCTGTTGCTGTTAGGGCACTGAATGCCACCTAATCACCTCCAATGCAGCAGTGCAATAGATGACATCTTGTGCAAAATAGTATTCATGTGCAATTAGTTCTTATGTTGAAAGTGTGTGTTCTACCTTATTTCTTCTTATACTTTCCTGTCCTTTTGCAGTTATATTTATTTATATTTTGACACCTAATTTTGTTGTATTTGTTACAATGACAATAAAGATATTCTGATTCTCGGAAAAGGTTTCATTTTGCTAGACTTCTCATTACATTCAAAATGGCTAACATGGTACAGCACCCTAGTACTTTGCACTTTTTTTAAAACCGAAGGATGTAGTACAGACTTAAGAAGAACAAGCTTCAGTAAACCGATATGTTTTACTTCACCTATTGAAATTGGAAGTTACTGTATTTAACTCCATGAGGGCTTTGGGTAAGAGAATTCTGCAAGGTGGGAGCAGACACGAAGAATGCTCTGTTGTCAACAGTAGACTTCAACGCTTTAGCAATGACAAGCAAAGAACCAATTCAGAGGATCAAAGACAGTGGGCAGAAACATATAGCACAGCCAGAGAGGATGGAAAAGATAGGACGCTGCTTAATCATGCAAGGCCTTCTTTGTAAGAATGTGTTTTGTGTTGTTAATGTGTGATTTAATTGGCAGCAAGTGTAGTTTCCTTATAGTAGGTCTGATATATTCCCACTACAGTTTATTTAACATTGTGGTACCCAATATAATAGGTCATTACAATTTTCTGCCTGGATATTATAATAACAAGGGTTAGACATTCAGGTCAAGTACATGACTGTTTGCATGATTCTATTCCCCTGTGATGGAGACCTGGAGACTTAAGTATCTCTCTGCTTCTTTCCTAATATTCTCTTACTGAGAAACACCAGGCATGTAGTCATCCATTTAAAAGGACCCTGGGAGAACAAGACAGAATCTTCTTCTGGACCATTTCTCATCTAAGTACAGGACAAATATTATCTTTGATTTCCTTCAAGATGTCATTGCTCTTTGCCCACCTGATTCACACTTCTCTATTAAATGAGAGTGTACCTTTTGGAACCCCAAATCTTTTTCTATCTATCTTGTGATCTTTTGCAGTGGTCTGAGATGATTTTTTTCTGAAAAGCAATAAGGATGTTTTCACCAGGATGTGTTAAAAGCAAAGCACACAGCCACGTCGGCTTCACTGAATAAAGAAACCACACATAAGTGTGGTTTATAATAGAGCACATATTTCTTAGTCTGCAAGCAGAAGGATCCTGGGGACTCCTTGAGATGGCTGTTTTCAAGAAAGTCTCATAACCATTGATGTGGGCTTATTGAGTTCAGTAGAAGACCTGTGATGAAGCTTGGTGGCCTTTGAGCAGGCCCCAACTCCAAGGTCATAGAATAATGAGACTGAATTATACAAGGCCTTTCATTCAGGTCTCAATGATGCCAGCATAGCTCTTATTAATATAAAAAATAAAGAAAAAGAACTGTTGTCTAATGGAAAATCTGACTTTAATAACCTTTACACTGCATAGTACTTCTATATTTTGCTCTTCTATTGCAAATATCAATTTCCTGCTTTGTTATCCATTCCAAGCAATTCACTTTCACATGTGAAGTCATTCAGTTTTATGCACACAAGTTCCAAAACATGTTTTTACTAAAATATTGTCAAATAAGTCACTTCTGGAAAAGGCTTTCCTGAACTAAAACAGAATATGTTCAAATGGGAATAAAGCATTTAAATTGAAGACAACCCAACTCCACCCCCTATTCAATGGTCCCAAGTTCAACCTAATACAAGCTATTCATTGGCTAAGATTATGTTTCATGTAAGAGTGAAAGTGCAAAATTCACTGAGAGACATATACAACTACTTGCTTTACCTTGGTAGAGTCCTCTGTGACTCTACTTTCCCCTTTTGTACTCTTTATCATGCAGACTATATCAGAATGCTTCAAATCCTACAGACTTACCACTGTTTATAAGGTATTGTACTTTAGCACTTCTCCCCGTCTTCCCTAACCCTTCTACATCTATAACCGCAGGCAATTACAGAGAGTAAAGTAGGACAAGTAGGAGATAGATTATTAGAATGTGTAACTTATTATTGATAATATTCATAAAATAAGAAGAAGAAGCAGAGTACATGTGAATAATGGCAACCATACAAGATGATAAATGCTAGATGTGTAGTAAGCTTTCTTCAGAAGAGGTAGCATGCCTACTTCAATATGGCTAATGAGTTGTGCTCCTCATTATGTTCTCTACATGGCTATGGGAGTGAGTGAGTGAGTGAGTGAGTGAGTGAGTGAGTGAGTGAGTGAGTGAGTGGTAAAGCAACCAGCTTTTACCAATAGGGTGCCATGGTACAGAATGGCTTCTGATTCAAAACCAATCCCAAACAGCTATACTTCAGACCATTGGATGCACACAATGCTCCTTTACACCTGCCCTCAAGTAGTGGATGCCATTTGTTTAGCTGAAGATGCCAGCTAGGTAGTTTCATAGCCTTCCTGCAGTTGATGTCTCATAGAATCTCCTGAACAGAATCCCCATTGCTAGACCAGTTTGAGCCCCTAACCCAGCAATACATTTCACATCCTGAGTCAGTCTTATAGATTTGGGGTTTGGTTAATTGTGATGTGCAGTGAATGAACAAACTAGTTCTTTTGTACTTGTCTTGGTCTCTGAACGAACGTACTGGTTCACTGACATTAAAGAATTAATCTTTTCAGGGAATAAGCAGTGTGTGTTACGTTCGATATTGCATTCCATGACCATCTGGAGCTATCATCATTGCTTCACTTAAATGGATGCTGTCATTCGGGAAATAGCCTATCAATAAACTGTTTCAGCAAAATGGTCATCACAACAACAAGCAAATTAATGACTTGGTGGATGACACCAACCACCACCCATTGATCAGTTTATTCTGACTGAGTTACTGTGACCGTCTCAGTACACTGACTGATTGAATGAACCAGTAGGCCCCCTACTGATCTGGAGAACCATTGAAAGTTAATTCACGAACTGAAGGGAAGAAACTTGCAGTACAGTACACCAGTTCACTGAAAGAATCAGTTCATGTACTGAACCGAGAATGAACTGCTGAACTAGTTCACCGAAAGAATCAGTTCATGTACTGAATTGAGGAATGAACTACAGACAATTGACTTGCAGTACATTGAATCTCAGTTCAGTTCACTGATGATATATGCATGGTAGATTACATCAGAAAGGATGGAATATAAAAGAAGGAAAGTGCGGGAGATTAATCCAAAACTGAAAATAACTTCATTTAGTCATATTTTAATGTTGTCACAGTTTTATCGTGATTTGTACACTATTCTAAGGTTCTATTTGTGCGATTGTTTTTTTCTATTTATTGTTGAAATTGTATTTATTGTCAAAATTCAATAAAGAGGATTATAATTTTTATTATTACTTTAATTATTATATGTGAACTTTTATGTTGTCTGTATTGTTTGGTAGTCAAAGTTGTTACACAGTTATGATACTGTTCTAGATTTTAAACCACAATATAGCTTGTTATTGTTTTTGAAGTGAACAAATCATTCTGGTGAACTGAACGAAATTAATCAAATCATTAAAAAGAATCATTTTGCACATCACTCTTGGTTAGTTAGACATGAAAGTACAAGACTAATGAAACACTAATATTACAATTCATATGTCTAGCTTACAAAGACATACAAAATATTTATGAACTTATATAGAAAATATCACTCAACCAGAATACTTAATGCTTCAACTGGCAGAAGGTTAATTCATCCATGCAGGTTTCACAGTTTGAAATACCGCAATTGTGCATATGAACAAAAATGTAGTGACAGTAGGAGGATTTACAATTCAAATGCTTATTTGCATCTGAACAGATTCCATTTAATTTCACAAGCGCGTTTTCTACAAGTGACTTACTGAACAATATTTTTGTAAAAATATTTTTGTTTTGGACATTGTGAGCATACGACTGGATGAATTCACATGTGGATTATGCAACATGAGTAATGTCAGATTTTTCCATGGGTGTTATAAAATTGTTTGCTGATGTCCAACGTTGGTCACCATTGACGTATATTGTATCAGAAACTTTTTTTTTAAACTCCATTCTGCTTGAAAACATGAGATTCAACATTATCTCAGTCATCACTAAAAACTACATGGGGTAAATAACATACAAAAATATCACGTTGTGGGTTGAGTATTCCTTAAACATATATAGAACTCAAACATAAACTTAACATTTAAAGAACCAAAACACCACCTAAACAAAAATTTTACATTAAAAGAGCTGGAAAACACAAACATAGTTTTAACAATAGAAATGACAGAGTCTAACTATTTGAATTTGTCTAACATTAATGCAGTATCCAGCATTTTGATGAGTTTGCCACTTGCTATGGCTCCCCTAAGATTTCTCACCTGCCTTATTCTGTGTAATGCAAGCTGAGAGAGTGCCTACCACTCTTTGATGTTCTGTCAGATGTAGTGTAAAAGTCAAGTGGCCTGCTTGGTCATCTGCACCTTGAAAGTTCCCTTAAGAATTTGCTTCTGACTTGGAGGCCCCGAGTTTACTGCCAGCATCTGCATGTGAGGATGTGAGATGCAGGAAGGCGAAACCCTAAGCAATTCCTTGCCAGTGACATCCTGATCATTACTTCTGTTTCTGTCCTTCTTGCTTGCCTTTCTTCTCTGGATTTCTTTTGCTGCTTTCGGAGAGCTGATGTCCACTGTCATTTCAAGGCAAAGTATACTCTCTATGTTAAACGTTACTAAAATTTAGATTTTCTAATATATTACTTAGCCACTACCACATAACGCCTCCTTGTTCTAAAAACACCTTTTTTAACAAATGCAAAATGTAGATTTAAAGTTGATCCATTATGATAGATTCCTGAGAAGCTTGCTTTGCAGGGGGTTTTGGAAACTCCAGAGATAAAGGAATTTAAATGTAACCCTGGAAAAAAATCTGAGCAAACAAAACATAAAAAGTTAATTACCTAAGACACAAATGGCATACTTAAGCAGTCTAAGCTTGGACGTGGTGCTGCTTACAGTACCTGTGGGACAGCCGTGGCAATGCTGCTTTAATACTAAGTCCTTTTTTACTTCATTTAAAAACTGAAAACTGAGGTTACTGCACCAAGTGAATTTTCAGTAGTTCCAGGTGCCCTGTGACTGATTAAATGGGGTAGGAAAGATTTTGGAAGGTTCGATTGAATAAAATGCTTCTTGGCCAGATCAGGTCTGTGCCTAAGAGGCTGCTTCTGCTGACAGTGATGGGGCTGACAGAAGTACTGTGCAAAATGCAAATGCCAGTGAAGTACTGTTAACTGATTGATGGATTGATCGTGGATTGTCTTTCATATTGAACCTTCCACATAAAGGGTTCAGAAACTACAGCTAGCCAGTTGTTACAGATGAGGAGCTACGTGTAATGGTTTTATAGCCTGATTCATTACACTCAGCTGAAACCTGGAAGAATGGAGACCAGAAATGAAATTGCTTAAATGGCCTTTGTGTCAGATGTGAGGTAGTATGTGAATTAGAAAACTGGTTTACCTCACATGTGTCACTTTAGATACTTCAATCTTCCTTGTTCCTATCATGTTAGAGGTTAGGAAGGATGTTAAATGAGCTAGAATCCTCCTCAGGGTCATTATTTTATAGGTTATAGTGGACTCACTTCTGGCATGACAGACTTGCCAATACTGCTGCAGGGGTGGGTACTTCTAAGAAAAGATTAGTAAGCGGCAAGACCATAAATCAGACTTTCCTGGGATAAAGGCAAATATCTCATCCTCCCGGCTAAGCAGCGTTTATAGTGCTTTCATGATTAGTTCAATGCATCACTAACTCATCATAAGCCTACTAGTACTTCATCCCTTTTTCACACTACCTGCATCCTTGCCTTTATATAGTATAGCTGTTAGCCGAGACCTCCAGGACCTTTAACTGCATCCCTTTCCTTTTTTACTGTTTGTACTGTCACACAACTCAACATGGATAGTCTGGGTTTATTACAACGATTAGAAAAGCAATGAAACATTTCCTTAAAGTGCAACATGCTTATTGTCAAGGCAATGCGCAGAAGTAATTTAAAAAGTTATCAAAACGCTGAGGTTCAATGTAAAGCTGCAATAAAGAAAGTTAATGCTCCGACTTTACAAAACACCAGACTAAACCTTGAGCCTTGGATTCTGTTCATATCTTACCATTCTCTGATTCAAGGTTGCAGGGGATTGGAGCCTTTGCCAGCAGCACTGGACATAGTGCCAGTCCGCCCTTGTGCTGCTCTCATGCACACACCTACACAGGGTTACACACATAAATGAGACTAAACATGCCAACTCCACATACGTTTTCACAATTCAATAAGTTCTAAGACTTGCTTGCCACTTGCACATTTTTAGAAAATGTTTAGTAAAGGCTAAAGGAAAAGTGTGAAAAGATTTTTGGTGAAGCAAAAATTGTCTAATTGTCCAAGGTTTCTTCAATTGTTTTCCCTACTAGGGTATTTTTTGGGAGTTTTTCCTTGTCTTCTTAGGGAGGCTCGGGCTGTCAAGAGGATTATAATTTGGGCTATACAAAAATAAATTGTATTGTATTGTATTGTACTTCAAAGCAATGACCCAACAACAGTGTAGGCAATCATGAAGCTCATTGTCTGCATTTTTCAGAAACTTTGCATTAACATACCGTACAGAACCTGCTTATTAAATAGTATTTTTATATACAATCTACAATTTATTTCTACTTGCTTTTGTTTTCACTGTGGTGCTGAATTCTGAAAATGTTTTCTAGCAAAATAAGGGTGGAGTTCCTAGGTAAACACTGGTGGATGCATTGAACCAAAACAGTATCTTAAAGTTCTAAAAAACTTCACCACTCCCTGGCACTTGAAAAAAACAACAGGACACCAGACATGCTGAAGCACCACAACTCCAGACTTTGCACACTCCAACAGTACCTGTAGAAGATAACAGCCAGAGCACCAACAGACTCAATCAGATTTTCCTTGTGGGTACCAGTATGTATTGTAATCGGAATGATGGATTAATACAAGTAAGAAATTATTATTTGTGTCATGATTGGCTTTTGTGGTTACCTTTTGCTGTTATGGCCTTGAGGTGGCACTGTAACTGAAACAACCTTTCCATTGCGCATTTCTCAGCTTTGAACCTGGACCATTCATGGAACTAACACTCCTTACTGGCTTTACTCAGTTTTCCTAATGTTTTAGTATACTGGCACCAAAAAGAATATTTGTCATGATCTCTTCAAGGTTCTACACATCGCTTCATCATTTTAAACTTCTTTGGTACTTTATGCCTCCTTAAAATAGGTGTTGGATGAACAATGCTCATTATGATTGCTTGCAATTTTGTATTTATAAGAATTACTTAATAATGCTTTGAAATCACATCATTCATTTTAGTTTTTTGTTTAGTGACCAAAGGCTGACTCATGAACCCCTGCTTATGATATACTGTTTGATACATATAAATTGTATAACAAGACATCAAACTTTTTTGGATTCCTCTCTATTTTGGCTGTTTAGATCTAAAAACCCCTTATTTTAGGGCACTTTTGAACAATTTTGTGCAGGAAGTTACATCCTTCCAGTAAAGAGTAAACCAAAAAGTGTCTTCAGCAAAAAAAGATCAAAAGGTCTAGAAGTTATACATGCCACATCAAACACCACAGGGGTTAACTCCTTAATGGGATACAAGGGCTCAAACTTACTCGTTTTCACAAAACGTTGAAAAAACGGGGATAGGGAATATAGATACATGGACGAGGTTGGTGATTATGGTTAGGGGGCGGCACGGTGGCGCTGCTGCCTCGCAGTAAGCAGACCTGGGTTCGCTTCCTGGGTCCTCCCCGTGTGGAGTCTGCATGTTCTCTCTGTGTCTGCGTGGGTTTCCTCCCACAGTCCAAAGACATGCAAGTTAGGTGCACTGGTGATTCTAAATTGTCCCTAGTGTGTGCTTGGTGTGTGTGTGTGTGTGTGTGTGTGTGTCCTAGGGTGGGCTGGCACCCTGCCCGGGATTTGTTCCTGCCTTGCGCCCTGTGCTGGCTGGGATTGGCTCCAGCAGATCCCTGTGACCCTGTGTTAGGATACAGCGGGTTGGATAATGACTGACTGACTGAGTGATTGATTATGGTTAGATGACAAATTTCAAACATAAGCATAGGAGGTATCGTTTTAGACTATTTCAATGTAAGCGATTACAAAAATGTTATTTTTGATATCTGATCCTTTACTAGGGATCTGGCCACCTACGAATGTCTATCTAAGGGTATTTCTATTATAATTGAGACAATTTAGGATTTAAACATTTAAACTGAAGTACACATTGTAATATTTCTAATATTTGATACAACTTTTGTTCTTTATTATGTACCTCTACCTCATTAAGTAAATCATTACATTTCTTATGAACACCCCAAATTATTATGGCGGCTTATGCTAATTCACATTTTTTGGCTTTTTATGTCATTTCATGTAAAGTTTGTATCTTGGACCAGAAGGGGAGTTTTGGATGAAAGTTGTTTGGTAAAAGGAAGAAAATATATAGAGAATGAGAGAGAAAGAGGCAAAGGGTGAGAGAATAAGAGAGGAGATAAGAAACAGTTTATACTTTAGATAAGGGTAAGTGGTTAAGCCACTACATCTAACAGACAGAAGTGTTAAAGATCCAAATAAGGAGGCCCAGGGTTTTGTTCTCTGATTTTTATTCATACTTTATGTTCTCCCTTCTATTAACCTCGCTTTTGAGGTTTATGTTTAACAAAAATACCTTTGTCAATATTTTAATTTTTAGATAAATGTATAGAGTGGCACAGTAATGCAATGGTAAGCACTGCAACATCACGAGTCCAGAATCTTAGATCTCTGCATTCCTCCCCACCATCCTTTCCCTAGTAGTAACACAAGGCCTGATGACCTGTAGATTAGTTTAGTTAATAAGGCTTGCTTTAGATATGTATCAATTCATCTCATATAGAAAATGTCCTTTTATATACCACCTTCCATAAAGAGCAGCATCTCACAGAACTTCATAAAATAAAAAAGGTGAAGTAACAGTTCATGCAATGCACTTCATAAAGAGAGCAGAGAAAGGATTGAGTCCTGGTAACACAGAAATGCACTAAAGTAACAAAAGAGGACAATGAGCTAATACTCACAGACCCCAATCACTGGGTATGGATGCACATCTTAGATTTTGAAAACAAGTGATAATTGTGAACCTGGATTTGAAAACTTAGAGAAGCCTCAAGGATAAGCAGTTGAGATTTGGAGATCTGTTGCCACAAAAATTTACATTCAGACTGAACAGCAAATCAAACCTTTGAAACTGGAATTGAGTGAAATTTATGCCAGGAAATTGGAACAGTATTTTGTATAGCACAACCACTAGGGACTTCATTAACTTCTCTTTTGTTTCCTTTAAAGAAAAGAATGTCTTTGTTATTATAGCCCCAATACAAACCATTCATTCTTTCTACTGTAGCATTAATTATCAAAATATTCTCTCGTGTGTTCCAGCTCACTGGCTTGTTACTGGCACTGATCATTGCCCTATAAAAAAAAAAACTATACAATTCTAAATTTAGCACTAATCTTTTTATGATTATTGTATTATTTAAAACAAAAACTTTACATTTTGATTCTTTAGTTGTTTAGCATTTTTTCCAGTTTGGATTTTGTTCACAAAATTGTTGCTTTCTCTGTTTGCTATTTTCTGGTAGTGATTTTCCTACTCAGTGAACCATTGTAAATTTAAAATTAACAAGATTTGTTCACCGTTTCACAAAGTTCAGTTCTGTGATTTGTAGAGTAAAGACTTCACTGCATCTTTGAAATTTACATTATAAAAAGGGTCTTTTGTATTAATGATCTAAAAAATTGTTCCCCATTTGTTTAATATAAAAACATTACCTTATATTTACAACCGTATTAATTAGTGTGGGGTATTTTTGAGCTGAACTGCACTTAATATTCATAATGTTCACATGATTAATTTTAGTTTATGTGAACCAGGTTATTATTTTTTAAAGTGATTACATTTTCCATGTGTTGAACCATAGTCTGGCTTTTGCATTCGCTACTACCTCCTTCTGTCTTCCTTCTGCAATTTTCCAGACCACTTTAGAATTATTTTGCAGTTAAAATATATAGCATGGTTAAGCCAAACTATAAACATAGCAGTAAGCTTGATTGTGGTCTATGAACATTAAATTCACAAACATTAATGCCTTACAAAGCCTAAAGACTCCATTTCCCCAGCATCACATCAAGCATTGTCCTAATGACAGAAGGATAATAGAAAAAATACAACTGAGTGGTTGGATGTCTATCTGCCTAGCCATGACAGCATGATCCTGTAAAGAAATTTCAGCTTGCCAAAGCTGTAAATTAATCACTTGTACAGTGTAGAGACCAAGACTCCATTTCCAAGTAAAGCTGATGTCATATTGTGCAACTTTTTGTCATGGGATATGTCAGATTTGTCATTCGTAGTCACTGATATCAATACTGCAGCAGCTGTCACATTTAATGATTGAGCACAGTCATGCTCACCCCTTTCTCCAACAGCTAATAGCATGTTGCCTGACAGAGTGTGGCTTTACGAAGGGTTAGCAACTGCAGCATGATCAGCAGCAATCTCTGCCCTTTGATTCTTTTTTCCATTCTGTTATGATATGTAAAATACAAGGCATCAGACAGACATGTTTCTCTTCTGTTTGTGTGGTTCAAATAACACAATTTCCTTATTCCTCGTCGATACATTCTATGCATTATGAGCATTCATTGGTTCATTTGGTTGTCAGTTCTCCTGGGTACATGGCAGACTAGTTGGTCTCAGTCATTAGGTATGTCTCATTAGGTGACTGTCTTCACAGAAGCGCATTGCTGACTGCCTCCAGCTGGCTAAGATTATTTAAGTGAAATCTACGACTGAAAATCGCTAGATAAAGTCGTCTAATATGACACGGGCTTAAACTGCGCATAAAGAAGAGATTTAATGTGTCTGTTATTAAATACTGGACAGGATATACATTTTTATTTCTAAAACAATGAACATAACAATTTTATATTTCTTTTTGAAATGAATTATAAATCTAGTGTAAATTTACAGCTTATATGTAAAAAGTGGTGCAAATTAGTGTAGCTAACAGAAAGTGTTAAGCAGTAGTGATTACCATTTTCTAAATTACTTTACAAATGACAGAAACATTTCATGCAGCTGAGTAGTGCAAAACTCTTTCGACTATCCAGACTTACAATAACTTTGACCATCTTTAGCAATCATGAAACATTCAGTGGGCATACTGATAGCACCATCTTCTTCTTAAAACAAACATGCATACACATAGGTGGCATAAAACACAGCAATGTTTGAAGACAAATAGTGCTGAATCCCAAATACTTTCAGAAAATTCAAGCCTAAATTATTTTCTTTTTAAGTTTCAATGAATTGCTTCATAGCATAGGAGGGGAAAATAATAAAACAACCCACCATCACAAAAGCATTCTTTGTTTTCTCTACCAAGGGACATACTGTCTGTGGTTATGCCTGCTTTAAGAAATGTATGTATACTAAAACTGTTAAACTGCTTCCCCTACTAGCCTAAGGACAGTACTAAATAAAGGGTCTTCTTAGTTTGTTACTTTAATGACAGTTTACAACCCCATATTTAAACAGCGGAATGAAGTGAATTGAACAGCATAGATTATGTTCATCCTCTTCCGGAGTTCATATGTAAGTTTCACGCTTTGCCATCTTATTTTATAATCTTGAGAGGTATTTGTAATTTTACAATGAAAGTTTTTGAAGGCCAGCGGTGGGTTGGCACCCTGCCCGGGATTGGTTCCTGCCTTGTGCCCTGTGTTGGCTGGGATTGGCTCCAGCAGACCCCGTGACCCTGTGTTCGGATTCAGCGGGTTGGAAAATGGATGGATGGATGGATGGAAGTTTTTGAAGGCATTTCTCAAAGAACCACACTCTGCCTGACTAACACTTGTTTAATTTCTCTCTCTTTCTTAGCTGCTTGTGTGGAGACAGCTGGCCTTCAGCCCCTTTCTCTAAATGTGTACTTGACTACAACTGGCTGGACAATTCCAGTTTCTTATATTCAGGTGGAAAACATCTACCTATTTTAACTCAAAGCCTTCTTCTTATAAAGGTTTAACATATAGTCTTCAAAGATTTCTGTGCAAAAGTATTAAGCCACCCAAAAATTACTTCTAAAATACATTTTTGATATTTTGAGAAAGCACTCTTTGAGCACATCAAGCACTCTTTGAGGTACCCCAGCCATTCCATACATTTGTTAAATTCCACAAACAGTGCATCTGATTTAAATGTATAAGATGACGATTAGTTGTATCAGGTGTACTAGTGGTGCAAATTAAATTTCCTGAATCTGTGGCTCACAACTTTTGAAAAGGCTTCAAACCTTCAAAGGGCTTAGGCATAAACTGCAAAACAGGCCTGAGGACTTCACTTAAGATAGAAGGGAATCTTAAAAACCCCAGGATCAAGATACAAAAACAAAAGTTTTATTTCTTCAATTTATATTTTTAAATAAAGGCTTAAAAGGGGCTTCTGTAGCTGAGGATCGGACCGCCAAGGTCCCCGCCTTCGGCCACCACACAACTCACACTGCATCCGACCTCCTTGGCCCCTCCCATAGGTGGTGAGCCCATGGGAAGGGGGACCCACGTTGCCTCTTCGGGTTGTGCCCGGCCGAGCCTCATGGGTGCAAGCCTGGCCACCAGGCACTCGCCATCGAGCCCCACCTCCAGGCCTGACTCCAGAGGGGGGCCCTGGTGACCCACGTCTGGAAGAGGGAAAACGCTGTCCAAATTTTTTATTCATCATAGAAGGTCTGTTGAACCGCACTTTGTCTCATTCCTCACCTAGGACCAGTTTGCCTTGGGTGGCCCTACCAGGGGCATAAAGCCCCGGACAACAGAGAATCTTCAGCTCTCTCTAGATCGGTTCGCAGCCGAGTGTGAAGTGGTTGGGATGGGAATGAGCACCTCCAAATCCGAGACCATGGTCCTCAGCCGGAAAAGGGTGGAGTGCCCTCTCAGGGTTGGGAGCGAGATCCTGCCTCAAGTGGAGGAGTTCAAGTATCTCGGGGTCTTGTTCACGAGTGAGGGAAGAATGGAGAGTGAGATCGACAGGCGGATCGGTGCGGCATCCGCAGTAATGCGGGCTCTGCATCGGTCTGTTGTGGTGAAAAAGGAGCTGAGCCATAAGGCAAAGCTCTCAATTTACCAGTCGATCTATGTTCCTACCCTCACCTATGGTCATGAGCTATGAGTAGTGACCGAAAGAACAAGATCGCGAATTCAAGCGGCTGAAATGAGTTTCCTCCCCAGGGTGTCTGGGCTTTCCCTTAAAGATAGGGTGAGAAGCTCAGTCATCCGGGAGGGGCTCAGAATAGAGCCACTGCT
The DNA here is from genome assembly GCF_900747795.2 of Erpetoichthys calabaricus. Classification (NCBI taxonomy): domain Eukaryota; kingdom Metazoa; phylum Chordata; class Cladistia; order Polypteriformes; family Polypteridae; genus Erpetoichthys; species Erpetoichthys calabaricus. The sequence continues at coordinate 111,662,479 of NC_041397.2, forward strand.
CCTCCGCATCGAGAGGAGTCAGATGAGGTGGCTCGGGCATCTGATCAGGATGCCTCCTGGACGCCTCTCTGGTGAGGTGTTCAGGGCACGTCTAACTGGGAGGAGGCTCCGGGGAAGACCCAGTACACGCTGGAGGGACTATGTCTTACCAGGCTGGCCTGGGAACGCCTCGGGATTCTCCTGGAAGAGCTAGAAGAAGTGGCCGGGGAGAGGGAAGTCTGGGCATCTCTGCTCGGGCTGCTGCCCCCGCGACCCGACCTCAGATAAGCGGAAGAGGATGGATGGATGGATGGCTTAAAAGGGGCATTTTTTATATGTCACAGCATAAGCAGGATCTACAGCTGTTGCATCAGGAAGACCTGTCCCCTTGGGATCCACCTACAAAAACAAGTAATACAAAAATTTTAATTAATATAAAAAAAAACATTTCATGAAAAAGGAAGAAAAATGAAAATAGTTCACAAAAAAACAATTAAATAAGCAATTGTAAGGAAATTAAACTAAAGCCAGGAATGAAGCCCTGACAGAACCGTAAGAGTAAAATACAAATAAATGGCTGGATTGGATAGTAATCACAAAAACTTGGGTTCCTTGTTGAGAGGTATGGAAATGACTCAGTTATCACACTTTAACAGTCATAAAACAATAGTTTTGTATCAACACAGGCATAGTCAGATAGCAATACCCCACTAAAGTGGATTTTCAAGATGTGGTATTGAAGCTGTCATAAAGAAATTCAAAAGAAACTAAGCAAAATGAAGTAACAAATGCAGTCAAAGCCCCAAAAAGCTGTTAAATTAGAATTAAAAGGTCACTTCCTTAAATAAAACAGAAATAAATCTAGTAAAATGTTTGAGTCATCTAATACCAAAATATTTGCATCCGCAGTGCAGAGAAATCTTTAAAAATGGTTTTGAAGAACATGTTGCAACTAGAAAATGAATCTTGTGAAAAACCAATGAGTGGTACTCAAAAGATCATAAAACAAGGGTTCTTGAACTAGACTATTTTAATCAGAGGGCCCACATTAGAAAATCAGTATCATATTGGGACCCAAGAAGATGATTATTATCATAATGACAACAGAATCATAAAGAGGCACATAACAAAGGTCATTTACTTTTTTATTGTACATTTTAATTTCTTTTCAAGCATATTTTTTCACATGAATACTGTATTACTAAAAGAGAAATGTGAGAGACTAATGTATTGTTAAAACAATACTCTGCTTATCCATATTTGAAATCTGTTTATTCAGACTAAGGTTATGGGACAGTTGACCCCTATTTTAGAAACCATAGGGAGCAAAGCAGGAATGATCCCTAGATACCATCGCAGTTTGCACACACACAAATATCACACACCCACACACACACACACATACTCTAGGGTCAATTCAGCCAATCCACCTAACCTGCATGTCTTTGGACTGAGGGAAGAAATCTTTGCCCCAGGAGAAAACTCATCCAGATGTAGGGAGAATTTGCAAACTCCATACATAGTGCACCTGGAGCTTAAACATAAAACAACTATTGTCTTTCAAAACCAGAATAGATTTTCTTGGTATATCACTGCCAGTGGAAATGCTTAGTTTAAGCTTTAGTAAGCTGAGATAAAGAATTTCTTGGGGTGTGGTGTAAGGATATGATGATTTTTGAAAGCAGGTCACTTTGTCATTAAACTCAAGGAACCACTTAAGGAATAAGGTAGTTAAAAAGTATTTAATCAATGCAGTTTATATAACTTGTCTTAAACAACATGAAAAAAATGACTTTCAAATGAGCTTCACCTTTAACAATACATTTTTCTAAATGTGCTCACAAATAGTTTAAAATACTTCAGTTTCCATTTAACAGTTCAAGTAACTGAAAAAAAAACCTAAATTATTCCTTAAATATATACACTACAGTATAAAGATAAAGATAAATCTTGCTAAACAATTCACTGAAAAGTCTAGTTTGAAATGCTTAACTGTAATGATTAACATCATATTGAATGTCTACTGCTTGTCTCTCTACCTTTTGATATTTTCTGATGTCCTTGCCGTTCTCAGCGGTCTAACAAATATGTGTTTCACACTACCGGTAGATTGATATTTAGCAAATTGCTTTAAAATAGTGTGACAAGAAGGTACTCTTTCTCTCTAAGGCAGGGGTCCTCAATCACAGTACTGGAGGGCCGCAGTGGCTGCAGGTTTTTGTTCTAACCCGGTTGCTTAATTAGTAAGCAATTCTTGCCAATAATTTGATTTCATGGCTTGTTAGTGCTTTAACTCTGCCATGTCAGGAAATTCTCATATCCTCGATTTTCTTCCCCTTTCGAAGGATATCATCCAAATGATCTGAAGGCTAAAATGGATGAGTAATTCTCAGTCCTTCACTTTACTCTCTTCACTTTCCTTCCAAGTATGTAATTAAACCCAATAGTACATGATAAATACACACAGGTATAAATGGAAACAAGCTAAATGGAGAAATGCTGGTCTCTTTTGTCTTTGCATGTTACTGCTAATTAGGAGCAATTAAAAACCAAGACTACAGCTGTTTAAGCCTAAAATAAGCAATAAGGGTTCAAAATCTTAATGAGCGACACAACTAAAGTGAAGCAGAAGGGTTACTTGGGCAATAAGTGCTTCTTATTAAGCAATTGGGTTGGAGCAAAAACCTGCAGCCACTGCAGCCCTCGAGGACTGTGATTGAGGACCCCTGCTCTAAGGCATGTTAAACTTAACACAATGTCTTCCTAGCAACTAAGTTGCAGACTTAGATTCAATGTATGCCATAAAAGTGAACATTTAATGAGGAATCAATAAGTTGTCTATGACTAATGGAACTTCATCTCTATATATACAATCATATGAAAAAGTTTGGGAACCCCTCTTAATTCTTTGGATTTTTGTTTATCATTTGCTGAGCTTTCAAAGTAGCAACTTCCTTTTAATATATGACATGCCTTATGGAAACAGTAGTATTTCAGCAGTGATATTAAGTTTATTGGATTAACAGAAAATATGCAATATGCATCATAACAAAATTAGACCGGTGCATTAATTTGGGCACCCCAACAGCGACTCTGTTTGTGGCGTGAGTGCAGAAAGGGCTTCTTTCTCATCACCCTGCCACACAGATATTCTTCGTGCAAATTGCACTGAAGTGTAGAACGATGTACAGATACACCATCTGCAGCAAGATGTTCTTGCAGGTCTTTGGAGGTGATCTGTGGGTTGTCTGTAACCATTCTCACAATCCTGCGCATATGACGCTCCTGTATTTTTCTTGGTCTGCCAGACCTGCTGGGTATAACAGCAACTGTACCTGTGGCCTTCAATTTCCTGATTACATTCCTTACAGTTGAAACTGACAGTTTAAACCTCTGAGATAGCTTTTTGTAGCCTTCCCCAAAACCATGAGACTGAACAATCTTTGTTTTCAGATCTTTTGAGAGTTGCTTTGATGTCACTCTTCAGAGAGGAGTCAAAGGGAAGAACAACTTGTAATTGACCACCTTAAATACCTTTTCTCATGATTGGACACACCTGTCTATGAAGTTCAAGGCTTAATGAGCTAATCCAACCAATTTGGTTCCCAAACTTTTTCATATGACTGTATAAAATCTAATGTCTGTCTGTCTGTCTGTCTGTCTGACCACTTTTCACGAGAGAACTACTTAACGGATTTAGATCAGGTTTTTTCTATAATTTGCTTGAACATTCCGGTTGATTTTGTGACCTCTCTTATCACGCTAAGAAGCATAGTTTGACCGAATCTAAGAGAGATACAGCAGGCCGGGGACCTCCTCACTCATGCGCCAGCCTCAGGATTATCTTACTTCTGCTTAGCTAGCGAACGAGAGAACTACTTAATGGATTTAGATCTGGCTTTTTTCTACAATTTGCTTGAACATTCCAGTTGATTTTGCGACTTTTCTCATTGCGTTAAGAATCACAGTTCGCTTGCAGGAGCAATATATTCACACTAATCTGAGACAGAGGCTGCAGGCCGAGGGGAGGGGGAAGTGTGACATCAGGAGTAGTGAGCCAGGAAGGGCCCTCCTTGCTGTCCTGTTTCACTTCTATGCAGGTGAAGCCGCATGAGATGGCTAGCTTAGTATAAAACAGTGTCACAGCATTAAATATACCATCACTCTATTGACTCACCCTTCATAAAACCCTGAAAATCATCACATCCTTGAGCCACACCGGCTTTTTTCATTTCAACTTTTCAAACTAGTACCCATCTCTCAAGCTCTTCTGCCTGTCATTTCCTTCCCTCTCCCCCATTCTTATACGTGTCTTTTCTGTCAGTCTTCTCAGTTTGTTTGTTTCACTGGTTTTGAGATGGGAGGTGGGAATACAGTACTTGCTCTCTGTGATCGTTGAACATAGTGCACTGTGGCAAATATTATGATAAATAGTGGCCGTCTTATCACTCAATACAGAATTTACACTCTGACAAACCTGGTTAATTTTACCACAGAATTAAATGATGACCAATCACAGATATATCCGTGACCCCAAAATGTTAAGAAACACTGCCATAAAGTATGGCGCAACAATCAGCAATGTCTTCAGGAGCAATGAATCCAAATATGTAATTTTTGGCTCACAAAGATGGCAGTGTGGCAGAGGAACATTTATGTCTGCAGCTTTCTGTAAAGCTCTACCATGGTTAAGGGGTGCATTACTATTGGTGTCTGGGTATGAGCAAAGTCAATGGAATAATGATTACTGAAAAATATAAGTAGATTTTGCTTCATTATGCCGTACCTTTGGGTAATTGACTTATGCACAAAAACTTTGTCTTTCAGCACAATAGCAGCTCCAAAAACAGTGTAAAAGCAAATTAGACATGCTTAGAGTGGGACCCTGCAGATCTGTAGAAGGAGCAATAGCAGCACTAGACCGGCCACTTTTCAGCCCTGACATTAACATAACTAAAGCTGTGTCAGACCAAGTGACCAAGAAAAAACAAAAGAACAAAACATAGACAAAGAGAGTGCGTTCTAATTATATTATCAAAAAACATTTGTGTGTTGTGTTGTAATATCTCCAGTAATATCTTCTTGGCTGCCAAGAAGTGTCTTATGCCATGTATCACAACTGCATGCATTTTTTAAATTAAAATAAAGTTCAAAAGGACTTGTGTATCAGCCATGTGTACTGGAGTACCCAAAACTCAACACATCATTTTGCCAACATCAGTCCTTGTATCAAATAATTGGCCTTATTTTCAACAGTATATTGAGCACTGGCCATAAATATTTCAAAAAGCCAAATGGAAAACAAGTTCATTTAAATATCTTTGAAGAATACCACGGAGGAACCAAATAAAAATCTTTATTTAAATGTAAATGATGTGACTATATAAAGTACAATGTCCCTTAAGTTAAAGAACAAACGGAAACTTGCAAATGTGGATGTGGAAATGCACAGGAATAAGAAAAGGAGAGGAATTTTTTAAATGGAAGTGATCCCATGAATAACTGCCAGTTAACTACATGAATTGTAACACAGAAACTGAGCAGCCACACTAAAGCAGTTACATTTTTACAGGTATGGTTGTGACGATTCTTTGTTCTGCTCATGCCAGAATAAAACTTAGGTAACTCAGCCTTTGCTCCTTCATATGCATATGCCTATGCTTATGCATGCACTATAGCGAGCAATTTGGCTTATACACATTCATTATACTTGGATCAAATAAAGAAATATTCTAAAAAACACAATGACATTTTGGATAGTATGCCATGTTTTTTGAAGTCTCTAAAGGAAATCACAAACGTTTTCAAAGTATGTGGTGAAACAAATTTCCCTGCCAGGGTGCTCTTTGTAGTTTTTAATGATGACATTTTATTAAAGTATTGATTTTATGCTATTTGAATGGCGAATTGTAAAATTTCATTACTAGAAGTGCCAATGTAGCAGCACATTGATTGCGCTATGTTGTAATTTAATCAGAAGATTAATGTTTAATTTATCAAGATTCTGTCACATCTGTCTCTGTGGATCTGTACCAATTACTCTTAGTGTTCGCTTTTTTCTCCAAGATGAGAAAAAGAGAAAATAATGGAATTCACAAAAAAATGCAGCAATAAAGAGTAAGTAAAGGTTTACCTGTTAGACAAAATAATAGCATATGGTTTCCCAGCCAGGACACCAACATTACTTAATATTAAAGTTTGCACCTCTGCTTTGTATCTTTTCATGCTGAAGGTACACAATACTCAGCAATCTAACAGAATAAAGAATCCATAACTGTCACTGTGTCTGCTGTGCTTGTCACAGCAGTATAATCCTATCTACCGGCCTGGGAGGCTTGTCCACTTTCCTCTAGGAAAGTACACAAAGGTAACCATGAATATACCACTCTGAACATTTTTGTTGGACCATATTTGCATTTTACCTGCGAACTGCAGTCAGTGAAGAGTGCAGTACAAAAATAAATAGACTTGAAATGACCATTATCTGTCCTGTCAGTGTGATGTTAAAAGGATAAGTAACAGAGGTGATCATAAAATGTCTAGATGCACAATGTGTGCTGCATCCTAATGGCTGCACTTATGACTACACTAAACAGACCATCCAGAGGTATGAGTGATTTCAAGAGAGATGAGATTTCAGATATGACTATATCAGCATCAAATGGTCAAATGTAACCCTGAGTGCTCTCTGTTTATGAGCACCATTACTTCTGTAAGCATGGAGCATTAAAATGTTAACTCTCCATTTATTAATGTAGTAAGTAAACCACGGCACGAAGAACAATTAGACCTAGTAGGATCATCTTGTTAATATTCTCTGGTCCTGCATACTTAATTTAAGTTAAGAGAATGCACCTTATTTCCACATCTGCAAAATGCCGAAGTGTTAAACACATCAGTAAAGATGCAGTGTATTGTCTTCAACGCCCAAACAATGGAAACACAAAGAATACATACTAAGTAAAAAGAAATCAGAAAGAGTACAGATGTTTAACTACAACCCTAGGCTCTTAAATAGGGCATTTCTGATAACTAAAGTAGCTGAGAAAAGTGCAGTGAAACACTGCAACTGCAAACTGTTTACTATAAATTTTAACAATTTTGCTCAAACGAACCAGCATGAACTGAATTTATTGGACTTTAATTACAGGCATTGCAAGCATCCTTTTGAATTGTACTAGTAATTCGAGCATTTGTTCCAGTCAGATACTTTTTCAATTACTTTATATCATACAGTCACAGAACCTGTTTAAATTAATTTATATCCAGCAAATGAACAGACACTGTCGGGTTAGAAATTACAGAATTAGTTTACAGCTTAAAAAAAGATGGAGTGAGGAGGGACTTAAAAGATCAAACACTGATCAGAGTCACTCGTCATCAGGACAAGCTAGTTAATCAAATGGGCACAATGTCACATATCCTGAAACCCCACATGTGAATTTTAACAAAAATATGGCTCACCTGATGGACTAAAAAAAGAAGAAGAAAAACAAGGACAGAAGAGCAATATAGGAAGCGACGTCAGAGATTTAGAGATGTGAGACCATCTGATTTGGATGTCAGAAAATGTAACCTATGAATAACAAAAGCCGTTCAAGACATTAACCCCTTGACATTTCTGATTTTCAGTAAGCTTTTTTAAGACTGTTTATATTCAGACTTTGCCATCTATTTTAATTTCTATTATATTTTCTTCTATTTGGTACTGTTAAATGTTAATAAATACCACATTGCTTTTTATATTTCTGTACTTTGTCTTTTCACTACAGTGATTTAAATAATAAAAGGGTACCAAGTGTGAGGTAAATGGCTACTGTCTCATTCACAGTGTTTATCAAGGCTATTGAGGATGCTGTTCAATAATTTTAACAACTTCAGAAATCAAGGCATAGTTTAGTTAATAAGTAGCATATAACAAAAAGAGCTACACTTTTATGCATGTCATGAAGACACCTACAGTTTTGTTAGAGCTGGTTATAGTGAATCCCTCCATAGAGAACCTTATACAGAATATCTCAGTGTGACTGGAAATTGGCACCACTTGAGTCTTTGTCTAGCTAGCATCTCAATATGTATGCACATGTAGCTGTCTCCTGTGCAGAATATTGTACAGTGATTTGCAGTTGGCACAACTCAAGACTTCATCTGGATAGGATCGCTATGCATATGTGTGTGCTTGTGTTAAATTTTCAGGGTAAAAGTAGATGAACCCAATAAATGGTAAGTCACACAAATTTCATGATAAAACAACACTATAATGGGAAGATTCTTTGAATTTGAAACTTATAATGACGCACATCCTAAAACCATCAAAACAGCAGCAAAACAGCAATTGATGCAATTTATACATTTTCAAAGAAGCAAAATATGTCTTAATTCCCCCAAATCACTTAACTTTTAACTCATTAATGACATTACAACTTACGTCTTCTTCTCCTTCACCTCAAACTCACCTTCAAACTGCAGAATCAATGATTTTGGACTTGAGACCATTTTAATCCCTGTCTTGGAATTAACTCAGAGGCAGCCAACAGACTAGAAACTCACAGTAGCCCAGAAACAATAATACGGGCCAGTTACTCTCAGTCATACACCCAACAAACTGGAGGATAATGGTGATCCTTCAGCCAGTCCTGATTAACTCCACACTTAAAAAGGGCATAAATGTGTCTATCTAAATGTGTCAACTGTACTAATTTGGATATGTAATGATCATTATAATTAAGCAAATCCAAATAGTGATACTGAAGTAAATACTGTTTCAGGGACAGTTCAAACAAGCGGTCAAAAATCAGACTGCCGGTCCTAAAACCAAAATACTAAACCAAATTTCAAAGACAAAAGTATTTTGCCATAATTCAAATGAAATGTAATGAATTTCTCTTTAAATTAATTTTTTGAGTCACCTTTGTTTTTCTTAAACTTCAGACATGAATGCTTGTGCACCTCCATCTTTTATAGGAGTACAGTAATCCCTCGCTATATCGCGCTTCGCCTTTCGCAGCTTCACTCTATCGCGGATTTTATATGTAAGCATATTTAAATATATATCGCGGATTTCTGCGGACAATGGGTCTTTTAATTTCTGGTACATGCTTCCTCAGTTGGTTTGCCCAGTTGATTTCATACAAGGGACGCTATTGGCAGATGGCTCAGAAGCTACCCAACTTACTTTTCTCTCTCTCTCGCGCTGACATTCTCTGATCCTGACGTAGGGGGATTGAGCAGGGGGGCTGTTCGCACACCTAGACGATACGGACGCTCATCTAAAAATGCTTAAAGTTTATCTTCATGTTGCTCCCTTCTGTGCAGCTACTTCGTGAAGCGACATGCTGCACGGTGCTTCGCATACTTAAAAGCTCGAAGGGCACGTATTGATTTTTGATCGTTTGTTTTTCTCTGTCTCTCTGTCTCTGTCTCTCTCTCTCTCTTTCTCTGCTCCTGACGGAGGGGGTGTGAGCTGCTGCCTTCAACAGCTTTGTGCCGCGGTGCTTTGCATACTTAAAAGCCAAACAGCCGTATTGATTTGTTTGCTTTTCTCTTTCTCTCTCTGACATTCTGTGCTCCTGATGCGCACTCCTTTGAAGAGGAAGATATGTTTGCATTCTTTTAATTGTGAGACGGAACTGTCATCTCTGTCCGTTTTTTTTTTTTTGTCCGTTCTTCATGGTTCTGGGCATCCTTTGGGGTAAGATCCAGTCTTTTTGTATCATCCATCACCACTGCCAGCCATCCTGGCACACTTATTCATTCAACCATCCTCTTGCTTCAGCTTTCCAACCCACCTTAGTCTGTTTCATCTATCAACTCCATATCATGTCTTTCTCCTAACTAAGCATTCATCTTCCACTCATTCCATGATTCTCCATACATTTATGTACAGTATTTATTCTCATCTCTGTTTTTTCCAAACTTTGCTTCATGTTTCACCTTTATCTGTCAGCCTCATTCCCATGCAGTATACTATTCCTCACACTCCTCAGAAGTCAGAATGGGCAAAGGGATCTGAAATTTCTTCCACACTCCTCACATTCACTACCACTGATGTATTGCTGCTCTTCCATCTGTACTCAATACATCACATAAGCAGCAGAACTATCTTATTTTCTACAGAACAGTCCCCCAGAGTGATGTTTACTTGATTATGCTGACTTCTTTTGCAAGTCATTTTGGATGATAGTATCTGCTATGCAAATAAACGTAAATGTAACTATAAATGTTCATTTTAATTTACAGTTTCTATATCAGTATTGTGCTCCCCTCTCACTCACTTTTTACAAAGGTTGCATTTGCTTGCCTACATGCTTCCCTTCACACCACTACACCATTTATGCACCCACTTCTAACAACCCACACATTGCATCAAGTTAGTTCCTCCCAGCAACCCTATTGCACACACTGTATGTCCATGCACCTGCCTCTTCTATGCTTCCTACCCCTTTGGCTTTTCTTGTATTTATCTTGAGTTGTTTCACTTTCAAATTAGTTTTCTGTCATGAATCTGCTAAGTTTTTTGCTGCAAAGATTTTTATGTTATGGTTCAGACCGTATCTTATTTTCTTTTTATTGGATCATCTTGTTTTATTAAATATTACTTTGTAATGATTCTTTGTTTTGTTGTTATCCTATATATAGTAATGAATATTTTATTTATTAATTATTTTGTGTCTAGTCCTTTAAATCATGTTCCTTGTGTACAATATGATGAGCCTAGGGGGGCAGGACCACCTGACGCTCCAGATGGTGAACTGTCACCAGTACTGTTTCAGAAGAAACAGCAGCCCATGCAATGACTGCTTTGGCATTTAAGTTTTTTTTTATTATTAATAATAATAATATATATTTAATGTTTACAGCACCTTTCCCATGCTCAAAGTGCTGTTTGGTTTTGTGTTTTGCATTTTGTTACTGGATTCTCAGTTTTTTAAAAACTGACTTTCAATAAATATAATTCTGTTTTTGGATTCTGGTAACATTTTGGTTACATTTATTCTTTAGTCCTGTCTATATTATTCATTGCATAATTTTTGACATTACAATAAAATTTTAAAGATTGAAGAAAATTTGTTTTGTTTTCATGGACCAGACGTTTTTACGATTTTCTCCTCAACCTTTGAGGATATCTCTAACTTTTAAGCCTTTGCCCTCTACTGGACGTTTGCAGACTGCAAAGCCTTCATGCTGATTTTAGAGCTACCTGAGTGCAGGTCTTGCTTTCACTTTTGAGGTCTTGCACCATTTTTGAGTCTAGTAAAAGGCCAGAATCGGAAGGTTTTCTATTTTTTTAAATGTACAGCTTTTGTTTTTCTCACACTTAATTATTGCTATCATTATTCTGAGGATGCCATTTTGTGGATATTTTTGCATGGTCATGGCAATACCGTTTATTATCACTGAGCCTGTTACTCGCCACATAACATGGAGGTCATATGACTGCTTGCGTCACCATCTCTCACCTATAAAAGATGGTGGCTTGCAGGTGCTATTATTGGTATATTGGACATTCATCTAAAATAAATACCTTCCAGTTTCTTACTAGTGTTAGTGAAAGATGAAAATGATTCCATGAAGACTTAATTTAACGACTTCTTGCTCTGTTCTTTTGATTATGATTTTTAATTACATTTCTGGTTGGTTTACTTTGTCTCCAGATTATGGCTCAAGCCTGTTGCTTGAATTCGATTCCACCATACTCTCTGTATGTCCATTTGCTAGTTGCAAACTACTTTTAATTTTTTTTTTAATCTCACCCTGATCTTGAAAAATAAATGGATCATACAGTTGTAGCCACAAAACGTTAAGTATGGGCTACTTTAGAACAGATGCTGATTTGCAGTTAGATCTGCAGAGACAACTGTGGGGCACAGTTGTCTCAGATTCACAATCACTATGAACAAATAGTCACGATGATTAGATAGCTGGCACAAAGTTAACTTCTAAAGAACATTAAAGGTGACTTATGAATGGACAGTGGTTTTATTTTGATGGATCAAGATATATAATTTCACAGTTTTCAAAGTTACAAGAAAAAGAAAAGTACCCACCTTTTGTGAAGGTTAGGGAGACCAGCTTTGCCACACAACTGTATTGTAATAATAGCTTCACTGTGCTTGTTTCAGCTTATATTTTAAATAAACAGATGTGTTTTGTGTTATCCACATCTAATAATATAATCGCACTGCTGAGCCACTTCCTGGGTCTCAACTACCTAAGGGCAGACTTTACACACTTTCTCCACCAGATTCCGAGGCACTGGATGGTAATCCAAAAAACCTACCAATTGGCTTTATTCATCCCACCATTAGTCCAATCAACACTGGAAACATTTTTTGGAGAAAAAGATAGATATGTATGAGCTTACATTGATTAACAAGAACTCAATAAGATTACAGTTAAGGATAATTACTCTCTTTCCCTTATTTCAACATTGTTAAATAAGGTTACAGGTTCTGCAGTCGTCACTAAATTGGATTTGTGTAGTGCTCATTAGAATCGTTAGAATTTTCAATGGGGATAAATGGAAAACTGCCTTCAACACTTTGTCAGGTCACTATGAATATATGGTAATGTCATTTGGATTTTCATTACTTCATAACTTATATTTTCAGGATCTTTTGGGAATCTGTTGTTACAATTCTTGGTTTTGCTAATGAGACTTTTTCTGCTAATTTGTTTCAATTTCATATATATTGTTTTTGTTTTTTATCATTATGATATTGATGTCATCCACTGCTGTTTCATGGTCATTTTCCATTAGCTTCAGTCATATACTTTATTTGGATGATGTTTGTTGCTTAAAAAACAATAATTAGCAAAAGTTAAGGGCAGTTTGAAATAACTGGGTAAAAGGACCTTTTCGCTTTAATTTTTTTTCCTCCTTTATCGATTTTAGATTTGGTTATTGGTTTGATTAGGACTTCTTGTTATTCTGACCACTGGTTGTCTTTTTCTGTATTAGTTCTGTGTATTCAGAACTGTCATTATTGAGTTGTGTGTTGTTTGTCATGACATACACTACCTGTCAAAAGTTTTAGAACACCTCAGTTTTTTCAGTTTTTATGGAAATGCAGGCATTTTAATGTCTTAATGTGTCATGAAATCAAGGCATAATTTAAATAAACAAATAAAAATAAAAAAAAATAAGACAAGGAATCATTAAGTGTACAATATTTTTTTCAAATTTTTGATCCATCAAAGTGGCCACCTTTTCTGATATAACAGCCAAAACACACACATGGCATTCTTGCCATAAGGGAAATCAAATATTGGTCAGAAAGATCCTTCCACTGTTGCAGAAGTTCTCACAAATGTGTTGCACTTGTAGGTTGCTGTCCTTTCACCCTTCTGTCCAGTTCATCTCAAACTAACTCAATAGGATTTAAGTTGTGATACTGTACTGGCCATTCCATTATTTGTAGTGAACCTTCTTGTTCTTTTCTTTTAACATAATTCTGACAGAGCCTGGAGGTATGTTTTAGGTCATTGTCTGTAGCTGTAACATGAACCTCTGATCAACTAGATGCAGACCAGAAGGTATTATGTGGTGCTGTAAAATGCTGTGGTAAACCTTTTAATTCAGAATGCCAGTCACTCTGTGCAAATCGCCAACTCTGCCTCCAGCAAAAGAACCCCAGACCATCACAAGTCCTCTGCCATGTTTCATACAAATACCCTGCATGATGAATTGAAGATTTTAAAATTTGGTTCATCAGTCCATTAGACTCTCTTCCAGTCTGCAGTAGTCCACAGCTGAAATTTCAAGGCCCTTATTTGTCCTTTAAGGAATGGCTTTCTTACTGCCACTCACCCTGTCAAACCTACAGCACAACGTCTCCTATTCACAGTAGAAACTGTGAATTTCTTGAAACTGTTCTGCTGTGAGGCGCCTATTATGCAAGCTGGTGACCCCCAGAAACTTGTCTTCTGATTGAGTTGTGACTTTGGGTACACCAAATCTCTTCCTATCAGAGTTTCTTCCAGTTTCCAATTGCCTTTGGATTGTGTAGGACACTGTACTCACTGACACTTTGGTTTTGTTTTGCAATTTCTCTAAATGAAAGGCTTACACTTCTAATGGTAATAATGCTGTGTCTCATTTAATCTATTAATTGCCTTTTTCTTGCCATTATCACTGGAATATTGTCCAAGTAGTACTTCAGAGGGTGTAGTAATGCCATCTTTTCCACATCTGCTTTAAGACAGAGTGTTTTTAAGTAAATCAACAGATGTTGGGACACCTGTGCACACTGTTTGCTTCAACTTGCAAGGCTTAATTTACTTTAATTGCTGCAGAACATCTGTAGGTTGTAACCTATTAGTTGTCCCCTGAAGAAGGCCAATTTGTAATATTCTGATATTTCCTTTTTTTAGTTTTTGCTAACCCTAAACTTTAAATTTAAATCTCTGCCAGTTTACCACTCACATTTTCACCATTTTAGGTCAATTATTGCATTTCAACTGAATAAATTTGAAGAAAAACTGGAAAAACTGAGGTGTCCTAAAACTTTTGACCAGTACATCAGTATGTCTTTTTGATATTTCATTCTCATTTTATTAATTTATTTATTTGTTTATACTGTTAGAGTGAGTAATCATTTTACACATAGGAAATACATCTCACCAAACTTAGTTTTTGGTTTTTGGGGTATTTTAAAATTCATACTCTATTCATACTTATAAAGTTCGGGGGATGGTTACAAGGAAAGTGTGTTCTATTATCTGAGAAAATTGCTATTGTCAGTGTGGATGCATCATGCACAACAGAGAACATTATATTTTGCATAATACTCAGGGAAACCTTTGCCTATGGTCTAATCTCATCTCTTTCCCTGTTGGTGTGATCATCTGTTAATTTTCTTTGGAGAAGCAGATCTGGCTTCTTTCACAGACTTGTGCCAAATATACAGTATGTGTGTTTCCAGTAAAAGCTTTTATTTCATCATGCTTTCTGGAAGTGTATCAAAAGTCTATTTTGAGTTTTACTCTAATGTTAATTTGCTACTCATAATGCACCAACGAGATCACCATTTATATTCATAGTGTTCTCATCGGTAGAATGCTTTATGTATTTTTACTGACCTACCAACAAATCCTGACTACAATTTTACAATGTTGCATTTTATTCTAGGTTGTCTTTTGATTTTAGGTATCTCTAGCAACATCCTATGACTATTTACCTTTAAACATTTGTGTATAATTTTTGACAATACTATATGGCCTACACACATGGCTCTATCAATGTACGAATTTGAAATACTGCAAAATTTATCAAGAATTTACTGTCAAGTTATTTATGAATGGTTATTATATCATACCAGCGTGTGGATCGATATATGCTTTTCTAACTTTGTTATTCTTCTAAGTTCTGTACTGCTCAGTTCAAGGTAAATAGATCTTTTGAGAAAATGTCTATGAATAGACAGGTCATCTGAGTAATATATTAGGTAGATCTTTTGACAAGCATTTGTCATTAAACGCAGTTGTATGATATTTTTTTTCTTAACAGTTCTGACAGGTGTATTCTGTATGCACCAACTCAGATGTCTAAAGAAATGCAACCAAACAAGTAAAGAGACCCCCATAGCATGCCTGAAAAGCTTCACTCTTCAATCAATTAAAATGCTACAATCTGGCACTATGACTGCCACAAACCTTGACCTTTTCTTGGAATATTCAAGAATAACAAGCTTGTCTAAATGACAGTGCTGCAGAAAACAAAATTCCTCCAAATATTAAGAAAATGACATTCTTTATGGAGAAAAAGCATATTGAAAAAATGTAATTAGTTAAGGCACGTGCATATTTTTATATAAAAATTGTTGGTTTGTTTGAGAAGAAGTCAGTCTTAACAAATTGTAGGTCCTGTAGTGTGTTTAGTTATAAGCTATCGAATTTCACTGCCCAAGATGCAATGCATTTAATCAACACTTAGACAATTATTGGGCTTAAAACACTTCATTAAAGTGTACCAATAAACATTACTCTGAAGTTAGATGTGGACTTATTTATTGTTCACCTTATGTATTGATCTCTTGACACTATATAATGTGACTTTGTGAGTCCAAAAGTCTTTATTGATTAAAACTGTCAGGCTTGACTTTGCTATAAATGAACTTAGAGGACAAAAGTACTTTAAGAGATAGACATCAAGTGAGGTTTTATTTCCAACTATAGAGTCCATACCAGTCAGTGGAAATTTACATACCAGGTGTGCTGAAATGTTCCAGGTTGCAACAGCAGCAAGAATATATGTAAAATTGTTGCAAGCTATTTTAATGGATGGCCTGGTCGGTAGGGGAGCAGCAGACAGGAAATATGGCTCAAAGGGTAGTGTCAAGGACCATCAAGATCCCATGAAGAAGAAACTATGAATTATGAAGAATGATGAGTGTCAACATGGCATTACAGAAGGAAATACACTACCAGGAGAAGTGGCAAGTGTATACTCAGATGAACCCTGGCCACTAGCATGCGATTTTACCGAAGTCACTAGAGGGCATATGACTCAGCAGTCATCAGGAGCACCTGGTCCTGGTAATGTCAAATAGGGCTGGGTGAATTTTAACAGAGCTCCAGGCCGAGAGAGAGCAACAGATTGTCCCAGGCTGGGACAGCAGGGTAGGGGTTGCCTTTTACAGTGATGTGGGGGCTTATCCTGGAGATATGATCACCTCAAAGCAACTGACAATACATGATTGCAGGGATACCAAGAGCTACTAGAAGAAATTCTAGCCTGTTGCACCTGACCTCAGGAGTAATTATGGTTGGGGTTTAAAGCTATCTCAAGCCCAAAGACTTTCTCATCTAAAGGGTGGGATGTGATTCAGGCAAGAAGATGTGTCTATTTTATACAGCTAGAGAGAGCGAGAGATGGAAAGTAAGATAGGGAATTCTTGTATCAAGTTGCTGAGCCACACCACTTGGTAGATAGACTATAAAAATCTGAATAGATAGGCAAGTTTTGTTTTCAAAGGTTTATTGCTTCAAAATTTAATCCATCTACATCTGCATATCTTGGCCTAATTCTGGATATTAGAGTTGTTAACATTCTATTTCGTTGCAACATTATATATAAAAAAAATTAATGTGTGTTATGGTATACAGTAAAAGGTTAATGCAAAAGTGTGTTAGAGAGTGCCAATAAAGATGTCAAACAAACATCTATAGGCAAATGAAAATGAAAATGTTAAAGTGAATGATTAGCACCCATGTTTCACTGTTTTATACATGGGACTTTCAACAAACACTATTACATACTTAGGGTCTTCAGAGACCTGGCATACTGTATATTTATATTTAAATCAAGCTAAAAATAACAGAAACTCTCCAAACTTTTGAAACTCTTCCTCAAACACTATAATTCTTTTTAAATTAATTTTTAATACTTAAATACTTTTAATAATTCCAGATCACAATCACATTTTTTTCTGATGACTACAATGTGGTTCCTGGCACACTCAGAAGCGATCAGCTATTTTGCAGACCAGTGAAGCTGAACATATGTGGTAGCTTTTGTGTTTTTGTGTCCAATTTTGCTTCTTTAAGAAATAGTTTCAGGTAATATGAATTGTGCTGTTTTACTCTGTGCAGTTGCTGCAGCTGCTTGCCCACCTTCATTATCTTCCTCCTCATCTGAACTCTGCCCTTCTACAATATCCTGCTCGCAGCATTTATGATATAATGGCATCAGAAGTATCCCACCACATGGTGTCTCACTTGTAATCTGCTATCAATGACAGGGGCTCATATGTGCTTGAAAGTGTTGCAATATTTTCTTATATCTTACCTTCCTGAAATTGAAAATGCCTACAGAAAAAGTAACAAGATAGAAACACAACTGTAGAGAACATATTGAGAAACAAACAAATCCTGAAAAAAACATGTTTTGTTCAAGTGCTGTTTGCTTAAAGTATAACACTTAAAATATGCAGGAAAAAAGAGTGACACTTCGTAGCAACCGCAAGATACAGGAACGCGATTCCTACACTTCACAACCCAAAAGGGAAGTGGACGATATTTGAAGGTTAAAATAGCATTACCATATTCAGTCCTCGGCCCCTCTTGTCCCCTATGCACGCCCTTAAATAACTGGCAAAAAATCACACGCAAAAGAAAGTGGGACTGCTAAATATATTGAAATTTGCTGTTTACATTTACTTGCCCGGTGCCTGAGTGCTCATTAGTGAACCCCTTCCCCAGACGCCCTCCCCAGCGGCCAAATCCTAACCCCCAGTTTGACGCAGACTATAAACAAAAGTAAATAAAAAAACTGTTCTCTGAGAATGCAAAAAGAAAGATTTAATGTAGTCCACATGTAAGAAAAAAAAACCCTGCAGTTCAGTTCCTTCCGTATGGCAGGAGGAAACACAACAGTCCTGTGGTGAAACAGCTTCTCCGCGGACTATCACGAAGAAATGCAACTCATGGATCCGATTCACCAGACGGGAGCACCCAGAGAACACCAGTACCTGGCCTCTTCTAGGGGATTCGTCACCTGATTATTTCTTCGGGGTGGCCACCCACAATAGCAGACGTCCCTGGGTGAAGTAAGATCCTGAATGATTCTTAGAGCGTTGATAGTCCCACCTTGCCTTCAGCCTTTTCCTTCCTTTTTTCTCTCCCCTTTCCTTGATCCGCCATTCCCCTTAAAAAGAAAAAGTTTCCCGCCGAAACATCCTTTCCCCTCTCGGTTGTTATGGAAACATGATGCCGGCAACAGGCAGCTGGAATATTTACCGGGCGGGATCCTCCCAGCACTGGGACGTCATCAAAAGTGCCTGAAGGGCTATTTACAGACACCCTCCCAGCCAACATTATAAAGTGACAGACAGTCCAGCAGGCCAACCCGACTGTCATGTTATGTAGCCTTGCTACAACTTTACCACTTTCAGGGTCACTAGCAACCCTATATGTGTAAAATAATCATAACAAAATTATTTTAAACAATTTTGGCATATTTTGGGTAGGATATTGTTGCGGATGAAATAAACGAGGCATACCTGGGGTACTGAGTCCATGCTTTATCACATGAACTCATGACAGCTGTAAACCTGACATGAGTTGCTAACTACTCAACATATACATATACAATGGTTAACATATACATAAACTGTCTTATCCACAAAAACCTTGAGAAGAAGGACATTTTTGCTGTTGTTTTGTTTTACATTGTTTAGACTGAAAAAATTGGTTATGTAATTTTGGCTTAAATAAAACTAACATTTGTAGGTGTCTGGGAAAAGTGAAAGGGTGATTATAAGCTTCTCGTTTCTTAAATTTTTTAATATATACTTTAATTAGTAAATGTATTTTTTAAAATTTTCTTTTATTTCAAATTTTTCTGGTGGCAAGCAATGTTCCCCATAAAGGTTTGTGCCACTGTGGCTATGCACAACCTTTTGAGTTTCAGTGCACAGATTTTTTGAATATTGTACAAAGAAGTAAGTTAGGGAATCCAACATCACCTGTCAAAAGTTTACAAAGGAGGGACAAGAAAATTGATCTATGAGCAGAAATCATTCATTAAAACTGTGGGTGGTGTAGAAAGCATATAGGTTATTCTTTTGAAAATTGACAATAAAGTGACCAGGGGCCTCATGTATAAACAGTGTGTACACACAAAACTGTTGCGTAAGCCCATTTCCACACTCAAATCGCGATGTATAAAACCTAAACTTGGCGTAAAGCCACGCACATTTTCACGCTAGCTAAATGTTTGGCGTATGCAAGTTCTCCGCTCGGTTTTGCAAAGTGCCAGCAACCAGGGTCAAAGCAGTGCTTTTGTTCCAGTTTGGTTTCCCTTTCTTTTTTAGGTCCACAACCCTGATGTGGCTTTATCAAATACACTGAAATTAACCGCATATTGTTTATTAGTTTAAGCCATCTGATTGTAATTAATCTGTAACAATATAATGGTCCACGGAATGGCCAAACTATTCCAAATACCATAGCTGCTTTAGCGTTGTTCCTTTCAATGCACCACTCAGACAATTTATTCCACTGTATCTGAGTGTACAATCTGATCGGAAAGAGAATTATCGGTATACAGCGTCAAGCACACGCTGCCTCAGCCATGCTGTCTATTGAACTGCTCTCACACGGCAAACGCTTCAGAGCCTTTCCTGTACTGACATCGCGGTTCAGAAACAGTATCTTCCAAAGAACTATAAACTCACTCAATCAGTCCATCAAGTGCTCCTTGTAGAACTGTTTGTACTTATAAGTACAATTACCTCACTGTAAACTTGCGATATAGTTATAATATTGCACAACCTAAGCCACTTTATAAAGCGTGTATTTACATATAATGACGATATCATTTTTAAGATGAAATGCAGCAAAATATGTTTATTACATTATACAGATAAAATGTTAACATCATTTAAATAATCTATATTGTTAATAATTGAACATGTGAGGACACGGTGTCACAGTGCTAGCAATGAGCTCGCGCCCGTTCAGGGATTGTTCCTGCCTTGCGCTGTATTCATGCTATAGCTGGCGCGACACTGGAAGGATAGATGGATAGAATAATTAAACATTACGAAGATATTTCAATGTTCCTTAAAAGTTTTGAAGAATCGGTGTTCTACGCTTACAGATGACTTAACGTCTATTACAGAGCTGATTGTGTGGCGATTGGTTACTTGGCGAAAGAAAAGGAAGGACAGGAATTGGGGGTTAGTACATTTGAAAGAGACAGTACTGCTGCAATAAATTATTTCATTGAAGGTCATGCACGGCGCAGCAAGCATCTTGCGTGAGGCAGTCTCTGGACAGAGCGCCAGTTCTTCACTTTCATTGCGCCACCATGTTCCCATGTTTAATAATATGCTTTAATTCCTATCATCATGAAAATGATATCAAGTATACATCTCAGTATTTTAATTATTCAGAGAGCTGTAATATCATGAATGTAAAGGATTCTATGTCCAGTCGGAGGAAGAGAAAGCCCGTTTAAGAAGTACGTAGTGATTCACACACAGAGCACACAGAAGAACACATACAAAACAAAGCATTTAACGTGCTACTTTAGTTATGATGGTATTTGAGAAACTAGTAAATTAAACTATTTAAAGATGAAGTTTATGATGTTCTACTTTAATGACAAAATAAACTATGTGAGTAAAGTCGATATTTCGAGATTAAAGTTGACATTTCAAGTTTTATTCTCACTGTGTCCCTATTTTTTTTTCTTTTCTCTGTATCCTAATAAGCTTTCATATGACACTCAGGCAGTGGGCTATGATTCGCCTTTTCATGGCCACTTTGATATCTGACAACTTCTTTTTTATTTCGGGCACTGTGCAACTTTGTGAACTTGAGCTTTCGAGTTTCTCCAACACTCTATGTCAGGGGTCCCCAACCACCGGTCCGCGACCCACTACCGGGCCGCAGCCGTCTGACAGCTGGGCTGCGAGAGAGCTGCCGGCAACGGAGACTCACTCAGACTTTTCAGAACGCTTGGCGGGCGGGGCTTTGCAGCGGCGCAGAGAGAGGAGAGAGACCGAAGTGAGAGAGTATTACAACAAAGTATTGTTACGGTCCCGACAGTTTCCCCATATGACACGAGTCTATAGAAATCGCGTTACTATGAAGTACATTCAACAGATGCTTTCATTACAACGAAGTGACCTTGAAATGCCTGAATGAATCATCCACAGAGCAGTTAGATCTGTGGTTGCAGCTCAGATGTGCACGTTTGCACAACGATCCCCAAACAGAAACATTGTAAAAAAAATTCTTTCTTCGAACTTTCCTCGTACTGTTTTTTTTTTTTTGCTGTTTTTGTTTTCTGTGGTTTTCAGTGATACCTTTTGCTTATTGCTTGTCAACATTTGAAAAACATCCATTGGAATTTAACTCATTGTCACCCTCCTATAGAAACGGCAGACACGAAAAAAACGATAACAGTGTTAATGTTTGTGATGTGCAATCTGTTGGAATGGCAAATGCAAAGCATATGTCTTTGTTATATGCAAAAAAGAAGAAAAATCTCAGGTTGCAAACGTATGCGAACTGCTTAATAACTTAATAATAAAAGAAATGTTATGTAAATTGTGTATAAAATTGCCCCCCCACACCTCCCCCCGACTGGTCCATGGATTTGTATCTAATAAAGTGGTCCTTGCTGTCAAAAAGGTTGGGGACCACTGCTCTATGTCACCCGATCAACTTCCTTTTGTTGTTTATACCACTGTTTAAACCAACAAATAGTACATTGTTCATTGCCTCCACTTGGTATTCGCTGAAATTCTTCTATTTTCCCCCGTGCTTTTGTCATTGCCTTTTCACAGAACGCTGCGCTTAAGGGCTATTTATATTGATTTGCATATTCAAAGAGGCATAATTCTGGGAGGAGTTGGGGAGTGGCAGAAGACGCGTGCATGTGCGTTACTTTTCACGCTGACCAGGATTTATGGAGCGGAAGAACGTGGAAGTTGGTGAACGCACAGATTTATGCATCTGGATTTTTTTGTGTATACGCACATTTCCACTTTTGTCCTTACGCCATGTTTTAGTGTGAATTCTACGCACAGCGTTATGCATGAGGCCCCAGTGCCCACCCATCATGAATGTTATTCATGCACAGTTTGATGGTTATTCAATCTGAAGTAACTTTGCATTGTGAAATATAACCAATGCTCAATGACCAAACATTTCAACAAATAGCTCCAATTGGAAGAAGAAAACCCTAATTTCTGACCTATACAATGTGTTCAAACAGGAAGAATTAGCACTACAATTATCATCATCATAATTGCCTAACCTCCTTATTCCTGAACAGGGTCACAGGGGGTGCTGGAACTTATACCAGCCAGCATAAGGCACAAGGTAGGAACAAACCCTGAACAGAGTGTCAGTCCATTGCAGGGCAAACACACACACACACTAAGGCCAATTTCGTATCTCCAGTTGACCTAACTTTCATGTCTTTGGACTGTGGGAGGAAATCCACATAGACATGGGGAGAATATGCAAACTCCATGAAGGGAGGACCTGGGAAGCAAACCCTAATCTCTTTACTACCATCATGTTGACAAAATAGTTAGAATATTCTAAAAATCAGTCTGTTTTTATTTGCAATGGTATGCAAAGTGTAACTGGTTCGAAGACAACATAGCAGGAAATACCAGTTTTTGAAATCCACAAATATAAATACACACTGGTGTGGTAAGTGTGTTAATTTAAATAAACGGTGGAGCTTTCTGTATTATTACATGGATATAACATCAAGCCCATGCTCACTCTTTATGGTAAGCCTAAATATTATCTAATCCTCACTCTGCTGCTAGCTTTAACAAAGATAGTCAAAGTAAAAGCTTTAGATTGGTAGCACAGCATTTTCCTTTTTCTTTATTTTTTGTAATATTTTTTTGTTATATTTATTAAAAACTGCCCTGCACTTTTTGAACTATTTTTGGATTAATAAAAAACACAGAGCACTTCACACCACCCTTGCTGTGTTATGTGTCCTCATAGCACAGTCCATCTTGGTACATGAGGGAATATCCCAGCAGCATGCAACCCAGGCACCACAGCTTAATGCATTACATGTTCTTCTGTTTATGGTATTATACAAAATTATTTATAAACATCAACTAGACAAGAATATAGTATAGACACACTGATAAGCTATGTTCTAATTATTAGTTTAATATAATTACGCTGCAAAAACCAGAACCAGTGTAGTGTACAAATGATAGGTGGGGATGTTTTCTGCACAGAGCAAGAACACATTCAGATTGATAACGAAACGAAATTATAAATTGTAAATTAGTTGTTTATCTTCCTAGAAATTATTATTGGTGTAATGTTTATGTTTATTTTTTTTATTGCCTCATAATTTCCAACTGCTGTGTCTGCTGCTGTCATATAAGGACAGTGTAAAAATGATTTTTGAAGCATTTGTGGATAAAAATCAGAAAATTTTACTTTTTTCATTCATGAGTACTATCTGAACCCTGCTGCTTACACACAAATTGTACTGAGCCTTTTGGCCAATAATGCCACCCCCAAAAATGTGCCGCCTGGGACGGACCGCCCCCTCCGCCCACCCTTAGCTACGCCATTGTCCCACATAGCAAAGAATGTCAGGTTTAGGGTGAATGTGAAAAGAAAAACATTTTCCACAATATTCTCAAGAGAGAAAATTGGTAAAACTACTTTGCATGCAAAAGAAAATACAACATTTCTGCTTTTGAGCCTTGTCTGCTCTTTTGTACAAATTCTTAATGTTAGCATTTCATGCTTTGCTGCACGGCCAGTAGTATTACCCAGAGAGCCATTTGATTCAAAGCCTAATTGTACCCACTTACAGTAATTTATAATTTTAATTAAGATTATAAATTATTTATTGCAGGTGGAATAAATGCTAAGCCTCCCTTTACTACAACTTTAAAATTTTATTAAGTTAGTCTGTTTGGTTCGTATGGAGTGGTGTGTAGTGACTCTTCTGTCTTGAATAATTAATAGAAAGTTTACAGAAATGTCTGCAGGATTGAAACATCTCTCATGAAAATATGTAACTTTCATTGACATTCAACCAGAATCTAAAATGTGATGCACAGGAAAATCACATTGTGAAAGGTTTTGTCAGACAGGCTCCAGAGCTCATGTTCATGTTAATTACATTTGACTACTGAGTTATTGCTACCAGAGGAGTGTGGGTAAAGTTTGCCAGGCTGGAGGCAGCAGCAGCAGCATGCCAAAGATTGAATAACTTTCTTCTACAGGGAAAATATTTTTTTTTTATAGACACTGCAAATATGTACATTATAGCTGACTGGAGGATGACAGAAAGGCAGGAAACAAACTTATTTATCAGACTCATGGGTTCTCTCACAGTTTGTCCTACTAAAGGATGCATACACTAATGGCAATTGGCAATTTACAATTTACAGATATCTTATCTCAGAAATGTATGATAAAGCTAATAATATTTTTCTGAAATACATAAGCTGTATAGTCATGAACAGAAAAATATTGATAAATTAAAATCAAATAAGGTATTTTAGTGTTTGCTGCACTGCAGCATCGGGTGGCGCTGTTTTCTCTATGGACTCATGCCATATAAAACAGCATACTTCAAAGAAAAGTGGCACTCTGTAATTAGTACTTGGGTTGCTTTTGGTGTCTTAATGAATGGTGTTCCTTGTTTTCTGACAGATTTGCAGTGAGTTTTCTTGTTTATAATATTTTCTTTATCTAAGCTTCAATTTCCTGAACTTGAGTGTATTTTGGAAGCACAAGGGGGCTCTGCCCCCTGCTCGCTTCACTCGCCTACCCCCGGCTTGGGTCCTGAAATACATCAGTCGAGCTCATTCGTTTTGGACCTGTGCCTGCTTTGCTTGCGGCATTTCAGACGCGCGTTGTAGGCGCCTGCGTTCAGTGATGTTACACCTATGGGCGCGTTGCCTCATTTCTTATTAACGTTAGTACGGAAAGCGAACTGTAGTACAGACTATCTCGGATTTGATTTGTGCACCTTTGTGGCCTCCGTAGTCTATCCTGTTTCACTCTGGGGCGGGGGGATCAATCGTACCATCTCGCGCCTTCCGTAGTACAATTCGCTTTCCGTACTATCTTGGGTGTGATTTGTGAACCTTTGTGGACTCCGTAGAGCTCCTTTGTTTTTGAGCCGTGACACGTTGTAGGCGCTTATTTACATCAGTTGAGCTCCTTTGCTTTTGAGCCGTGAGGCGTGGTGGGTTTGACTATGCTGTGGTTTGTGGACGTTTCGGGACTCCGTACTTTGTGAGATTTGACTGTGGGGCAGGACGCCAAGGCCTCTTGCGTTTGTCTGTGAGTACTCATATTATTGTATTACTGTAATGTGATGATTCACATATGCTGTGGAGTCCGTATCTCTGGGGGGTCTGCCTGCGGTGTGTTAGACGCTTGTTGTAGGCGCACGCACCTTCCGTACTATGTCGGGTTTGACTATGCTGTGTAGTGTGGACGGTTAGGGTTCCGTATTGCCTGTGGTCGTTGCATTATTTCGTATTTTATCTCTGGGGCTTCTGTACAATCTCTGGGGTCTGCCTGCGGTATGTTGGACACGCATTGTAGGCGCTCTGGGGTTTCTGTACCATCTCGGGAGTCTGCCTGCGGTGTGTTGGACGCGCGTTGTAGGCGCACGCACCTTCCGTAATATGTCAGGTTTGACTATGCTGTGTAGTGTGGATGGTTAGGGTTCTGTATTGTCTGTGCTCGTTGCTTTATTTCGTGTTTCCGTTAGTTGAGCTGTCGGTGCCTGCGCACTATGTCTCCTGCGTCCATGGGCATGCCATGTACCTGCGTCCATATCCGGTTTACCATTCTCGGTTAGTAATATGGATCAGATGAAAGACAAGAATCATCCCTGAATGGAAAACCGGTATATTCCAATCTCCAGGGGCCTTATGCATAACACCGTGCGTAGACTTCACACTAAAACATGTCGTATGGACAAAGTGGAAATGTGCGTACACACAAAAAAATCCAGATGCATAAATCTGTGGGTACGCCAACTTTCACGTTCTTCCACTCCATAATTCCTCGTCAACATGAAAAGTAACGCTTATGCACGCGCCTGACACCCCACCCCAACTCCTCCCAGAATTACACCTCTTTGAATATGCAAATCAATATAAATAGCCCCTTATGTTTTGCATTCTGTGAAAAGACAATGGCAAAAGCACGGGGGAAAAAGAAGAATTTCACAGAATACTAAGTAGAGGCAAGGAAAAACTTACTACTTGTTGGTTTAAGCAGTGTTATAAACAACAAAGGGAAGCTGATCGAGTGACAGAAAGTCGTACAGTGGCTGAAATAAATAAGAAGTGGTCAGATATCAAAGTCACAGGTGAAAAGGCGAGTCATAGCCCACTCTCTGAGTGTCATATGGAAGTGTATTAAGGTACAGAGAAAAGAAAAAAAACTGAGACAGTGAGAAAAAAGGTCGAAATTTCCATTTTAATCACGTAGTTTATTTTGTCATTAAAGTAGAACGTCATAAACTTCATCTCAAAATCCTTTATTAGTTTCTCAAATACCATTGTAACTAAAGTAGCACGTTAAATCCTTCGTATTCTATGTGTTCTTCTATGTACTTCTTAAACGGGCTTTCTCTTACGCCGACATTACACAGAATACATCACATTCATGATGTTACAGCTGTCTGAACAATTTAAATACTAAGATGTATACCTGATATCATTTTCATGATAAGAGAAATTAAAGCATGTATAAAACATTGAGGCACATTGGCACAGTGGTAGTGACGAGCTGGCACCCCCACCAAAGATTGCTCCTACCTCCCACAAGATGCTTGCTGCGCCCGCGACCCTCAAAAAAATAATTTATTGCAGCAGTATTGTCTCTTTCAAACGTACTAACCCCGATTCCTGTCCTTCCTTTTCTTTCTCCAAATAACCAATTGCCACACAATAAACTCTTTAATAAATGTCAAGCCATCTATGAGCTTAGAACTCAAAACTTAAGGAACATTGAAATATCTTCGTAGTACATGTTTAATTATTCCATCCAGGGTCATGCCAGTCCCAGCAAGGATAAAGCATGAGGCAGGAACAGACCCTGAACGGGGTGCCAGCTCATCGCTACCACTAAATCACAGAGTCCTTGCATGTTTAATCATTAACGATATACATTATTTACATGAAATTAAAAATGTATCTATATAATGTAATATATATATATACTGTGACAGTAGGGGGCGCTGTCGCACCTCCAAACCCGCAGATAATACGTCTAAACACCAGGTAAAATTCCCAATAATTAATTTATTATAACAAAAGTGTGCACAAAGCACCTCCACCTCCACTATACTCAAATAAATCAATAAGCAATACAATAACAATAAACAAATGCTCCACTCCACCCATCAGCTCTGTCGCACTCCCTCCCAACTCTGGCTCAGTCTGCTGGGTTTCCCCACAGTTCTTTTTATAGTCTTTGACCTGGAAGTGCTTCTGTCCTTCAGTCCATGTGATTCTATAGCACTTCCGGGTCAGATCAAAAGTTATATTTTTCTTTAGCCCGGAAGTACTTTCTTTCATCCCCGTGATGAGGTAGTTCTTCTGGGCTATAATAGAAACACTTGTGCCTCCCTGCAGCGTCCCCTGGTGGGCCCCATGGTATCCACAAGGGCTGTGCAGCCGAACTCCGTAGTCCATAATGCCCTGCGGGAATTCGGGGCACCTCCCTGTTGCAGGTAGGACTCCCTCTAGCGGCCTGGGTGTGTTGGCCGGGATAAACTGCCGGCCATCCCTCACAATACTTTACTGCATTTCATCTTATAAATGATATCAAGCGCTCCAAAAAGATAGAGCCTGGAAATCGAAATCGACTTAGACGCCAGTCATCATTATCTATAAATGCGTCCTCTTTTCTATTGAATTGAATTGAATTCTTTTATTGTTATTGTATGGTACAATGAGATTCAATATGCAAATTCTCCATAAACTTATTTTCTTATTAAATGTTAAAATAACAACAGTAACAACAATAATAATAATAGGATAAAAAACTGTGAAAAATATACAATATGAAAGCATAAGTGGCTCAGGTTGTGCAATATTACAACTGTAATGCAAGTTTACAGTGAGACAATTGTACTTAAAAGTACAAACAGTTCTACCAGGAGCACTTGATGGACTGATTGAGTGCATTTATAGCTCTTGGGATGAAACTATTTCTGAACCGCGAGGTTCGTGCAGGAATGGCTCTGAAGCGTTTGCTGAATGGGAGAAGTTTAAATAGACTGTGAGCGTGTCTGAGGCAGCATGTGCTAGAAGCTGGATCCCAATAGTTCTCCCCGCTGTTGACACAGTCTGCCATAGAGCTTTCCGATCAGCTGCTGTACAGCTGTGATTCCACACTCAGATACAATGGGTTAAAATACTGTAAGTGGTGCACTTAGAATAACAACACTAAAGCAGCTATGGTATTTGGAATAGTTTGGTCATTTGGTGCACCTTTATATGGTTACAGGTTGATTACAATCAGATGCCTTGAACTAATAAACAATATGCGGTTCATTTCCATGTATTTGATAAAGCCACATCAGGGATGCGAATCTAAAAAATAAAGGGAAACCACACAGGAACAGTAGCACTGCTTTGATGCTGGGTGCCGCCAGTTTGCAAAACCGAGCTGAGAACTTGTGCACGCAAGGGATTGACCTGCTGTGAGAATCTGCATGGCTTTACACTAAATTTAGTTTTTATACATCGCAACGTGAGTGTGGAAACTGTTGTACGGAACATTTTTGTGAGTATGCACCGTTAATACATGAGGCTCTGGGTCTCACTCTTTCAAATTGGGCCAATTTATTCATCCATCCATATTTCATACCTATCCCATCATACCCTTTTTGTAATGAGCCAAACTCAGTTCAATCAGAAAACAAGAACCAATCCTAGATGGAAAAGTCTGTTGCAGGGCTACTGTCTCCAACACACACACACTCAGAGTCACTGATAGCAATCTAATTTATAGTCAACAATCAGTCTAACATTTTCATTTTCAAGAAGGGTGTGGAAACAGGCTATTCAGAGAAAAGGAAAACAGATAAAGGGGAACATGCAGAGCGAATGAGCTGCAATTTTGTAGTGCTAACCACCGTGGCACCTTTATTCCTTTTTTTCCTCAGTTTTCAAGCATAAAAGGGTAAACAGAATATGACTTATAATGACAGAAGAGGAGAATTACAGTGTTTGCACTAAAAAGACAAAAATCGTGTGCTGTTATTTCCCAAAAACTGTATACATAAGGGCAGGATCATAGATGAGAGTATATTGATGCCCGCATATTTTTATAAAGAGAGCAGATTTAAATTTCACCCTCTTCACCCTCTTTCACCCACCTTAATGATATAAAGTCCACTTTTCAAAAGACATCAATGCTTTAAATTAAACTGACCACTGTTAATCTTAGATTAGTTTAAATATACTTTATTAATCTCAAAGGGGAAATTAAAATGCTAACTGTGGTAAAAAACAGAATACAAAGATACTGATTCAAAGAACAACGTAAGACAATAGAATGAAAATATATAAAACAATAAATATGATGGAATAACTGTAGTAGATCGGGTCTGTACCGTCAGCTTTTGGCTTCTGGCATGAGTGAAGGAAGGGATTTTGGGAAAAAGCATAGAACTGTCTAATTGCAGTGGGCAAAAAAGATTCCCAGAGGCTCTTCTTGTTTCAACATGGAGGACTAAGCCTGTGGCTAAAAGTACTCCGATAAAGAGCCCCCTGCAGGGGATAGGCAGAACTGCTCATCTGATTTTGCCACCATCCTCTTGTACACAACAGCCTTCAGAGTGTCCAGGGTCAATTCTGTGGTGGAACTGTCTTTTCTGATAATTTTCTTTAGGCATTTTGTATTGCCTGAACTCAAATTGTTTCCCCAGGATACCACAACATACAAGAACCATTCCCCATGGCCTCACTAAACTCCAGATATTCGGGCCTTTGCATGTGCAAATATTTATTCTTGCTGCTTTCTTTGTCTAACACTACCTGCTGGATTACATTGCTTGGAAAGTCTCTTTTATGTTAATATTTTATCTTACAGCTGATTTCTTTTAATTGTTCCATGGACTTTTGCCATAACAGGCATCAACCATAACTAAGATCTACAACAAGGTTTGTTTAGACATCATATTCCCAGCCTTTCTTGAAATGAAGCAGAAGCTTTTCTGGACATGACCGTTTAACTAATTCTGAATGTAGACATCTGCTGTATACACAAAGGAAATCCTCACTATGCCTTTGGTCTTGAAGGTCTGCATTTTTCATCTGCGGCATCTCATCACCATGTTATAACCAGTTGATAGCCAAGCAGTTCTTTTTCCCAGTAACCAGCTGGATCCTCATGTATAAACGTTTCCATGCTCACATCAAGATGTATAAAAACTAAACTTGGCGTAAAGCCACACACATTTTCATGCCAGCTCAATCCTTGGCATAAGCAACTTCTCCGCTCGGTTTTACAAACTGGCGGCACCAAGTGTCAAAGCAGTGCTTTTGTTCCAGTGTGGTTTCCCTTTCTTTTTTAGATCCACATCCCTGACGTGGCTTTATCAAATACAATTAAATTAACCGCATATCGTTTATTAGTTTAAGGCATCTGATTGTAATTAACCTGTAACAAGATAATGGTCCACGGAATGGCCAAACTGTTCCAAATACCATAGCTGCTTTAGTGTTGTTACTCTTATTGCTCCACTTGGAGTATTTATCCCACTGTATCTGAGTGTGGAATCGCACACTGCTATACAGGAGCTGATCGGAAAGAGAATTATCAGTATACAGCATCAAGCACATGCTGCCTCAGCCAAGCACACATTCTATTTCAACTGCTCCCATACAGCAAACACTTCAGAGCCTTTTCTGTAGGGACCTTGCAGTTCAGAAACAGTTTCATCCCAAGAACTATAAATGCACTCAAATAGTCCATCAAGTGCTCCTGGTAAAACTGTTTCTACTTATAAGTACAATTACCTCACTGTAAACTTGCAATACAGTTATATTGCAGAATCTGGGCCACTTTATAAAGTGCATATTTACATGTGATGATTACTGGCTTCTAAGTCTTTTAAGTCGTTTACATTTCCAAGCGCTATCTTCTTGGAGCTCTTGATATTATTTTTAAGATGAAATGCAGCAAAATATGTTTATTACATTATACAGATAAAATGTTAACATTTAAATAATCTATATTGTTAATAATTAAACATGTGAGGACACAGTGGACAGCAGTAGCGATGAGCTGGCGCCAGGGATTGTTCCTGCCACACACTGTATGCTTGCTGGGGCTGGCGCGAACCTGGATGGATAGATGCATAGAATAATTAAACATGTACTATGAAGATATTTCAATGTTCCTTAAAGGTTTTGAAGAATCGGTGTTCTAAGCTTACAGATGGCTTGACATCTATTATAGAGCTGATTGTGTGGCAATTAGTTACTTGAAGAAAGAAAAGTAAGGACAGGACTTGGGGGTTAGTACGTTTGAAAGAGACAGTACTGCTGCAATAAATTATTTCATCGAAGCTTGCGCATGGCGCAGCAAGCATCTTGTGGGAGGCTGGAACAATCTCTGGATGGGGCTCCAGTTCGTCACTATCACTGTGCCACTGTGTTCCCATGTTTAATACATGCTTTAATTCCTATCATCATGAAAATGATATCAAGTGTACATCTCAGTATTTAAATTGTTCAGCGAGCTGTGATATCATGAATGTAATGTATTCTGTGTCCTGTCGGAGGAAGAGAAAGCCCGTTTAGTGATTCACACACATACAGCACATAGAAGAACACATACAAAACAAAGCATTTAATTTGCTACTTTAGTTACGATGGGATTTGAGAAAGTAGAAAATTAAACAATTTTAAGATGAAGTTTATGACGTTCTACTTTAATGACAAAATAAGCTATGTGATTAAAGTGAAATTTCGAGATTAAAGTTGACATTTCAAGCTTTTTTTCCCACTGTGTCCCTATTTTTTTCTTTTCTCTATACCCTAATACGCTTCCATATGACACTCAGACAGTAGGTTACGATTCGCCTTTTCACAGCCACTTTGATATCTGACAACTTCTATTTTATTTCGGGCACTGTGCAACTTTGTGAACTTGAGCTTTCGAGTTTCTTCAACACTCTATGTCACTCGATCAACTTCCTTTTGTTGTTTATATCACTGTTTAAATCAACAGATAGTACGTTATTCCTTGCCTCCACTTGGTATTCAGTGAAATTCTTCTATTTTCCCCCGTGCTTTTGTCATTGGGTTTTCAAAGAACGCTGAACTTAAGGGCTATTTATATTGATTTGCATATTCAAAGAGGCACTATTTTTCGAAGAGATGGGTCAGGACGGCAGGCGCATTCACGTGCATTACTTTTAAACGCTGACCAGGATTTATGCAGCAGAAGAACATGGAAGTTGGCGTACGCACAGATTTATGCATCTAGATTTTTTTTGTGCATGCGCACATTTCTGCTTTTGTCCGTATGACATGTTTTAGTGTGAATTCTACACACTGCGTTATTCATTAGGCCCCAGAACTTTCAGCCTCAGATCAGATAACACAATCAGAAAAAGCATCTTGCTTAAGTTATATATTTAGTAAATACAAATATAAATAAAGACAACATTAAAGAGGCAAATTGTTTTGAAAGCAAATGTTTTTGCAAAGGAAAGGATATTGAGGTTAAACAATTAACATCCTTTGTGATGAAGTTCAAATTTAAAAACTTTTGACTGGGCTATTTGTTCATTATGTTGCCTATTGTGGCTCAAATAAGAGATTTCAGTGATGATGAATGATTCATGGGACAGGAGCTTCAGTAGACAAGCATCTTATTGATGTTCCATGAAACTCAATGGCTAAGATGGAATTAGCGTGGACATTTGAGGACCACGACAATTATGTCCTGACTTCAGATGCAAGAAGAAATGGATAAACAACTCAGGAGTATTTAATTATGGAGAGTAAGGCATTTTATTTAAAACGGTCAATCGAGACCTTAGCAGAGAACAATACTATGGTCAGGCTAAAATGTATAACCCCCTTATTTCACCTTAAAATGTTCTTGCCTTTTCCCTGTATCCACTCCTTTACCTTTTGCATTTTTGGTTTTTCTTTATATCTTTCCAGTTTTTACTTAACTGGCTTTCTCACATGCATCAAAATAAACAAAACACACCAGTGGGAAAATTAGGCGTACGCCACTAAAAAGGAGCATCAGACTGGAGTAATCTTTCCTACTCAGAAATATGCAAATGAGGCCTTGCCTTTCTAACCTAGTCTCAGCTCTTAATTGAGGCCTAGGACTCAAAATGGGCCTTTCCCCCAAAAAACAGAACATCAAAATGTAAAACCAAGAATTCAGAAAGGAGGAGAAGAAACTAAAAACCTCTGGACAAATAATCAAATGTTCTATAAAATGCTGAATACTCACTAACAAAAAAATATATTAAAAAAAACATTAAATAAATGCAAAAATAAGCAAAAACAATAGGGCAAATAAACAGTTTCATAATTTAAAATTGTTAGGCCACAAAACCAGACCAAAATAATCAAAAAAAGTAAAAAAATCCAAGATAATCTAGTATACAGGCAGTTCTCCAGCTAATTCTTAATAGTGGCAAAACCCCCGGAGGCTCCACGTACAGCAAACAAATTATATAACTACATGATATGTACACATAAGATAGACAGGCAAAATGATTACTAAACAAAACAGTATTCAATTCAGAAATTACAGATCTACAAAAAACATGATTCTTAACATGTAAAGTAATAATTCACCTGCGGTGGGTTGGCACCCTGCCCGGGATTGGTTCCTGCCTTGTGCCCTGTGTTGGCTGGGATTGGCTCCAGCAGACCCCCGTGACCCTGTGTTCGGATTCAGCGGGTTGGAAAATGGATGGATGGTAATAATTCACAAACAACAAAACTGACCACTGAAAACAGAAAAACACTTAAGCAAGTGTAGAGACCCTTGTA
The DNA here is from genome assembly GCF_900747795.2 of Erpetoichthys calabaricus. Classification (NCBI taxonomy): domain Eukaryota; kingdom Metazoa; phylum Chordata; class Cladistia; order Polypteriformes; family Polypteridae; genus Erpetoichthys; species Erpetoichthys calabaricus. The sequence goes on from NC_041397.2 coordinate 111,696,984, forward strand.
AAAACATTGCATTTCCCTTTTGGGCTTTCTGCATAATCAGGGACTGCAGCCACATGAGGGTAGTATAAAAGAGCCCTGATATGGCATTAGTTTGTCAATAGCTTCCCCTTTCCTTGAGTATGTCTCTAGAAATTTCTTTAAAATAAATGAATGTAGTGAGAACTCAAGCAAAATGTCACCTTTTATTGGCTAACTAAAAAGATTACAATATGCAAGCTTTCGAGGCAACTCAGGCCCCTTCTTCAGGCAATTACATTCATAATGGCTAACATGGTACAACACCCTACTACTGCAGACATATTTTCGCTTTGATAAATTTAAGAGTTCATAATTTAAGTAATTAAATTTTGTAAGAAATTATTTTTGTTTTGGACGTCTCTTTCTGATTGTTTGATTTAATATAACTGTACTAAATTTTAGCATTTTTTTGATAGGCTTTTCTTTTTTTTCCTTAAATTTTAAATTTACATGTCCTTCCCCTTTGTAAGATATTAGTTTGATTATTCTTTAAATGTTATTGTTAATTCACTGTATATTGTTGAAATATTTAATTGTAGTTTTGAATCTGGGATGAGTTTTTACTTTGTTTTGGTCTTTCACTGTGTTGTTTACATTAAGGTGTTCTTGCATGATAAATGCTTTCATTGGAAGCTGTGATATATCAGTTGAGGACAGCCGTGCTACATCTGGATTGGGTCATTTTTTTCCAGCAAAACATAAATACGAGCAGTTTTATGGAAGTCCTCAGACAATATTTTTTCACTCATGTATAGGCTAAATGAACACTGTGGAATAAATCCATTGTCAGTTGAATAACATGGGAACACAACACACTTGACAGCTGACTTCAGGCTTTATTTAACATACATTACTGCCTTTTATTATCCAAGGATGATACGTATAGTTTAGACAGGAAAAGAATAATCACGAATGAGTCATGAAACATACATGTCAGCTACACACACCTTTGGGCATTACACAGAAAGCCTTGAGGCTGTCTAGGTGTAATGTATGCCTTTCACGGAGCACTGCAGATCAAAAATGGAATTTTGCTGCATTGTGATTCCAGAACTTTGCGTTTAATGGAGTTTACATGGATCATCATACCTCAGAGTACTACAGACATTTTCAAGCTTATGTTCTGATTATAAAATGTACACCCTTTATTGTAACATAATATATCAGTTTGACGGACAAAAAGTCGGAAAAATAAAAAGGAGTATTTAATATTTTTGAAAAAAAAAAAGAAAATCTATGTCTTAGTGTACCCCCTGAGACATTAAAGTATAGAAAAAAGTGCAGTAAATTTGCTATTTGCATCTCACAGGTTACAAGAAACTGAATCTGAAAGCAGCAAAATGCACAACAGACAATACATAAAACAATACTTAATATATAGTATGTTAATAATATAGAAAGTATTAAAGGATATATTTAGTATTTTAAAATACAGGTAGTTTTTCACAATAGTCTTATGATGACATTTGCCTCATACACTGTATAATTCAAAGTTGCATTTAATAATTTTATTACAGTTCATCTCTCAATTACCTTAAAATGCACAGCAATGGGGCATGTTATAAAAGGAACAAAAGCCTTTTCTGAAACAGGAATATTCATAAATGTCAGCATGTGTTAAATAAGCTCAAAAGACACTTTTTTCACCTTTTTAATCTAATTATAGGCGGAGGGGCTGGAGTCTATCTCGGCGGTGATGAGGTCAAGTCAGAAAGGACCACTGGATACATGCATCCACAATCACTCATATTAGGACATTTTGGATGTGCCAATTAAGGTGACACAAGGACAGTTAAATGTGGGAGTAAAACAGAAGATTACAGCTTTTAATAAACCCAAAGTCTATGGATATATTTATAAAATAAAATATTATATCCTTCCCTAGCGGTGATTCTAAGATGAAGAAAGAAAAAAATAACACTGAAGGAAGGATATACTTCACTTCTTTTAATATTGGCTAAACTCTCACAATGATACAGCTTTGGAAGGAGTATTCATGGCAAAAGCGTACAGTCGTGGGGTTCCTGCAATCAGCTCCGAACACTTTGAGAGAGTGCAAGGAGGCACAGTTCCTAAGTACAGGTAGGAGTGATGTCTTCCATTCATCCATAGTGAGCTCTAATGTTAAGTGCAGTTGCCAGAGCTTTATACTTTGCTCATGGTCTTTGTTTCCCAAACAAGAACATGCACGTGCCAAAAATATACTACAGTCTTTTGCTGGCATAAGGTAAATGGAAATAGCATACAGTTGATGATAAATTGACCATCAGACTATGGGATTCACCTTCTCTCTTTTAATAGTCTCTCTGAGGTGTCTCCGCTTGTCTCTTTCCATCTTCCTGTCAGATTGCTTACATTGCAGTAGTGTTTCTCCCTGTCAGCTGGTGTACATAGTTTAGACATTTTCAGCTGTGTCATTTCATGGCTTTAGTTTTGAGTGAAATCATGTTCTATGGGATAAACCTCTCCGATCACAGTGGGACACTTCAAACCTTTGGCCTCAAAAGTATAAAGAGAACACAGATTGTAGAGACACTGTAAGAGTGTGCATGCTGAATATAGATGGTAGCCAGCCCAGAACATGAACCTGAGCTCCTAACTACAACATCACTCCAGTATGCATAAGTCCATCCCAACTAGCATTGTCTTTTTTTTTTGTTTTTTTTTTTATAATTTTATTGATTTTATTGTAATCATTCCATACGAATAGATCAATTTTTACAAAACAAATAGGATTGAAAGCAAATCAACCCCCACCCCTGAGAAAGACAACATGGCCAATGAACTAAAACTTAAAAATAGTAAAAATAAATAAATTGACGAGTTTCTTAGGCAGTTACAGATAAATGGAGAAGAAAAAGAAAAAGGGAGAGAATCTACTTCCTCAGTGCTTTAAGAGCTTATTCTAACATATTATTGATTAGATCCTGCCAGGTTTTGAAAAAGTTCTGCAGAGATCCTCTAAGTGAGAATTTGATTTTTCCAATTTCAAATAATATAAAACATCAGTTACCCACTGACTTAAAAGAGGAGAGTTAGGATTCTTCCAGTTTAGCAAAATAAGTCTGCATGCCAAAAGTGTAGTGAATGCAATCACAGTTTGTTTGTCCTTCTCCACTTTAAGCCCATCTGGAAGAACACCAAACACAGCTGTCAGTGGATTAGGAGGGATTGTGACACCAAGGCTGTCTGAAAGGCACTTAAAAAATTTTGTCCAGAATGATGTTAATTTGGTGCAGGCCCAAAACATGTGACCCAGTGAGGTTGGAACTTGAGTGCAGCGTTCACAGTTTGGATCTTGCCCTGGAAACATTTTGGACATTTTCAAGCGAGACAGAGGTGCTCGATATATAATTTTGAGTTGAATAACTGTATGCTTTGCGCATATGGAGCTTGAATGAATTATTGCTACCTTCCAATCCTTTTCTGATATGTTGAGTGAGAGATCCTTTTCCCACTGTCCTCTTGGATCTTTGAAAGGCTAGGGACTGTAAAATATTTTTATATATTGCAAAAATGCTGTCTGAGTCCTCGAGACTGAGCAATATTTTTTCCAGCATAGAGGAAGGTGGGAGATGGGGAAAGTCGAGCAGGTTCTGTTTGACAAAGTTTCTTATTTGAAGATAGTGAAAGAAATGTGTTGCTGGAAAATTAAATTTGGAATGTAATTGTTCATAGAATGCAAAGATGTTGTCTATATAAAGATCTCTAAGCAATTTAATCCCAAATGTTTTCCAGATATTAAAAACTGCATATGTTTGCAAGGGTCTTAAAATGCTTTCTACATTGGTTCCATTGTGAGTAAGTGAAGCACAATTGGGTTATTAGTATATTGGCGATAACTTGCATTTATTGGGGCACAAAGCAGGGAATATAGAGAAGTACTGCAGGATTTTACTTCTATTGCGGACCAAGCCTGTGTATGTTCATCTATTTGTGTCCAGGTTTTTATAGCTTGTATGTTTGCTGCCCAGTAATAAAATTGAAAGTTAGGTAGAGCCATGCCACCTTCTGTCTTAGGTCTTTGTAGGGTCGCTCTTTGGATACGTGGATGTTTTAGGTTCCAAATAAATGAGGTTATGGTTGAATCTAACTGCTTAAAGAATGATTTATTGATGTATATTGGAATGTTTTGAAATAAAAAGAGAAGCTTAGGAAGGATATTCATCTTAACAACGTTAACTCTTCCAGCTACAGTAAGATGGAGGGTTAACCATCTATGCAAGTCTTGTTTAATTTTTTTCATACAGACGGCGAAGTTTTGTTGATAAAGAGCTTTATGTTTACTTGTGATATTTTCCCCTAGGTATTTAAACTGATCAGCAATAATAAAAGGGAAGGTGTCCAGTCTAATATTGTATGCTTGAGAATTCCCAAATAGCATTGTTAAATAGGAAAGCCAAAGATTTTTTTTTTAAACAAGTTTTAAGCTTTATAACCAAGATTTTTTAAACATTCTCTAGACAGAGGTTACTGACGTGGTGACATCTCCTATTAAACTGCCTTTATAACTTTTGTGACTATGCTGGTCATCTCAAATATACATAGAAAATATTGATGCAATCACATGTTAAGTTGGCATCACATCCTCATATATTAGCTACTAATTTGCATTACATAGTTATATAGTACTATAACAAATAATGAACAAAAACAATTGAAGAGAATCCTGAATACAAAACTGATCTATTACTAAAATAGTGGTATTAAAATAAAATAAAGGAAAACATCTTTTGTCCCCTCTTTGGAAAACAGCAGACATTTTCCTCCTTGACGCCTCTGAATTCTCTTAAAGTACCCTATATCTTTCTTCAACAACAATTTACACCTGTAATGTCTCTGTTCATTTGTTCATTCTTTTACTTACTGTATGTTCATTATGTGCATCAATCTTTATTTTTAGTTTTGTCTATGTATATAAGCTGCCTTTGTTATACTCCATGTGTTTTGTGGGTTGTCACCCAAGAGGCGAGGCCGCCTGTCAATCACTGCCAAGAACTGCCCATTGCTCCATATATTTGGAGGGTTTTCCACAGTTCCTGGTGGTTCATTGTGAATGAACTCTGGAGTCAGTAAGTTATTTGTATTTTGCTGTGCTTGTGCCTTTGGAATATTTTGCAATTTTAACCCTTGTGGAAGAAATATTTTAGTGGTTTTACCTTAAAGTAAGCTATAGCTTGCTTTAGCTTTAATGTCTCTGTAAATTGTAAGGTTAAAATGTAACATCTCTGTATACTGTACTGTACAAGATAAGAAAGAGTGGAATGCTAAACATTTTAAACTGCACATACACAGTCTGGACTTTAACCCTTTAGAATAAAGGAGATAAAGTAAACAGCGTGTAATAAGCGTGTGCACGTAAGAAATAAGCAAATCAATAAAGGACCAATCAGTAAAAATGTTAGCTTTATATCATGTGTTGTATATGCCTATTCTGATAACAAAGTGGTTATAAGTAAGATATTTTGTTTCTTATAGAAGACCATCACACCCGCCACACATCTGGCCAAAAGGGTGCTTCCTTCTCATAAGAGGAACGTGAAAAGTCCTCCTATACATTGCTTTCAGAAGCACTCGGCAATCAATGGACTGACCTCAGGATAGCTGAAAGGAAATGGAGGAATTCAAAAAGGCTCAGACAGACCTGGCTAAATATCAATCTCTTCTTACATCCTTTTCTTCTGCCACCATCAACGCTAATGTAAAGTTCTTTCAGACTAGAATTAACTGCACCACTAACATATGCTCTCTGTTCTCTGCTTCACTTCCCTTCTTAACCCTCCTCCACCTCCTCCCCCAACCTCCTTGTCCCTGTCTGCTGATGACTTTTTTTCAGGATAGGATGGCTGCCATCAGCACTCAATTCTCACCCTTGCTGCCACCCATTATGCCTCCTTCCAAATATCACACAACATTCTCCACATTCTCTCCATTCTCTGCAACTGATGTTTCCAAATTCCACTCCAATCACTTGACCCTATCCCCTAACATCTTCTTCAGGCCATCTCCCCCTTACTCATTCCTGCAATTATACAAATCATTAACGACTCACACAACTCAGGCAACACATTTCCTACCATCACCAAACATGCTCTGATATCCCAAATTCTCAAAAAAACAACACTTAATTCATCCCAAGTTAATAATCACAGGTCTGTTTGTCTACTTTTCTTTCATTCCAAAAAACTTGAACATGCTGTTTTTAACCAGGTCTCTTCCTTCCTTGTATAGAATGGATTGCTCACTACCAACCAGTCCAGCTTCAAGAGGAATCACTTGACTGAGACAGCTCTACTAACAGTAGTCGACCAGCTACAACTTGTTAGAGCTACCAGCATGTCATCGGTCCTGATACTACAAGATCTCTCTTCTGCTTTTGACTCAGTCAACCACGACATCCTTTTTGACATCCTCTCTGACATTGGCATTATTGGTGATTTGAGTCCTACATCTCAGGCAGATCCTACATTGTGTCCTGGTGAGGAGAGATGTCAAAGACACACCACACATGAACAGGTGTACCCCAAGGATTAGTGTTGGGTCCTCCACTTTTCTCTCTGTACACCACCTCCCTGGGCTCCATCATTCAATCCCATGGTGTCTCTTATCAGTGCTATGCGGATGATACACAGCTGTATCTGTTGTTCTGTTGGAGGACAATACAGTACTAGCTAGAGTCTCTGCATGTCTTACTGATATCTCAACCTAGATGAATGACCACCTTCTACAGCTCAACCTGGCAAAAACTGAGCTTCTTGTGATTCTGACCAGACTATCTGTTCAATTCCCCATCTCTGTACAGCTGTCGCTAACAACCACAAGGTCAATTCACAACCTTGGGGTTGGGATTAATGAGCAGCTATCTTTTTCCAACCATATTTCTACTGTTTCTCACTCATACAGGATCACGCTGTACAACATCTGCAACATCGGACCTTATCTGACAGAGTATACAGCACAACTGGTTCAGGCTCTGGTCTTGTCGTGTGTGGACTACTGCAACTTGCTTCTGGCAGGAGTACCCGCATGACCTATCAAACCGCTACAGGTGATCAAAAATGCAGTGACCCGTGTTGTATTTAACCAGCCACAATGGGCACGTGTGACTCCTCTCTTCAGTTTGCTACATTGGCTCCCTGTAACAGCATGCATTAAGTTTAAATCCCTGATGTTTACCTACAGAGTAGTCAATGGGTCAGAAACTGAGTACGGTATATGGAGACACTGGTGAGGTACTATGCTCCTTCTCACCCACTGAGGTCTGCCAGTGACAGCATCTGGTGATGCCACTTCTGCATGGTATCATGTCTCAATTCAGACTCTTTTACTGTGTCGTTCCCAGTTGCTGGAATGGGCTACCCACCTATATGCATACTACTGACTCCCTCAATGTCTTTAAGAAGTAATTGAAGACCCATCTTTACTTTGAATATCTGTATAATTGATTGAAGAAGAAAACTATACTCTGTGATCTTTTATATTTCTGGTTAATTTTGTTGTTTAAATGTAATTGCCCTATTGATTATAATCTATGATTGTATATTATTAGTTATTACCTCTTTTCACTTGTAGCACTCAACATTTTTTACCTGTCCTATGTAATAAGGCGCTATATTGCGTCCGACCCGGCACAGACTGATGCAGAGGTACGTGTAAAATCAGCCATGGGGCACGCTTTCCCTGTGTACCACAGGCCCAACACAGTCCCAAAGCAGTTCAACACAACCAAACCAATCCCTCCTCTGGCACCACCACTCCTCCCAGGCAACCTCGTCCTCTTCCTCCCGATTCTGGCTCCTGAGTGGTGGATGCTGGCCCTTTTTATAGCCCACCCGGAAGTGCTCCAGGTGCTTGTTCACCTGTGGCTAATTGCACTTCCGGGCGGGGCTGTAGATGTGTCCATAAAGTCTCCGGGATCCATGCAGCACACCCTGGCGGCCACCCCAGATCCCCACAGGGTTGTGAAGAACTCCATCTCCCTTGGAGCCCTGCGGGAAACTGAGGCACCAACGTTACTCAGGGAGGCTGTCACCAAGCATCCTGGGGGAAGTACTGAGCCCATGGCTGCTCCCCGGGAACATATGCAGCAGGGGCATCCCGGCCGGGCATGGGACCCGGCCGCCTGTTACACCTATTACACTTTCTTAACAAACAGGCCCTAGCCTAATGTTACTCAATTATGTTTACATCTATTATAAGTTGCTTTGGATAAAAGTGTCTGCCAGCAAATAAATGTAAATGTAAATGAGAAGAAAATAAGTGTGTGCTGACAAACTTCCTCCTGCCTGGGTTTTTTTCTGTCTGACTTTCTTCCACACCCTCTGGCTGTTTTCATTTTTTGACCACTCTTTTTGGATTCTATATTGGGGACTTTGTTCAACTTGGATTGCCTTTGTTACAGGCAATTCCATTTGACCTTTGTGCTCTATGGAGCTTTGTTCTTGTTACAAGCAGTTTTGTGAAGAATAAATCTTTTTATTACTAGCCGGGGTTTAATGGTAATATCCCCCTCTAGTGGGCATTTTTGGAATTGTTTTTAATACTATGTGCTTTTGGACTTCTATCATGACAACACCAAAGTCCTCAATCTCCTATTACTATGGTTAACTTTAAGAGATATTAGAACATTAAATTCAACATTGTTAAAAACATCCTTATAGAGTCATATTGTTATGATTTTAAACAACAGTCCATACATTGATTTCACCAAGTGGGATGCCTCTCAAAATAAATTTTTTCCAGCCAACCATTTTCTAAACTACTTAATAAGTTTGGGGACTCAAACTCAAAGCCTATCTCAGTAGCACTGAATGCAAGACCAGAAACCAACAAGACGAATGCCAGTCCATCGTAAGGCACACTCAATGTACACCATCACACAGGGCCAATTTAGAGTTGTCAATTAACATAACATGTTGTCACACACATGTGCTTGGGAGACAGTTTATGGGCCTGAATGAGTGTGATTATCTGCCAGACTAGGAGTTGGCACTGTCAGCTAACACTTCCTCTCTTTCCTCCTCTGCAAACAATCACAAGGAAATCCCATTTGATGACCTCACTTCTGATCCTGGCTGTCCTGACCACACTTCCTGTTCCAGCTCTATATAACTTCTATCTTGATTGGAATAATTCAGTTCTCTATTGAGCTCGGTATGAAAAGACATTGTTTTCTTATTTTTCACTCATTGAATTTCAAGTTTATGGGTGGCTACCCACACCCTTTATCATGGTCTTTGTGATGCTTTCAAAATGTATATATTTAGGATCAGAAATAGAAAAAAAAACACATGCACATCGGTAAAATGTGCAAAGTCCATAGTGGAACCTTTTATGCAGAAACACCAAGCACAGCCCCAATATGTCATTTGGTAGAGGGATTGAGAAAAGGAAACCTGTAGTATATCATTTGAGGGAATAAAAGTGAATTTATTGTCAAAAAATTGCAAAACAAAGGTGAAATTTGCAACTCTTTTTACATTTCTGTTCCCACTAAAGATACAGTATGTCTCATGTTTGAGGATTTATTTGCCATGAAGTCCCAAACTACATACTTAGAATAAAGTGGCTTGAGAAAATATATAAATGGACACCTATGTAGTGTTTATGAAGGGGTGTTTGTCACTTTCCTCATTTTCAGCATTATTGCATACTGCATTTTAACTTTCAATTTTAGCTGACTAAAGCATAATATTAAATAAGACATCTGTGAAAAAGTAACACTACACTGTGATCCTTGCAGTGAGTGATAGAATGGTGGCAGTGAAAAAATGCAGTGTGTATCCAATAAGACACCAGTGTAGTCCACATAGTCCATAAGTAAAAAGCACAGAGATACAGGTTAAGTGTTGGGGAACCTCCCCGTATACTGGTTTCAGGTTCCAGTACAGTCAAACAGTCATAAATCAACTCAATCATTTGTCAACAAACAAAAAAAATGCTCCGACTTATATTGAGGCTATACAGGAAGTATAATTAACAGCAGCTGGTGTCACAGAAGGTATTATTGGCCAGAGATGACGTCAGTAGCAGAGGGATGGAACTGAGGACGTCAGAAGGGAACCAGAAGTGAGGTATTTTCTTGAACTCGGAAGAGGAGTCTTTTTAGTTCATTGGGATGGTGGTGGATATTGGAGCGTTATGTCAGATAGGAATGCTTTTATTCTGACATTTTTCTGTGGATGGCAGGAGAAAAAAGCATTAGTGTCCCGTTCCAGTTACTCCATTCTTGGTTTTTCACGTGCCATTGAGCCTTTTGACTGTCCCTTAATTGTGCATGTGTGACATCCGGTACATGGATATCAAAATACAAATGTAGAGGAGGGAACAACAATATAGCACAGACTATGCCCCTTTGAGCCTATCTAAACACAGTCAATATACTTGTTCTGCAAGAATGGAACAAAACAAAAATTATAAAATAACCATTAATGAGAAGAAAAAATAGTTGTTTTCAAGTAACAGGCAGTTGTACTATCACAGAGAAAGTGAGGCAGAATTTTAATAAGAAAGAATCAAGAGATGAAGCATAATTTAAAGTCTAGAAGTGTTTGTTAACAAGAAAAAATCAAAACAAATCTGTCATCAATCCCGAGCATGTACCAAAATCAAAAGAAAACAATATTAAGTGGTAACAAGTATGTCTTATAAACAAAATGCTCATGCCACTATGAAGATGGATGGATGGATGGATGGATGGATGGATGGATGGACTGTCAAGGTTTTTGTCCATATATCTGGATAAATGGAAAGCCCCTGCACTGACCTTTATAACTACTAACCTCTGATGTCATAAGCTAATCACTTCCTGTCATCCAAGGCTAATAAAGTTGTACTTACAAAAAAAAATGGCAGCACCCATAACGAAAAAAAATGATGTTGTGGGAAGACATTAAAAAATTTTAATGTTGTTAAATAAAGACTTAAATGAAAACCAGTTATCAAAATAACCCTACTCAAGTCCAAATCACAACAAGGGAAAGTAACTTTAAAAAAGGAGGAAATATAGCTATAAAAAATTTAGAACAAGACCATACCTTAACAGCAGTGGCATTAGCCCTAATATCAATAGAAACAAAATAATAATATGCAAAACCAAACTCTCAGTCAAAAAATAAACAATGTCCTGAATCCCTGGAAAGATTTGTTTATGAGCCAACATCGTGGAAACGTTATACTACAGTATCCAAAGTCTTAGATGCTAGAAGCATCAGGGCTGGATTAACCATTAAGCAAAATAAGCACATGCTTAGGGCATCAAGGGAAGGGAGGCACCCCAGAAATTTTCCATTGCTAGATTTACCATGGATCTTATGGTGCAAAACTGCAAATAGTACAGCTGAACCAGATTACACAAAAAGGGCTCCAATTCCTCCATCTTACTGTAAGTTTTGTTTCATTCCAAAAAATAAAATTTTATTTTACAGTTTATTATCGTTTATATTTTGAATTAAATATATATGGGGGTAACAAAATCTTTTAAGTGCTTAGGCCTTCTAAAGGTCTTAATCCGGCCCTGAGTAGCCTGCTTCCTTTTAAATATTGCAGTGGTGACGACATCTCATGACTCAACGTCTAGTAATTATGAGAGTGCAACAGTGACATTATAAACAACAATATGGGTTTCAAAAATACACAAACTACAGCAACCATAACAGAAAAACATCAAAGAACACAGTAGTGGAAAAACAAAAAATAAAAAGTACATAAGTACAAAATAACTACAGAAATAAATTCTAAAATGACCAAATGTTATGTTATAATATGACAATTCTATTTTAATGTTATTTTTATTTAAATTGCTATGTTATGTTTTTCGTATTTTGTGTTTTTTATGATGCAGGCACTGCCATTTTGTCATCATTTACCTGCTGGTGTTAAGGATGGTAACATGCTATTCGCAGTTTGAGAATATTCTACTTAAAGAACAAACCTACATTAATTATTAGTTTTTTTCTATCTTTTGGTAGTTTAGACCTTTGGCAAGTACCTTCAGCCTTGAATTTTGGTGCTTTGAATTTTGGTTTACCTTTTTGGGTTTTGACATTTAAACATTTTAATCCTTTCCTGATCTTTACTTTTGATTTTTTTCTCCTTTTCCTCCTGACTATAATTCTTCATTTTGCCTGTCATTCTGTCCAATTATTCTGGCAGCACATCGTAAACCTTCATTCCTAACAATATTGACCTCATCTTCTTTCTCAACAATCAAGCTTTTTCCTCTGATCCTTTCTCAACTCCAAGTTCATCTGACTGTTAAGACAAAGACCTTTATAATTCTACACAGCAGAGCACCACCAGTGTCCTTCTTGGTTAGCTCTCGTCCCATGGAGGCTCATTCAAAGACTTCACTTCTTAAATGCCTCTGTGTAGCTGATGTTCACTAGATGATGTATAAACCAGCATGAAGCAATAAGGCAGACACACTGAGCTCCATTGTCTGTTCACTTTTATTATGAACAAGCCAAAAAGACACAAAATATGAATGCTCAAGCGGTGGCAATACAATTTCTCCTCTCACAGTTACACACAATGAACACTGGTGAATGATGCTAATTTACAGCTCAATGCCAGCTCCATATATGCATGCACTACTCAGTATACAAATACCAAACAAGCAACACACTAAATATGTTAAGATAGAAAACACAAAATATGAATGTTCTAGTTCTTGCCATACAATTCCTATTAAATAAAACACAATCAAAGGACATTGGATGGTCACATTAACATATGACCAAATTAATATAAAATAATTCAAAACACTTCTAAATAACAAATCTCCATTATTGAGAAGATCATATTACAATTGCTGTCACATACAAACAAACGAACTCAAACAGTTTAAAATTTTTTAATTATTTCCACAATACAGAGAATACAGCGTTCTTACCCCCTCTCACAGTTACACACAATGAACACTGGGAGAGGCTCACACTGATGACAAAACATAACACAGATAACAGATTAGTTTGCTACAACAGGAATACGACAGAAAAGCAAAGAACATAAGTATTTTCAGGAATTGTTTCATATTTTAGACACCTGTTACATATGCAGAAACATGAGACACCATGTTGAGGTATTGCTGCTATCCAATAGTGGTGTGGGTGATTTTCTGATTTTTTTTATAACGCTAAGGCATCCCATCCAAATAACAATATCTCACTTGGGATGTATGTGCTAATGTAGATTAGACTGCTCTTTTGCTTACAGTCTCAAGTAGATACCGAAAGTCTAAACATCCTGATTAAAATTTTAGCGATCACAGGCTGGAATTTCATTGATGCTGGACTGTTTTTGACTGAATTGGTTGTCACCCTTTAGTGTTTAGAAGCAAGTAAGCTTCTTTGGGTGGATCAACATATCAGACCTGGAATTTGCCATTCATTCAGAAGTGATTAAATTCAGATAAATTGTTCCGCTTAGGACAAACGGTCTCATAGCATCAGCATGATTGTCAGTTGGTACTGTGTTCTTTGGGTGAGGAGCTAAATTGGCTGTTAACCAAATAAGAACAAATTATTTTACTTTCCTCTAAACATTTCACATTTCCTCAGTGTTTTTTGAGGTTGAATGTGTCTTCTGCGTACAGTTCTTGATGTTTATTTTTGTGAGAAATGACTTACCAACTTACCCCACAGCTCAGATATGTGTAGAATATGTGAAATGGTTGTAAAACACTAGCTATGGTTTCTTACTGCCATAAATTCTTACAAAGAATTCCTGACAAATGAATGTAAATGCTGTGAAAGATAAGATTAGGAAAATGAGCTGTGACCAAAAAATAATGGTGTGAACTGGCTCAGAAAATATATCAACCCACAGTTCATATCTGAAGAGGTGAATTTAATGAATGTATTTTGATCCTGTAATGTACTGAAGGGTAGATAATGTGGATTCAAACTTTCTCAAAAGTGTTCTTTATAAAATAAACACATATCTGGTTATAAGGTATATTTGAGCTATCCAGGTTTGAGTTCTGTCTGTTGTATACAATTTTTAAAAATGAAAACCCTTTTTCTCCCAAACTTTTCAAAGGAATCTTATTCTCACCATAAAATAGCATGAAGGCAATGAGGTAGTATAAAAACATGATTATGTCACATTCATTTTGCCTAATAAATTTTATACAGGAGCCCTTCTCCTCTATTCTATAACCATACATGTAGTGAGGATGCACATACTGTAGCGAAAAATGACTATTATAAGGCTCTGTTCACACAGATGTCTGAATTGAGCGTTTTTCTGCCGTCTGTAGCATCAGGTGAGCATGGATTGAACGCCGAGGGTTTTCTGCTCATTGCATTGAATCAGACCGTCCACACGGGCTTTCAGCACTTGCATTCAGTCAGATTCACATTCGGATGGCAACAAAAAAACGTCGCATGCAGCTTTTTCTTTCTGCCAAAGTCCCGATTGGTGCGACGAAAACTTCTGTATTGTGTTTACATGTCATTCATTTAACGTTCTGGAGGACCGGATTTGTCCCATGACTACGTGTGTGTGTGTGTGTGTGTGTGTGTATATTTATATATATATATACAGTATATATATATATATATATATATATATATATATATATACAGTGGTACCTTGAGATACGTGTTCCCCAATGTACAAGTTTTTTGAGATATGAGCTGTCACTAGGTTGATTTTTTGCCTTGAGTTACGAGCCAAAATTCAAAACACAAGCCATCAAAGAGCTTGTTGTCGCACATTCCGAGGAACTGACGATGGAGGAGTTGATGGAACCACAGACACGGCAACATACGGAGGTTCTGCAAGAGATCGGTATTGCGGAGGAGGCAGAGGCGGAGGTGGTTACCTCATAAAGTGAGATAAAGGAAGTGTTTGCAATGTGAGAAAAAGTTTCGAACTTTAAAGAAAAGAAACATCCTGAAAAAGTTGCAACTGATTGTGCAGCGGCGCTATTTAATGACACTTGCCTAACGCTTGACTTTATTGAAAAGAAACATCCTGAAAAAATTGCAACTGATCGTGCAGCGGTGCTATTTAATGACACTTGCCTAACTCATTTCAGAAACATTCTAAAGGGAAGGACTAAACAAAGCTCCTTGGATAGGTTTCTATTGAAACGCCTTGAGAATGAAAGTGAGGAAAGCGTGGCAAAAAAGAAAAAAAACTAGTGAAGAAGAAAATTAAGTTAAGCAAAGTGAAGGAAAAAAACATTACAATACGCTAATCGGCTTTGCCAACATCTGTTTATTTCTTGAGATTCTCTTTTATGTATTAGGTTTTATTTTGTTTGTATACAATATTTGTTCATTACAAATACATTTTTCTTATGTTGAAAACATTTAACAAAAAATTGGGGTGGTTTTTTGGGGGCCGGCATGAATTAATCTCATTTCAATTAATTTCAATGGGGAAACTTGATTTGAGATACGAGCATTTTGACATACGAGCTCGGTCACAGAATGAATTAAACTCATATCTCAAGGTACCACTGTATATATATATATATATATATATATATCTATAATAATAAAAGGCAAAGCCCTCACTGACTGACTGACTGACTCACTGACTCACTCATCACTAATTCTCCAACTTCCCGTGTAGGTGGAAGGCTGAAATTTGGCAGGCTCATTCCTTACAGCTTACTTACAAAAGTAAGGCAGGTTTCATTTCGAAATTCAAAGCGTAATGGTCATAACTGGAACATATTTTTTGTCCATACACTGTAATGGAGGAGGCGGAGTCACATATCGCGTCATCACGCCTCCTACGTAATCACGTGAACTAAAAACAAGGAAGACATTTACAGCACGAGTCACACGCGGGAACGAAGGTAAATGACGTTAATTTTTGACTGTCTTTTAATACTGTGTAAGCATACATATTAACACATGTGCAATTAAACGTGTGCATTTACGGGGTGATTTCTCAGGCTTAAAAGCTCACCTTTTATCAAACGCGGGAATAAAGGTAACTGACGTTGTTCACTGTCTTTTAATACTGTGTAACCATACATATTAACACATGTCCAATTAAACGTGTGCATTTACGGGGTGATTTCTCAGGCTTAAAACCTCGCCTTTTACTAAAAAGGTAAATGCAAAACTATTTTCAATCAGTTTATTGAAACGCTCCCGTTAAGGATTGCAATAACATATTCGCGAGATAAAAGAACGAAGTAGGGGGAAATGGAGTAACAGCCGCAAACAGCGAAGAGCAAAAAATTTATTAAACAATTGAGAACGGAGCGATTTAAGCATACAAGCATGTTCATAAGGGAAACAAAGCACGGTGTAAAACGTAAGTTTAAATTAAGTTTATACAAACGCTCCCGCTGCGGATTGCAATAACATATTCGCGAGATAAAAGTTTAATGAGAAGACACGAGGTATAAACGAACCACACGCCGTGGCGCAACGTTAGGGGCAACAGTTTCAACCATTCTATGATCTGCTTCTCGCAACTGAAAGACGGCACATGGCGGATGTTAGCCGACTTGCTGACCGCAACGTTAGGGGCTTCAACTATGGCGCTGACGCCACATCTCAGTGCCAACACTTTGCAGACTGTACTTAAAAGACACGCCCTCCTCACTGGACAGTTAAAAACACCAATCAAACTAACGATGACATCAAGTATTACCCAATCAAAAGTAGGAAAGGAGGCATCTTCATAAAATGCGTGTGGGATGATTTGCATGAGATGCTGCTTTAAAAAAAAAATGATTACAAAAATACGGGATAAATCCCGTCCACTATTGATTCAAAACGGGACGCGCAATTTCATTCTCAAACGCGGCACGATTCCGTATTTTAAAGGACGGGTGGCAACCCTACAGTGCCAGGTAACCACCCATACAATCAGATTGTGATTCAGACTAGGAATGCAATGAATGTAATTACCCCGATCTACATACAAGGCGAAAGTCTTGCAACATTCAAAGATGATGGTTTGGGATAATTAGTACTTATTAAGTACACCATGGCACATAAAAGAGCTTATGAAGCCTTGAACCGAAAAAAGCAAGATCTCACAGATCGTAAAAAAAAAAAAAGGAGGTAATGTCGTTTTACTCGCTGTACATTTTAGTCAAACATTACCAGTTATTCCACGAGGGAGACCAGCAGATGAACTCAACGCGTGTTTAAAATCCATGCTTCTCCCACGCTCGGTTTATATGTCGTGTGTTCTCGGGTAGGTACACCAAAAAATGTATACATTTAAGCATGTAATGGGCAAACAAAAAATGAGGTATACCCGAAGGCACTGCAGTAGTACTCAATGTAACTTTACTTCTTAAATGTTAATGTTTTACTGTTTAATAATTTATACGCTTCTTATATATTGTTCAAATTCTTTTATCAAAATACCAGTGACAGCGCAATGCACGATAACATGGAGTGAATACACCATACGCATCTGCCCACGGCCGCCCTGGTGTGCGCAGATAGGAGTTGATTCTAAAATAAAATAAACATAAAAAGAGTAATACAATCATCACCCATAAAGCGGATAGCAGACGTGACGTATTATATGTGTACCAGATTTCAAGTCAATAGGTGAAACGGTTTGCAAGCTACAGGTGATTTAAAATCCTGGACAGACCAACGAAAAGCCACGGTAGCAAATTATACAAGAAGATTTTACTGTTTAATAATTTATATTTATATGAAATGTGCTTCTTATATATTACTTCATATTCTCATATGATAATGATGTTAATGTTGTTTATATTGATTTCTATGTTATTGTAAGTGCATCTATGTGTGTATATGTATGTATGTATGTGTGTATATATATATATATATATATATATATATATATATATATATATATATATATATATATATATATATATAAAAAATATATGTGTATATATATATATAATATATCTGTATATGTGTGTATATGTGTGTGTATATGTGTATATGTATATATATATGACAGCAACACTCATAACAATGACAACACAATTACATTGACAATCATGTTACGTTATTTTTAAAATGTTTCCTTTACTTTTTCATAACCTCTTTAACACACTACTTCTCCGCTGCGAAGCGCGGGTATTTTGCTAGTATATATATATATATATATATATATATATATATATATATATATATATTTATAGCATTTGTAGTCTGAATCACAATCTGATTGTATGGGTGGTTACCTACCAGGTAACGCTTGTGGTTGGTCTGCAAGTCGGCAAACATCCGCCACGGTGCCCTCTCAGTTGCGAGAAGCAGATCATAGAATGTTGCATAGTTTACTGTCAAATAATGCAAAGAGTACGTGACACGTGTTTCGCCTGTATTTGGGCTCATCAGGCGTACACACTCACTGCACCCCTCTCGGGGATCGGACATCAGCGTCAGAGGCAAAGCCTCTTTACATTGTCTCATGGCATGTTGTTTGTTTTATCTATACTAATAAAAGGCAAAGCCCTCACTGACTGACTGACTGACTCACTCACTCATCACTAATTCTCCAACTTCCCGTGTAGGTAGAAGTCTGAAATTTGGCAGGCTCATTCCTTACAGCTTACTTACAAAAGTTAGGCAGGTTT